>NC_040905.2:70069246-70710877 GCF_004126475.2 Phyllostomus discolor | reverse complement strand
GAAATGAGAGTGTTTACTAAGAGAATATAGAATATAAAGCTGGACAGTGAAGATTTTATTGACATGAGAATAAAATGGGCAAAAGTAGGTTTACAGTTGTTTTTATGGAAAAATAATATAATAATTAATAAAAAATACAAAAATTAATCATGTAATCATAACTGTAAACCTACTTTTGCCTCACCCTGAAGTATCCTTAGCTTTTAAAATCCAAACAGTCCATCAAATCATTCTGTATCTTTCTTAGTAGTAAGAGGTACAAAGTGAAACAATTGTTTTTTGCCTTAGACAGGATATCCCAGCATGCTGCCAGACACTGGACCCTATAATCTTCTTTCATGGGTCAGGCCCTGGGACCTTTTGGGGGTCTGTATCATTTTCACTAACACAGAAATGTTTGTTAGAGTGTATAAAGTATTTTCTACTTCCTTCTTGCCAGATCCAATTTGTTTGATATCGTAAATATAATGAACTAACTAACATTCTGAATAATGTCAAGATGATCTTATTCCTATGACAATATTTCTATAAAAAACAGGAGAAATAAAATAGCTCTAGGGCAATACATTGATTCTGAACTCTTATGACTTCTGTGTGAGTGCAAATTGATTTTTGTTTTCTCACTTGTTTGGAATAAAGAAGAAACCATTTGCCAACAGGTCAACAGCCACATATCAAAAGACAAGTGGCGGATCTGTTCCAGTAAGAACACATTTAGAATGGAAGCTGTCTTTGGGAGTGCTATCTGGTGAAGTTTACATTAGACTACTGTTATTTGCCATACCCTGTTTGTTTTTTAAGAGTCAGACAGGTGAATTAAATGGGATGATGGGAAGTATCACCTTTGAATCTTATAAGGGTTTGCTAGTAGTACTAATGTCTGCATCACTGTTCCTCCTGAAATGCTTTATTGTTCCCAATTCACTATTTTAGTCAAGGCAAACTGGATATGATAAGACATTTCAGAACCTCTCACTTGGCCTTTCCTCCATAATGATAGTTTACCAGAGAGCTAATGTGAAAGTTCTTCCCAGGTACAATATATATTTATCCTGATTGTATACTCAAGGGACCAGGTAAATAGTCACAAGGTGGAACTACTGTAAATAAATAATCACAGATTGAAACTACTATAAATATTCACAGAGTGGGGCTACTATAAACAGGCTGGAACCAAACTACATTTATGGCCTGATGTCCATAAACCTCCCATCTAGTTCAAAGAACTTGATGGAATTTTAGATTTCTTAGTATTGGTGTCATATCAGACCCTCTATCTCACTGTTGAAGTTGTGGTTATTCTCACCTCCCCTGTGGATGTAGCTACTGTGTATATAACCAGAGTTGGGAGGGCAATTGGTAAAATTTTGACTATTTACATACAGAAGAGCTGTCCTTGAGTAGTAACTGGGGTGGTACCCAGTGCATTTGTGGAATGTGTGCCCTTAGGAAGAAGTATCTGCTGCCCTGGCGGGGTGGCACTGAAAGGGTGTGGGTTTGATCCCATCAGGCCATATACGTAGGTTGTAGGTTCAATCCCTGGTCAGGGTGGGTGTGAAAGGCAAGTGATATTTCTCTCTCTAAAACTCAGTAGAAAATATCTTTGGGTGACCAGAAAGAAAGAAAAAACAGAAAGAACGTAAGAAAAGAAAGAAGAAAGCAAGAAAGCAAGCAAGCAAGCAAGCAAGCAAGAAAGAAAGAAAGAAAGAAAGAAAGAAAAGAGAGAGAGAGAGAGAAAGGAAGGGGGAGAGAGAGAGAAGAGAGACATCTTCATGGAATGCATAGTAACAGGATGAAAGACACAAGACATGCACATAGAGCAGCTGTGCTGATTAATGTGTCAACTTGACTTGGCCACATGGTACCCAGACTTTTGGATAAAATTATTCTGGATGTGTCTGTGGTAATTTTTCTGGATGGAATTAACATTTGAATTAGTAAACTGAATAAAGCTTGATTGATCTCCTTAATGCAGGTGGGCCCTATCCAATCAGTTGAAGGCCTAAGTAGAGCAAAAAAGGATGAGTCTCCCTGGAGTAAGAAGGAATTTTATCCTGCCTGACTCCTTTGATGTGGGACATTGTAGTTTTTATTTTTATATTTTCTTGCCTTTGAACTCAAACTGAAGAAGCATTGAATCATCATCATCCTCTCAGTTGGTTACACCAAATACTGCATATTGTTAGGCTTGGCTTCTCTTTTTTCCTTGCTCCCTTATCTAGTTCATTATAAAACCTGGTTGACTATATTTTTTAATATAGATTCTAAATCCATCTACTTCTATTTTCATGTCTTTTTAAGTTCAAATGACCTTCATTGTTGACTTGAATTTCCACAGTAGTCTGCTACCTAGTTGCCCCTACTTCTAATCTTACATACAAAAAAATCCATTGTCCAATCAGCCTTCAAATGTTCTTTTAAAAATATAAATTATTTCCTGTCTTTCTTCTTGGTAAAATTCACACGTGACGTGCATTTCAAATGCCTTATCCTCACTTTCCAGGCTCTTTGTGGTTGGTAAGCTCATGCCCTGTCTCAATTCCTCTCCATTATGACATCTACTCAATACTCTTCAGCTACACTGGTTTTCTATCTGTTCCTTGACCGTGCCCAAATTACTCTTGCTTGAGAGCCCTCTACTCGTTTACTCCTTACTATTCTATGACTTCTAATTAGGCAGGTATCAACTTCAACATGTCCACATTAGTTCAGGCTTTTTGACCACTCAAAATAAAATAGCTATCCAGGCACTTGTTATCAATCTTTACTGAATTTTTTACAGAGAAAGTATCAAAATGCTAATTAAGGTCTGAGTGGAGAAGGATGTGGTCAGAGGTATGACAGATAAATGCTAGGGCATGCCTGTTCAATGGAAAACAGATTTTAAAAAGCAGCCAACAGCAGTTAGTTTATTGAAAAAAAAAACCTTGGTTGTCTCTAGAGACCTCTGGACAACAACCAGGTTACAAAAAGGGAAGATGCAGTCAATAAATGTGAGCCTCAGGAAAAGGGGAGTTTTTATATGTGGATTTTGTGAGTAGTGCTAACAGAATAAACATTTTGACATAAATTGCAATCAGTGTTCAGAGACAATCTTTGGGATCAAGAAGGACTTGTAGTTTTGTACTTGTTTATTATTTAAACACTACATTGGCTAGAAAGAGAGACTGGTTTTTGAAAGGATACTATGGACATTTTCAATAAATGATTTTTAAGCCAATTTTAAGTTTTTCTTAAATATCGGTTGAACTATTTGATACTACTTAAACTAATATTAGCCGCATGGTCTAACTTCATTGCAATGCAGTGTAACTGCAACAGTAGTCAATTATTTATGAATCAGTGGAAACATCTGGAAACTTGACCTCTTTTTGATATTAAAAAAGACTTGGAGCATTTGCTATATTTCACTATTAGTGCCACTTCAGTTATTACATGCTCTGCCGATGTTTTATGTAACTGGACTGATTTTCTTCTGATGTATAAGGTCAGAGGGCTGTGAAAGGATTGGGTTTTTCTAGGCATTGACACCTATGTCTATCTCCTTTTTGATTCAGTGCCCCACTACCTAATGCTCACACACAGTGGAAAAGATTATTCTAGAATTATATAGTGCATTGTGTAAGCATGAAATATAATTGACTAATTTATTTTCCTGGACCATTCTTACATTCATGTTTCTTAGTATTTCTAATCTTTTCCTTTTTTGATATATACACTTATATGCACTCACACGCACACATTAAATATTCCTCCTTTGTATCTAAAAAATACAGTGACCTTAACCACAGGAACAATTTATTTCCGTCAGCTAAAAAAGAATGCTTCAGTTTTACACCAAATATATTTCTGATGTACTTTTCATGGAAAGTAGAGTTGGAGAAAGTGTATGTTTAAGGACTGATGACATATGTACCAAAATATATTCAACATACACGTCTGCACAGGTGAACTTGCAAGTTTATGTCTGGCCAGGTAATAATATATAACTAAGTGGATATATTCTACTTAGTTTCATAATCCCAAACTGCCAGAAAATTATTTGCATTTAGCATGGTTATTTTCCTGCCAACAGACTTCCATCCTAATTTATTTTACTTAGGCTTATTTTCATTTACGGAGTATTTATTGTGAATGTTTTCTGAATAAGACATGATACTAGACACTGGAGATAAAAGTGAAGAGTAAGAGACTGTCTTTGATTTTAATGAGTTTCAGTCTTTTCACATAGTCTAACTCCAGAGCAGCCCAGAATCAGGGTGAAAAGATTAGGGAACTGAACTAGGAGATAAGAATAACTGTTCTGAGATTAAAAACAAACACAAACAAGTAAAACAACCACCATAAACTGACAGTTTAATACTTAATCTGATTATTTTTTAAAGCCCCTATATATTCTTATCAGGTTGTTGAATATCAATATTGAAAGAACTGAGCTGTGAAAAGCAGAACAAGAGATCTAAGTGCCTAGAAGGGACCAAAAAAGGTCCACATTTGAAAAATGACTCTTTCTAATTTCCATAAAAAACAAATGCTTTGGAAACTGAACCTTGGGACAGAGCATATATTGTCCCCCCAAACCATAGAAAGTAACACATATCCCGTGCCTGTCTCACCCTTAGCCACTTCTGGCAGCTTCTTTTTCTGTGCTTGCTGTTCTTCATGCTACATTATACTACTACTCTGGCAGCTGACGATTAGATCAGCAATTTGACTCTGAAACCATTTCAGGCAGAGGTTGTGAGATACCTGGGCCCTAGAGCTCTAACAAGAAAGTACTCCCTAAACTGAGTGTAATTGACTGACCCAACACACCATTTTCTTTGAAAGGTTTGAATGGGCAATATAAAAATAGAGGCAGCATCTGGCAATAGTAGAGTGATAAGTACGTGGTGAGTCAGAGTGAAAGAAGGCAGTATGCAGGAGCTATCAGCCAGAGGAATCCCAGTGATTAGGAGACAGAAGACAGTAACAGGTGGTAGAGAAAATAAGCAAGCAAGAGGAATGAAAGAGAGAAAAGAAGGTGAGATTGTTACTGGGCAGAGGCAGGAGCAGTAACTGAAGAGAGAGACTAGCTGAGTCATCTTAACAGTGGGACTCTGGAGTCATGAGTAATGAGTTCGCCTTCTGAAGGCTAAACCTCAGGCAACCATTGGTGAACCAGGTGATCCCAGCTTTAGTTAAGAAGTAAGCATGAGCTGTGATGACCATACTCAGTGTTTCTACAGAAATAGAGACTTGAAATAGTCTCTCTCACACTAGGCCCAAATATTTAAAAGAAACCAGTCTCTGAGTAAAAATTGTAACACATGGGAAAATGAATGTCCTTAACAAGTTAAACTTTTCTCCATAATTAATTCCTTCTGCAAAACTTTTATTTGTAAAAATAAGCTTTGGCTAGAAGTTTGAAAAATTATCAGGATTTCTTAAGCATCCTTTTCTTTAAAATTAAAAAAAATTGGGTCAACAAAGGACTCATGTGGTCATGTGGCAATAGTAATTCTGAATGGAATCATTTCCCTTGATTCCTTTATTCTACAGAGCAAAGAAAGCCCCAAAAGTTCCTAGATATTTTGCTTGGTGAATACAGAGATAGTAAAAAAGTCTATAAAGCACATCCAGTCTCTTTCATGATAAAATCATTATATTGTTTTAAAAAAAAGAAAACAATGACTCTGGAACAATGTTTCTCAAAGACCACATCAGGCATGAAGGTATACTGTGTCGCCTGGTGGTCCACCCTAAGAGAGGCAGGGAGCTGGAAGGTAGAGGCACCGCTCCTTCGAGGGATCCACTGTATCCCATCCGATTGTTTTTCTCCTTTTCATCTTATATGGTGTCTAACAGAGTTGGGTTATGCCAGATTTCTCACATTCTATCTTCAAATAAATAAATTGTGGTTCCACACCAAGGCCCAACCCTCATTATATTCAATGTGAGAAAGTGAGGGTCTGCACACTCAGGATTGGGGGTTCAAGCAAGGAATTGAACACTAGAGTTCCTGTATTATCCTTAACAGCATCTTTCTTTCTTTATGAGTCCTTGCTACAAGACTGCTAGAGTGGTTTCTTCTTTTTTTTTATAATTTTTTTTTGATATGCCTTGGTTTCTCTCATTAAGCACCAATTAACTGTTAACTGCAAGGTAGGTTTCCTGCAATCTGCAAGACTCTTAAGAAAAAGAGTGAAAACAAATATTCAAAACATTTTAGGATATAGAAGAAGGAAACTAATGACAATTTGCTTTCATTCTATAAGAAATATAGGAGGCGAAGTTAACTACACACAGAAAAGGTTGGACAGAAATGGGTAATAAAGTCTGGAATTGCTACTTTGATAATATGGCAGGGAATCAACTATAGATGAATAAGAAAATTGCAATAATGGTCCAAGAGCTGATGGATAGCATGCCTTATTACAGTGATTTGCACATGTATTTTTCCTCAAGTCATGATCAAATGTCCTTTGGCAGAAATCCATGTTTGAAGATGGGAATATTTACATTTTTATTTTCAGTAACCTTGAACTGAAATTTACATTTTATTCAATTGCGAATATAGGCCACAAACCACATAAGTATTAGTAGTTCTTGTGATATTTTACCCCATTGATATTAGCTACTTTCATATCACATTACAGTTATAATATTTCAAAATATAATTTATTATATTCCAATGGAATTACTTTTTATTTAATGTGTTAGTACAGAATATATATTATAATTTTATTTTTTGACAATTATGTTTCAATATAATTGGTTTCCTTTCTATTCTATAAACCTCATTCTAATTTAAAATATTTTTGGAAGAGTTCTATGGTGCTCATCATCTTCATCAAACTACCAAAGGAATTCATGGTTTTAAAGGTTTAAGAACGTCTATTTTGTCAATATTTGTCACACATTATATAACACTTAAGATTGAGGGGGATATGGTACAATGAAATGAAGTAGTTATTGAAGTGGGCAGAAAATACAGGAATTACCAAGGTTCATCAGCTACTATGATATACTGTTTTATTTTTAATGTCAAAATTTTAATATTATGCCTTAAGTGGTATTTTTCTTTTATAAATACCCAGGACTTTTTGTTACAGTCAATTAAACCTATCTCATTAATCCTCCCTAACCTTCAGTCAGAGTGCCCACATAATGTAACATTCATATTTTAACATTATATATGCAACAGCATGATTTAAGGGTGATGAAGACTTTTTTTATATAGATACTTTATTTGCTGAATATGTCTGCCATTTACAAGTCCTGTGGTGGCTTGCATCAGGGATTTTTGCAGGTAAATATTGATTGTGTACCTTTGATTTTTTACTGATTGATAAATCAGTGCCTGGATGAGGTGACCAAAGAAGGCTGACATATTAGCGTCAAAGCAAGGACTACAATGCTAAATAGATCGCTGTTCCTTTTGGCATTTGCCATGTCTGTTCCCCTCCTCCATCATTTTCCTCCTCGAAAGCAATCAGTCTTTTATTATATCAAAAAAATTCCCCTCTGCTCTTAATTGCTGATTTTGTTGGGCCTGACCTTTTCCCTAGCTTCAGGCGTGAGCATGTAACTTAGACCCATAAGATTATTCTGTTATTTCCTACATAGTTATTGTCCTAGAGAGAGGCATAAATGATGGAAGCAAATCAGATTCACTTTGAGGGACATTCATTGAAACTATTGGGAAAAATGTTGGGGTTGCTGAGATCTTGTACTAAGCCTAGACCTGCTGGCAGCATCATTCTATCATGACAGCAAAGCCTGACAGGAAATAAAAGCTATAGAAAGAAACATTCCTCAGACATGGCAGGAGGCTAGTCATTTTGGTGACCTAATTAAACCTTGGAGGTCACCTGAAGTCAGCATATGAGTTTTCAGATTTGCACACCTATGTGAATCTATGCGTATTTGGTCACTTTAATTCAGTTACTTGGAATAAAAAGAGCCTGGAATAATATAGATACTTTTGCTAGACTCCAAATTCTGATTAGTCTGGAAAGTTGTTATTAACTATGAAACACTGATTAGTGATGCATGAATTAGTCAAAATAAGAATAGTAACAAAGGAAAATTATTTCATACTTCACAAAAATTTCATTTTGATTTAAGCCATGACTAAATATGGAAGGAGGAAAAAAAAGCTGGCTATTTCAGATGATCAATACATTGTATAAGTATGAGTTAATTATTTTAGGGGATTCTGCATTTGTCCTCTAGGATGCCATAATTTCTGAACTAACATGCTTTGATCTCCTGCACACTCTGAAGTCAGAGAATTTAATCAATCTTCCTCGTGGATTTGTATTCCTGTGGAAATGATGCTCTTTTCTAGGGCAGCCAGAGTTGCCTGGCCCATTGTACTGAAGAATAAATGAGTAAGAGTCTTGATTACCTTACATATAAATTTGGTTAACAGTTATATTAATTAAAATGCCTGGTTCTGCGGCTATTCTGAAGTATTTATATGTGATTTAATTCATATCAGCAACTAATTTGTATTTAATGCAAACTAATGGGTTTTATGTAAATGGAGCATGTGGCAGTCTATTTAAAAAACAAATTATCTCTAGTTTCATTTCAGTTATTTTAATTAAATTTAGAGTGTATGTGTGGTGGGGGGGATGAAGGGAAAAGGGATATGTTATACATGAAGTGATGATTAAAGCCAATTTAAGTCTACAGAATAAGAAACAAGTAATTCTCTCAACAGATACATTAGTCCTTTCATAGTTTGGAGAAGTCTATAGGTTTAGTATACAGAAAATCCTCTAAGATTCTAGATGGAATGACTTTCTTAAGATCATACTTTACATTATAAACCACAAGGGCTTGTAAGTGCTGTGTAAATATATTTCTTTAGAGAATTTTTAACTTAGCTGTAAATTATTTTATGACTTAAATGTACACAATATGTCTATATGTATATGGGGTCTGGCAGAAGTAAGGCCTGCTTGAATGTGGTTGGTAGGGTAATAATATGGGTGTAATAACTTATAGGTTTAATTTGAACATTTCACCTAAAATGTCATATAATGTGCTTGAGTATGATATTGTTATGATACAGAATTACATGCTTATAATTTTATAATAAAGAAATGGGCAATTTGTGTCAGACTCTGTATTTTTTTTCTGCCTTTGATTTGGAAATTTTGAAACTATTCTATACATTCATTGGTTAAATAATGATGACTATCTGTCAGCTCAAACCTATGGAATCATATTTTACCTATAATAAAGTTTTCCCCAATCTATAATTTATATTGGTCTTTTGTGTTTTGTAAGAGCATTTTTTCCTCTCATTTCTCTAATTTTGATATGTGTTCTAGAGCAAACATGGAATTTGGCACATTCTTCATTGTTTCTGCTATTTAGTCCCAGTCTAGAACCATCTCTCACTTTGAATAACTTAGTTAACTTCAAAGTTGATGAACTTCTCATTCTTTATCTTGCATTGAGATTACTTTTTACTATATTTCCTTTTTTAGAAAAATCATTTTATTGTTGTTCAATTACAGTTGTCTGCATTTACTTTCCATCATTCCCCGCTAACCCCAGCTAAACCCTCCTCCCTCCCTCGCTTCCATCCTCCTTGGTTTTGTCCTGTGTCCTTTATACTTGTTCCTGAAAACCCTTCTCTCCTTTACTCCATTATCCCCTTTGACCTCCCCTCTGATTACTGTCAGTTTGTTCTTAATTTCAATGTCTCTGGTTATATTTTGATTGTTTTTTTTTTCTTTTGTTGATTATGTTCTAGGTAAAGGTGAGATCATATGATATTTGTTCTCACTGTCTGCCTTATTTCACTTAGCATAATGCTTTCCAGTTCCATCCATGCTGTCCTTCTTTCTTTCTGCTGCATAGTATTCCATTGTGCAAATGTACCACAGTTTTTTGATCCATTCATTTACTGATGGGCACTTAGGTTGCTTCCAACACTTGGCTATTGTCAATTGTGCTGCTATGAACATTGAGGTAAATAGGTTCTTTTGGATTGGTGTTTCAGGATTCTTAGGATATAATCCCAGTAGTGGAATTGCTGGAGCAAAAGGCAGTTCCATTTTTAGCTTTCTGAAAAATTCCATACTGTTTTCCATAATGGCTGCACCAGTCTACATTCCCACCAACAGTGCACTAGGGTTCCCTTTTCTCCACATCCTCTCCAACACTTGTTTGTTGATTTGTTTATGATGGCCATTCTGACCAATGTGAAGTAGTATCTCATTGTGGTTTTCATTTGCATCTCTCTGATGGCTACTGATGCTGAACATCTTTTCATATGTCTCTGGGCCCTTTGTATGTCCTCCTTGGAGAAGTGTCTGTTCAGGTCTTTTGCCCAGTTTTTAATTGTTTTTTTTTTTGTCTTCCTGAGTAGGGTTGTGTGAGTTCTTTATATATTTTGGAGATCAAACTCTTGTCTGAGGTATCATTGACAAATATGTGTTCTCATATAGTTAGTTCTCTTTTCAATTTAATGCTGTTTTCTTTAGCCATGCATAAGCTTTTTGATTTGATGAGGTCCCATTTGTTTATTCTTTCCTTTTTGCCCCTTGTTTTAGGGGACATATTGGTGAAGATAGTGCTGTGTGGAATGTCTGAGATTTCCCTGCTGATGTTTTCCTCTAGGACTTTTTTGGTATCGTGATTTATATTTGTCTTTTATCTACCTTGAATTTATTTTTGTGTTGGTGATCAGGTTTCATTTTTTTGCATGTAGCTGTCCAGTTCTCCCAGTACCATTTGTTTAAGAGGCTATTTTTACTCCATTTTATGCTGCTGCCCCCTTTGTCAAATATTAGTTGACAATAGGGACTTGGGTTTATTTCTGGGCTATATGTTTTGTTCCATTGGTCTATGTGTCTGTTCTTATGCCAATACCAGGCTGTTTTGATTACAGTGGCCTTATAACACAGTTTGATATCAGGTATTGTGATTCCTCCTACTTTTCTCTTCTTTCTCAAAATTGCTGCAGCTACTCGGGGTCATTTATGATTTCATATAAACTTTTGAAATGTTTGTTCTATATCTGTGAAATAATTATTGGTAGTTTAATAAGGATTACACTGAATATATAAATTGCTTTGGGTAGTGTAAACATTTTGAGGATGTTAATTCTTCCAATCCATGAGTGTGTTATGTATTTCCATTTGTTTGTGTCTTCCTTAATTTCTTTCTTCACTGTTGTGTATTTTCTGAGTTCAGGTCTTTTACCTCCTTGGTTAGGTTTATTTGTAGGTACTTTATTTTTATTGTTGCTATAGCAAATAGGATTTTTTTCCTGATTTCTGTTTCTGATTTTTCATTGCTGGTATACCAAAATGCCTTTGATTTTTGAGTATTGACTTTGTATCCTGCTCTTTTGCCAAATTCATTTATTAGGTCGAGTAGGTTTTTGGTGGAGTCTATAGGATTTTCTATGTACACTATCATGTCATCTGCAAACAACGACAGTTTTGCTTCCTCCTTTCCAATTTGGATGCCTTTTATTCCTTTTTCTTGACTGATTGCTGTGGCTAGAACTTCCAGTGATGTTTTGAATAGGAGTGGTGAAAGTAGAAATCCTTGTCTTGTTCCTGATCTTAGTGGGAAAGCTCTAAGTTTTTGCCCATTGAGTATGATGTTGGCTGTAGGTTTCTCAAATATGGCCTTTATTACATTGAGGAATGCTCCCTCTATTCCCACTTTGCTAAGTATTTTTATCATAAATGGGTACTGTATCTTATCAAATGTTTTTCCACCTCTATTGCTATGATCATGTGATTTTTGTCTTTTGTTTTATTTATGTGATGTATTACATTTATTGATTTGTGAATGTTGTATCCAGGGATGAATCCCACTTGGTCATGGTGCATGATCTTTTTAATGTACTGCCAGATGCAGTTTGCCAGTATTTTGTTGAGGATTTTAGTGTCTATATTCATAAGTGATATTGGCCTGAAGTTTTCCTTCTTTGTTATGTCTTTATCTGGTTTGGGATTAGGATGATGTTGGCCTCATAAAAAGAGTTTTGGAATCTTCCATCTTCTTGGATTTTTTGGAGTAATCTGTGAAAGATAGGGATTAGCTCACCGTTAAATGCTTTGTAAAATTCTCCTGTGAAACTGTCTTGTCCAGGGCTTTTGTGTGTCAGGAGTTTTTTGATTACTGATTCAATTTTATCAGGTGTTATTGGTCTGTTCGGGCTTTCTGCTTCTTCATTCAGTTTTGGAAGATTATATTTTTCTAGAAATGTGTCCATTTCACATAGGTTTTCAAATTTCTTGGCATATAGTTCTTTGTAGTAATTTCTTACAACCCTTTGTATTTCTGTTATATCCATTGTAATCTTTCTTCTTTCATTTCTGATTGTGTTTATTTGGGTCCTCTCTCTTTTTCTTGATGAGTCTGCTTAAAGGCTTGTTGATTTTGTTTATCTTTTCAAAGAACCAACTTCTGGATTTATTAATCCTCAGAATTGTGCCTTTAGTGTGTATATTGTTTAATTCTGCTCTGATCTTGGTTATTTCCTTCCTTCTACTTGCTCTGGGCTGTCTTTGTTATTGTTCCTTGAGTTCTTGTAGGTATAGAATTAGGCTCTTTATTTGAAGTGTTTCTATCTTTTTTTAGGTAGGACTATATTGCTATGAGCTGCCCTCTCAGGACTGAGAAGGAAATTCCCTCTCATAGCCTTTGCTGTGTTCCATAAGTTTTGGATTGTTGTGAGTTCACTTTCATTTGTTTCCAGGATAAAAACTAAACTCAACATGCTAATCAATGTGGTTTTCCATACCAAGTTACTAATATATCTCTCAAATTCATAAATCATTACCCCTTAGAAGTTGTACTAATATCATGGTAGCATAATGAAGGATCATCTATTGGCCTCAGGGAGTAGGGAAGTCCTTCAAGAGAAGAAATACTTGATATCAGGCTTTAAACAGTTTTCTAGGTAACATGGGGAAGAATATGTTTCTGTGATATAGAACTGCACACGTATTCCTCACATAATAGGGTATAGCATAATCTATGTACAGACATGACCTCTTTCCTTAAGAAAATATATTAAATCATCTTCTACCTTAAGACATTTTTTTATTTTACATTTGTAAAATTGCATCCATTCTTTAAATACTCTGAATTTTCCCACTTGAATATTTTAGTATTGCCCAAAACTATGTCAAACATTAAAATAAGTTTAAGAAATGGCGTCATTGATGTATATCCAGTTATAGAATATTATATCAAGTTCATACAGGAAAAGACCATCAATATTTATTTTTATATTTATTTTTTTGCTTAAAAAACAAATTTCTTTCTCACAGTTCTTGAGGCTGGAAGTCCAGAATCAGGGTGCTAGCATGTCAGGTTCTGGTGAAGGCCCTTTTCCTAGGTTGTAGAAGGCTGCCTTCTTGCTATATCCTCATATGGTACAGAGAAAACTTATATCTTTTTTGTCTCTTCTTATAAGACAATCAATTTTTAAACTTCATGTTTCCTTGTCACCAAACACTGAAACAGCAAATCCACACAACTGTGTGTGGGTGTTAATCCTGGTCATATTGATTGGCTGACAGCCTCTTCAGTTTCACTGGTTGTCTAGGGAAGCGCTGACTTTTCTTCGCAGTAGCTACAATGACTTCTCCTTTAATTCAATTGCTGACGGTTTGGAGCTGTGCACAACAACTCAACTTCTTCAGAGAAACTTTAACAGATATAATTAGACATATTTGAAATGAAAGAATATTCACTCAGTCAAAATGATTGAAAATCCATTTTTTTAAAAAACAATGGAGTTAGATTCTAACAAATTATTTAATTGATTTCATCATAATTCACTTCAGGAATATCATAACTATTCAGATGGTATAATAAGTGCTTTCACCAAAATTGAGTGATATCATTCATTCTTCAAAAGCAGAAAGAGAGTGGAAAGCTGGTGTGCTGTATATGAGCTACTTCATTTCATGTAACCCCACTACCTATGCAAATTATAATGTATACAAAAGATACCTCAAGGGGTGTAAATAGTTCAAGAAAGAGGTAGAAGGGAGAGAAAATGTATTTCAGAGTGCTTACCGCTATATCCTCTTTCTAAAGCAAAAAGTAAGTTACTAAGATAGCATTATTTGTGCAGCTGCCAAATCCCTCCTCTCCTACAGTCCTCTCAGGCCCCCGTCTCCTCTCAACTTAGCTGCATTAGCCGTCCACATCGATTCCATTGGCAGGTGATTTATCAGACCAGCATTTCATCTTCCCTACAAAGGCAAAACGTGCCCTGTTCTTGGGTGCTACAAGGGGGAACAGATGAATATTCCTTTGATGCTACAAGGACACCAGACTGATAAAATTTGCTCCTGCATTGAACTTGACATGGAGGTGGAGTGCTTTAACTTTTAAAAGTCTGTTCTGTAACTCAGAATAACTGATGGCCCTCATTTATATTCACATTTCCAATGCAGATAAATCTCTATTTTTTTTTCTTCTTTGATTCTAGGTCCAACATTTTCACCTTCTACATACACACACCATGTTATCTTAAACTGACAAAAATCTTTTTCCCTACTGAGTCACTCGGTCCATTTGGCAATTTATTCATCTATCTATATGCAGTAGGAAAGAAAAATATTGCTGTCTAAACCAAAGTCACCTGCACTTGCTTTCTTGAACGAGAGAGTAGAATCATTTAGAACTGAGTGAAGACTCTTGATTTAGAAAAGTACCACAGTCTCTTTACCTCTTACTTGATTGAGGGAAATAAGAAAAAAATGAGAAGTACCTGGGGTTTTCAAAGGCATTTCAGAAATTGAGTAAGGGGACAGCAGCAAGGCCACTTCACAGGTGAGTGACTTGTGCAGTGGCACAGGGTACTGCTTTCAGGAGGGCTCCATTTTTGATTTAATGTTCACCTGTCACTATCTGGAAATAATTTTAATATTTCTGAACAAGAGACCTGTGTTTTTATATCACACTGGACTTGCAAATTATGTAACCAGTTTTGGATAGCAACACTCCATTTTCTTTAATTTAGTGCAAATCTTAAGTTAAATATAGCAAAGTATTGCCAATCAAATGTCTTAGGCCTATTCCCAGGTGTGAACCAATGGGCCAAGTGTTGTGTTAAGCCAGTTAATAACTTTAATAACTCTTATATTGTATACTTCTGTGTTTTCAGACACTTGGGATGTTTTATTCCTTAGGCTTAAGGTTAATTTACAGAATTAGCATTTATTTAATTAGACTGAGATTTCTATTTTTTTCCCTTTTATGAGTATGTCCTGTGGTTTCTCAAGGAAACTGATTTTCATACTGAAGGTTAGGGCATGGGCTAACTTAGTACTGACTACCTTAAACCTCAGTTTTATTTTGTAACTTATTTTTTATAGATGAATATACCCTTGAGTGAATATACAGGAGGCTTGGTAAGCAAGGTTTTAGTAACCTTGTGGAAGGTAACTATTCCTACTTACCACTCTGGCTTTTAGGCTGAGAAAGTCAGTCTTTAAATCTAAGGTCCCAAATGCCAGATTCTCCCTTTACCAGTTTCCCTTAAAGCTAGGAAATAACATTTGTCAAATCCTGGCTAATGGAAGCTAAGATGAAAGGCCTGTTGGAGGCTTTGAGGAAAGGTTTTCTTTGATGATAAAGAGAAAAAAAACTCATTCCCATGCTTGCCTGTGGATATGACTTTATGAATATACCATGTACAGAGCAACAGCAGACATCTTGGGACAATGAGGGAAAAGCCATGAAAATGGAAGAGAGGAAAGATGAAAAGCACATGAGATATGGATGGAGCCATTTTGCTGCTGACTTAACCAACGTTGAAAACACCTACCTCCAGAATTCTTGTAAATTTTAACCAGTGGTTCTCAAAGTGTGGTTCCCATGGCAGCCACATCACTGTTATCAAGAAATTTGGTAGAAAAGAGAATTCTCTGGTCCTGCCTCAGATTAATGACTAAGAAGCTCTGAGGGTAAGACCAAGAATTCTATGCTTTAACAAGCCCTCTTGGTAATTCTGATGCATACTAAAGTTTAAGAACTACTTTTAAGTTACATTTTGTTGGCTATTCTGTTCATTGTAATTCAAAGGATCTCAATTTAATTATAAGAGATAGAGATACTTTAAAATTATGAACTTTAAAAGATTGCACTTTATTTTAATGTTATATTTTGACAACACATAGATTTCTGCAATTAGCAATAACTGAACTTAGTAGTTAACTGACTACTACTTAGTAGTTAAAATAGTTTAATTAAGAACTTTCCTCATGTTTATTGCAGCATTATCTACAATAAGATATGAAAGATATAGAATCAACCTAAATGTCCATCAATAAATGCATATTTCATGTACATAATTAAATACTACTCAGCCATAGGAAAGAATAGAACCTTTGTGACAACATGGATGAACTCTGAGAGCATTAAGCTAAGTGAAATAAGTCAAACAAAAAAAAAGAAATACTATATGATCTCACCTATATATGGAATCTAAAAAACAAGCAAATAAACAAATAAACAATAAAACAAAACAAACACCCAAGATCATAGATTCAGAGACCAGATTGGTGATTGTGAAGGAATGGGGCATTGAAGGGGGCAAAATGAGTGAAGGGGGTCAAAAGGTACAAACTTCCAGTTGTAAAATAAGGAAGTCATAGAGATGTAATGCACAATGTGGTGACTATAGCTAATACTATATATAGTGTATTTGGAAGTTGGTAAGAGAATAAATCTTTTAAGCACCAATCACTAAATTATTTTTCTACAATTTTGTGTGGGGACTGACGGTATCTAGACTTATTGTGGTGATTATTTTTCATTGTACACAAATATCAAATTATTATGCCCTACAGCTGAAACTAATATATGCCAGTAAAATTATACCTTAATAAAAAAGAATTTGTCATCTTGTTCAGAATACTCGTCTGTGAGACTCACTGTCATCAAATATGAAGTTGATTTAATATTATTGATCTCATTTTATAAATTGTTAGGTACATCTTTGCTGTTACCTGAGGTTGATTTTTTTTTATCTTAATGGGAGGAACTGGGATAAATAGAAATATTAGCTATAACATTTATGAACTTTGATTTGAACAATCTCTTTGTATATTAATACAACCATTATTGAATTTGGATGTAACATTCCTTAATTAGACTCTAACAATAGTCTGTCACTTTCCAATATCACTCCCATGTTCCTGTTCAGGATACTTGTATACTCTGCTGTCAGCTTAATCTGCTTCAACCATATCTTGACCTGTGTCTTCTCTACAAGACTCCTCATTGTTGTCTCTTTGCCTATAGAAGTCTTCTTCAAAGTGGAAACATGTGCATTCCAGAGAGTTTCAAGATGATAAATTGAAGTGTGAGGAGAAATATTAAAACTACTTATATTTTATGTACTAAATCTTTAGTACATAGGACATAAATCTTTACTAATAATGTAGCATATAGATTAACAATCAGGTACAAATGTGGTTCATTTTCCAGTACATCATATATCATGTACAATGGGAATGCTATCTTGAAGAAAGAATGGAACTGACAGAGGGGAAGAGTAGAGGCTTTTTCTCTTTTTTCTTTCCTTTTTCCTTTTCTTTTCTTTCCTTTTCTTTTTCTATTTTCTTTCCTCTTCTTGTGCTATTGGCATATTATTATTAATGCAGTTAGGTTGTGCCAGATTTAGTTATCAATTATATTATCTAGTTTTTAGTACATGAGCTTTCACAAATTAAGGGTGTCTAGATATTCCTAAAAAGAAATTGTAGGTTGAAGGAATTGTAAATAATGTAAATATGGGCAAAAATAGTGGTATTGGTACTTTCAATTTTATTCATAAGCATTTTGACAGCCTTGTTACCAAATAAAACCAAATTATGTTCTAATATAGCACAGTAAGTTTTCAACTACTTTTTAAAACAATTAAAAATATTGTCTGGAATATAAATGCATATCTATTATTTTTAATGATGATCTTCACTCTAAGTGGACATTTACCTATAGGTATTAGCTAATGATAATTTTCCTATATCTGTTACTATTATTATATATACTACCCATGGTACTATTTTATTTTTCATTGATTTCTGAAGTTTTATTGAGCTACTGCTTTTATTCTAATTTGCCTATTTTTCAGCTGGTGGAGGGTATATAGTCAAAAAATGTATGTAGGCTTTTGACTTATAGAATAAGGTAAAAATTCCTTGCTTTTCATACTAGGATTTCTGGCATCTAAGCCCAATCTACTTTTCAGTCATAATTTTCCTTTACTCTCCCTTCATGCTCCGTGTGTCGCTGCTGTACTGGAGGATCTGCTCATACTTCTCCATGCCCAGCTCTACACACCTCCTCAAACTAATCTAAGCCAGCAGTCATTTTACCTTCTCTGAACCCTCACAATGAGAGGAAGTAAAGTAAGGCTATATTTTATAGCCTTTTAGGTTCTTTGAGCACAGAATTCATTATCCCATTTACTTCACATTCTCTATAATATATAGGATATGCACTCCAAGAAAATGTAAGAGAAAAAAAAGAAAGGAAAGAAGAAATACCATCTGTGTGAGAAGAAAAAGAGAAACTAGTTTTTCACCTTTCCTGTCTGGAAGTTCAGGCTGACGGGGAGTCACCACGCTATTCAAATTAATTCCTTTAATCATCTCATTTTGAAAGTCTACTTCTTTTTACACTGTATTTCATGACTAGAGCAAACTTAAAATATCACCAGACTGCAGTCTTTCTGTCATGTGGTGACATGTGAAATATTACTTTATTCATAAGTCTATCCCCAGATGACAGAAACTACTGAACTACAGCAAACACAGAAACCTGAGAAGCAGGGTTGTATGGGGCATGGACATTTTATGCCATCAGACCTAAGTGACAGTCCCAGATGCATTGGTTACTTAGAGTACACATACAACTCTTCTCCAAACTCTTTCTTTTCCAATGTTCTCATCTTAAAATGGCTATGTAAAGTCAAATAAAGTATATATTTAAGGAAGTTAGCATAGGACCAGGGCATAATAAATGTTCTATTAGTTGCTAATGGGAAATTTGTTTTCCTCTTTTCACAGCACTTCTGACACCAAATATATGGATTTTCCCCCTTATCACAGTACTGATTCTCCATCTCTTTTGCCACCAATTCATGTCCAATAATTCAATTATGACACCAACTACCCAGGCTTAACACAGAATACACAGTTTAAGTTTTCACTCCTACATGACTGCCTCTGAATTCAGATGCTGGTTGTAAATCCAAGGTTGTTACCTGTCCTTAAGGTCTAATTATAATAACATATATACAAGATCTATCTGGAAAAATCCAGCCATTACTGAAACAACAAAAGTTTGCATGACATTGAGGTAACCTGTCAGACAAGGGGAGTACACCAGAATGCTTGTGTGTGAAGGATGACTACTTCACTGTACTCGTCAGCGGGGATGGTAGAGGCCATAAAGTGAGCGTGTGCACTATGTGGCTGTCACATTCAAAGTGGCTGAGCAAGTAGAGAAATGAATCTGCATCAAATTTTGCATTAAGCTTGAACGTTCCTCCACAGAAACTATTTGGATGATTCAGAAAGCTTTCAGGATTGATGCAATGAGTGCAGCACAAATAAAAATGTGTCACAAACCCTTCAAAGATGGTTTGTTCAAGAATCTGTTGAAAGTAATCCATGTTGTGGAAGGCCTGCAATAAGCAGAATACCTGAGAATGTTTAATGTGTATGGGCTTCAATAAACAGAGATTGGTGACTCACAGTGGAAGAACTGGAAGCTGATCTGGGGATTCCAAAAATCACTGTCTGAGATTTTGATGCAGGATCTTGGCATGAAACATGTCCTGGCAAAATTTGTCCTGTGGCTTCTTCTACCAGAACAGAAGGAACACTGTGCTGAAGCTGCTAATGACTTGATTCAAACTGCTACCAATGAACCAGATTTCTTCAAGAAGGTCATAACTAGAGATGAATGGTGGGTGGGTCTACAGCTATGATCTCAGAACAAATGCCCAGTTGTCCCAATGGAGGTTGCTTTGTTCTCCATACCCAAAGAAGGTGCAGCAAAGTGGAACTAAGATCAAGACAATGTTAACTGTGTGTTTTGATTGGGAAGGCATTGTCCATCATAAGTATGCCCCTTTTAGCCAAACAATTAATAACAAGTATGACCTCAATGTTCTTCATCAGCAATACAATGAAATCAGCTATAGCTATGGACAACTGGTGATTGACAGCTTCATCACAACAACATGCCTGCTCATGCATCATGTCTCATGCAGAATTTTTTTGTGAAACGTCAAATCACTCAGGTGACTCAACCCCCTTACAGCCCAGATTTGGTACCCTGAGGCTTCTGACTTTTCCCAAAACTAAAGTCACCTTTGAAAGGTAAGAGATTTCGGACTGTTGATGAAGTTCAGGAAAATATGACAAGGCTGATGCTGATTCCAACAAAGGATTTTGCAGAGTATTTTGAACAGTGGAACACATGGTGGGAAAATTTTGTGAAGTCCCAACATGTCTAGTTTGAAAGGGACTAAGGTGTCATTGTACAATGTTTCTTATATCTTGTATTTTCTTTTAAAAAATCTATTTTTCATATTACATGGATGGATACTTTCTGGGCAGACCTTGTATGTAATAGGTTTATTTTCATTTATGTGACTCAGGTTCTAAATTCCAAAGATAATTAATTAGCATTGGTATAATTATCAATTGTGTATAAATGGAAGATTACCAAACCTCCTTATCAGGTTTGATAATTTACCACAATGGCTCAAAGAACTAAAAAAAAAACAACACTTATTTGTGTTTCCTGGCTTATTTTAAAAGATATAATAAAGGACACAGATGAATAGTCAGGTGAAGAGGTAGATAGAGCAAGGATCCGAAGGGTTCTGAGTTCAGGAGCCTCTGTCCGTGCAGGTTTGGGGAACCCGCCTTCCCAGCATATGTGGTGCTCAGTAATGTGGAAGTTCTCTGCACCCCATAGTCTAGGATTCTCATTCTTTCTCCCTTTTTCTTTTCTTTTCTTTTCTTTTCTTTTTTTTTCATGGAGGCTTCATCACATAGCTATGGTCACTCTCCAGTCCCTCTTCCTTCTTCTGAGGATTGGGAGTGGGTCTGAGAATTCCAAGTTTCTAATCCTGCTTGGTCTTTCTGGTTACTGGACCCTGTTCAGGAGCCTACATTTGTCTCATTTGAAAAAAAGATGCTCCTGTCACCAGGAAATTCTAAGGGATTTAGGAGTTCTATACAAGATGCCATCACCTCAGTTGCATAGGAAATTATCAAGGTTTGAGGAGAATTGTTTCAGGATGGGGGCAGAGTCAAAAATATGTTTCTTATTGTGTCACAACTGCTTATTGTTATTAGTCATTCTTACCATTGCATGTGTCCTTTGGGTCTAGTTATGATAATATGTATACATGAGATATTTATTTTTATTTATGTTGTTCAGTTTTAAATTCTAAAGTTAATTAATTAGCATTAGTACAATTATCTTATGTTTCTTAAATAGCTTAGTAATTTTATGCTCTGATTATATTCTCATACTTTCTAAAATAAACCATTTCCCATGATCAAAGTTATTAATTCTGCAGCTTAAGTCTCCTCTAACATTCATCAAATTGACCATTTAATATTCTGGGAAATGGAAAACAAATTTATAAAGAAAGATTACTTGTAAATAATAGGGATTATGGTAAAGGGAATAATAAAAATAAAGGAATGGGGAGACAACTATACTTGAACAACAATAAAAGTATTTAAAAATAAAAAAACATTATTTGCAAGAAATAAAATTATATTTTATTGTCAATTTATATAATAAATTTATATACTAATAAAGAGTAAAGAAATGGTATCAAATGAATAACACAAGAATTCCTCAGATCTGAAACACACTGTTCCTCAGATCAAATTTCCACTGTAGGTCCATTAAAATGAAAAAAAACAAAAACAACAAACTCACCCCAAGGCACATCATTGTGTAATTTTTACACACTAAGACTAAAGGGGCATTTCTAAAAGATTCACAAGGTTGTATGACGGGGAAACTAGTAAGTTACAAGTGATAGGAAATCAAAATGTCCTTCATCTGTCAATGCTCCATATCCTAAATCCTTGAAACAATGCTTCTAAATTCTAAGAGAAAATGGTTGTAATACTATAATCAGGCTAACTGTCAATCAGTAGTAAGAAGGAAATAAATATAATCTCAAAAATGTAAAAACTCAATAATTTAGCTCATAGGTAATATGCTTTAGGAAGGTTCTAGAGATTTTACCTGTGCATGTGTGTTAAACCCACATGTGCACAAAACACACACACACACACACACACACACACACACACACAACATGCTGTCCAGATGAAAGGACACCCAATCAATACAGGAGAGGGAGGGACTGAAATTTCATAGCAACAGCTGTGTTTTTGGTCCAGAAAGAAGTAATTCTTCATTTAAGGAGCAGGTAATTAGAGGGCTGTGTGGAGGAACTCATGTTTTATGAGGAACTTGGGTATTTTGGAAAATTACTAAGCATTTGACATCTTTGATGTAACATTTGGACAAATATCAATAACATATACATAAAACACAAAGTAAAACTTAAAAAGCAGAAGCATATTATATAGAAAAGAGTTGTGTTGAGAAGGAAACATAAACTACTACACATAGCAGTAAATATAATCTTTATAATTATATAAAAATTGACTAATGGTTTAACCAAACATTGTATTACAATATTGAAATGCTATGGGAGAGGAATTCAGGGGTGGTGAGGGTAGAATAAAAGAATTTAAGCCTTATCAACTAAAATAGGAAGTCAATGATTTCTGCCAAAAATAGATAAAGTCCTACAAATGTTAAGTGTTTTACTTAGAAAAATGGTGATAAATATCAAAAGAAACAGCTAATAGAGTTGAGAGCCACGAGGGGAGAGAATTCTGGAATTGATTCTCAGGAGCTAGCTTTCTTCTTACCTCCCACTTTTCTCACTACTGCCCAGTTACAAGTACTTGCCTTCCTAAGACGTTCCTGAGGCACCTCCATGTGCATGAAAACTCTGGCTTTGTTGAGGTTTTGCAGTGTCCTAGTACTGGGTTCTCCATTTTTTTTTTTTTTTAGCAAAAGAGTAACATGGACAGTGGGGTTAGAGATGATGGAAAATATTTGCTTGAGGATGAGGCTCTGAAAGCAGCAGATCATAGGAAAAGATTTGCTCAAGCCAGCTGTAGACCTTAGGGACAATTGGATGTTGAGCTGTGTTAATGTACAGGTACCACAGATTCCTGGAGAACTGGGAGAGAGTTGAGTCAGGAGCCTGAGCCTCCCCTACCCAAGAAGCTATGAGAGTGTGGGCAGACTGGAGAACATAGTTTCTTATAGATGTCTGTAGTTTTGCCATGAGAAGGGTTCATGAATGACATTGTACCTTTCAACACCCATAGGAATCACATCATATAGGGTATACCTACAATGAGATCTACAGCCACTGAGCTGACATGGGAAAGTAGTCACCCATCGGAGAGGCCAAGCAGAGAGGGGACAATTAGGTTGAAACACCTAGATACAAGTCCAGTGAAAGAGGGCCTGAGGAGATAGCTGAATACCTGAATTAACATAGTCATTTAAAAACAACCAAATGCACCATAAGCAATATTTTCTTGAAATTACAAACATGACTTATGATTTTTAAAAATTAGTATGTGTCAAATCAGAATATATAATCATTGCTGAGACTCGGTGTGGAGTCTCTGGGTGTCTCACAGCAGAAACAAGTGACACATACCACTTCTGTTTACAGCTCAGTGACTATACCAGTGTCATGATCCTGCTGAACTGCAGGGAGAGGAAATCTTAAAGCCTTCCATGTGCTGGGATAGCATGCAGAAGGCCCCATGCTGAACAATTAAGGTTGCCATAAACATGCCATAAGGTTGCCTCAGGGTCAGGGAAAAAATTCTGACTAAAGTGCAAATGAGCAGAAATCCCTTAAAAGAAACATTATTGAACAATGGATAATGTTGTAAAGGTATAGATATCAATACAATGATAGGAATACAATGATTAAGAACAGACAGCCTGTGAATATATAATACAAGTGCTAAATAAGATCACTTAAAACAGAAGTGACTCTCTGTGAGAGAGAGTCTAACTACAAACTACCCTCATCACCCTTACCAGTGGGAGGTTAGGAAGTAAGGAAATACAAGCTTATCTCCAAGAAATTGTGCATTCAGTTTCAGACCACCTCAGTTAAGCAAATATCACTGTAAAGCAAGTCATACAATTTTTTTGGTTTTTCAAGGCTTATAAAAGTTATGGTTATACTTTACTGTAGCCTATTAAGTGTGCAATGGCATTATGTTTAAAAATGTATATATACCTTAAGTTAAAAATATTTCATTGCTGAAAAATGATAACCATCATCTGAACCTTCAGCAAGTTGTAATCTTTTTGCTGGTGGAGGCTCTCTCCTCAGTGTTGATGGCTGCTGACTTATCAGTAGGGTGAATCCTGAAGGTTGGGGTGGCTGTGGCAATTTCTTAAAATAAGACAACAGTGAAGTTTGTCACACTGACCAACTCTACCTTTTACAAATGATTTCTCTGTAACATGCCAGGCTGTTTGACAGCATTCTACCAAGAGGAGAACTTTTTCAACCTTGGAGTCAGTCCTCAACCTCTGCTGCTTCTTTATCAACTAAGTTTGTGTAGTGTTCTCAATCCTTTGTTATTTTGGCTCCTCACCAGGAGTGAGTTCCATCTCAAGAAACCACTTTCTTGGCTCATTCATAAGAAGCAACTCCTTATTTGTTAAAGTTTTATCATAAGATTGTAGTAATTCAGTCTCATTGTCAGGCTTCATTTCTAATTCTAGCTCTCTTGCTATTCCCACCACATCTGCAGTTATTTCCTCAATGGAATTCTTGAACCTTTCAAAATCAGCCATGAGGGTTGGAATCAAATTTTTCCACACTCCTGTTAATGTTGAAATTTTGACCTCTTCCCATGAATCTTAAATGCACTTAATGCATCCTTTTCTGAATGTTTTCAATTTATTTTGCCCAGATCTATCAGAGGAATCACTATGGGCTGCTCTAGCCTTAAGGAATGTGTTTCTCCAATAAGATTTAAAAGTCAAAATTATTCCTCGATCTGTGAGCTGTAAAATGGATGTTGTGTTATCTGACATGAAAACAACATTAATCTCATTGTACAGCTTCATCAGATCTCTTGGGTGACTACATGCATTGTGAATGACCAGTAATTTTTTGGAAGAAATCTTTTTTCGCCCCCCTCAGCAGTAGTTCTCAACAGTAAGCTTAAAATATTCAGTAAACCATGTAAATAAATGTGCTGTCATCCAGGCTTTGTTGTTCCATCTATAGAGCATAGGCAGAATAGATTTAGCATAACTCTTAAGGGCCCTAGGGATTTTAGAATGGTAAGTGCATATTAGCTTCAACATAAAGTCAGTAGCTGCATTAGCCCCTAACAAGGGAGTCAGCCTGTATGGAAGCTTTGAAGTTAGGCATTGAACATGCTCTAGCCATGAAAGTCCTAGATGGTACCTTTTTCCAATAGAGGGCTATTTTGCCTATGTTGAAATTCTGTTGTTTAGGGTAGCAACTTTTATCAATTACCTTAGCTACATCATCTGAATAACATGCTGCAGATTCTACATCAGTGCTTGTGTTTTTATGTTATGGAGATGGCTTCCTTCCTTAAACCACATGAATCAACTAACTTCAAACTTTTTTTCTGCAGCTTAGAACCTTACTGGGTATTAGGCTTTGGCTAAAAGGAATGTTGTGGCTGGTTTGATCTTCTATCCAGACCACTAAAACCTTTCATTTTCTTATTATTCCTGTGTTCACTGGAGTAGTACTTTTAATTTTCTTCAATAGTTTTTTCTTTTCATTCAACTTGTCTAACTGTTTGGCATAAGAAGACTAGTTTTTAGTCTATCTGAGCTTTTAACACACTTTCCTCACTAAGCTTAATCATTTCTAGACTTTTATTTAAAGCAAGAAGTGTGTGCCTCGTTCTTCCATGTGAACAATGAGAGGCCATTGCAGGATTATGAATTAGCCTAACTTCAATGTCATCGTGTCTCAGAAAAGAGGGAGTTCCAAGGAGTGTGAGAGAGACAGGCACTGGCTGGTCAGTGGAGTACTCAGAATACAGACAACATTTAAATCACTATGTTATGTGGGGGCAGTTTGTTGTGCCCCAAACAATTGCAATAGTAACACCAAAGAACACTGACAACAGTGTGGTGGTTTTCAAAGAAAAATGAGGTGGGAGAGAGGTTGCAAAATGGAAAGGGGATCAAATAGGTGGTAAACACAGAAGGAAATATACACATGATATATTACAGGACGGTACACTTATACACTTGAAACCTATATAATTTGATTAACCACTGTCACCCCAATAAATTTAGTAAAAATTTTTAAAAAGATCACTGATCATAGATCATCATAACACATAAAATATTAGTAAAAAGTTTGAAATATTACATGAATTTCCAAAATGTGACAGAGACACAAAATGAACAAATGCTCTTGGAAAAATGACACTAATAGATTTGTTAGATGCAGGGTTGCCATAAACTTTCAATTTGTAAAAATAGCAATATATACAAAGCTCAATAAAGCAAAGTGCAATAAAACTAGATATGCCTGTAAAAACCTATCATGAATCTTACTCTCATTTCATCATGGGATGAAAAAAATAGAGAAAAAAGAAAAAAACTTAAAGAAAAGGTTTTATTATGTGGGAGGAAGGACTAAAACAAAAGAAGATGAAACTAGAATCATGGTAAGAGAGGCAATGGGTTTTAGTGAGCAAATAGTAGGTAACAATAGTAAAATCAATGATAATAGATTCCTACCTGTGTGTTTAATAAAGTAATTAAGAGAGATCACAGCTACAGAAAAAGAAATACAAAATCTTCAAACCAGTTGGGAGAAACTTAGATGAAAATCAATAAAATAGTTGGCTAAAATAAGTTAAGCAGAAAAAAAGTAAAATATAAAGTGTTCTAAAACAGATTATGGTAGAATAAATAAAACTAAAATACATTAATTACACTAAATGTCAACAGATTAAAACTATTAAAAACAGACACAGATTAGAATTAGGAAGCAAACAGATATATGCTGTTCTCAAGAAATACACTTAAAATAATAATAATGAGAAGGAAAAGACAAAGAAAATGAGAAAGAAGGGGAAGAGAAAGGGATAGACAAAGCAATTCCAGGTATCTAAACTGGAAAGAACATAAAAATGTTAAAATTATTTTCTAACAAGGTGGGGTTTACAATTCGAAGTTCTAAAGTGGGTTGAGGGACAATATACATATTACAAATACAAATGAGAAAGAAGATACAATAGATGTAAATATATATGAAGCAGTATAACAGCTAAAGATAAAACAAAAAGTATTAGACTGTAAGAGTTAGAAATATATAATCCAGAAAACTGAAAAATGTTTGTATATTTTATTCATCACATCCTAGCATTACACAGAAGTAACAGAGAAGATGGAAAATGGCTGTTCTGTAAGAACTGGGGTTTTTGAGAGAACATCAGGGAACCTCAGTTATGTTGATACAAGCCATTAAGGACCATTCTACTTTTTCAAATTGCAATAACATATTTGATAAACCTAAATACTAATTTGCATCTATGTCTGTGAAATAACAGTTTCTTAGAATAAAGGGAGGATGGTTGGCGGCTGTTGGAGAGTGAGTATTAAGACTCATGTTATCTTCCTTTTCCCTGACGGGATTAACTTTTTAACTTTTTTACATTCATGCTTAATTGTAAATCAATATAAAAGACTTTATAAAAGAAAATAACTAAAATTACTAACATCTCATTAAAGTTTATATTAAATTTATTTCAAATGAGATATAATGGTTAAAGTCATATTACATTTATGACAAACCATTAAAGAGATCTATTTTCAAGAGAAAAACGTATCTCCCTTCCTTGGTAAGAAAATTATACAAATTCTTTCATTTTAAAACTGTGTTTTATATTTGCCTTAAGTTTTCATTTGTGTGGCCAGGTTCTTAAAATCTGTGTAGGCATTAATAAAATTCTGTGCCTGAGTCTCCTCATTGCACGCTACTTTAGCAGTGCTTCTTTTTAAGAAACAGTATTTTCCAGAAGTAAACTAAGTTGCTACAATATAGATGGACTGACAGGAGGCCTAGACATCATTGGTCTTTTTTGCCAGGCATATTTTAATTAAAAACTTTAAAACATTCTTTTAATGAGATATGGAGATGAATTCATGGGATTTTAATGTGATTCTTATTTCCCTTTATGACTTTCTTTTCCAAAATTCTTCTGTTTTACATAATCACTTAAAAAATGTGATTGTATTAGATTCAAAACTGATTTAATGAGGAGGTTACTTGGAATTACATTAAATTGGAGAAAATTACCATATTTTTAACACTCTTTATTACTATCAAGAACTTTCTGTATTTTGTATGAATCAAATCTGGTTTTATACTACTTAGCAAATTTGATAATGTTCTCTGTACATTATTCACATATTTTTGTTTATTTAATTTCTACTTCTAAGTTACCTTTTAAATGTATTTTGCAAATTGTTATTGCTACTTTTTAAGATATATTTGGAATTTTAAATTTAGTTTTTGTGTCTATTTCCTTAATGAACTTGTTTTTTAAATCTAGTTGTATTTTAGTATATTTCCTTAGGTTTTTGAGATAGAGCATCCATCTTAAACATAATAATTCTATTATTCTGTTAACAAAATTTGTATCTATTATTTATGCTTCTTGTCTTACTGCTTTGGATAGAATGAGGTTAAATAGCAATTAGTACAGATGGCATTACTATGAGACTTAAAAGAATATTATTGAGAAGGCCTCTAATGTTTGCCCATTAATATGTAGTTGTATGCTCATTTAAAGCAGATATTCTGTAGCACTGTCATTTTAATAAGAGTCTTTCTTAGGATGGTGGTCAAGTTTTGCCAAATGTCTTTGTGCATTTTTCAAGATAGTCATGTAATTTTTTCATCTAGAGTCTATTTGTTCAATGATTTATACAAAAATATATTTGCATTTTTGGGAAAAACTCTATTTGGCTGTTGTGGATTAATTTTTAATACATTATTAAATTCAATTTGTGGTATTTCATTGTTATTACATATAACATGTTTTATTCTACATATTTTTTCTTTTTGCTACCTTTGTCTATTTTTAATATTGGAAGAATACATAATATTCAATTCAACTATATATTCTGAAAGAGATTATAAAAACTGGGAATTAGTCAATATTTAATACTGTATGAATTCACCAATAGAGTTGCATGGACAAGATATTGTTTTAGTGATAATTCTTTCTTAAATTTTCTAGTTTCCCATTGGCATTGGTCTGATTTGATTTTCTAATTTTTGAAATAATAATGAGAATTTTAATTTTGTCAGAAAATTCACTATATTAAGATATAAAATATATTAACATAAGTTCATGGACACTAGTATTTTATAACCTTAATAATCTCCTGTAGTTTTCTCATTTTTAAATATTTATTAATTAATTTTTTAGATAGAGGAGAAAGGTGGGAGCAATAGGGAGAGAAACAGAAATGTGAGAGAGAAATATTGATCAGTTGCCTCTTATGGGCACCCCAACTGGAACCAAACATACAACCTAGGTATGTGCACTGACCCAGAATCAAACCAGTGACCTTTCACTTTGCTGGATGATGCCCAACCAACTGAGCCACACCAGCCAGAGCTCTTTTCTCATTTGTTTAAATTTCAATGTGGTCTTTTACAAAGATGTTAAAATAGATTTTAGAAATAGTATATAAATATATTGCCTTTATTACATTATTATTAACTTGCTTAAATAATTTTACAGCCTTATCTTACTATTTACTTATATTTGCATTAACTTCTGAACTTACTGTATCATAATATAATAATATGGTCATATGTTTTCTATTCTTTTAATTCAGTGAGTTTCTTTCTTTGTGGTCAATAAGTCATAAATTTTAATGACTGTTTAATATAACTGAGTTGTGTATTCTCTGGTAAAAGACGTGTATGTACACTTATTATCAATTAAACGTTATTGTCTATATTATTTTATTCATTTTTGTATATTTTTCCATGTATTTTGTCTTCTTTATTTGATGATTATATGGTTTTTAAAACTGCCATAATTTTTTTCTTATATGACAAGTATTCCTTAAATAATATTATTCAGACTATCTCCTTCTAAGAGAACATAGTTACTTTAATAATGCCTACTGGGAATATAGTATAAAGCCAAACCCAGACAATAAGGGTTGGAAAAGGTAGAAAGGCCAGAATAAGCCACATTAATACCTTCTGCATTAAAATATAAATGGCATCAATTCAATTAGTATAAATGCCCAGAAAAGGCAGTTTTTTAAAAGATTATAAAAATAAATACAAATTTAAAATGGAAAGTTGCAAAATTAGTATTTTACTCTGCCCTAAAATTAATTTCTTAGTGGGAATAATTAAAATGGTATGTATATTTTAGAATTTATTAAAATAAAAATTCAAATTGAAGTGCATAAAAATATTTAACGTGTTTTCTGCTTGTATTCCACAATTTGAATCACTACTTTTCTACTCAAAAGTTATGTTAAATATTTTATGAGGATTCATTTTCCTGATAAAAAGTTATTACCAATTTTCAATAATTTCAGAACATATTTAAGAGGAATAACATTTTAAAAATGAGAAAATAATGTTGAAAATAGAAGTATGCTTAATCTTTAGTACCATAGAGTAAAGAGATGATGTTAAAAAACTGAATAGTGACCTACAAAAGAATGGGACTGGATGACTACCTTACAGCCACACACAAAAATTAACTCAAAGAGGATTAGACTTGAACATAAGACCTGAAACTATAAAACTCAAAGAAAACATAGGTGAAAACCATAAGCTCCTGGACATAGGTATTGGTGATTTTTTAAATTGCTTACCAAAAGTAACAGCACCAAAAGCAAAAATAAACAAGTGGGGCTACAGCGAACTTTAAAGCTTCTGTACAGCAAAGGAAACCAAAAAATAAAAAGGCAAACTATCAAATTGAAGAAAATTTTTGCAAATCATATACCTAATAAGGGGTTAATGTGTAAAATACATAAAGAATTCACTGAACTCAATAGCCAAAAAACAACTGAATTTAAAAATGGGCATAAGATCCAAATAGACATTTTTTCTGATGATAATACACAGATGGCCCACAGGTACATAAAAATATGCCCAACATCATTAATCAAGAGCAAAATGCAAATCAAAGCTACAAAGAAATATCACCTCACACCGGTTACAATGGCTATTATTGAAAAGGCAAGAAATAACAAGTGTTGGAGAAAATGTGGAGAAAGGGAACCTGTGTACACTGTTGGTAGAAATGTAAATTGGTGTAATGGCTATGGAAAACAACATGGAAGTTCCACAAAAAATTATAATTACAGCTAGCATATGATCCAGCAATTCTACTTCTGATTGTTTATCTTAAGAGAGTAAAAATACAAACTAAAAAAGATATATGCATAGTCAAGTTCTCTGCAGCACTATTTGTAATAGCAGAAATATGGAAGCAGCCTAAGTATCCATCAATGGATGAATGGGTAAAGACATTGTGATATACATAATGAAATATTATTCAGCTATAAGAATGAAAGAAATTTTGCCATTTGTGAAAACAAGAATGGACTTTGTGGCTCTTTGCTCCTCCTGTTTGACAGATAGCTGTGTCTTCCTGGGCAGTGCCAGCCTCAACCCTGAGACATGATGGTGAAGGTTGGAGTGAACAGATTTGGCCATACTGGGTGCCTGGTCAGGGCTGCTTTTTACTCTGGCAAAGTAGATGTTGTCACCATCAGTGATCCTTTCATTGACCTCAACTACATGACCTACATGTTCCAGTATGATTCTACTCATGGCAAGTTCAAAGGCACAGACAAGGCTGAGAATGGGAAGCTTGTCATCAATGGAAAGTACATCTCCATCTTCCAGGAGCGAGGTCCCGCAAACATCTAATGGGTTCATGCTGGTGCTAAATATGTTGTAGAGTCCACTAGTGTCTTCACTGCCATGGAGAAGGCTGGGGCTCACCTGAAGCAGGGAGGCAGGAGGGTCATCATGTTTGCCCCTCTAAGGATGCCCCCAGGTTTGTGATGACAAGTATGACAACTCCATGAAGATTGTCAGCAATGCCTCCTGTACCACCAGCTGCTTGCCTCTTCTGGCCAAGGTCATCCATGACAACTTTGACATTGTGGAGGGACTCATGACCACAGTCCATTTCATCACTGCCACTAAGAAGACCATGGATGGGCCCTCTGGCAAGCTGTGGTGTGATGGCCAAGGTGCTGCCCCACTGGCACTGCTAAGGCTGTGGGCAAGGTCATCCCTGAGCTGAATGGGAAGTTCACTGGCATGGCCTTCCCTGTCCCCACCCCCAGTGTGTCAGTTGTGGATCTGACCTGCCACCTAGAGAAAGCTGCCAGATATGATGACATCAAGAAGGTAGTGAAGCAGGCATCAGAGAAACTCCTTAAGGGCATCCTGAGCTATACTGGAGATGAGGTTGTCTCCTGAGACTTTAATAGTCACACCCACTGCTCCATCTTTGATGCTGGGACTACATTGCCCTCAGTGACCACTTTGTCAAGCTCATTTCCTAGTATGACAATGAATTTGGTTATAGCAATATGGTGGTAGACCTTAAGGTTCATATGACGTCCAAGGCGTAAGAGCCCCCTGGACCACCAGCCCCAGATACAGGAAGAAAGACCCTCAGTGGCTGGGGAGTCCTTGCCCTAAATTGATCCCCTAACACAGAGAATCTCCTGACTTGCAGTTTTCATCCGAGACCCCCTGAAGAGGGGAGGGGCTTAGGGAGCTCTGCCTTGTCATGCACCATCAATAAAGTTCTCTGTACCCAGCCAAAAAAAAAAAAGAAAAAAAAAAGAAAAGAAAGAACGGACTTTGTGGGCATAATGCTAAGTGAAATAAGTCAGACAGAGAAAGATAAATATCATGTGACCTCTTGTATGTGGAATATAAAAAACAAACAATAAATAAAATGAAACAAACCAAGCTCATAGATACAGAGAACAAATTAGTGGTTGCCATAACAAGCAAGGAGTAATAGGTGAGAAAAATAAATGAAGGAGTGAAAAGGTAAAAAAATAAAAACTTTTTTTAAAAGATTTTATTTATTTATTTTTTAGAGAGGGAAGGGAGGAAGATAGATAGATAGAGAGAGAGAGAGAGAAACATCAATGTGTGGTTGCTGGGGGTTATGGCCTGCAACCCAGGCATGTACCCTGGCTGGGAATCGAACCTGCGACACTTTGGTTCGCAGCCCACGCTCAATCCACTGAGCTATGCCAGCCAGGGCTAAAGTAAAAACTTTTTTAAAAAACTCACGAATTTCTCTTTATACAATTGCCAAGCCCTTATTCTATTCTTTGAGACTCTCCCTTAAGTATTAAAATGGGAAAATAAACCAATTTTCATGGCTTAGTTAATATTATTTTTAGAGGAAAAAGTTTACTAACTTAGTGGAACAAATTATCCCATAGGCTAAGAACATAATTCAAAATTACTGTTATTATAGAAATTTCTTATAATTGCCATTTCTTTTCTTTCTTTCTTTCTTTTTTTTGATGTAAAGTAAAGCAGTTTATTTGCAGATGCCAGGCATCTGGAAAATGGGGGACTCAGGTCTCTCAAAGCCCATCTCCATCTCTCAGTGAAAGCAGAAGTTTTTTAAAAGGAGGGAGAGGGGAACAGAACAAAGAGATGGAGGGAGAGGGTTGAAAAGTTCTCTATGTGCATACTAGCACACTCCATCTGATAAGGCAAGTGATGGTCTTGTGTGTGTCATCCTGGCTCCATGGCTGAAGGCCAGGAAATGTCTCAGAGCTGGGATGCTTGAAGGCTGGAGTCTATCTTTTGAAACTAGATTCTAGGATTCTTATACAAACATGCTGTTCATCTACAAGCTACATATTAGTTGGAGTCAGCACTTACCGAAACAATGTCAAAAGAATGGCAGGGTGGGTTACAATTTTCCACTGTGGCAATGAGGAGAGTGACACCCTCTATAATCCTTCTGGGTGGGTGAGGCACAGGTGAAGCTCAAAACAAGACAAATAAATGCCCTCCTGATACACACTCAACTTGAAAGGATATACTTGCATATTCAGCTTACTAACACTTGAGGGCAGAGTATTGGCCCATACATACTTTCTGTATGAACTTGTATTCCAAATTCAACCTCTGAAGCCATGAATTTTTGTTATTTTACCCTTGAATTAGCTACACTATGGCAGTTATGGAGAGTGTCAATATTTAGTCTTGGTTAATTTTCACATTAATAAACTGGAATGTGATATACCATTTAGAAAAGATAGAGGTAGGATACCAACACCTTGACCCATAAATCCTTTTGCCCTGCCCAGTATGTATTTGCCACACGGCATGGGACAGGAGGGGGTACGAAGGGAGAGGAAACAGGTGGGTCTTTTTAATATTTTTCCATGGGAACACATATTTTATAGATGAGTTACAACAGCCAGCAAACAACACATTTTGTTTTACCTGTACTGATTTGTTTATTATCGTCTTTTCCAGAATGGCTGGTCCAGTTTGAAGCAGAGGTGGGCTCTCTGCCAGAGACGGCCACTTATTTTCTTAAAGGAACATTTTAGTTAATGCCTTATTAGATTATTGTTATACAGTTCTGGATATATATATATATATATATATATATATATATATATATATATATATATATAGGATACAGCTTGATCCACTTTAGAGGAAGAAAAAGAAATATTGATAGGGTGACTACATAATGAAAATTCATTTTCACTGTGAACACCTTACCCACTGGAGAGTACTAGGGCTCTGAACAGCTCTGTGTCTCTTGCTTTTACTCTCGATTTCAGCTCTGCTGCATAGGTTCTGTGCAATCTTTGACAAGCTTTGCATAGGTTAACTTGACTCTACCTTGCCTTATTTGCATCCCCTGAACCTTTCACCTCCTGACCTACAGATGCTCAGCTGGGAAGCCTGCATGAATTGCTTGATCCTTATGCACTAGGAAATGTGGGAAAGTTAACAGCCCATAGGGCAATACTTTATCAATGAAAGACAAGAGCTAGTAGACAGATAAATGCTTCCTTTATTTGTCCCCTTGGCTGAAGCCAATGTCATATAACCATCTTTACATTGTTTTTTTGCTCCTTTCTGCACTCTAGCTCCAAGGCATTCCAAAATAAACCACTTTCTGATTATTGACAGAGAGAAGAATGTTGAAAATAGAGACATGCCTAATCTTTAGTATCCTAGAGTAATGCGATGACAATTTGAGTTCTATCTCTGAAAGAAAAGATCTTTTTCTTGATCGTCTTTCCATATTGTACTAATTTCCTCTTGGTCTCAGTGGGTGATGTTAAAATTTTTGTCGGAAGATAGATTTAGTTGTGCCACAAAGTAAAAGTCTGCTTATTTGGTTACAATTTGATGCTGGCCAAATGTTCTTTTGAAAAGTAATTCTCACATCTGCCAACTAAATTCTATCATACATCAAATTAGATGTTATGACTATTTCTTGCTGTCTGTATTCTGAAAACTCTTGAATGATAATTAACTATGATTATACAGAATATATACTTTTAGATGGAGAGTCTATTTTTCTTAATCTATGATAGATTTGTAATATGTTATTATGCTAATTATGAAGAATTTTAGAGTTTTTAAAAAATTAACTGTTGTTGTCACTTCTCCCTGGGCACACAAAATTACACTTTGCAATACCTTGCAGTCAGGTAGGACTATGTAATTAGTTCTGGCCAATAAAAGGTATGTTAACATGATGTGTGCCACTACTAGAGTAATTAAATTAAAAGCCTGTGAGTGATTAGCTAGTGTCTTCTGTTCCTTGCCTGTGGTGGTTGTAGACATTGTAAACTGAGATGTAGAATCTCAGGATTAAATTATTTGAGTCACAGCATAGTGGACAGATGCCCTGGGGAAGTGGCCTGAACCCAAATAAACTTTACATATATTAAGAATAAATTTTTGTTGTCTTAAACTACTGAGATTTTGGGGTTATTTTTTATTGCAGCACATTTCCTTCTGACAAATGCATCAAGAAATCTGCCACCTTGGGGTATTTACTTACCAGTAGGGAGTCTGTGAATGTATGCTCACACTCACACCTAATTTCATCAGTCCCACTTTTTGCAAAGTACTTCTCTCTCTATATATTATAACAATAATTTTTTCATATATTACATTTATTTAAATACAGTTTACATGAACATTTCTATTCAATTCACTGTTGTCAAATATTTAAGTGCATGGTGGCAATTATATTTGACCCAGAAATGATGAACTCATCCATTTCTTTTGTAGCACTTGTCTCAGCACATGATTGATTATGTGAAATGTGCTCCACCCATTGAATTTTGTTGTTATATTTTGTACTTGTCACACAGAATGCTTAACATGAAATATTTATGTCTCCTGAGGAGCCTTAAATATGCACCTCTGAATTTGAAGTAGACAATGGTGGTAGTAAATATTTATTAATTGTAAAGCACGACAACAAAATTTATGAGATGGACTACATGTATATGGAATTTCCATACTGAATGCCAATGTGCACATTGATGTGTCATGGACAATAAGGCTGACAAGTCTGAAAATGATTGTGAGTTCTTTTGAGGAAAGAATGCTGTAAATATATAGAAAGTCGTTACTTAGCATTTGTTTTTTTTTATTTTTTATCAAAATTTATGAGCGTGAAGGAGTAAAGGTCTCTCCATTGCACTCTCTCCTTTTGTGTCTATGAAATTATTCTCACAGATTTAACTATTATTTATTTAGCAGTTACTCTATGCCTAGTACTGTTCCAGGTGATCAGGCAGGGCACGTTAAAACACACAATTTCCTTGCTTTCATGGAACTTATACATTAATAGAAATAATCAGCAAGATAAACACATGTGATGATTTCAGAGAGGAATGATCAAAGAATATCTCTTAGAGGTGTTTTCTTCAGTCCTCTATTTTCCTTGTTTTATTGAAAAATAATTGACATACATCAATGTATAAGTTTAAGGTGTACAAAGAGGTGATTTGAACTGAAATGTGAATGATGAGATCCAGCCCCCATAAAAATCAGATTTTTTAAAATCTATTTTGGAGTACATGGAAATCTAAGTAAAACTATGAGTATCAGCTGACACTTTTTGGTTTAAACTATCTATGTGGAGGCACTACCTTACACTATTATCTTTTTCTTTGAGATCAGGAGACTGAAAATGTGCTCCAGCAGCTATTCTTGTAATAATTTCCAATTTTAGAAGCAGGGATCATCAAGTATATGGATCAGACCATTTATTCTGTGCAGTCCCCTCCATCTTCCAAAGAATACATTAGTGTGTCAAGCTTGACATCTATATATTATTCAGTTTTTTTCTGATATAGTTGTCATTTTTCTTACTATTTTTCTTAATCATATGGAGTATGGCAAAGCCTTCCAAATGCCCACCCACATCCAATGGCTCTGCTTCAACTCATTTTCCACACAGCAACTAAATTAAATCTTTTAAAAAATGTCTATCTTGTCACCACCTCAATACCCCTTACACACATATCTGACAATCTCCATTAGCTTCTTTTTGCTCTTCGAATAAAATTGCCAGATCTTAATGGTCCCAGAGACCCTGAGCATCAGTTCCTACACATCCCTAACTCTCTTGGTTTCTCTACTTTAGAGCATAGGAATTGGACAACTTTCTTGCATGTATCATGTTCCATTCTTCCTCAGATCTTTGTATATGCATACTCCATCTGAAATGTTCTTTTTTTAAAGATTTTATTTATTTATTTTTAGAGAGGGAAGGGAGAGAGATAGAGAGAGAGAGAGAAACATCAATGTGCGGTTGCTGGGGGTAATGGCCTGCAACCCATGCATGTGCCCAGACTGGGAATCGAACCTGCGACACTTTGGTTTGCAGCCCACGCTCAATCCACTGAGCTATGCCAGCCAGGGCTGAAATGTTCTTTTTTAACAAGAGGATTTACTTATTTATTTTTAGAGGTGGAGGAAGGGAGGGAGAGAGGGAGAGAAACATCAATGCACAAGAGATACATCAGTTGATATTTAGCATCTTACACATCCCCAAATGGGGACTCGGCCTGCACCTCTGACCTGGCCTGACTAGCAATAAACCAGCAACCTTTCAATTTTCAGGTTGGCAGTGTTCAATCCACTAAGCCATACCAGCCAGGCCTGAAATGTTCTTAACTCACTTCATATCTTAATTTTCTAAAATAGTTTTCAAATTCTGAATTATTTTAAACATTAGAAAAACATAGAATATTATTGTCTTGACGTTGTTTAACAAGTTAAATATTTGTGAACTTTATTTCAGAATTATTTTACACATTGAGTGCATTACAGAAACATTGTAAGTGACATGTGTAGCTATTCTTTCACTGTCTCCTTCACAGTTCCAAATCAACCACTATATTGAATCTGGTATATTTCCATTAATAATTTTATACTAAAACTTTCCCTTGCTATATAATTACAACCTTTATCTGAATTTGGGTAATATAAGTCAGGGTAGAGGGTTAGGGAGAAAAAGAATATCAAGTGATCTGAATCTATTTGGTTCTAGAATTTGAAGTGGGAAATAAGGACAATTGAGACAAGAGAGAAATTTATACAAAAATTTACCTGAATTCATCAGTGTCTATGTTTAAACAGAATTCAGATAGTGAGAAGACTGTGAGTGTGTGGGTGCCCATGGCCATTTGTGTGTATATATTTTTGTCTGTTTTTTAAAATTCATATAAATGGATGCATATGGCTCACATAATTTCTCTTTAGCAACATCATGTTTTTTGTAGACTTGTCCATGTTCACCTAGTTTATTTACTATAATCCCTATATATATTTGTGTGATTATGCCTTAATTTAATTATGCATCCTCCCATTATCTCCTTTTTCATATTATAAGTAAGAGTTGAATGAACATTTTCCAAAAAAGTCTCTCTAAATAGATTTACCAACTCATCCTACATCCATAGTGTATGGAATTTCCCAAGGTTTTACTTGCTTTCTAAAACTTGCTCATGCCAACATTTGCTATATGTTTTCATTTCCATTCCCTTGATAACTACTGAGGTTGAGTATTTTTCACATTTTTGTTGGCTTTTTCTTTTCTTCTTTTTCTTTTTCTTTATTCTTTTTCTCTCTTTTACTTTGGCTAATTTTCCTTTTCTTCTTTTCTTCCTTTTCTTTTGTGTATGTGTGATTGTCTATTCACCATTTTTATCCAAAGTTGTATTGGGTCATTTTTTTCTTATTAATTTATAGAAGTGTTTTATATCTAGATTTTAAAATATTGTCATTGTAACAGGGTGCAGCCAAGAGGGGGGCCCCAAATAGGGATTTGAAATGGGTTCCAGAACTCAGGGTGTCCCGGAAATATTAGGATGTCCTCCCCCCTCCCCCCAACAGGTGTGGGTTGGGGGAGGGGACAAATGGAGCAGGGCCATAGAGAGCTGTTTTGCATAGCAACAGCTTTGCAGCTAACCTCTGGTGTGGTCATTTAACATATCTATAACCTTTAACTGGTTGCATAGATATGTTAAATAGCTGTGGCCATGCTCTGAGCCAGGGGAATGGAAGTAACTTCCTCCCCAAGATGTAACTGGGGGGCAGGTCCCCCAGAGTTACAGCACCTGCATGGGAGCTTGGAGAAGATTGGCTCCATGATATGAGACATGCCCAGACTCAATATGGCAGTCCAGTAAAACTGGAAGGATATGAGAGTGCTGGCAAGTGTATTTGATTGTGGGGGGAGTAGGAAATGGGGCTGCAGAGGAAGATTGGCATGGGGATTTAAACCAAGACACAGCAGCCATTGAGGGAGAACCATGTGGTTTTGGCTGAGTGGGGACTCCCCTGGCCCTGGGAGAGAGAACCACTTGGCTTTGCCAGAGTGGGGACTCCTGCGGCCCTTGTGCAGAGAGGACCATGTGGTTGGGGCCCTGGCAGAGAAAACCATGCAGTTTTGCCAGAGTGGGGACCCCTGCAGCTTTAGAAGGGGGAACCACCACCTGGCTTTAGCAGAGATCCTGGTGACACAGCTGATGGTGCCGGGTACAGAGGGAGGCCTACCAGCTGAGACGGATTAGTGGGAAGAACTGGGGGCTGCCTGAGCCACAGACTTCTATTTCTTTTCCTGAGATATGGTACCCCAGACTGGGCAAAGGGGGAAGGAAGGAATGTGTGTGTTTGTGAGTGTTTTAAGGGACTTTGGGATTTTGATGAAGACATTAGGTCACTACTTTAAGTTTGTATAGCATTAAAGAAAAACATTTCCTTTCCTTTTCATGAATCTCTGGCATTGAGAGACGTCTATCCTCTGGCAGCAGACATAACGAACCTGGGGGGTTCCTTTTGGGTAATAGTAATATTGTCCTTCAGCGCCCCCCCCCCCCCCCCCCCCCCCCCGTTGTTGTTCTGGAACATCATTACATGTGTTTCAAATAGCTTCTCTTTGTATGTCACCTGTCTTTTAACTTAGCTTATGATATATTTATAAAACAGAAAATTTTAATTTTAATATCATTTAATTTAGCAGTTTCTTTATAGATTGTATTTTCTGCTTCTTGTCCAGATTATAAGAATACTTATATATTATTCTAAAAATTTTATAGTTTTCCATGTTTATTGTGCTTTCATGTTGTATTTATACCTAAAATGTATGTTTGCTATTATATAGACACCTTTTTATATTTATAATCTTTAATCAAATGTCTAAGGATCATCTATTAAGTTGTCTATACTTCCCCCCACTGATTTACAATATCAAATTTGTCATATACCATGAATACTATGCTAGATTGTATTTGTTTTTATTCCTGTATCAATATTATAACTTATTAAATAAAATAAGTTTTGATATCTTATAGACTAAGTTTTCTTCTCATTCAATAATATTTTCACTATTCTTGACCCTTTATTCTTTCATATGAATTTTGTGTTAGGTTATCAGATTAAATAAAAAACTCATTTTAAATATTAATGAAAATTGCATTCAATTTAGAGAATAATTTGTGGAAAATTGATGTCATTTTGATACTGAGTTTTTAGCGTATGTAAAATTTTAAAGTTTTGTTATGTTTTTAAATCTACTAATAAATTCTTCCATATATTTCTTGCCATTTTTTAAAAGAAATGTTCCTAGGTATCCTTGATTTTGACTACCTTTGGAGAGATATTCTTTTAAAATATATTTTTAAAATGTTTGTTACTGATGTAAATAAATGCAATTGCTCTTTGTATATTATATTTTCAGCTCTTCACTCACATTTGTTACTTTTGAACCCATTTGACTTCCTCCATGTTTCCCAACTCTGGTTACCTCTCTCTCATATATTTGTCACAGGTGCCATTTGCCTTTGTTCTTATGATTACTTTTTAAAATGCCATCTTTCCCACTAGACTTTATGTTCTAGGTTACAGATAATGTCTGTTTCCCCCCAACCTTTATATCTCTGATGCCTAAGGACAGCTTTGCACATAGCAGATATCTAACAAGTACTTTCTGAATAAGTGACTATATGAATAAATGAATGGGTTAGTAGTATCATTTTTAAAAGCAATTTATTAATTATGCTTAGAGCCTCAGAATATAAAAGAGATAAAGGAAGCTTCTCTTCAGATATAACAGTTTGGTTCACACTGGAGACAAATCAATTAAAGCTAGCAACCATTAAAAGACTGAAAATAATGATCATTCAAGACTTAAAATTATGTTTTCACTAGCTCCTGTCTGCTGATCATAACAACCCCCTTCAAATAAAACATGAAATAAGGAATTACACAGAAGAGGAGAGAAGTAAATGTTGCCCTTCATTTTAAGTGTCCTTCAATAGTAAAAGGCTGTGGAGTATTTATGTAAATTAGCATGAATAACAAATGAAATTGTTCTGATCAAGGCTACTAAAAGGAAAGCTCAATGAATTAATTGTAAACAAAGTACAGCTCTTTATAATGCAACAATTCTTAACTGGGATGCAGTTTGATGAACTGGAAAAAAAACAGTTCTAATTTAAGTGTATACTGGTATGATAACTAAAGTTTTAACAACACTTCTTCCAGTTTGGAGTACAAAGAGGAGCACACAAACTGTTGTGAAGAGCATAGTTTCTTTTTTATCTATAGTTTTCCAAGCAGGAGGAGACTTTGAGATTAGAAGTGGTCTTTTTATTAACCAAAGCTGTAAATAGCACATGAAAGGGCATAGAACTTTTCCCCTAAAATGTCTCTTTGGCATATCAATTACTTTTAGGCTGATTATTTTAAAGAAACAGCAGGTACAGGAAAAGTTCTGAAAGTCTAGTATAAGTTACTGTTTCAGAAAAAACATTTACATTTACAAGGAAAATCTTCATTTGTAAGAGTACCTAAGTACTTGGAAGAGCAGGGTGACTAGGTAAATATCTAGGAATTCTTATCAATGAAGAAGGCTTGGGTTTAAATCTGCATAACAATCTTACTGTTGTTTACTGTGCTTTTCCTGGTAACCTCCCATGACTGGCCTTCCTACCCAGTATATATTTTCCTTTTAAGCAGGAGATGGAATTGAAGGTAGTGGCCTGGTTCAGTTCCTGGAGTTACTCAGTTTCCCTGGTTCTCTCTCTGTATACAGGAGGTATATATGTAATTAAACTTTGTTTTTATCCTGTTAATCTGTCTTTCATTATAGAAGAGTCTCATCCAAGAATCTAGTAAGGTAAAGGGGAAATTATTTTTCCTCTCTGACACACATAAAGCTAAATATTTGGCATAGATTATATTGATAAGCACAGCTATGTTTTCTGGGTCATGAGTGTTTTTTGTTTGTTTGTTTGTTTTGTCTAGCTTTATATATTTACTAGATGATTTGGAAAGATCAAGAATACAGTTAAGGAAGAATTAACTCTCACCTTCCACATGTGTCCCAGGTTCACATCCATGTGGATATGACTATTTGTGAATGGTCAATGTCACCTTAATGAAAACTTTCATGAGAAATTCATAACCAGGGCTGGAGCCCGGACCAGCTACATAATCTGTGGGACCCAACACACAACAAAAATGCAGGCCCCAATTTTCACAAATATTTAGAGTTTTGAGAGGTTTACAACAAAGCATTCAACAAAGTGTGGGGTCCTTTTCAGACCTGTATGTCACTCACTCATGAAATTGGGGCTTTTATATCTGCTCTTTTAATTCTGGTACTGGCCCAGTGGGGTTAACTTGTGCTTCCTCTTTTGTGAATGGATGCTGATCAAGTGCAGGTGAAGAATGGATTAGCTTTTCCAGCCGACTTCTAAAACAAGGATTTTGACCATCAACATCATACTTAGTGATCTTTAGAACATGCCAGACCTTATGAATAGAGGCAATGGTGACTGCTATTGGTATAATTTCTGTGACATGAACCACAATTATAAAATTAATTATGAATGCATTTTAATTATAGAGTTATATCAGGGATAAAATTCCTATTTCCCTTTGGAAAAATTTTAGTGTAGAATAACTGAAATCATGATTGTGTCCAGATTAAAAGGACTTTAACTTGAAAAAGTATAATACAAGCTTCTCTATGCACTGGTGTCTTGGTGATTCAAACTATTTTACTTTTATTCTGGACCACATCACATGTCACCTACCACTTCAATAAGAACTGTCATTTTTTTCTTTAATTGCTCCTCCCTCCAAAAATAAATAGACCTTTTAAAAGTGGGCTCTAACATGCTAAAGTATTTTGTAAAGTGCAGAGGCAAAAGCAGGTGCTAAAAATGGTTATTTCTGCTACAGGGAGTTAGTCCCTTTGAAAAGTTGAAGAGAGAACTATGGCCCTTTTGGCCTGACTTGGGTTATAGCTAAATATGAAAACTTAATATAGCAAGGTAGAATTGGGCAGGAAGTTTCTAAGGAAAGGGGAGTAACTTTGCTACTGGCAATGTCAGCTTTTGGTTCTTGAGTTTGGCAAAGAAAGAATTCAGAGCCAAGAACTCTAATGCAAGAGGAAGTTTATTTATCATGCAAAGTGGAAGTACACTTAAAGAGAAGATTCAAGCAGGGTGCTCAGAGAGTTTCCTTAGCCTATTAGAAAGAAAGTCACAGAGACAGAAGAAGTGAGTCAGCTGGGCTGCATGGACTCAGGAAATAAGTTACAGAGGCAAAAGAAGGGCCCATGGAGACAGGTTCAGGGGGTTAGTCTGGGACAAGCTGCCACTGCCTGATGCTCCTCTGGTTGCAAGTGTTGTGGGGTTCGTTAGAGTTAAGGATAAAGAAAACAAAAATATATCCCTGGAGAAAGAAGGTGAGGGCATGCTTTAGAGAGAGATATAGGGAGAAAGAGAGAGAGCGCATGCTTACTATTTATCTGCTTTCTAAAGGCAGGAATTTTAGCTGAGGTCTCATGGAAGGATTGCAATGGAATATTCATCAGCTTTCCAGGTGTGTCCTTTAATAAGCTGATTCATCAAAGTGAGCGTCTAGGGTCAGAGTCATGGTCCCTACTGATTAGTTGGTGCTAGGGTAGGGGGTCACTGGTCATTGCATCTGGTCTTGATGCCAGCCATGGCATTGCTGGTTTTCTAGGCCTTGAGCTGAAAGGTAACTGAGGCTTAGATGTTATCTCTATGTTGACCAAAACTCTGTCTCTGTGGTCAACAGACACATGGTGGCCTTGTTCCTAAGAATATTTGATGCTGATCAGAACCTCATTGTCCTGAGGGCTTAATGCTAACAAGAGTGGTCATGCAAGAGAGAAGGAGGCATGTGGGCCAGCTTGCTGGATAAGGCTAGTTTGAGTCCACTATCTGTCTCAGTTTTCATGTACACTTGCCAAGAAATTTTCCTAGCTCCTTAATGCCCTGTCTCAAGCTGACATCAGAAAGAAGGCTACATAATGAATCACAAGTAATCAGTTTGTTTCTGATGAGAACCCTCCTCTAAGCCAGGTACATGTGAAACAGAGCTCACCTCTGAAAAAAGGAAATGACAAAAATAGGACAGGGCCAGTGAATGTCTAGGGGAGTTGACCTGTGGCCTGGCTTCTGTCTTGGAAGGAAAACTGAAGCAGAAGACCCTACAGAAGGATTGGTGTGTGAGGAGGCAATGGGATGAGAGAAAGGGACAATAAAGGATGAATCAGAGGGGAGAGCATGGGAGTTTTGGGAATTAAGAATGATGACCCTCACAGCCAGGAATATTCCACTGACACTGACAGAGCAGTAGCAGGCATTGCCAAGGCAGGTGAGAAATACAAAGATAATGTCACACATATTGTTGCCTTCAGGTAATCTGGATCTAGTAGTTGGAAAAAAAAGTCCCACAAATGTTTCATTATAATAAGATAATAAGGTTAAAATTATACAGTGAGTAGGAGTAGCCACCAGAAGGGTACAACATGGCCTGGGATTTCAGGGAAGAGGTTTATAACTGAATCTTGAAAAATGAGTAGAAATAAGTCAGGTGAAGAGTGATTGGGAGGGTACTCTAGGTAAGCAGAGTAGCATGAACGATGTCAGAGAGGTATGCATCATCATTTACTAGACATGAGCTCAGTATTCACTAGGTGAGCTTAGCAACCAAAGAAAGGCAGGAATTGAAAGGGTTAACAGCCCAAGTCATGGAAGACTTGTATGTCCCACCAGCGGGCTGAGACTCCTGATATCTGATGTATTTTTAAAAGACCAATAAGGCAAAGTTGTATTTTATATCATTTAGTCAAAGATAAAGAGATCTGAGCGGAGTAATCTGGAGGTCATGACACCAGTTAGGGGTGCCATTGAAATAACCTGGTGAGCGTGGCTGAGGGCCTGGTTGAGGGGTGTAATGGTATGACTGGAGAGTATGGGGCATGCAAGGGAGAGATTTAGGAAGTAAAGACGGCAATTATTAACCAAACTGGTTTGTGGTTTAATGATGAGATAGAGTGGAAGGAAATAAATAACTGTATCTGAGTGGATTGAGAAAGGCAGGGCTAAATATAGCCCTCAGGATGTGTGAATTTATTCTAGGGGCACACAGCATGCTACTCAGGATAGGCTGTTGTGCTGCAGCCAAAACAACCAAAACTTTCCATGACCTAACAGCAAGTTTATTTCTTGCTCATAGTACATATCCTGGGGATTGTGAGGTGTCTCTGCTCCACATAAACACTCAGGGTTCTACAGGTGCCACCCTTTTGTACTTCCATCCACTGAGTCCTGTCCCAGCAGCAGAGGGAGGCTAGCCTGCGGTGACGTACACAGACATCCTACACCTCAACCAAAAAGTGACACACTTTTCTTCTGCTCATATTTCATTGGTCAGAACCAGTGATCCATCCCTGTTGTACTTATAATTTTCACAGAAGATTGATAAATGTAAACTTCAGTGTGCCCAGAGAGAAAGGATAACAAAATTGATGACAACTAGTAAAAAAAAATTATAATAAAACCTCAGGTAATGCCACCCTGTTCTGGTATGAAGTTATATAGCATAAAACAAGCTGAGCTTGGTCAGAGGAAAATGGTCAGAGCACTCACTTGGTAATAACTTGCCCTGTTCCAAGCCCTGTGATCAACCTGCATATATTAAAATAATTCAGTACCTTAATCCTAACAGCCATTCAAGAATACAATAAACTTTTAATGATTGAATTTTAAACTTGGAAAAAAACTTTCAAATGATCATTCTAGAACAAACCCTATATTTTGTAGATGAAGAAATGATATCAAGAAGAGTAAAATGAAAAGGTACAAACTTCAAGTTATAAAATAAGAAAGTCATGGGGATGTGATGCACAGCATGATGACTATAGTTAGTGTTGTTGCATATTTGAAAGTTGCTAAAAGTTCTCATCGCACAGAAAAAATGTAACTATGCATAGGGACAGATGTTAAGTAGACTTACTGTAGTGGAAAATTTACAATATATACAAATATAAAAGAATTATGCTGTGCAACTGAAACTAATATAAAATTATATCTCAATTATACCTTAAAAAAAACACAAAAACAAAGATGCTGACAGGCCGGCCAGCAGACAGAAAAATGGTCCCTATGAACAGGAGACCCAGGCATTTTTATCATAGAGACTCATACAAAAAAAAGGACAAAATAAATAAGAAAAAAAATGAGTGAAATGATGAGTCTCAAGTAACATAAAAATGAGCTGCAGAGACAGAATCAAACTCAGAATGGACTCTAAACCCAGAGTGCTTTTCTTCCTTCACACTGTTCCTCATGTTCCATGATGTAGCTCCCTGAGACCATACAACAGCTCTGTGGCATTTTGGACAGCTTGACAAAAGTACTGGTATACACCTCTCAGTAAAGAGTGAGGATAAAGACATGATTAGATTATTGTATTTTATTCAATATTGATAGAATCTCTGTGGCTTACTCAAGATGACCTGGGCAGTCAAGCGGGATTTTTGATACTCTAAATGCCAATGCACTATTTCTACTGAAAACCTTAAGGTTTGGTGGGGTAAGGGAAGGGTGTATTGTTTCCCTTACTCGCTCCATAAATGCTTATTGATGAAGTCTCTATCTTTATGATTTGCACTTATATTTGACACTGTTTATCACACCAAATCTGTCTAGTATGCATGACAGGAGGGATGGACGAGACTCCTGTCTTTTTCTCACAACCTGCCACGTTCATTTAATCTAAGACTTGCCACACCGAGGCACTAGCTTCCTGATTTAAAATTCAAAACATAAACAACTTTTAATTACTAAATATTAAAAGAGATGAACTATTATGTAAACTGGCACTGAAGTTAAGATGCATAATCATTGATACAAGTGGAATTAATGCAAAAGCTAGTTCACCTTTTGGTTGAAGAATTTAACAAATACTATATTAAAGTCCACAGGCAAGAATGAGATGTAATTCACCAGGACTTATAAAATAGAGAAATAACACCAAAAAGGGACATAAGTAATAAAATTAGACAGCAAAGAACTTCTGTGAAAGACAACTATTTTTAGAAAACCAAGAGTGAACATTAGACAGTGTACTTCCCAATCTTTGGTGCTCTGAGGGGTATGCAGAGAGTAGTGAACTACAAAATAAACACATTATGTTCTTAGGAACTCTATTTTAATAAAAAATTAATGATTTGACCAGTATTTTTATAGTATTATAAACAGGGATATACTGTGGGATAGAACCACGGCTTGCATTACTTTTTATGATATAGCAGGAAGCAGGCCATTCAGTCTGCTCTGGGGTATGTGTCAGTTCCCTCTGCTATTAATGGTAGGCTAGCAATGAACTCTGAGACACAGATGGAGGGAATTTGCAAATTGGAGCAATACAAGTTTGTGGTTTTGTCATGGCTTTGGTCTTCAGAGTGAAGGACACAAATTATTCTTCAGCAGGTAAAGTAAGGAAAGGCCAAGAATTATCTTCCTTTGAACATGAACTGGACAATAATGTGGATAAATGATGACAGGTTACATTCAGTTACAAAGCTGGCAGAGCATCTAAGAACCCTCCATTTTTATATTAGAGGACAGAGGGTTAGCTGAGCCCTAGGCAACAATGCTCTTAAGACACCTGCTGTGATGAGGATTTTAGTCCTGCCTATTCCTACAGAATCTATGTGCTCCCTTCCTCTTGGCATAGATTTGAAGAGTATGCTGAAACTGTGAAATAGAGAGACAGATTTAATAATAATCATTCCATTTAGTAAGTACAGCTGGGGCAGGTAATTAAACAGGTTTCCTCTTGCCAGCAGGCCTAAAGCAATGTAGCTCGGAGTCTCGGTCACACCTCTGGACTGAGATGGAAAGCTAATATTAAACAGTCCTTCTCTAGGCAGGCCCATCTCAGCATTGCTGTTCTTAGCAAGTAGAAGTTATTAAAGGGTCTAGTCAGGCTGCCAGACGCCTGCGAAATCATCAGACTTAGGAATGCTGAATTTATAGGCTGAAAATGAAAAGGGATGAGAATAACAGAAAAAATTATTATCATTATTCAGGTGGTTGATGTCAAATAAAATATGTTCATTGTAGATCTTTGATATTATCATGATATGAATATTCAAATACTGTGGATATAATTTCATAATTTTTAAAATCACTAGTTTTCTTTGTATTATGAAAATATAGTATGAAATTGATATGAGACATACTAGCCTAATTGTGTGTAGGTTGACTAGTAACAAAACATAAGAAGATAAAATTTGAACTTAGTTAAATTGTCCTTCGTTAGGAAATGGTTTTTCACTTGTTTGAGGATGGAAGGTCAAAACAATTTAAAAATTAAAAAATATATCTTCTGTTTTGTTAATTTTGAGTATTGTTCCCATTACATATTGCTATATAACACATTACCCAACATGTAGTATCTTAAAAATAGAACACTCTTTACCTCGAAATGTTGGCGGCCAGGCATTTGGGTCAGGTGTGGCAAGGTAATTCTTTTGCCCCACACAGTGTTGAGTTGGATCACTTAGTGGTGCTCAGCTGATGGCTGGTCTGGGGTAGAGAGTAGGACAGCTGTTGCTTCCATATTGGTTGTGACAGGTGGAAGTTTGGGCCCAGCTGTGTCTTTTTCCTTTACCATAGAGACTTAGGGACTGTCCACTAGGCTGTCCCACCATTGATGCTCAGGTAGCATGTCCTGATTAACCATCACGGGGGTCGGTGTATGCCACAGATCTAGTGATCACTAATCTTGGTGATACCTCTTGTCTTAATTTCATCAGGGTGCCAAAACTGTAAATACTTTTCATATACCAAACATACAAATTCCAGCAATGTTTTTGGGAAGCTTGGTGACATTTCATTCTTGTTTGCTATGTGGGAAGACATGAAATCCAAGCACAAGTTACTTGGCTCACTCTACTCTGTGGTTCTGCTCCTAAGTGGGTGTGTATGATGGTAGCAGTGGTGGTAGGAAGTAGAAAAGCAGCTTGGCTAGGCCAGACTTTTCAATGAATTTCCAATCTTAGGTGTTTTTTGTTTGTTTGATTTTTTTGGAGGGAGCAGGAGCGAATAAAGCCTGTATGTACCCTTATTCCCCGTTACCTCTACACTATTTTGCTAGTATTGAACATTATACACAAACAAGCAAATATGAATATGCATTCTCATTTTCACATTTTCACAAAAAAGTAGTATTCTACACATGCTATTCTAGAGTCTGACTCTTTCACTTAATAAATCTTTCTCACATTAAGTACTTTATCATTTTTTACATTTGCATAGTATTGCATTATAGGGATGCAACATAATTTCAATAGCTCCCTGTTAATGAACATTGGATTTTTAAAAAAACGCTCTTTTCTTGTAATTAATAATCTAATTATTTACATTATTTCAAACACAAGAATATCCATAGAAAACTTTATAGAAGTGAAATGCCTGGCTCAAAACATATGCACTTATAATTTCTGTAGATGTCATCAAATTGCTTGTGATAAAAGCTGCCAACGCACACTGACTCTGGAAATAAACGACCCGGGCTTCCAAGCAGCCCTAACAGCAGGGTCTACTGAAACAGTATTCTTCTTTTCAAGTTGAAAGGTTAAAGAAGTGTCATTACTGTATCATTAATGGACATTTCCTTTAGGCTCATCAAATTTATGCATTGCTTTTTATATTTCAAAGAACATTTGCCTTTTTATGAACTGTGTGATCATATTCTTTCATCAAAGATCTATTGGTTATTGTTCTTTTTCTTATCAATATTTCTTATCAATATTTTGTTTTTAATGTACAGTTTTAACAAGACTTTATATCAATGTTATATTCTTTTTATAAACTTGCTTTCTTTTTTTATGCCTGGAGCAGTTTAGTAGCATCTTAATAGTCTGATTGTTAAACATTTGTTGGAATTCTCCCCTGAAGCCCTTTGATCCTCCTGCTGTTTAGGAGGATTAATCTTTGACCATTTTTTCCCCAATTGCTTTATGGGAAATAAGTTTTCCTGATTTTCTGGCTTTGAAAAACATGTTTTGAAAAAAAAAATTTAGGTAAAATATCTATGCCATCCAGATTTTATTTTTTCCATAGAATTAACATAGCACTTCTTAGTCACCCAATTTCTATTTCTTAACTATGTCTTCACTACAAGTGTGTATTATATACTTTCTTCCAATTAATCTCAATTAACTAGTGATTTTGTATGTTTTATGTTTACTTTTTTCCCAAAGAAGTTTTTTCATTTATTATTTGTGCTGTTTATATATTTTTACCTCATTAAATTCTACATTTATTTTATTAATTTTTCCTTATGTTAGCTTTCTATTTATTCTGTACTTTTAACTGAATCAGTTACTTAATCTATCCTTTCTTTTTAACCAATACAGGCATTTAAAGCTGTTCGTTTTTCTCTGAACAGTCCTTACCCATATTCCAAATGCTCAAATACAAAGTATGTATTTATTACCATTGTTTTTTAGAAGTTTTACAATTTTGATCAGTGTTTAATTTGAGCAGTTAAGGAAGAATTTTTTCTATATCCAGATTTATAGATATGTACATTTACTTGCAATGGAAAGGGAGGCCTAGGATATATGAAGAGGAAGATAAAAGAATCTGAGTACTTTTAAAGTTTTGGTTAATTTGGTGATTTTTGCTACATTTTTATAGCATTTACATATTGATTCTGTGTCACTTTTTTTTTAGTTCATATCACTGAATAAGTTGGATTTTTCCTAAACTAGCTCTTCATAAATGGTTCCCTTGAAAGTGGGTGTGAAAGGAACTTCAGCAACATTCCAAAACTCACAGAGACAGACTGCCTCTTTCAAATGTGGCTCCTTTGTATGTCTTTGTGTACTTCCACAACATTCCGCATCTTCTGTTTCTCTTCATCAAGCCTGGTTGAGAGGTCGTGTTCTCTCCTGTTCAAGAGACACAGTTTTTGTACCTCTTGAGTAATCCCCTCACCTTTTTAAGGCTGTCCGCTAGGAAATCTTGAACTCTTTGTATTCTTATCTCGATTTCGTCTTTTATGGCTTTTGTCTATCTAAGTTCCTTTGATAGCCCTCACATGTATGACAAATGCAGTTTATTATAGCTCAACTTTTCTGAGAAGTCAGGTTATGGGGTAGTGTTCCTTTTCCTTGATACTTCGGCGTGATTATCAGGAAGACAAGGGGAAAGATTCTACTTAGGTAGTGTGAGGTAATTTTTTGTGTCAACTTGTCTAGGCTATGGTGCCCAGTTGGTTGGTCAAATACCATGCTGCAGGTGTTGCTGTATAGATATTTTTAGATGTGACTAATACCTAAATCAACAGACTTTGAATAAAGCAGATTAGCTTCCATAATGTGGGGTGGGCCTCATTCAATCAGATGATAGCCTTAAGAGGAAAGTTGATAGCCTTAGGAAGAAATTCTGCATTCAGATTGCCTTTGAACTCAAAACTGCCATAATTTCTAGCCTGCTAAACAGCTCCACAAATTCAAAAAATATCAGCCCCTACAATTGTGTGAGCCAATTTCCTTAAAATAAATCTTTCTCTACATATGTATAAACATCCTATTCACTCTATTTCTCTGGAAAACTCTGAATAATATAGGTAGCCATATTTGCAATTCAGTAACTAATTTGATGTAAGTATTGGGAAAAATTTTTAGAGACTGAGACTTCACTTAATAATCTTGTGTTTAAACTTATACAAGTTCAGCATTTACATAAGTTTAAGTTTTGCAAAGATATATTTATTATCACAATGTAATTCCACAGGACATTTTTGGGAATAGTAGTTTAACAGGTCAGGTAATTCTACATTTTATTTTTACTCTTACTGTAGTGTTCACAGAGTGTGGAATTTCAAGCGAGGGGTCAAGGAGCTGAAGTGGTAAGGAGTTATCATTTGGAAAGGCTATGTATGTTAGGCATCCATACCTGAGTCTGTAGAGCACAGCATGAAGATGGAGTTCTGTCACTTTTGACTGGAGACAGGAACATTCTAAATCTCTTTCCTACCAACAAACATAACTGTTATTTTGCAAAGCATTCTTTACCCACTATATGCATTTATAATAAAAAATGTATCAAAGTGATATAGTTTAAAAGTAATGATATTAAATGTGATAGATACATAGTGATGGCATATATTTCAAAATGTTTCTTAGGCATTCATGGCCTGGTCATCAGGGCAGACTGGAGGCCTTAATTTTTAATCTGGGTCAGAAAAGTCCAAGGGTCATAGGAAAATATCCAAAACTTGACTGTTAAAAATATAATTGGAACATACATTTTTTTTAGTGTCATTGGTTTGTGTGATTTTACATTCATGTTATACATGTAGGCTATGGCTGTATTCTAAAGAAATATAATATATAAAACTATAGATAGTAGCTTTTTAAAATATAGCTTGAATAATTACAACATGAGAGAATTATCTCCTGTAATACCCAATGTGAGATATAATACCCTATATACTATTAACTCAGTTGAACATGTCATAGATGAGAAACCCATATTTTTCAAAAGATCTATGAAATCAGAATTACCAGATATTTATCAGTTATCAGAAGTAAACCCCACACTTGTTCTTTGAAAGAAGGAATAGTTTCTTACATGTTTCCATAGTGCACACTGCTTTGGGAAGTCTCATGTTCTTGAATTTGTGTTACACATTATAACTATTGATGCCAGATAATTTATATAAATGTTAGGTTGCCTAACATTTTGATACTATTTATTCATAAAATTCTTGGTGGTAATAAAGAGTGCACATACTCCCCTAATTTAATGATTGACTGGTTAAGACATTAAACCTGAGGTTTCTGAAGATGAACATGTATGAGTATAAAAGATTATTAGATGTCGGTTTCTTAGTTGATAGTGTGTTGTAAAACCTTCAGAACTAAATGTACTCATGGCATATGTGGCACTGTATGGACTCTGGTTCACCCACACCAGAAAGGCATACCATAAAGAGAAAGAAAATAGAAGAAATAAGGAAATAAAACATAAATTACACTAGTGGTAATAAGATGAAACATTCAGATAATGAGACTATGATTTGTAATATGCTGGAACAAGTTTCAAACTTGTACACTGTGAGATATTCTAGTCTTTTGTTTTGTTCTAAAACTCATACCAGAGAAATCCTGTGAAAGTCCTTAAATAAATTATGAGAGAATCCTCACTTGGACAGAAACTTCCTCAAAATGTTCCTTCAGTTGAGATCCTTGAGACAGAAAGTTTGTCAACATTCAAATGTGCTATGAATGTATCATGGGTTTCAATATAAATTTTTGGCTCATTTAAGTGCATAGTCAGCAAAATGTTTTATTTTTGTCAGATCTGATCTGGACCTTTTTAAGAAATGTGTTCTAGGCTGTTCTTATTCCCAGATGTCTTGCTCAGGTATATCTCCTTGCTGCAGAGAAGATAGTGCTGGTTTTACAAAAGTGTTTATGTTTGCATGTGTCAGACCTACGTGTATCTCAGGCCCTCAAACTTGGTTGATAAGAATTTATTAGAAAATATTCCAACAGGGGCATGAGCCTAATCAAGAAGATTCTCCTTATTAGTGGAGTGGGCATGCATTTAAAAGTGGGCATGGTTAGGCTACTAGTTATGATAAGCCCCTGTTTATGCTTATCTCATAGCTCAATCTTTATCAAATCCGTCAACTACTCCCAATGGCAAGAAAATAATCTATAAAATATAGGCTTACTATTTTATTGCTTAATATCAGGGATGACTATGTGACATCGTGATGTTCTCTCTGAGTTTCTCTGAGTAGCATTCTTCTCTCTGGTTTAGCACTATGATACTTGCTATGCTAATAAACAACTCCCTACCATCCCTACTATCTTTGCCATCTCTCTACCCACAAGCAACATCTCAGCATGTTTACTGCTTAATCATTTCATGCTCAAGAACATGTGAGCTGCACTGAATGGGGATTGTAAACAAATGATAGCGTTCTACTTGATTATCATTCACAACAGTAGCCCAATACATGATTTTTCTAATTATCTCCCCTGTGGTGGACATTAGCCCCTGTTTTGTTTTCAATTATAAAATCTATATATCTTAGTCCCCAAACATTCCTAAGGGATATACTATCAGAATAACTATGGAGTAGTTAGTCAAAGTGGCAGGAAAGCAACTCCCTTTGATGACTTCCTTTTTCCTGCACGGTAAGTTGGACTGCTGCTGTTAAAAGAAGAACTTAAGGAATAAAGATGAATCAAATGCATGAATCTTTCACTTATATAATTTTCAGAATTTTCTCCAGATGATAACAAAAAGTAAATGCCACATTCATTTCTCTTAGGTATGCTTTCAGATCTGCAAGCATCCTTCTTTTCTACTGAATGAATGTCCTAAATGAGCTTGTTTGTTTTCTGCAGAAATTCAAATTATGATTTTTTTGAAGATTTATTTGTTAAGTGATTGTTTTAGGTACAAAATTTCTTAGAATATAAATCAGATTTGATTATAATAATACTTTATAAGGCAATTTAATTATTCAGTTTCTTTTAGGAAGTCTTCGATTAAATGCTGTTCAATATGTATTTTTCACTTTCACAAACAATAGCATATAACATATTTTACTATTATTACATAGTTTTCCTGACAAATTCATTAAGCAGAAATGATTTCCTGAAAAATACTCAATTTGGCAAACTGTTAATATTCTTTTCATGTTCTCTGTCCCCAAAGAAGATTCTACGGAGTCATTTTGCTTGAGTGTCAAGTTTTATTGATGATCTTAGAATCATTTATACTTTTCAGTTTCCTTGCATATATCATTAATAGGGAACTGCTTCCTTGCTTCCATGAATGTTTGATTTCTTTTTCTAGTTAAATAGTGATCCAAATGTTAAATCTAATGCTTAGGGTAATCATGTGAATTTATGATTACATGTGAATTTATTCACTTGGATGCTGGGCTTTCAGAAATGAAATTGAATAGATCATATTTCTCTATAAATGTAGGTTTTACAGCAAAGATAGATCTAATATTGATAATCTCTTTATTTAACTGTTTCAAAATGCCATATGTGACTGAAAGCAACAGAATGGAAATAACTATGTTCATAGCAAATAGAACAGAAAATGAGAGCAGGATATGCAGAGCTTCTCACTGAAGTGAGCATCGTATCAGTGCTATAGTGCAGCAGCATTGAGAGCAACAATCAGCAGGCTGAAGGAAGGGATTGGCGTGCATCTAAATGCAGGACTAAGAAATTAAAATGGAAAAATATGATGGAAATTTTCAGATACTCAGAATCTCCTAGAAGGGATAACTTGAGGACTAATTTAAAACTAACTTAAAATTGGGAATAATGCCTGTTGATTTATTTCAACAATTTTGAATGGGACGAAGTAAATCTCCTAGGTCTCATTTCCCTAGTATCTGCCCTTGTCATGTCTGTATTATTGCAAAAACAATGGGCAAAGGTACATAAAACTTTCAATTTAAGAGACTTTACTTATTCTAAAATGGATTATAATTTTGCCTTTTTCTTAATCTGTGTTCATTCATTTATCTTACATGGTCTTTGCAAGGGAAATTAGTTAAAGGGAAAATGCTATGGACTGTATTGTGTTCCCTGACATTTGTATGCTGAAGCCCTAACCCCTACGGGACTATATTTAGAGTTTTAGGTTGTAATTAAAGGTAGGGTTCTCATCAGATGGGATTGGTGGACTTATAAGAAAAAGGAGGGCCCTGGTTGGTGTGATTCAGTGGTTTCAGCATAGGCTGTGAGTCAAAGTGTCACTGGTTCAATTCCTAGTCAGGGCATATGCCTGGTTTTTCTGGACCAGGTCTCCAGTAGGGAAGAGGCAACCACACATTGATATTTCTCTCCCTCTCTTTCTCCTTCCCTTCCCTTCTGTCTAAAAATAAATATGTAAAATCTCTTTAAAAAGAAAGAAAAAGGAGGGAGAGGGAGATCTCTTTCTTTCTCCATCATGTGAGAACATAGCCACATGATGGTTCTTTGCAAGCCAAGAAGAAAGCCCTCACCATAAACTGACCATGCTGGCACTCTGATCTTGTTCTTTACAGACTCTGGAATTGTAAGAAAACATATTCCTGTTTTGAAACCACGTAGTCGATGGTATTTTGTTATGGCAGCATGACCAGTCCGAGACAGAGAGCATATTCATTCCAAACACATAGCTATGCTCAGGTTACAGGATAATTATTTACCATTATATTTAGTTTCCCCACTGCTTCTACAGTATGTGAATGCTATAGCAGCCATGGGGTGACAGATCCACATAGAGGCTTTTCAAAGACAGTGTTCAGTCTGCATTTTCCAGCCATCTTTGCCAGACATTGCACCTTTGGATTTTCATTTATTTTTGTCTTTATAAAATTCTCTTAATAGAAAAAATTTCAATTCCCTGGAAGATGGCAAAAGTCACCTAGAACAGTAACTTGCTCAAAAAGATAAAAAGTTTTGGGAAGATGGAATTATGAAGTTGCCTGAAAGATGGCAGAAGGTAATAGAACAAAATGTTCAATATGTTGTTCAATAAAGTTATTTATGAAAATGAAAAATGTCTTATTTTTATTTAAAACTGAACAAACTTTTTTGGCCAAGCAAATATATGACTTTTCATATATGACTTTTATGAAAATCAGAGAGCTGATATTTCATTTAACTGAAAAAAATGTGTAATAGATTATTATTAGCTCCAAACTCAAACTTAAATCTGTTTCATGAAAATGTTGTCTGTTAATAATACCAGTAAGGAAGCTATGCGTGTTACTAGACTAGAACTTTTCCAACATGACTGTCCTTTTCTACCTCTTGAATGATCTTTTCTGGATCGATTCATGAATAGATGTAAAACACAGAGGGAAGTGAGAAAGAATGGAGAAATATGGTGCTTGTTTCCTTTCACTACTCTTTTTTCTTCATCCTGTAAATTGGGTAAAGATTTGTTTACGTAAGTAGCATTGGAGATTACTTCATGGTTCTAGGTGGTTTATATATACATTTATCTGGAATTCAGCCTTCAATTTCTGTCCTCGTTTTTACTTCTCCTTTGTTTCTCTATGTAACAATTTATTATACTGACCTTTAGTAAGGACTGTTCTGGGTTGAAAATAGTTTTTATAATCTATATTTTAGCATAATAAAGAATAATCCAGACAAATACATTACATTATGTTATGATAAAATTATGACCAATATCCAATACTCACTGGTTAAGTATTGTGCCATAATCTAAATCCTGTAATACTTGATTTTATAATATGTGAATATCTAACCCATTCTTCAGCCATATTTATCAGATCCAACATTGTGATGATTTAATCTATTTTTGCCAAAGTCAAGACTATATATCACCTAGATTCAGGCAGAACCACTAAACTTGAGTATTACATTCTTTAGTACCCATCCAAACTTCTTATCCTATCTTCCTATAGATACTCATATTTCTCAGTTTTAGCCTAGTCTCCATAGTTCTTCCAGTAGACACAGATAAATAAGTTATGAACTATTCACCAGAGAGCATTATTTTTCTGTTTTCCTTGGCACATTTTGGGATCTGTTTTTCCACTGTGTGATGGACCAACACATGAGGAATTGGTTAGAAGGATGACGTACAAGTGCAGGATAGGTACTGAATCCTCGTTCACAAGTTCCTGATTGTTTTGATCACTTAATTTATCTTTTATAGACTTGGATTGAAAAACATTTCATCTTTGTAAAGTTTGTATCGAAGACAAAGGGCTTGGAAAACAGGTGTCCTGGGTTTTGGTCATCCATTTGGAACTATCTTTATGGTTTTGGAAAACTCACATCATCTGCCTGCTTCCTCATCGGTAATTAGCCCTTCTAGACTATATTGATGATAACTTTTACTTCCCTGACACTTGTTTTTTCCACTTTTCAAGAGCAGTTAAAATTTGCTAACCCTCTTAGTTTAGTTTCAGGTTTACAGCAATTTAGAGAGACTAGTTCAGCACTCTGTGTAGAAGTAGTCAGCTAATGTAACATTGTTTATTTTGCTCCTCAATTGGTAAGGCACTGCTGTTATACAAATCCTGAAGGAATTTGCTAGAAATAATATCTTACATATCAGACATAAAATAAAATATGTTGGAACTTCAGACATTCCTTATGGCTTCTCTTATGTTTGATTCTAGTGTAAATATTGGGTTGTCTTTCTCCATATGATTTAGAAATCTGTTTTCATATTTACTATTTTACTATCTCATTCAAATTAGCTACAATTTCTATGTGAATGATCACATTGAGGGTTTTTGATGCTATTTAAATCACCTTTATTTCATCTTATTTTTTTGCTATTTATTTTCAGTTTAGAGATAACTGGATTCTGGAGACAGAATTTGTTTGTACGTTTTAAAGACTAGAATTTGCTTCATTATTTTTCTTTTGTATCAGAAAATTACAAAGAACAGGCTGTAGTTGGCAGTTCTGGTTTCTTTGATTTTCAAAATTTAAAATTGAGGTGAGAAGAAAATTATTTTGTGTGTATATTTTAATGTTACTGTTTAATTAATTCATTCTAGTGAAAAAGGGATATAAAACACATGCATTAGAATATTCAGCTGACTCTCTCCTTGTGTGAAAAACAAGCTTTTGATAATTATTTTCTTTGTGAAAGAGAAGAAAAGAAATTCAAGCATTACTGCTATTGAATTATAAAACAACAAACTATCTCTTTCTCTGTGGCTTTCATCCATATAATTTACAGTGCAAATGCAATTTTTGGTACACAAATGCTTCTATATTGAGAGCTGTGTGGAAAATAGAATGCCTAGTTCCCATTTTCTTGCCAAACAAAGAAAACAAAATCCTTCCCTATCTTCCATATTATGTGAGTGCCAATAACGCCTCTTTGATGGTAGCTTTGTGTTGTGTTGTGTTTTCGCTTTTAATTAAGATATAGTGGCTAAAATAGTGCTTCATTGTATTGTACAAAACACTGAAGCATAGGCTAATTACAGCCTTCAATGGGATTCAGTGTAGACCTCATGTTACTGTCTCATGACCATTTTTTAGTGTTTAGCAAAGTGTTCTGATATATCTTCTCCTGTGGTTTTCTCTTTAGATTCATTTCAGCCAAATGAAAAAGCAATGACCCCTAACTAAAATGTTAATTAAATGGCTACCTCACTTGTTATAAAGTTTTTCCTTAAAAATATTCTTACATTTCAGATGTGAAATTTCAATTTTGCCCCATATGGCCCTTCTCACACTTATTTCAGAGGGCATAATTTTCACAGAAGGCAATATTTAAAGCTAGCACAAAGCAGTTTGAGAGCCAGACAAATATGGAAGAAATGTCACCTTCATCTTTATTTAAACCTGGTTAATTTAATTTAGTTATTAAGTTCGATTGAAAATGAACCAAATATAGTCATTAGTTTTGGAAAGAGAATAGAATCAATTTAGATAAAATGTCTAGAACTTCTAGGTAAAGATAAAATGATAGGTGGTTCACTGCCAACCAATTATAAAGGAACAATAATATTATCCATATTGAAAATGTAATTTATGCAGTGGCAATCTATTTGTGTTTGCAATAATGTGATAAAACTCAAATAATGCCTAATATGTATCTTTTCAAGAAACTGATTAAATATTTGTTAGTTGATAAATGATTTTAGCTAATATTTTATTGGGGTTATCTTGATTCTTGAGCATGGGGTATGATTGGGTGGGGGATCAAAAGACAACTTTATCTCCTTTTACATGAACTTAATAAAATATCTTCATCTGTAAATATGATGTAAACAGTGTGTTACAGGGAAAATGTACATTGAACCAAAAGAAACATTTAGTGTACATTTTAAAAGGAATGATATTAATAAGTACATGAGGTTCTGTATGTGTTCTTTCTCTGAGACTCTGTTTCTAAATGCCTGCAATTTCTTTTGTTGTGAAATTCTGCAAACATTATTAGTGTTCATAAAAGTATCTAATCTTTTGTTGAACTGCATTGGATTAAATAGTAATTGTAATTGCTGTAATTGCCATTTTCATTCTGCATGCTAAATACAATGGAGCCTATTAAATTATTGCCTGAAATTGCATAATATTTAAAGATGTAGTTTGAAAGTTGGTTTTGCCAACAGCAATAATAGTGATATGCAAATATATATGTTATGCAGTGGTTATTATGTGTGCTTACTTGGATCATCTCATTAAATTCTTACAACTACCTTATGGTATCATATGGATACAACTAACTTCCCATTCTGTTCCAAGAATACTATGTGCTTCTTATAGAATTTTACATTTAATATATACATCACCTCTCCTTTCCCTAGCAAGTAGGAATTTTAAAACTGAGAAAAATGGAGCTTTGAAACTAGTATATAGTGAATAGTGTTTCAAACCCATGAAGCTTGATTCCAGAGACTGTGGTCTCAGCCAGTATACAATATTGCCTTCCTTTGTGGATAATGCTTTACTTAAGACCTCGGAAGGATGGTCTTATAGCTCTCTTCATGGAGATTTCTGCCAAGTCAACAGTGAGGCATGGAAGTGCTCATATATCATTTGGTCAACCAACATGAAAGCACAACTGCACCAGAGCTTTGGGTATACAAGAGATATTTGTTTCACAGTCCTTGCACAGGGTTCAGTTTTAAAATCTTAGATCAACCCTAGGGTGGCTCCTCTTTTTACACGAGTGAAAGATTGTGTCTCAACATGGGGTTCAAAGTCCTGTACAATCTGGCTTCCTATTTGTTCCTTGACCTTATGTCCAACTCCTCTTTCCTTTGCACACTCTGCTTTCAACACTTTGTCATGTTGTTTTTTCTTGGATATGCCAGAAATGATCTTCCACTCTATACCCTCTGCTTGGAATGCTCTTGCCCTAATATCTGCATGACTAGCACCTCAACATCTATATCTTTCCCTAATTTCAGTGGCCTACAATGTGAAATGAACTATGCACAATTTATATAGATATAGAAATTAAACATTATATATGGGTATCACTGTAGGGTAGTCCTGATTTCAATTTTCCCATAGGGCACCATTCTCAGCAAATATCAATCTTAGTTCTTGCTCAGATTTTTTGGGTCTTCCCTTCTCTTTATGCCATTCTCTGAGGCACTTCTGAGTGTCCCTTCTATTCATATATTTATCTTTTATTCACATTGTTGTTGTTGGTGCTTACTAACTTTTTGAAGGTATACAAACATAAATAATAAAACTATTAATAAAAATAAGAAAATGACAATTATAAAATCAGGCCAGTATTATTTTTTTCTGGTGTGTGTGCTGTGGGTGTTGAGGGAAAGGCAGAAAAATGGGATGGAAAGGAGCTCATGACAATGAGAATTATTAGTAAAGTTACTAATTTTTGGGTTTATGGTGGCTCAAGAATATTTATTATAGTTTTATGTTTTATAAGGTACACATATTCTCTTGTTTACATCAAATAATATGCTAATTTAAAATACTTTTATGGTTATCACACTTTCTTCTGCATTAGTCTTTTCTGGTTGTAACCACTGAGCAATGCCTGTCTTTCCCTCAGACATTCAGAGTTGAACCATGCCATGTGCTCATGAGCACTTGCGTGTGCCTCACTATCACAGACCTCCAACAAGTACCCATTGCTTTGTCAGTTGGAAAGAAAATTGCTAACATAGAATGTTTTTAATATCAGGTGGATCTCAGTTTTCTGCAGGTAACATCTCAAAGGAAAAAGAACAAATATTGATCTGAAGATATGTGAGTTTAGATCCTCGACGAGCATCTGGGCATTGCTTTTTTTTTTTTTTAGTGTTTTACATCTGTCATTTTTTCTTTTGCTTTTTGCAACTAAGAATAATAAATTATTATATTACGTATACTTAGTATTAGAAAATTTTATCAGTATCACTCTTATGCTAGAATTTTCTGTTTTAGAAACTGGTGCTTAGATATTTTTAGGGAATGAATCCTTTTTCAGTTTGTGAAACCTTTTACCCTAAACAGACCTCATGCTCTGTCACCTCCTTTAACTCAATTGTATGAAGATTTTCTTGTGTATGTTTTCATATCCACATAACATACAGTAAAAAATGCATGTTAGCTCTCCTGGGCCCCTTACTTCTTTTAGATTCAATGTGTGATTTGCACCTCACTAGAAATCTACCTGCTGCTTTATGCTGGATCCCTTAGAATATAGATCCTTATCCACTGGGATGGCTCGCTCCTGGACGTTACGTGGGTGGTTTCTGGTAGTTCATCCTGTTGTGCTACCCTTGGCTATTGTTTATACTCATCATGCAATATGGTCATTGTTCATTATTTCTTGACATCATTTCTGGCTATTACTTAAATATAATTTTCTCATTTCTCTAGCAATAAGATATACTATACTTTTGTCACTCAAAATTATAGAGAAAAAGGTTATGTTGTCCTAAAAATACAATATTTTTCTCTATGGGACCATGTGGGCTGATTGTTTTTCCTACAGTTATTGCTAACTACTGTTGCCCTATGTTAGAGTTTGGAAGAAAAGAAAATAGCACCCCAGGGATGATACTGCCACACCTCTGAGGTCTGCATGACTACTTTGTAACTCAGAGAGTCCTCCAAAGCCTCTGAGACAAAATATTCAAATCAAGAACTATTAAGTAAACAAATCTGCTGCCTAAATAACAGAAGGGCATATTGTGATTGCTGTGATTTTGCAATCTTTTTTTGAGGAGAGGAGGTAGTGTAATGAAATAGCACAATTGAGTAATAACCATGATGTTTCATAGTGGAAACATGAGTCGGACATATCTGGGGACCAATTTTGTCTTGTTACTTAGTAAGTAGTGTTGTTGACCGAGACAGTCCAGGAGGACTTCACCAGATATTTTTATTCCAAGTCTGTCAATACCCATTAACAAAATGTTTTAGTTGCAGGAGGGGTTGTTCCATCATCAATATCTGTAAATCTAATAGCCTCTATGCTTTTCATATAAGAGTGGAAAACCACACTGAGCTCAAAAGTTAATTATAGATGCATATCTTTCACTATAATTTCTTTTCTTAATATATTTTTCTTTGTCCAAATAAAGAAAATTTATCCCATTTTCTAAAACTATACTCTTTGATAAACATTTTTAAATATGTTTTGTAGACCACCCTTACTCTTTGATGAACTAGAAGGCTGTCTAAATTTAAATTTTGTCAGTATATAATATTGTCACCAGAAAAACTAAAGATAGCTATGTCATTTACTGATTGCATTTGTTAAACTGTAGATATTTTCCATATTTGTAATTTAACCACCTTAACCTGAAAATTGTTACAATCATCTTTCTTCTTAAAACACGTAGTAAATTTTAACAGGTTTTAGTAATAAAAGTAAAACAAAACAACAAAAAAGAATAAAAGCAATTTGTTATCACAGTAAACTGTCTTACGTCTTCTTTTTAAGAGAGTTATATCACCAGAATGATGAATTACTGGAGACAAAGGAATGTGGATAGAAATAAGAATGTTAAAAGGTACCATCACTTATTATTGCTAGCACTTGAATAATTGTAAAAGAGAAAGTCTATAAACAACCCTTTTTTGGTGTAAAGTAAAAATCTTTTTTTGTACAGAATGAGATTTAAGTTGGAGGAAAACATTATGTTGAATGAGAATTTAAATAATGCTTTCCCCCCACCCTCAGAAATCAGGGTTTAATCTCAGGGGCACCTGTTATGAATGTTAAAGACATTAGCTCCCTTGGGTCCCTTACTGCTTTTTGGTTCCATGTTTGTGATTGTCTGCACATTGCATCCTTAATTTGGTATTATTTCCACTTTTAACCTTTAACAACATTCCTCCACAAATGGCAAAGTGGCACCATTTTGTCTAAGTCAGAAGAAGGAGGGGAGAGAAGGGACCTGCACAGGTCCTGCACCCTACACCAGGTCCATGAACCTCAATTTGCCTGACTCTCCTCTTTCCAACTTTCAGGGCTGGGTATGAGGAAAGATCCCAAAATTGTTTCTTAGAGAATGCAAATAAACCATAAATAAACTGCTTCTTTCCTATTTTATCCACCCTGAACATATATATCAATATCTGGAGTGTTCTTTTAATTCAGGACCTTAAGAAAACATCAAAGGGTATAGTCAGAATGACTAGAACCCACCCTGGCTGGTATGGTTCAGTGGAGTGAGTGATGGCCTGCAAACCAAAAAGGTCACCAATTTGATTCCCAGTCAGGGCACATGCCTGGGTTGCAGGCCAGGTCCCCAGCAGGGGATGTGCGAGAGGCAACTGATTGATACATCTCTTGTTCATCAATGTTTCTCCCTCTTTCTCCCTCTCTTCCCTTCTCTCTAAAAATAAATAAATAAAATCTTAAAAAAGAAAGACCAAAAACCACACTGTTGAAAGACACTTGACATGAATTTGATAATCTTTATATGTATAGTTTGTATATAGATATAATTGTGTCTACACACATGCACACATGCATGTGCACACAAACTATGTATTCTAAAGAAAGGAATTGGTTGTGCATTCTAAGTGTGGTACACACTGCCTTGCACTGCAGTGTCCAGTGTGAGGGAAGTTGGCCACACTGGGATTATCCTCTTGGCTGGGTTTTACTCTTGGCTGTATAGCTCCCAAGCCTGATTCTCTTGACTTTCCAGGAATTCATGAGCTGCTTATAATCAGTGTAAACGTCCCCCTTTGCTCACAAGTTTACACTAATGACAAATGCTTTGCCTATTCAACATACTAGTAGCATTTTACAATTCAAATAATCAGAAAGTTTAATTCATTTAAAATGTGTTCATTTAAACATTGAAGAGATTTTGAGATGGGAGCTTTGGATTGTTTCAGTGCCACATCCACTATGAACAACCCTAGCTACAAAAATTAATTACTTAATGTATTTTAAAAAATTCTGTGTGAATAAAATGTACCTGATGTTAATTCAGAGTGTGATTTTTATTTTGGATATTTGTCTTTCAAAGCCACATGACTGAATGCATTATGGCCAACTAGAGGAGCCCCATTTGTGCTCACATGGATTGTTTGCCTTCTCTGCGCCACTTGCATCTGTGGGCTGTTTTATGCTGCAGACATCAATATTACCCTAGTGATGGGAGAGGGTTTAAAATTTCATGTGGCAAAATGAGTTTCTTTCTTTTTGTCATCTGAAAACAGCACATGCCTCTCCGTATAAAAGAAATATATAAGCCACACACTTTTCATTGAATACCATATAATATTTTCTTTTGTGATTCACTAACACCGGTACTTTCTCATTGCTGCCAGCTCAGTTCTTATTTAATAATGGACATGTCTGTTATTTTATAGGTGTACTAATTAAGTGATTTTGTGGGAAATTATTCACTTCACATATGATATAAAATATGAGTATTTAACCTCTTTTCTCTTTTATTTGTAAGAATCAGCAACCTTCTTAAGATTATATATAAATATATTCTTTTATATAAGATTACATATACATGTGTGTATATTCTTTTAGAGCTATAGATAGCTGAAGCCACTAGAGAACATGTCTACATTATTGTCAGTGAGTCTAATATGTTCCTCTAATCTGTGTATTTTTTGTTTAACATGGAGTAGGATGAAAATAAATGAGGATAAAATCATTTTAAGAAAACAGGAGAACAGTTGAATAGTCATTGATTCCTTCTGTCCTTCCCGAATAGCACTTAGCTTGGTGCCAAGTCCATAATAAGTTTGACTAGATGTCAATACTCCAAATTTAATTTATCTTATCTTTTTTCTTGCAATCTTCTAAAGAAACATAGCCCCCTTTTACAGTAGGATTTATAGAAATGTAAAGATTATCCACATATAGTTGACTTTAGGATTGTCTTGGCTTGTCAAGGAATAATTCCTTGTAGAGTGTTCCATATGTAGTATATCTGCATATAAGATTTTGTCACACTTCATTTCATCCACAGCATCCTTTCCTACAAAATGTTTATTACATGTCCATCTATAAACAGAGCATCACACTGAATGTCAGGGTTCCAAAGACAAGCTGTCCACGGTCTCATCTTGGAGCCTGTTCCAGGCTAATAACAGACATCTTAGCCAGGGCAGGGAGACGTTAAAAGAGACCTAGAATTCCATGGAATGAAATGATAGGGGAAACGTTAAAGATGAAATGAGGTTTGACCTGCATTGAGAAGAAAAGGCAGATTTTAACTGAGCATGGAGAAAAATGAGGGGCATTCTAGAAAAGATATAAATTGTGAGCAAATACTAATATCAGGGCACACACAAGAGTATTTTCAGGGCAAGTGCATTAGACAGTTTTCCTTGAATAAGTGTTTGAATAGGGAACTGGTAAGAAGTAGTAGATTTAGACCAATGTAAGGAATTTAGATTTAGTCCTGGGAGCAGATGGGTATCAGTGACTATACTGGTTGCACAAAATAACATGTTATGTATTCTTTAAGTGTGAACTTTTTTTCTCAAATAGTCGAAGTGCCCTGCTTCTATGACTAAGTTTTCAAAAGGCTCATGTTTGTCTGCCTTTATGTTGTCCAGCTATTATTCATTTAAACTTTGAATTTGCTTTTTAAAGGTAGTATCCCTATGCTTCATATTATTTGATTTACCCAACTCTCAGACTTCATAGTATTCTAATTTGTTTGGTAAGGAACAAAGAGATAATGAGAATCTTTTTCCTGCATATAGAAGAATAACAAGTTAAAACTGACAAATGTGAGCTTATAGACAGTGGTATTATATTGTTTAATATATTAAGTTTCACTTCACTTAGAACTTTCTTTCTCAGAGACTGAATGCATCTTTTGAAGGCATTAGGAAAAGACAAAGAAATACAAGCAGCCCGAAGTATGGAGTCTGATCTTTGGCTTTTCTAACCTAGCTATGACCACTCATCAAAATTTCATGTTCAGTCTCCAAAGTCATTTGGAGTTCACCAAATCAAATTACCTCTCAGATTACCTCTTTACCTATCCTAACATGTTACTCTCCCTGCAAATATGGCATGATCACATTTCCTATTGTTATATTTGTCTGAAGACAGATATACATTATAACCAATCCCTTCATCAATTGGTACATTTAACATAATAAATGGCAGGTCCCTCTTTGTGTCTTAGGATAATGTTACTATTAACCAGAATGTCTTCCCTTTTATCCAGACCCCAACTAAACTATAGTTCCTTTAAACATTTATAAGTTGAGATATTCTTTCTTCCTTTAGAGTCTTGGTCTAAAACCCCTAGTCTGTGCAATTTTTCTATCTTTAATATAGTAATACTGTTATATAACATTTCACTAAAATAGGATAATTCCACTAAAAAAATCATAACTATCAACATTTAACAGATTTTTTAAAGTCCAAGATGATTAATCTTTAATCAGCAAATGGCCATTAGGTAATCTTTGTAGAATTTTAGTATACTGATATAACAGTAACACTTCTTAGCATCTTCCTTCCTGTTTCAGAAAATATTAAATCTTTTCGTTTCATTCAGTGTCTATCTTGCTTGAGCATGGTTGAAATGAGGACTGTGGATGCTTCCTTCTGTTTTTAATTTCAGAGTTAGCTACACAATAGCCTGTGGCTATTATTTTGACTCCTTTTGACTCAGGAAGTCTGCAATGTTTATGAAAAACTATACTTTCATGCTGGGCTCTATTTTGTCATCTGTTTTAGTACTGCATTATTAATAATTATGATATATGACTATTTTGTTTCACTATTTGTAACTGGCCTTTACCTGTAATTAGTTTATATTTACTACTGTTACATATAAAATAATATTCCCAGAAAGAAACCAAAGCTAACATGTCACAGTACAATACTAAAATGCCCTTTATTGATTATATAAAATCAACTCCAAGATAATAATAACAAACAACATGAGTTAAATATATTGAATATATTGTGATGTCGAAGACACTTTGTTAAGTACTTTATAAGCACTGTCTCATGTTTAAAATTAAATATAAATGATTAAAATTAAATATAAGCATTTGATTTTAGAACTAATATTAGTGTGTAAACTATAACTATACCTATGTTCAGATGAAGGGACTTAGACAAAAAGTTAACATAGTGGAGTATGAAAATAATTCCAAGCTGACTCCAAAAAAATGTTCCTTACCAATTAATAATGTTAACTTTTTAAGTAGCCAATTAACTTATAATAGTTACAAAAAATAACCAATTAATCAAGTTAAGTTATAAGGCTTGAATTTCATGTTGCTTTTACAGGAAAAGAAAAATTGTTTTCTATTAATTTTGTTGTGATCCCCAGGAACAAACACTTCTTCATTCCCTGGCAAAAAAGAAAAATGTTCATCTGGTGCTCCTATAGAATTTATAGTTCCTTAAGTGGAAAATCTCTGACCTCGACGGGATGTTCACTAAGGTCACTGGTAACAAATGGGCCCGTCATGCTGGGGTTGAGGAAGTAGGAAGTTTATGTCTGGCAGAACGTGGAATAGCCAGAGACAGCAAATAACAGGTATAGGAAAAGACATATTGCTGGTTTAGTTCCTTCTCCTTGCTCCCCAAAATTACTTTATGTGTTTGTGACAGAGCCCTTTGTCAGTGAGCTTGGGAAGAAAGAGTAACAGAGGGAGTGCACTTATTACTGCGTCCATGATAAACTCTGGTCTCTTTTCCACCCAGATGCAGCTACCGTCATAACTCTTCACAGAAATTCTTTCCTCTTAACATGGTTTTATATGAAATAATTTGAATGTTACATAATAATTTATTAAAAGTGACTATACCATTTTTGTGAATTCTTTGAAAATATTTTCTAGGTCTTGGAAGGGAAAATTATATACTAAAATACTGAATAATGATGAAATTTCAGAAAGAGGCAAGAGCAGGACCTTTAATATAAGCAAGTGTCATGTGATAATAAGTTAAAAAGTGTTTAGAGACAAAATGATCAAAGTAATCTGATTTAGTTATTAAATAGAAAAAGACTAATTAAAATCTATTTAGTTATTGCAAACCAGTCATCACTGTTTTAGCTTTATTGGAGTTAAAATACTTGAGATTTCAAAAGAAAGATCTCAAAGGTTATATTAGGTTATGCTAACCTAACAGAGGCTCACAAATTATATAATATTTTAGATTATTTAATGGAAAAGGAGGAGATGTTCATGAAATAATGTTTAAGAACATAAAATGTGATTTAAATGAAATACCAAAATGTGATTCATATAAGATTTAAATATTCAAACTTTTTTCAAGTTAGCTGTGATTTATGAGGGGGGACCCAGAAAAACCCAGAATTATCTTCTGGAGGGCAGGCCCCTTGTAGTATAGGCTTCCCCTGCTTGGTGTGTGTTCTAGGAACCCATCTGTATCAGTGTACCAGCTGGCATTATTGTGAGAGGCTGTGTTCAGCCTCAGTGAATTTTTTTTGAAGACTCTTTCAGTGAGTTTGCCCATTTCATGATGGGTGATTTACCATCATACTTGCCCACATCGCACTGAGTGTTCAGCAGTGCTTGACCAAAAACAACAAGACCCCCATGCCCCAGCCTCCTGATTACCTAATACCGACCTGAGCAAATTATTTTTGTTTCCCTGGGTAGAAAAATTCCTCAAAGGGAACATTTTGCTGATGTGAAAGAGGTGAAACAAACAAACAAAAATGGCAGAAACACTAAAAGGAATCAAAATCTAAGAGCTCAAAACTGTTTTGAGCAATGGAAAAATATCTCGACAGGTATATTGCATCAAATGGAGAGTACTTTGATGGTGACTGAAGTTTAAACATGTAAGAATAAATACACAATTTTTATAAATACATTCCAGGTTTTTTTGGGTCCTCCCTCATATTTCAGTTTTAAAATCTTTGAATAAGCTCCAATAGGCACAAAATTAAAACTGACTATTTTATCATATTACAAAATTATTCAAGAACATATAAATCCAGAGTATAAGTTCTTGTATTATTCTTTCTAATATTTATGATCTTAAAGAAAGACTATTTGTCCATAGACTGCAGGCATCTTGAGTTAAAAACTTACTTAACAAAATAAGTAAGTTATTATAGAAGACCACAGAGGGTTATATGGTGTCCAAAGAAGACCATATAGGTAATATTGGAAAATACATTTGTATTAAGTGAATAACATAAAACACATACACTGATTCAGCATGTGAGGAGACAGGCGACAGCATAAAAAATATTTTTACCATTGACTTATAAATGTCAGAGAGTATAACTGAACACAAAAGGTGAAAAGAAAGCTAGTATGAGACTTGTTTAGAAAATGATTTAAAATAATGTTGAGAAACAAAGAAAGAGACGATCCCACTATTACTTGGAAGAGAAACTAAAGGGCCCCACATCACAAAGCTGGAATGAAATGGGCCCTCTTGGAATGGCTGTGGAGAATGATGCTGGCTCGCCATGGTCAGTAGTGGCCCCTCATTGCCCAGGAACTGTGCACACACATGGCAAGCCAGAGGATACTATGCAAGATCATGAGAAAGAGGGCAGAAAGAGCGATTTATAAGGCAAGATTAAAGGTACTAGAGATTGTTGTAAGTTGTAAGGAATGACAAGGAAAATGGTACTGGTCTGCAAATAAATAACAAGTGGCAAGAGTAATCACTGAAAACATTTGAAGCAGATAAAGAGATAAAATTAAATTTAAGGTGAATATTATCTGGGGGGTTCCCTTCATATGAAATATATAACAAGCAAAATGTATAACCTCCTAAGAAAAGCTACTTCATACTTGAGGTCCTGGTGAACCCACATTGTAGGGGAAAACGTGGATGAACACCAGAAAATTCCAGATCCAGAAGAGCAGATCCATAAGTTTATATACCTTCGAGTTAAACTGCAGCTGTGTTTGAATCAGCTGGACCTGCCAGGTAGCCACTCATAACAGAAACAAAAGCATATTCAGGATTTCTGGTCAGCTGCATGGGGCAGAGCTCACTAAAGAGTTAGTGACATGATAAGCTGATTAAACCAGGGAGGAGGAGAATATGAGAACCTATGAGAGATCCTGGGGAAATGCGTATTCTTGGATAGATGGAAAGAGTATGTTCTATCAGAATTTGGTGGAATGAAAAGGGTGTGTGCTTCCACTGAATTGGGTTTTCCATGTTCAGAAAGGAGAGGATTTGGTAAGAGAGAAATGGTTTATATAAGAATATCCTACAAGAGGGTTAGAACATTCAAATACAAATAGTGGATATAAGTACAAATGTAGGAAGCTGACTATTTCTTGACTCTATCATAATGAAAAGGAGAGAGAGGGAGAGCAAAAGGGGGTGAGAGAGAGAGAGAAAGAGAAACTGGGGTGAGAATTTTGATGTGACTTTTTGTCTCAATATAGAAGATACTAAAGCAGTAGCAGAGATAATGGCAAACAGAAGTCATGCCCTGTTTGAAGAGGAAATACTATTTAAATTCACTAGAATACTGCCATCTGGTAATATTGCCTCATCTTCTGATTCTCAGGAAAGTTGGAAATAAGAATTTTTAAATTGGGAAACTAAAGAAGAAAACTAATCAAGTGGGCTATGTGAGTTTAAAGAAATGTAATTCAGATTTGGGGCCATTATTGTCTCTTGCTACATATTACAATGTGTAATTATATAGGTTATGAAGATGAGTAAAATCCCTTTTTAAAGAATCAGTGACACCTATAACAATTTCCTCATATCCTTAGGGAGAAAACAAAGAGATGCAGAGAGCTCATCTTCAGCATTTTCCTTGAGCATTTCCTTGTTTACACAGCAACCTCATGGTTTATATACACCCTCTACCGAAAACTCAGTGCATTGTTGGATAAACAGCACAGGTGAAAGTCATAGAAATTAGAAAGTAACTAACAAAATTGTTTGTATTTTTAAAATAAAATATCTACCTTGGACCCTCCTTCAAATCTTCATAGAAAATATTAGAATAAAAAAAGAGAATTTAGGAAGGTTTTTGAACACAAGAGTCAATGTAAAAGTCAATAGCATTTCTATACAAAACTGATATCTCATTTAAAGTATACAATAGAAAAATAACCTGATTCATAATAACAATAAACTTAAAAAACCAAAAACAAATAACGTAGAAAATTACAGTAATGCAATCAACTATCACAAACTAATTAAGAGTATATAAGGCCTAAATATAAACAATGATATGGATGGTAAAGCCAATCAGTATCATGAGAATACATATTCTTACCCAAATTAATCTATAAATTTGATTTTCACTCCAAATGGACACTGTTCTTTGGAACCTTCTAAATTGATCCTAAAAATTTCTCTGAGAAACAAAAGCCAAGTAAGATAATTTTGACGAGGAACAATGCGTGACAGGCATCTCCTACCAGATGTTAAGATTCATTTGCAGCCTTAGTAATTAATATAATGTGTACTGAGAGCAATAGGGGTTGATAAATAGATTTATGGAATATGATAGAGAAAAAAGCTTGCCCATATATTTAAATAATATATTATAGAGGTAGCATTGCAAATGAATAAAAATTATGGATTAGTTAATGAGTGGTGGTGACAAAATAAATATTCATATAAGAAGAATATAAATTTAGATCCCTTTTTCAAACAACAGAGAGGTAAAAATGTCTAGTCTAGTAAAACAAATGTCCAAAGCAAATCCTTAAAACTTTGAGAAGAAAACATATTACTAAGATGTTAGTTTAAAAATAGCTTTCTTAGAAAATAAAAATATCCAGACACAAAAAATATTTATTTAAATTAAATATCTACATTTTTTATAAAAACACCATACACAAGGGGAAAGATAAGCTTCACACTGGGAGAAGTTATTTCCAAGGAATGTAATCAGGGAGTGTTTGGGAAATACGGGAACTCCAACAAATCAATCAAAAATGATATAGGTTCAACAGAAGTAGAAAACAAGAAGATACATACAAAGTATTCACAGAAAGAAAATAAGAATGGCCAATAAAACATGAAAAATGCTTGCTACATTAGTAATAATAAAATTTCAAATTAGTGTTGTAATAATATAACTATTTGATGTCCTTCAGAATAGAAATAAATAGTCTGGAGGGAGCAATCTTGGTGAGGAGTAGATATCTGGGACCTAGTAAATAAAGTAGTAAAGAAATAGAGGAAAATTTTGACAACTTCAAGATGAATATTAATATAATATATGACCCAGGTATATTTTTAGAGAAACTCATATATGTAGTTATATCTATGAATGTGCTAAATCTCAAAAATTATATTTTGAGCAATAAAAGGGCAAGCTCCAATATGACATATTCAATATGATTATTTATATGAAGGTTAAACCTCAATATTTGGAGATTTGTTTTTAAAAGTATGTCATTCTTATTAATTTCTAGTACAATTCATTACAGTCAGATAACATACTCAAATTTATTTCAGTCCTTTGATACTTTTAGTGAGACCTGTCTCTCAGGCCACCTTGAGGTGTACCCTGTTGACTGTTCTATTTACACTTGAAAATAAAGCACTTTTACTTGTTGGATGCCATGTACTTGAAATGTAAATTATAGTAAAGTCACATTTACTGTACATTTATAAATAGTGTATTCAATTCCATTTAGTGTAAATTTATAAATATTGTGTTTAATTCCTCTTTATCTTTACTAACATATTTTCCATTTCATATTCTACCAAATAGGAAGAGAGGGGTGTCAATATCAGCAACTATGATTGTAGATTTGTCTATTTTGTCTTTAGTTTTGCAAATTTCTTGCAATGTGTATTCTAAAGTTCTGTATTATGTTATATTTTCTAGGATATATGTTATACACTTCTCTAAAGTATTAGGGATATACAATTTATAATTTTAATGCCTTGGTAAATTGCTTTTTTCATTTTTATTTATTTTAAAGATTTTATTTATTTATTATTTTTAGAGAGGGAAGGGAGGGGGGAGAGAGAGAGAGAGAGAGAGAGAGAGAGAGAGAGAGAGAGAGACATCAATGTGCGGTTGCTGAGGGTCATGGCCTGCAACCCAGGCATGTGCCCTGGCTGGGAATCGAACCTGCAACACTTTGGTTTGAAGCCCGCGCTCAATCCACTGAGCTACACCAGCCAGGGCCGGATTTTTTTATTTTAGGAAATAGTGTATTTATAATACATTCTTGGTTTTGAAGGTTTTTTTGGAATAATATGCCATTTTTCTTGAGTTTGGGATTTGCATGTTATATCTTTTTTAACTCTATTTTATTATAATTGAATACCAAAAGTGATTTTGTTTTTATACCTTTTGGTTTGGCTTATATTTGCAGCAGAATTTAATATGGGCTGCTTATGCACCCTCACTGAGGGAATAAGAAATATGTCTCCTGGAAGTTTAAAGAGAGGTATCCTGTTTAGGAAAAAGTTTCTTCACCATCTACCTGAAGGTTTAGGTTTTTCTGCTCCCAAGGCTGAGTCTGGGGCTTACGATCCTTGCCACCACGTCCCTCTCTATTCTGCAGCAGCACTGTCCCCACACAGATGTCTGTGCCTGTGCAGGCTGCCCGCTGTGCCACAGACATTCAGCTGGTTTGCTAGATAACAGCGAGAGTGCCAACTTTATGAAGATTAGACCAGTCATGGGTAGAAAGTCTCAATGTTTTAGTTTGATTTGACAACCTTTCATGCATAAATGTTAACAATTCTTCTACTTGCTTCACTCTTGACTGAAACCGCTAGTGTCAAACCAAAGATCTTACATCATTTTTAGTTTGGGAAAACTGAAGAAGAATGTTTTGACAGGCCTCACCTCAGCCACTATATTTATTCTTTTGGCCTGTGTATTCATACTGGTCTCTCATAGCCATCTCTCTTTGCACTTGATCAGGACATTCTGAAATCCACTGTCACTTTTTTAAAAAAATGTGTTTGTTTTGTTTAAATAAAATTTTAATTTTATAATAGATGTACCATGCTAACAGAATATGATACCAGAGGAAACTGGGTAAGGGTTGTATGGTAACCTTTTATACTGTCTTTTCCACTGATCTGTAAATGCAAGTCATGTCTCCTTAGGCTGCTGCTCTTGGTCAGTTGCTCAGATTTTTCTTGTTTTGATGACTGACAGTTTTGAGTATTACCGGTCAGTTATTTTGTAGAATGTTACTCAGCTGGAATTTATAGGAAGTTATTCTCATTAATAGGCTGTGGTTACAGTTTTTTTGGCAGAAGGAATATAGCAGAAATATCATTTTTATTATATCAAAAGTATGTAGTACCAATAGAGTTTACCACTATTGATGCTGACCTTCATGTCCTGTATGATGTGGTATTTGCAGCTTTCTCCACAATAAAGTTCTTCTTCTCTACCCTTCCTATCTGTCCTCTATGTGCAGCCTGCACGTGGGTGTGGGGAGGTATTCTTCACCTCCTTTGTTGCAGAGTATCTATATAAATTATTTGAAATTTCCTGTATTGGAGATTTGTCTCATCTCTCAGATTTGTGCACTATTCAATCAGTTATTTGTATCAGTATGGACTTTTGGATATCTATTTTGTATCATTTTAATCCTCCACACATAGCCTCCAGCAATTAGTCAAAATTACCATGTAACTGTTTCAGCAAATATATTATGGCCCTAGCATTTCTGTCCAGGAAAGCAGATCATAACCATTTCTCCTAAGGTGTACCAGACTCTCCAGATTTTGGGGTGGATTTGTCCTGCAACCTAGTGCTCTCGTAAGTTCAAGAAAATAATTGATTTTCAAGTTGTACAACTCTTTCTAAGAATGTAAGAACAGAAATGAGCCTCTAAACTCTGTCAAAACAGAAACTGGAGGTCGGTATATCTTTTTTTTCCTCAATATTTTTTATTTTCAACACGTCCCTGTCTTTTTATTTAAAGTGTGTGTGTCTTGCTTTTTAACTAATATGAGAGGCTCTGATTTGTGCTTAGTCTTTCATATTGTGTATCCTAAATTCTCTTTGACCTCTCTGCTTCTTTTCCCGACTTCTTTAGTGTGAAGTGTTTATTTTCTTAGTTTTCAATTTTATCTTATGTAATGACATTTTAGTTCTATGACTTTGTGTTACATTATTAGTGTTTCTCTAGTAATGTAATTTTAAGCTTCTCTTAATATAGTACTACTTTATAGTGTAAAGACTTTACAACATCCCTTCCTCTGCTACTTAGTCTTTTAAAAATTTAAATATCTATCTTTACATATTTAATATGTAATATATATTATGTTTAAGTAAAAATATAGAATATATTTATAAATATACTTATGTATATTTAAATATCTAAATGTATATTTAAATATACATGTATATGTGTAAAATTTAAATATCTATCTTTACATATATGATATAGTATATAGTATACAATATATATGTATTTTTTATAATTACGCTTTTTATTTATCCTCAATCCTTTCTTAAGAGAAGATATCAAAGATTCCATTTACTATTACTTCCTTTCAGTTGAAGAACTTACAGTGTAGTATAGATCTACTGGTGCAAAATTATTTTATTTTATTGTCCTTGTCATTTCAAAATGTCTTTGTTTCACCTTCATTTGGGGAGAATATTTCCACCAGGTATTCAATTCTAGGTTCATATTTTATTTTGTTTTATTTTATTTTATTTTATCTTTTTTAGCAATGTAAGGATATTATTTTATAATGTTCTAGCCTCCTAATGTTTTTGTTTAGAAGGATTCCCATATGCTGTATTTAATATCTTTTGTGCTTTAGATTTTTTTGAGACTTGCTTTTTATTTTAGTTTTCAGCAGATTGGCTGTGATGTGCCTAGTAATTAAAAAAATTACATTTTGTCTAAGAGTTTGAAGAATTCTGGATTTGTGATTAATATCTTTCAATTAATTCCTGAAAAGCCTCAGCCACTTTATCTTTACATATTTCTTCTAAACTTAAAAAAAAAAATTTAAAAAATTTTAGACAGAGGGAGAAAACCATCCATCAGTTACCTCTCACATGCCCCCAACCGGGGCCCAGTCTGCAACCCAGACATGTACTATGACTGGGAATTGAACTGGTGAAGTTTTAGTTTGTGGGACAATGCCCAACCTACTGAACCACTCCAGTCAGGGCTTCTTCTAACATTTTATCTTTCATCTTTCCTTTCAGGATTGTAATGATGCAGAACAGATCACATTTTTTCCAAAATCAGAGATACTCTTTTCTTTTGCTTAGGTTATTTTTATAATTCCATGAATACATTTTATTAATTTTTGTCTTTCATAGTAATTTTATCCTAATCTCTCATAGGTCCTTGGGCATGGTAAGACTATCAAACCAAAATTATTAGTAGGTTTATTATACAAGCCTTATCTACAAAAAGTTGTGAAAAATAAAATTACTTCTACATGTAGTATTTTTGCACTATTGTCACTAAAACTGTCTCTTTTTTACTTTGGATATAATCCACTGATCAGTCTTAAAGTCTTAAATTCATTATTCGACTATGTCAATTGATTGTTAAAACCCAACAAGTGAATTCATTTTTGATAATTCATTTTTAAAATTTATACAATTCCTTTTGGTTCTTTTCTATGTTCTCAATATCTTATCATACATATCATTCACCATTTTCAGTAGATACTTGCTATTATCTGAATGTTTTTGTCCCTCCAAAGTCATATGTTGAAATTTACTGGTATTAGGAAGTAGAGCATATAGGAGGAGATTAGGTCATAAGAGTGGAGCCCTCATGAAAGGGATTAGTGCTATTATGAAAGAGGCTCCATAGAGCTCCCTAGCTCCTTTGTTCTGCCTTGTGAGATAACAGCTAGAAGGTGCCATTTATGAACTAGAAAGTGGGTCCTCACCAGATGCTGAGTCTGCTAGCACTCTAATCTTAAACTTCCCAACATCCAGAACTGTGAGAAATAAATTTCTATTGTTTATAAGCTACTACTATATGGTATTTTTGTTAAAGCTTCTCAAATGGACTAATATAATACTTTAGTTTTTTTATCACCTAGTAATTATTGCCTGTAATTACATCATCAAGCCATCTTTTTGCTATTTTATGTGGCTTACATTTTTTATTTTTTTTTCTAGGCATTTTGTATTCAATAATAGTAGGAGCTGAATTATATAGTATTTATCCCCAGAAAATATATGACATTTTCTTTCAGGCTGCTAGAGCTGGAGGCTGAACTAGGTTAAAATGTAGTTAACCACATATTGGCTTATTTAAATTTTGGTTTACCACTGATTTAACATATTTTGAAATTGTGATCAGGGCTTTTCCTTCTGTTTTATAAAGGATTGGAGACTGGCAATGCTTTTTAACGTGTGGTATACAAATCTGCTAACTTGTCAAACTACATTATATCTTTCTTTTACTGATTAGTCAAATTTCTGGGTCATTTGGAGTTATCTTTGCTATTCAGTTCTACACCTATGTTTCCCTGACTTGAAAAATCTATGTTTTCCCTATTACAATGCCACATTCTCCCCAATATTGAGGGTGGCTGCATTATATTCCTCCAATGTCTTCGAATGGATCTCTTAGCTCTTCTGCTGGCCTCTGGTACCTGAAAACTTAGAGTATCTCAAAGAGATTTTTTCATACAGAGCTCTTTTAATATGACTACCAGTGTGGTAAATTTTTCACAGACAGTATTTTCCTTTATTATTAGAAAAAGCTTAGGGAGCAGTTATTAGTAAAATTCTGTATGTGGGTAACTGAAAGAAGTTAGTAAAAATTATGATGAAAGAATTAAAAGAATAAAATTATGGTAAAGAAAATGTAGGCAACTCTATAAAGAGAGAAGAAGAAATGGAAGGATGAGGAAGTTGATGAGGATCTGTAAGACAGTAAAGGTTTAGACCAGGTTAATAGTGGCAAGATTTGTTTTGTTTTGTTTTGTTTTTTACTTATAAGACCTATTCAAATTTGTGACAGTTTAGGGTATTGTTTTGATCCTTACTGCATTTGTTAAAGAATGACACTGTGTGTTATTGACATATCTTGGAATGTGAAAGGGCTCAGCACATATTAAGCATTCATAAGCATTCATTACTACCTTGAGGTTTCCCTTCACTTAATTCATAAAATATTTTCAAGACCTTTCTACTAAGTGCCAAACACTCTTCTAGATGCTTGGAATATATTAGACGGCAATGCACACACACAAATTTATGCCCCTGTAAAGCTTAAAAAAGAGAGCAACAAACAGTAACCATAAAAAAGTTAATTATAAAGTATTATAGAAGGTGCTACATACTATTAAAGAAAAACAAAATAGGGAAGGGGTGATTTGGAGGGTGTTTTAGGAAAAATGGGTTTTAATTTTAGAGTGTGGTCAAGAGAGGCATCTATGAAAAGATGATATTTGAGCAAACCCCTAAAGTATGTTTGGGAGATAGCAATGGACATGTAAAAGCCTAATGTTCTGGCCTTCCTGAGTGATTCATGGGCTGCAAAGAGATAAGTATGACTTCATTGGAGTAATGAAGGGGAGAGCAGTACAAGGTGAGAGAATGCAGGTAAGGGTATTTCAGATCATTTTGGACCTATTAAGGCCATTGTAAGGCTTTTGCTTTTTTTTTTTTTTTAATATATTTTATTGATTATGCTATTACAGTTGTCCCATATCCCCCTTCACTCCCCTCCACCCTGTGCCCCCTCTCCCACCCACGTTCCCCTCCTTTAGTCCATGTCCATGTGTCATACTTATGAGTTCTTTAGCTTCTACATTTCCCGTGCTATTCTTGCCCTCCCCCTATCTATTTTCAACCTACATTCTATGCTACTTATTCTCTATACCTTTTCCCCCTCTCTCCTCCTCCCACCCCTACTGCTAGCCCCCCCCATGTGCCCTCTATTTCTGTGGTTCTGTTCCTATTCTAGTTGTTTACTTAGTTTCTTTTGGTTTTGCTTTTGCTTTAAGTGAAATGAATTACTACACAGAGTCTTGAGCAGAAGAGTGACACTATACATCTCGTGTTTCAAAAGTTTTCCATTCTCCCAAATGATCCAACAAATAAGATAGAGCTTTTTTGCCCTATCATTTTCTTTTCCATATAATCCATTTCAGGATTCCTATGTAGTAGTCCGTGGTAAAGAAACAAGCATCATCTTTCAACTTACAGTTATGTAATTCATGGATTGGTAAAGAGCTAATTGGGGATTAAATATCTAGATACCCCATAGTTAAGAGATGCTAGACCCAAATTCCCAGACTCTGAAGTTTTTCCATAATTAGGTAAAAAAAAAAAACAGCTAACCTATCATCTCTTTGTATGTGAAGAAATTGAGGTTTGAGACATGAAGAGAGCATTGGCATTTTCACCATTACAACACACCGTCTATCATATCTTTGTCAAAGAAGAAAATGATGATTTAGGCCTGGCATAAACAACTTTTATTTGCACAGGGGTACATAGTAAATCTTTTGGGCTCTGTGGTCTTTCACAACTACTGAACTCTGAGTTGCAGTGGAAAAGCTATCATAGACAATCCATAAATGAGTAAGGGCAGCTGTGTTTCAATAACTCTTAATTTACAAAAACAGATGGCATGGTGAGTCAAATTTTGCCCATGGCCAATGGTTTGCCAACCCTTCTTTTAGATTATGTTGTTGAGAGCAAAGGGGAGATTATAAAACATAGTTTCCAAAGGTTATGCTTATTCTTTTAAACTCAGTAGTTCCTGGATGACATTGAACAGAAGAAAACTTATGCAAATAAAGACATGAATATACTTAGCTTTCAACTGAACCTTGTTTTACATATACCTCTTCTGCTGCTTATCCAAGAATACCTTTGGGAGGAATTATAGGTTAGTATGTCTCTCTTCACAAAAGGATATTTGGCGGGTTCTAGCATAGATGTTTGAAAATGACATATTTGTTTCTCAGAGATTTATAAGTAATTTGCTAAATTCTTGAGGCATTCACAGTTTGGAAATATATGTTGAATGAAGAAATAAATGCATAAAATTTTGAAATTAAGCATTCAAATTTTAATATTTCCAAAATTACTATAATGGCTCACATTATTATACTGTATTCTCTTACTTCCCTACAGTGTATCTGTGAATTATTTATATATAAAATATGTATTAAGTACATATAGAAAGTATTATATATAATCTATATAAAATATTATATATATTTCCCCACCTCACTTTATGATAAGGAAACTGAGCCATAATAAAGATTAATGAGTGCCTATAAAAGAAGTCAATGAGAAACTGGAGTAGAGAATTCTGAGCTTGTGGCACCCAGATTAAAGCTGTTTACATTTTCTGTAAATCAATATATCTGTAGCCCAGGTGAGTCTCCTAAAGCAAACACACAGAAATCCCAGGGTATGTCAAGTTCAGACAAGAATAATAATTTGCACATGTATATTTGAAATGAGGACATATCTACCATTTCCTAAAGCTGAAAGCTTATCCTTATAAAACTCACATTTAGCACAGATGTTTCACATACCTAATTATTATTGGTTAGAGTATTTCAGTGGTAACAAGGTTTGTCATATCTTTTCCTTGGCCAGATAACTTTAATAAAGAAGATTGTCACTAAAAAGGATGATTAAAGTTCCCTAGTGGCCTTGTACCCCACTTCCAAATGGAGGTAGGACATTTACTAGTTATTACCTACATCTCTGCTGATACTTAGAGACCAAATGGCACCAGAAAGCCAGTCATTAAATATATCCTTTGGCTAGACCCTGATAGAGAATTTACTTGAGTAGAGATACATTACCTATAATCACATTTCATTGCTCTGCATATGTGTATGATATTTTTGAAGGTCTGAACTGAAGAAAAAAGTTAGCTGGCTTTTTATATGTTAACTTGAAAATTAAATGCAATATATATTCCTCACTACATGCTATAACAGACACATGAAATGTTGATTTAGTTTTTTGTATCAAAACATTTGTTTGGTTAAAAGAAACTTTGTAAATACAAAATTCTGTTTTAAAATAATTAGAATAAACACTAGTACTTTTTTTATAAATGGACCTGTGTATTTGTCATGAAAAAGACTGAACATTCATGGCATACCCATGACCTGTAATAAACAGAATAAAGGAAAAGGGAACATATACAGGGACTTCAGGTAGTTTTGAGAACTGTGTGTTGAATTTCATATGTTGGACAATGTTACCCATGTCAGTAGAGGTGTCTCTATTAATTTAATAAATAAGATCTAATATTTTTATGTTTAGATACTAAAGAGGTTTCAAAGTATTTATTATAATGCTGAATACTAAAGTTTATTTAATAAATTTGAATTAAAAAATCCCCATTTTTGAGAGCCCAGAAATATAGTTTAGAATTGCTAGAGTACTAATAATTCATGTACGCAAGCTTACATGTTAAAACACATTGCTATTACTGGAAAATATGTAATCAGTATTTTTAACAAATCCTTTAGTTATTTTCATAAAATGCACTGTTAAATAAGGTTCTTATTTTTAAGTTTCGTTAAGTGCCTATGGGTAGTCTGTTCATAACAAAGTTTCTGATGCCCAGCTAAACAAAAATCAAGTAAATACATGTGCTAATGTAGTTACCTGTGTAATTCTGTCACTTAGATCTTGTTTCTCCTTAGGCAAGCTACATATATACTTAATCTTAGTTATAGGTTATCACAAGTGTATAAAATAATATGATTTTATTAAAAATCTCAAAGCAGATTTTGAGTCTATTTTAGAAAATATTAAAAAATTTTGAAGACCCTACCCCAGGCTTCTGGTCAAGATAGCAATGTAGGTAAATGTGTTACTCACATTTCCTCACAAACACAACAAAATTACAACCAAACTATGAAGTAACTATTATTCAGAACCACCTGAAGACTAGCTAAACAGAAGATCTATAACTAAGGATAAACAGAAGCAGCCATGTTGAGACTGGAATGAAGGGTGGAGACTCTGAATGGGTTAATCCCTCACCCACATGTGGTCATTAAAAATTGGGAGGGATTCCTTATTTTGTTTTTTACTGCATACTGTTCCATTGTGTAAATGTACCACTGTTTTTTAATCCACTCATCTACTGATGGACATTTAGGCTGTGTCCAACAGTTGCCTGTTGTAAATAGTGTTGCTATGAACAAAGGGGTGTATAAGTTCTTTTGAATTGGTGTTTCAGGATTAGTAGAGTATATTCCCAGCAGGGGAACTGCTGGGTCATAAAGCAGTTTCATTTTTATTTTTTGGAGGGAATTCCATTTGCATGGATGCAACTGGGGACTAGTATGCTAAGTCAAATAAGTCAATCAGTGAAAGACAAACACCACATGATCTCTCTTATACCTGGAATCCAATGAACAAAATAAAATAATGAGAAAAATAGCAGACACGTGGAAACACAGAACAGAGTGACAACTGTGAGAGGGGAGGAGGGAGGAGGAAGATGGTGGAAGGAGCGGAAGAGATTAGTCAAAGAACATGTATAAATGACCCATGGACATGGACAGCAGAGTGGGGGTTGACTGAGGGAGTGAGGATGGACTAAATGGAGGGGGGCAAAGGGGAAAATTGGGACAATTGTAATAGAATAATCAATAAAAATTGTGAGGAATATTTTGGTTATGGGGCCTACCCCCTTGCCCCAAAGAGCAAGGAGTCCCAGTCCCACTTCAGGCCCCCAGGCCCCGGGTACCTGGAAAGAAGTCCCCATAACTTCTGGCTATGAAAACCAGTGAAGAATGTGGCTGAGTGAGAGGGAGAGCTGCTGGAGTCCTAGGTGTTTCTTTAAAGGGCCTCTACATTGACTTAGACCCATTCACTTTGAGCTCTGTCCCTGGAGAATCTTTTTGCAAAGCACCAGGGACACATGGGGAGGTACTAAATTGTTTGGCCTTAGAGCAAGGGCTGGAGTGGCAGCTTTCTCACAGACAGAAGTGCTGCCAGAGGCCATTGTTCCTTTGCTGTTCCCTCCCTACACAGAGCCAGGAAGTGGGTACCATATGTGAGTTTCTATCAATCTGGTTAACATAGTTTGTTTTGCCATGGTGATTTCTGAGATCCTACCTTACCAAATATCTGGGCCTACCAAGCTGTTTCCACTGGCTTTTCCATATAAATGGCATGGGGATTTGGCTCATGCTGCAGAGTTTTCTAAATTCTCTCAAAGGTTCATAATCCACAAAAAGCAACATCTGGTCTCAGCATACCCAAACCTCTTGCTAAGTGACCCCAGGCCTGGTACTAGCAGTAGCTGGCCTCAATTCAGAGCTTGGTCTCTTCTGGGCATCTCCAAACTCAGCACAAGCAACTCTGTCACTCATATAGGGTGGCCCCAGGCAGGGCACAGGTGGCAGCTGAACTTGGCCTGTACCTTCTGGTGGACAGCTTTAAACCATGCAGGAGTACCACCCAACCACTTCCATGAGTAACATGTTGTAGTGGTGGACTCTGAGAACCAGAGTACTGCTGAAGCAAGTCATGTTATGAAAGTTTCTGCCCCTACATAGCTGTTCCTGCTCTGTGCTCAAGGAAAGTCCTTGGAGCTAGAAGACCTGAGGATAAATCCCTCCCCCTAATGTGCCAACAATAACCAAGTTTCAACTACAATAGGAGAGTGCACACAGATAATATGGGTACATCTGGAATGCCCAGCTCAGATGACCTGGGACACTCTGTTACTGGGCCCCATAGGATACCTAGTATAAGGCCACTCTACCAAGCCTAGAAGATTGAGCAGCTCTACCTAATACATACAAACAAACACAGGGAGGCTGCCAAAATGAGGAGACAAAGAAACATGGCCCAAATAAAAGAACAGAATAAAATTCCATAGAAGGAACTAAATAAAATAGAGACAGGAAACTTATCAGATGCAGAATTCAAAACACTAGTTATAAGATGGCTCAATGAATTTAGGGGAAGAGTAGATGAACTTAGTGAGAACTTCAACAAAGAGATAGGAAACATAAAAAAGAATCAGTCAGAAATAAGGAATATAGAGTGAGAAGATAGTGGTGATGTAGGTGGGAGCTGAGCCTACTTACTGATGCAACCAACTGGGACACTTAGCAGATCTTCCAAAAAACAGAGTGAAGAGCCAACAGAATCTTAGTTGATATGAAGTTTGGAAGCCAAAGTGTGCAGTGAACACTTCAAAACAGGTGCTATGCAACAGCATACAGGACAAGGTAGGAGTTGTGACTACTAGTAAGCCTGCTGGATGGGAGAACCTAGCAACAAAAAAGCCACCAACAGGTAAAGCCCAAGTACAATAAGAAGGCCCACATAAACAGAAAAAAGGGCAACCTTAGAGCATAATGGAATCAAAGAGGCCACACTACTGAGTCCCACACCACAGATGTTCAGCTCACAAAGACCGCTGGCAAAGCAGAGCATCCTGTAAAGCAGAAAAAAAAGTCACCTAAAATGGGGAGACAAAGAACTTGCAAGCAAAAGGAATGAAAGAATCCCAGTAAAGAGTTAAATGAAATGGAGGCAGCAATCTATCAGACATAGAATTCAAAAGACTGTTTATAAGGATGCTCAAGGAACTCAGTGACAACTACAAGGAACTTAGTGGGAACTACAACAGCATGAAAAAGGAAATAGAAACTAAACAAGAACCAGGAAGAAATGAAGAATACAATATCTGAAATAAAAAACACACTAGAAGGAATCACAAGCAGGCTGGAAGAAGCAGAGGACAGAATTAGTGAGCTGGAAGACAAGGAAAGAATACCCAGGTAGAGCAGCAGGACTATAAAAGACTAAAAAAAAAAAAAAAGGATAGCTTAAGGGAACTTCATGACAACATGAAATGTGGCAATATTCCAATAATAAGAACACCAGAATAACAGTAGGAGAAGGAAAGGAGAATGAGATAGAAAACCTGTTTGAAAAAATAATGACAGAAAACTTCCTTAACCTGGAGATGGAAAAAGCCATGCAAGTTCAGGAAACACAAAGGGTCCCAGTCAAGATGAATCCAAAGATGCCCAATCCAAGACAGATCATAATTAAAATGGCAAAACTCAAAGACAAAGAGAGAATCTTAAAAGCAGCAAGGGAGAAACAGATAGTAACATACAAGTGAGCTCCAATAAGGCTAGCAGCTGATTTCCCAACAGAAGCACTACAAGCCAGAAGGGAATGGAAAGAAATATTACAAGTAAGGAAAAGGAAAGGCCTGCAACTAAGACTACTCTACCCAGCAAGGCTCTCAATTAAAATGGAAGGTGAAATAAAAAGATTCCCTGACAAAAGAAGGCTGAAAGAATACACCTCCACCAAACCAGCACTGTGAGATAGGCTAAGGGGACTGCTTTAAGAAGATGAAAAAGAATGAGAGAGAGAGAGGAACACAGGTACAAGGGAAAAATGAATAAATATTTATCAATAATAACCTTAAATGTAAATGGATTAAATGCTCCAATCAAAAGATATAGGGTAGCTGAATGGATAAAAAGACAGGACCAACACATAGGCCGCCTAAAAAAGACCAACTTCAGAACAAAAGACTTACATGATGGAAAGGGAAGAGCTGGGAAAAAATATTCGAAGAAAATGGACAGGACAAAAAATCCATGGTAGCAATACTTATATCAGAAAAAAATAGATTTCAAAGCAAAGGCCATAAAAAGAAACACAGAATATACTTCATAATATTCAAAGGAAGAATCTATCAAGAAGTCCTATACATTATAAACATAAATGAACCCAACATAGAAGCATTCAAATATACAAGGAAAATCTTTGAGGACTTCAAGAAAGATATGGACAGCAACACACTTATACTGGGGGAATTAACACCCAAATATCAACAATGGATAGATCTTCTAAACAAAATATCAACAAGGATATTGTGGCATTGAACAATACTCTAGATCAAATGAACTTAATTGTGATATACATATAGAACTTTTCATTCCAAAGAGGCAAAATACACATTCTTTTCAAATGCACATGGAACATTTTCAAAGATATACCACATGATCGTACACAAAAAAAGCCTCAACAAATTCAAGAAAATTGAAATTATATCATGTATTTTCTCAGATCACAAAGACCTGAAACTAGAAACCAACCTCAAGGACAAAACTCAAAACCATCCAAATTCATGGAGATTGAATAGCATGTTATTAAACAATGAATGGGTTAATAATGACATCAAGAAAGAAACCAAAAAGTTTCTGGAAACAAATGAAAATAAACACACAACAATCTGAAACCTTTGGGACACAGCAAAGGCAGTCCTGAGAGGGAAGTTAATAGCAATACAGGCCTACCTCAAAAAGATAGAAACATTTCAAATAAACAACCTAACCCTACACCTACAAGAACTGGAGGAATAACAACAAAGATAGCCCAGAACAAGTAGAAGGAAAGAAATAATCACAATCAGATTAGAATTAAGAGACATAGGGACTGGAAGAACAATGCAAAGAATCAATAAATCCAGGAGCTGGTTCTTTGAAAAGATATACAAAATTAACAAGCCCTTAACCAGATTCACCAAGAAAAAAAGAGACAGGAACTGAATGAATAAAATCAGATGTGAAAGAAGAGAAATTACAACTGATACCAGAGAAATACAAAAGATTGTAAGAAATTACTATGAAAACCATATGCCAAGAAATTTGAAAACCTGGGTGAAATGGACAAATTTCTAAAACATACAATTTTTCAAAACCGAATCAAGAAGCAGCAGAAAGCCTAAACAAACCAATAACAGATAGTGAAACTGAAGCACTAATCAAAATACTCCAGGCAAACAAAAGCCCTGGACTGAATGGTTTCACAGGAAAATTTTACAAAATATTTAAGGGAAAGCTAACCCCCATCCTCAAACTACTCCAAAAAATCCAAGAAGATAGAAGACTCCCAAACTCTTTTTATGAGGCTAGCAACATCCTAATCACAAAAATAGATAAAGACACAACAAAGAAAGAAACCTACAGGCTAATATCACTGGTGAACACAGATGCTAAGATCCTCAACAAAATATTGGCAAATTGCATCCAGCCTTACATTAAAAAGATCAAATGCCATTATCAAATGATAATCATCCTAGGGGTGCAAGGATGGTACAATATTCACAAATCAATAAATGTAATATATCACATAAACTAAAGGAAAGACAAAAAATACATGATCACATTAATAGATACACAAAGAGCATTTGATAAGGTATAGTACCCATTTATGATAAAAAGCATTCAGCAAGGTGGCAGAGGGAGCATACCTCAACATAATAAAGGCTATGAGAAACCTACAGCCAACATCATACTCAATGGGCAAAAATTAAAAGCTTTTTCACTAAGATCAAGAACAAGACAAAGGTGTCCACTTTCACCACTTCTATTCAACATAGTATTGGAAGTTTTACTCACAGCAATCAGACAAGAAAAAGAAATAAAAGGTATCCAAGTTAAAAAGGAGGAAGTAAAATTGTTATTGTTTGCAGATGACATGATAGTGTACATAGAAAACCCTATAGACTCCTCCACAAAACTACTTGATGTAATAAGTGAATTTGGCAAAACAGTGGGAAACAAAGTCAATATGAAGAAATTGAAGGCGTTTTTGTACACCAACAATGAAATATGAGATATAGAAATCAGGAAAAAACATCCCATTTGATATAGCAACAAGAAAAATCATGTACCTAGGAATAAATCTGACTGAGGAGGTAAAAGACCTGTACTCAGAGAACTATATAATGCTGAAAAAAGAAATTAAGGAAGATACAAATAAATGGGAACATATACCGTGTTCATGGATTGGAAGAATTAACATCATCATAATGTCCACACTACCCAAAGCAATATATAGATTCAACACAATCCCTATTTGAATACCAATGGCATATTTCACAGATATAGAACAAACATTTAAAAAATTTATATGGAACCATAAATGACTTTGAATAGCCTCATCATCTTGAGAAGGAAGAACAAAGTAGGAGGGATCACAATACCTGATTTCAAACAATATTACAAGGCCACTGTAACCAAAACAGTCTGCTACTGTCATAAGATCACACAAATAGATCAGTGGAACAGAATAGAGAGCCCAGAAATAAACCCATGACTCTATGGTCAATTAATATTAAACAAAGGGGGCAGGAGCATAAAATGGAGTAAAAATAGCTTCTCCAACAAATGATGGGGGATCTGGACAGCTACATGCAAAAAAATGAAACTCGACCACCAACTTAAACACATATACAAAAATAAACTCAACATGGATAAAAGACTTTAATGTAAGTCACAACACCATAAAAGTCATAGAGTAAAACACAGGCAGGAAAATTTCAGATATTCCATGCAGCAATATTTTCACCAATATATCCCCTAGAGCTAAGGGCATAAAGGACAGAATAAACAAAAGGGACTTTGCCAAATTAAAAAGTTTTGCACAGTTAAGGAAAACATCAGAAAAATGAAAAGGGAACCAACTGTATGGGAAAATATATTTGCCAATGATACCTAAGACAAAGGTTTGAACTCCAAAATATATAAAGAATACACACAACTCCACTCCAGGAAAGCAAACAATCCAATTAAAAAATGGGCGAAGGACCCGAACAGACATTTTTCCAAGGAGGACATACAGAGGGTGCAGAGACATATGAAAGGATGCTCAGCATCACTAGCCATCAGAGATGCAAATTAAAACCACAGTGAGAAACCACTTCACAGCAGTCAGAATGGCCATCATAAACAAATCAACAAGCAACAAGTGCTGACCAGGTTGTGGGGGAAAGGGAAACCTAGTGCACTCTTGGCAAGAATGAAGACTGGTGTGGCCACTGTGGAAAATAGTATGGAATTTCCTCAAAAAACTAAAAATGGAACTGCATTTGACCTAGTAATTCCACTGCTGGGGTTATACCCTAAGAATCCTGAAACACTAATTCAAAAGGACCTATACACCACAATGTTGATAGCAGGTTTATTTACAATAGCTAAGTGCTAGAAACAGCCTAAGTGCCCATCAGTAAATGTATGAATCAAAAAACTGTGGTACATTTGCACAGTGGGATACTACATAGCAGAAATAAAGACAGAACTCCTACCTTTTGCAACAGCATGGATGGACCTGGAGAGCATTGTGCTAAGTCAAATAAGACAGGCAGTCAAAGACAAATACCATAGGATCCTACCTATAAGTGGAATATAATCAAGAATACAAATAAGTGAGCAAAATTGAACCAGAGACATGTAAATAAAGAATAAAATGACAATTACCAGAGGGGGAGGGGGTTAATAGAAAGAATAGAAAGAATTGGAAAGGTCAACAAGGAAAATGTATAATGGATCTATGGACAAAGACAACATTGGCTGGAGAATAGAATGTTGGAGGTGGTGATGGATAGGTCAGGGGAAGAGTAATGGGGGGAAATAGGGTCAACTGTAATTGAACCTCAATAAAGAAAGAAATAAAGAATATAATAATTATACTTAAAAATATATTATAGGGAATGAACAGTGGAGTAGATGAAGCAGAGGGTCAAAACAGCGACTTGGAGTATAAGGAAGCAAAAAACACCCAATCAGAACAGCAAAAAGAAAGAATGAAAAAAATGAGGATTGTGTAAGGAGCCTCTGGGACAACTTCAAGCATTTCAACATTCACATCATGGGGATGCCAGAAAGGGAATAGACAGAGTAAGGAATTGAACGTCTGTGTGAATAAATAATGATGGGAAACTTCCCTAAATCTGGTGAAGGAAATGGACATACAAGTTCAGGAAATGCAGAGAGTCCTGAATAAGATGAATCCAAAGAGGCTCACTCCAAGACACATGGTGAACAAAAGGTCAAAGGTTAAAGACAAAGAGAGGATCTTAAAGGAAGCAAGAGTAAAGCAGTTAGTTATCTGCAAGGGAGCTCCTATAAGACTGTCAGCTGACATATGAACAGAAATTTTGTGGGCCAGAAGAGATGGTCATGATATAGTCAATGGGATAAAAATCAAGAGCCTACAAACAACACTACTCTGTGCAGCCAAGCTATCATTTAGAATTGAAGAATAGTTAAATAGCTTCTCACACAATAAGAAGGTAAGAATTTCATCACCACCAAACCAGTGTTACAAGAGATGGTAAAGGGCATTCTTTAAAAAGAAAAAAAAAGATAAAAAATGTGAATAATAAAATGGCATTGAATGCATATTTATCAACAATTTCTTTACTGATTATTTTATTTTTATTTTTTTAAGAGAGAGTGGAAGGGAGAGAGAAAGAGATAAGTATCAATTTGTTTTTCCACTTATTTATGTATTCATTGGTTGATTCTTATATGTGATATAATTAGTGATAGAACCCACAATTTTGTCATAGCAGGACAAGTCTCTAACTGAGATATTCAGCCACAGCCAACAATTACTTTAAATTTAATGAATTAAATGCTAAAATCAAAAGATGTACAGTGACTGAAGTTATATCAAAAGACCCTTAGATGTCTACAAGAGAAACATTAGGTTGAAAGACACACACTGTCTGAAAATAAAGTAATGAAAAAGATATTTCATGAAAATGGAAACAAAAAAGCTGGGATAGCAATACTTATACTAGACAAAATAGACTTTTTTAAAAAGGTTATAACAAGAGATAAACATGAACCCAGAATTTTCAATTCTGGGTATTTACCTGAAGAAACTATAAATACTAATTTGAAAAGACATTTGCTCATTGCAGCATTATTACCATAACCAAAATATGGAAGCAACCTAAGTGTCCATCAATAAATGAATGGATAAAGAAGTGGTACATACATGTGAAAGAAAACTTCCCCAATCTGGAAAAGGAAATAGACTTCTAGGAAGTCCAGGAAGCCTAGAGAATCCCAAAGAAATTGGACCCATGGAGGAACACACCAGGGTACATCATCATTAAGTTACCCAAGATTAAAGACAAAGAGAATCTTAAAAGCAGAAAGAGAAAAGGAGACAGTTACTTACAAAGGAGTGCCCATAAGACTATCAGAAGATTTCTCAGAAAAACAACAACAACAACAACAACAACAACAACGACAACAAACGCTTACAGACAAGAAGGGGCTGGAAAGAAGTATTTGAAGTTGTAAAAGGCAAGGACCTACATCCAAGATTACTCTATCCAGCAAATCTATTATTTAGAATGGAAGGACAGATAAAGCGCTTCCCTGATAAGGTCAATTAAAGGAGTTCATCATTACCAAGCCCTTATTATATGAAATGTTAAAGGGACTTATCTGAGAAATAAAAATAAAAAGCTATGAAGAATAAAATGACAACAAACTCATAAATATCAATGATTGAACCTAAAAAACAAAAACTAAGCAAACAACTAGAAGAGGAACAGAACCAGAGAAATGAAGGGTTTTCAGTGGGGAGGGAGAGGGGAAGATGGGGGCGGGGGAAGGTACAGGGAATAAGAAGCATAAAATAGGCATAAAATAGGCATAAAATAAAGAGGGAGAGGTCAAGAATGGTATAGGAAACAGAGAAGCCAAAGAACATACATGTACATCCCATGGACATGAACTAAGGGGTAGGTGGGGGGAACTGGCAGGCTGGGGGTGCAGCATGGGGGGGGATAAAGAAGAGAAAAAATTGGGACAACTGTAATAACATAATCAATAAAATACACTTAAACAAAAGAAATGGTGCATATATGCAATGGAATATGACTCAGCCATGAACAAGAATGAAATCTTGCCATCTGCAACAATGTGGATGGACCTAGAGGGTATTTCATTTATATATATATGGTATCTAAAAAACAAAATAAATGAACAAGGAAAAGAGAAACCTACTCATAGGTACAGAGAACTTTTTGATGGTTGCTGGATGTGAGGGGGTTGAGGGTGGATGAAAAAATAAAGGGGTTAGTAAGTATTGAAACTGGTAGTTACACAATGAATAGTCATGGTGATATAAAGTACAGCATAGGAAATATAGTCAATAATATTGTAATAACTCTGTATGGGGTCAGATAGGTACTAGATTTATTGGGGTGGTCACTGTGTAAGTATATAAATGTCTAGTCACTATGTCACACATCTGAAATGGATATAATATGGTACATCAACTGTAATTTAAAAATTTTAAAAAATTCAAAAAGTGCCTAGGTCCTCACAATGATCTTTGAGGTGTCCTTTTACTATCTGGTCCTCTTACCTTTCTGACCTCATCTACCCTTCTTCTTCTTCCTTACTTAGCTCCACTCACATTGTCTTTTTTATAAAAAGGATCAGAACATGCCATCCCAATATATGTCACTTTGGCATATGTCTTATTCTGAATTGAAGACAATTGAGAAAGAGCAGATGTAGAATGAGCACTCTGTCTTCTTCCCATCTAACTAAATGGGGGCATAATTTCCCCTTGGAAGGTGTTCCCCTCTCTTTCCCATGTCAGGAACAGAAGAAAATTGGAGATGGCACTGACTTGAATCAACGTAAATAAACATTACAAAATAACCCAAAACTTCCATTAATTTCCCTCCATACATTTACATTCCCACATTTACTGCCCCGTAGAAACCCAGACCCTTTGCCTTTGTCTTGTTATTATTCCAGAAATGTATTGCTCTTTGTTTAGTAGGTATATAACTCTCAGACTTAACAGTTCTCTGGGTTCTCTGTTTATTTCTATGAGATTTCCATGCACATATTCAAAATTAAATTAAAATAGTAATATAAATAAACCATTCTGAGCAATTTTCATATTACAATATTTTCTTTAAAATAAAGAATTGGACCTTTAAAAAATTAACCCAAGTTGGAAAGCTGAAAATTTTGATGTGATTCCATAATAAGGATAAATTACACATTTTCAAAAATTTGATTTCTTAAAATTATGTTTCCTTTGCAGTAAAATAAAAGAAAGGATATATTTCAATACTATTTAAATCTTTTGAGATTTTTAAAATTAGTTTTTGAAATATTAAACTATTTTTCTTGCTTTAAGTTACTCATTATGCAATATAAACACCTGGAAATCATTGTGAAGAGGACTCATTAAGATTCTCCTGTGACAAATTCCCAAACTCACTGTTTTGAGAAAGAGAGATTCAATTTATCTTGGCAGATTCTTTTTTATTATTATTAAAAAATTCATATTGATCTTCAAACATAGGCATTTTATCCAAGTAAATAATGTATATAGACCTCATTCTAAAATTCTTATAATTTGTTTAACCAAAAAAAATCCTTAAAATTTCTTCACATGAATATAGAAAAACATACTTGCTCAATATTTTTTTGCTTTATACTCTAATATCCACTCTCACCTTTATATCAAGCAATATGGTCTCCATTTAAATTATTATTATTATTATTCTAGATATAGCTTCATTTTTTAATTTTGATCTTCATTTAAATTAACAAAAATCTGTGACCCTGTACAAAAAATTTAATCACCTGAAATAAATGCAATATACTGCTACTCTAGTGCATCAGAAGAAGTTATTATTAAAAAGGGTTAATTTTGAGGGGAAACTAAGATCCTTAACAAAGTGATTCTACATGAAAGAATCTGATCTGGAACATAATGGAGAAACAAGTGCCTATGAGAGAGTGACTGATTTGGTTTGCATCCTTCCCCTCCCTGGCGAAGTAACCACAGGTATTTCAGAATTTGGAGTTATGATCCTTCCTTTGATTATGCAATTTATAAAAAATGCATAAATTCCATTGGCAGGAGAACACTCATGATATGCATCCTTTTAATCTGATATTCAGTATACTTTAGAAAGCATTATAGTAAAAATAATGCTAAAATGTAATAAAATAAAACAAAGATTAAGAAGAAAATAAAAGCCCAAGTTAATCTTGAGAAGCAAGAAACAAATCTCAAAACAAAACAAAAATGTTTATTTATCAAATGTAGTAGAAGCAAATGAGAAAGAGCAGTGAGAAAAGGCACCCATGAGACTTTAGTATGAGCTGTCTCTCAAAAGTAGACATAATGGAAAATACAAGAAGAATATATTTTTAAAAAGTATATGCCATGACATTGGGAAGTTAATATAAAGTTGAAAATTCAAAATAAACATTGATGGAACACAAGATAATTAATACTCTAACATAAAAATTTAATATTTTAAATTGAGATAACTTACAGAAACACATGATTAAATGCAAGAGGACCTACAAGTCAATAGAGCAAGATACAGGAACGTTATTAGTGCAAATACAGAAGGCCTAGTCTATAAGGAATTAAAATTGGGCTTTAAGGTTAAAGGTACATGCATTTTTTTTAAAATTTTTTTAAAGATTTTATTTATTTATTTTTAGAGAGGGAGAGGGAGAGAGAGAGGGAGAGAGAGAGAGAGAGAGAGAGTCATCAATGTGTGGTTGCTGGGGGTTATGGCCTGCAACCCAAGAATGTACCCTGGCTGGGAATCGAACCTGGGACACTTTGGTTCCCAGCCCCCGCTCAATCCACTGAGCTATGCCAGCCAGGGCTAAGGCACATGCATTTTAATCCCAAATGTTTCTTTATATCTTTTTTGCCATTTAATCTTTTTAAAGCTCAGATGCCTCATTAGGAATAGGCCATTATAGTTTTGTCATAGAATTTTGTGGCTAATTAAATATGGCCATATACATAAAGCACATGGGCAAACACCTGGCAAATAATGGTCACCTATTTCTTTTAGGGGAAGGGAGAGTTGAATAACTTGGTGGCTAACTTTTATTTTAACCATAATGCTTCCTCAGAATGCATCTAAAGGCAACAGCATCTCTTTCAGTAGAAACACACACACACGCACACTCCCAGGCCTCTACTTGTCCTCGTTTAAAACTTTTAGAACTAAGAGAAAAGTTCCCAAACTGCCAAGAAAACAGGAGCTGTAGTGACAAGAATGTCTCCAAACATCTGCTCCTGGCTTTGGAGAGAACATATCCGATGTCACACTGAACTGGCTTTTCCTTTTGAAATTAACTATTAAAACCTAGAGAAGCAATTGTTTTTCAAATAATGCCACTGTAACAAATTTGAGCAGGAGTAAAAATGAGTATCTTAGGACACTTGGAAGATGTTTTAAAAGTATTGATTAGAAAAATAATGTGAGGCAAGATAACAAAATGAAGTAAAACAATCTAGGAAACCAGGCCAACATGTGGAAAATAGAAAGGCAGAAGGTAGAAATTCTTAGATTTAGTCTATAAATATAAGTAGAAAGTGAGTAGGACAAGGAGAAGTTTAACCTAAGAAAGATGCTTTTGTTCTTAAAAAGCAAGTTCAGAGTTTATTTAATAAGAGTAAGTCATCATGGAAAAAAGAGCCAATGAGGCTAAATATGTTCTTATAAAATTAAATTCCATTTCATTTCATTAGCAAACTATGAAAAGTAAATCTCAGCTTAATTACATTGTTATAAAAATATGGCATAAAATTTTACATTAGATTACAAATAAATTTTAACTGAATTAGAATTTTGCATTCACTAGAAACTGCATATAAATAAAAAGAGAGAACATAACCTCACCGTTTAAAAGTTAAATGACACAGCAAGAATTATAGTACTTAGAAAAGTTGTTCCAAAATGTCTTTTATTTAGAAGGATCCCTGACTATATTTTAAAAAAATGCAATCATCATGCCCACAAAAGATGAATCTTATACTAATAAAAGTCTCATTACCTTTAACTATTGGCTCCAAAAGACAATATAGAACACAGTAGTACATACCTATAAACAAACAAAAGATGAATAACTATAAATGTTTCAGATATGAAGGAGAGAGACAGAGAAGGGGGCAGGTAGAGGAAGAGAGGGTGCACCTATATGCACATTTGGATAGATACAGACAGACATAAAGTAACCTGGTAATATAAATGCAATATAGTCCATATCAGAAAGCTTCCAGAGATCAGTTAGAACATTATACCTTAAATATAGCATACAATCTTTTCTAAAAGAACAAAATAAATACCACAAAAACTGGCTCTATTAAAGAAGTTTAGAAGTAGAACAAAGTGCCAAAAGAAAACAGGAATCTTCTGCTCCTTCTGACAGATTCCTCTCCTCCCTAACTGCCATGGACAGAACTTACTTTCTTAAAAAATTTTTTGCATATACTTTCTGTTTCTAAAGTAAATCTTGAGCTCCCTGTAGAATTCCAGGAACTATGGGAAAGCAGTGCAGGCATATAAAGATTCTCTAATTGACTTTGCTTTCCCTTTATTTATTGTTGAATATAAAATCTTCAGGTACATGAAAGACAAAATTTATCTACATTTCAGAGAAACACAGAGGCTGGATTTCTTAGGGGTTTTGTTACAGGGGCAGGGGTTTTGTTTCTGGGTAGGGGTGGAGTCAGTGGTATCCTGAATATATAGGAAAAAGGCTTAAAACACTATCTTGAAGCTGCCATTTTTGGAAATTGTGCAAAAACAATGAAGATGCTTAGCTCACGGCACAAGCTAGACATTTGGATTTCATCAAGGGTGATTTTCTCAGAGAAAATTAGAGATAACATATTTTCCATTTTGATACATATTTTGTTACATTTCTTAGGGAAAATAATGGTAGGGTTTGTAGGTTCTTGTTATTATTTTTTATTTTAGCTTTATTTTAGAAGTCAAGTTATTCCCTGATCCATATAATTTCTGAAATTTCTTGAGGAGTTTGGTGAATGAGTCATATATGTATAATATGTAATATATATATATATAAAACATATTATATATATATTTTTTAACTTCAGATTCCACTTCATCAATCTAGTTGGCTTTCAGAGTTAAGTGACCAAAAATACCATTTGAATATTAACAGATTACTGGATTCCGGGAACTTAGTGGGCCTAACTTATATTCTTTTGAATGTTTAGAAAGTATGTTATGACAAGATCCAAGATGGTGAAGGAATAAGGGGAAGCTACGCTAACCTCCTCCCAGGACCAAACTGGAATTATAACTAAGTTAAAGAAAAACCATCCTGAATAATCAACTGAACACTAGCTGGAGAGAAGCCTTATATCCAAGGATAGATGGAGGAAAACACCTCACAACAACGAGACTGGTAGGGAATGTGGAGGAAGCATGGGAGGGCTGGCTGGGTTCTCCAGAGGAATTTCCAGAGGGATATTTCAGCAGCTAGGTGGTTCTCCCTGAGAAATATAGGGTCTAAACCCCAAGCTGGTCTCCCTAGCATAGAGCACCAGATCATGAAAGGGCCTCAAATAACATCTGGCTATGAAAAGTAGCAGGGTTTCTCTCTGCTAGGCAGAGATGGTTAGGGATGCAGAGTCTCTTAAACAGCCAAAACACAAAATTTGTTTGCAGCCATTTACCTTGGGTGCCAGCAGAGGGAGGACAGCTAGAGATGCTTGAGGAGAGTCTGGGTTTGGTGGCTCTGGGGGGAGAATTGAAGAAATTTCACAAGGATCTCTGTGCTGAGTCAATCTCTATACTGACAAGGCCATCTTTCCCAGGCAGAGCACTCCCCTAGAAGCAGCATCAGCCTGAGGGGAAGAAATAGCCTGGCCCAAAGGAATTACTCTGCCTTATCTTGTGGAGCTTAAGCTGTGCTACTGAGGAGTACAGCTGGAGGCTATTTCAGAGACAAAGCCTAACAGAAAGCCTTCAGGTGAAGGTGTATCTCTGGGAGATCTGAGACTTTAGCTGACCCTTCACCAGGCCCCAGGCTGGTAAAAGCTGGCCTTGGGGCACAACCCAGTCTTTCTGCATACAAACAGACCCAGTAGAGACAACTACAACCTGTGGATAGCTGATAGCTCCGAACAGGTTGTGTAACATCAAAAAGATCATACACCGTAATCAAGTAGGATTTATTCCTGGAATACAAGCTTCTTCCAGGAAATTCCCAACAGACAAAAGCCCTGGACCAGATGGCTTCACAGGTGAATTTTACCAAACATTCTGAGAAGAACTAACACCTCCCTTTCTCAAACCATTTCATGAAATTGAAGAGGAGGGAAAGCTCCCAAATCCATTTTCTGAGGCCAGCATTACCCTAATTCCAAAAGCAGATAAACTACTCTACAGAAAGAAAGAAAGAAAGAAAGAGAGAAAGAAAGAAAGAAAGAAAGAAAGAAAGAAAGAAAGAAAGAAAGAAAGAAAGAAAGAAAGAAGAAAGAAAGAAAGAAAGAAAATAAATTATAGGCCAATGTCCCTGATGGACATTAGATGCTAAAATCCTCAACAAAATATTATCAAGACAAAAACACCAATTCATCCAAAAGGTCATACACCATGATCAAGTGGGATTTATCCTTGGAATGCAAGGTTGGAACAACACTCATAAATCAATAAATGTGATTCACCACATAAACAAAATGAAGGATAAAAACCACATGATCATATCAGTAGATACAGAAAAAGCTTTTTATAAAATCCAGCACCCATTTATGATAAAAACTTTCAACAAAATGGGAATGGAGGGAACATACCTAAACATAATAAAGACCATATATAATGGACCCACTGCTAACATCATACTCAATGAGCAAAACTATAAGCACTCCCCTTAAGATCAGGAACTAGACAGGGATGTCTGTTTTCACCTCTTTTATTCAAATTGGTACTGGAAGTCCCAGACACAACCATCACACTAGAAGGAGCATTTAAAGGCATCCAAATTGAAAAGGAAGAAGTAAAACGGTCATTATTTGCAGATCACATGCTATACATAAAGAACCCCAAAGATTTCACCAGAAACTACTAGAATTGATAACTTTAGCAAAGTAGCAGGATCCAAATTAATAGCCAGAAATCAGTTGCATTCTTTAAAAGATTTTATTTATTTATTTTTAGAGTGGGGGAGGGAGGAAGAAAGAGAGAGAGAGAAACTTTCATGTATGGTTGCTTCTCGCACAGCTCCTAATACGGACCTGACCTGCAACCCAGGCAGTGTCCTGACTGGGAATTGAACTGGCAACTCTTCATTCATAGGCTGGTACTCAGTCCACTGAGTCACAACAGCTAGAGCTCAATTACATTTTTATATGCCAATAATGAACTAACAGAAAGGAAAATTAAGAAAACCCATCCACAATTGCTTCAAAAAAGAATAAAATACCTAGGATAAAGTTAACCAAGAATGTAAAAGATCTGAACTCAGAAAATGATAACACTGCAGAAAGAAATTGAAATAAGTGGAAGCACATACCATATTCATGGGTAAGAACAATTATCATCATTAAATAGTCCATGCTACCCCAAGCAATCTATAGATTCAACACAATTCTGATTAAGGTTCCAATGATGTATTACATAGAAGTAGAACAAATATTTAAAAATTTTATATGGAACCTAAAAGGCCCCACATAGAAACAGTGATCCTGAGAAAGAACAAAGTTGAGGAATCACACTACTTAATATCAAGGAATACTATAAGGCCACAATAATTAAAACAGCATTGTACTAGCATAAAAACAGTCATATAGATCAGTGGAACAGAATAGAGTACCCAGAAATAAATCCAATTTTATAATTGTAGCCAATTAGTATTTGACAGAGGAATCAAGCACATACAATGGGCTAAAGATAATTTATTCAATAAATAGGGTAGGGAAAATTGGACAGATACCTGCAGAAAAATGAAACTAGAACACTTCATATCACACAAAAGAAAAAATTCAAAATGGATTAAAGACTTAAATATTAGACCCTAAACCATAAAATTTCTAGAATAAAACATAGGCTATATAATCTTGGACATCGCTCATGGCAATATTGTATCTGATATATCTCCCCAGGCACAGAAACAAAAGAGAAAACAAACAAATTGGACTACATCAAACTAAAAAGTTTTTGCACAGCAAAGGAAATCATCAACAAAATAAAAAGACAACCCACAGAATGGGAGAACATACTTACCAATACATCTGATAAGAGGTTAATGTTTATATATATAAATGTTATATATGTATCCAAAATTTATAAAGAATTTACAAAGCTGAACACACACATACACAAAACAAACAAGGGATAATCCATATAAAAAATGGGCAAAGGACCTCAATAGACACTTCTCCAAAGAGGATATGCAGGTGGCCAATAGACATATGAAAAGACGTGCTGTGTCACTAATCATCAGAGAAATGCAAATTGAAGCCATAATAATCTATCACTTCATACCTGTCAGAATGGTTATCATCTATAAATCAACAAACAACCAGTGCTGGTGAGGATGTGGAGAAAGGGGAACCATTTTATACTGTTGATAGAAAAGCAGATTGGTGCAAATACTATGAAAAGCAGTGTGGAACTGTCTCAAAAAATTAAAAATGGATATGTCTTTGGATCCAGTGATCCCACTTCTGGGAATATATCCGAAGAAACCCATGGCACTAATTTGAAAGAACATAAGCACTCCTATGTTTATTGCAGCATTATTTACAATTGACAAGATATGGAAGCAGCCCAAGTGTCTATCAGTAGATATGTGGATGAAATAACTACGGGACATTTACACAATAAGATACTACTCATCCACTAAAAAGAGGTAAATTTTACCCTTTGTGATGACATGATGGACCTGGAGAACATTATGCTAAGTGAAATAAGCCAGTCAGAGAGGCAAATACCATATGATTTCACTCATGTAGAATCTAATGGACAAATTGAACTAACAAGCAAAATAGAGACAGACTCATAAATAGAGAGCAGGATGACAGCTATGGGTGGAGGCATGGAGCAAAAATGAAAAAGGACTCATGGACATGGACAACAGTGTATGATTACTGGTGGCAGGAGGTAGGTATAAGGGGCTAAATGGTAATAGAAAAAAATGCAATAGAATTGTTAATAAAAAAAGAAAAAATAAAAACTATGTTATTGTACCATATCTCATTTTTTGTATTTATGACTTATTTTCCCAAGTATTACATTAATATACAACCCTTGAATAAAATATGGAAAATAGTAAACAGTATAAAGTAAAAACAACCATGAATATAATATCAAGCTAATACCTATAAGGAAATTGATAGAGATAATAAAAAGATAGGTAGGGCATAAAATATCAATTAGGTTATACCATAAATAAATGCAGTTTTGTATCAAGCTTTTAAATATTAATACTTTGTTGTCTAGTTTTCATGTATTAAATATTCTACTCTATCGTAGAGTCATTTCATAAATTTTTAACCAGCTCTCTATTGTTTGGTATAGATATATTTTCTAATTATTTATTGTAAATGATGTTTCATATCAAGAAGTGAAATTACTGAGTCAAACGCTGTGTTCATTTGTATTTCTTAATAATTAGCCACAGCCTGGAATAGTGAGACAAAACCACTGGATTCAAAATTTGGAAACTTCATTTCCACTGTTCTTACTCTATTTAAAAAAGAATACTTAGACTTGAGATGTTGAATTTGTAAATAAAATGACTGTTACAATGACCAAATAAAATATATCTAATTTAAATATGTTTTACATGTATTTCAAGGAAAAGATCTTGTAGAAAATCTAAACATAGTATAACCCCAAATGGTAAATATTTTTATTCCATAAGGTTATTTACACCTAACCATTATGTTTATTATAAATGTTTACAAGTTGTTTTCAATTTCTTTTTAAATACATGGTAATTTTGGCATTGAGGGGCTTATGTTATAAAATCTACTTTTGTTTGTACATTATATTACATTTCCACCTTTATTTACACGCAAGTTTTCCCCCAAATTGAAATTAGAAAATAGGTCACCTACATAATTTTTAATTGTGTCTTAACTTTTTTCCCCAAGGAAAAGTATTCTAAAGCAAGGTGAAGATGAGTAGAGAACTGAGAGATGTACTAAGTATTACCTATATTAATACTTACTACATTCTGTTTTGGGATCTCTATTTGAGTTAAAGAACCTGAGCAAAGAAAAATAGTACCTCATAGGAATGAACTCCCACTAGATCAATACTTATTAGGCTTTGCATTTAGGATTCCTGATACTATAGCCTTGACCTTCCCATGTATATTAGAAAAGGAGTTGCCTATCAGGGTAGAAGCTGAAATTAAAGAGGAATATTGATGAAACATTTTTTTTTTGCCATATGTTAAACACTGTGCTGGTATATCTTTCCCAATTTAGTGATGGCTAAACACAATCTAAACAAAACATGGCACCTGATAGGGTTTTGAAGCCAACAAACACAAAGCAACTTAAGGGAAATTGTGCAAGTAATCTAAAGAATTAGAGAAAAAGAATTTTAAAAAATTGCCTACTGAAAAATAAATGAAAATTCCATGTGAAGGGAAATGAGAGATAGGGCAAAAGTCACAAAAATGATAAAAGTCTACAATAACTTCCAAAATGTGCACTAAGATGACGAGAATCAGAAACATTGAAGAAAGGATGTCTAAAATCTAATGAGTAAATTAAAGTACATAAGGCCTGTTATAGCATGAATAAATTCAGTAGGGTGGAGGACAAGTTTCAGAACTTATCTAGAATGCAAATTAAAAAATAAGTATTTTATCTAAGTGACAGATCCAGTTTATAACTTAGGGCTGAGTTAAATAAGGAACTAACTTCATTGTGTATTGAAGAAATAATAAAATATATAAGAAAAGAAACATTTCTGAAGTGAAGAAATATTAAATATGAAAACTCATAATGTACAGAGGAAAAGAAAGTTTATATTAGATTTTTAAAAGTAAATAAAAATCAAGATAGTGAAACATTTCTTCTCCCCAAATATAAATCACAGAAGCCATTAGAATTTTGAATAAAAATCTCATCCTAAGATATGAGATATTTATTTACAAGAAAATAATTACATAAGAAATAGAGATTATACCATTCTTTTACCCTCCCCAAGAGAATTATGTGAGTATCTTTCCCAAGTTAGTAAACTTGGTTGACATTAACAGTCAATTAAGAGGTAAATCAAAAGCAAGAATTCAAATTGCTATAGCATCAAATATCTGATGGTGAACACAAAAAACAATGAACTAAATTGAATGAAGAGTAGGAGTGGCTATAACTATGGCTATAAATTTTAGTACAATAGCTTAAAACCATTCTAAAAGGAATTTTATATGGTAATACTTAAAACATAATTAAAATTTATTTGAAACATTTATTTAAAGAGAATATATGTTTTATGGCATGAGATTTTATGGAACATGAAAATTTGCTTTATTTTTCTCTGTACTTCAGTTTTGTAACAATGGATATGTATGAGATTTGTAGTTAAAATATGTGTGAACATTATCAAGGGAAAATAATTTTCAACAAATATTGCTAATTAGGCTCTTTGGAAAATTAACTAATGTATTAACTAAATTACAGGAACCAGCTAGATTCTAATTTATGCCATAGCAAAGTAAAATATATAAGAAAATATAGATTGTTATTTAATAAATCTCTAGAGAAGTAAACTAAGGCAAAATAGTGGGAGCAGTTATTTTTATATTAAATATTTTCAGATTTAATTTTATTAAAATTAAAAATTCAAATTACAAGATTTATTAAATGGAAATCACAAGATGAATGAAGTCTTTCCAATAAATAAATAAATGTACAATATCCTCAAACAGAGAACATACATGGAAATTAGTAATGAGAAGAATTATGCCACCACAGTATGCAGTCAAGAAATTATATACTATCAATTTTAAAAGAATTACTGTTGGAAGATAAACATAAAAAAAAAATCAACCTTTCCTAGTGATTCCTAGTCAATAGAATGTAATGTAACTTTTTAAAACATACATTTGATGAAAAATAATATTTATAATACTTGGTACTTGCACCAGTGTTGAAAGGACATTTTGGAGAGAATTTGACAATGTGACAGGTGGGGCAAAGAAGATTTACAGTTATTTGTATGGAAAATAATATAATAATTAATAAATAATAATAAAAGAATACACTGTTTTTTGTACTCACACTGTAAATCTACTTTTGTTCCATCCTGTATATGAAAGGCCATGTAAGTATGTTCTTTAATGCTGTTAATTTAGTTTTATAAATCTGTCCCAGAGAGGGAACTGAAAAATGTGGCTCATGCCTGTGAGTATAATTTAATATTTATATTAAAGAAATGCATGACTCAAAGACACAGAGTTCATCCAGAATAAATGATGATGTGATGTTAAATACTGAAACTATATTTGTTTAGGAAGAATATGATGTTGAAAAATACATTCATTTAATTAGAAAACTACTCACTGCATGGCATTAAACATATAGCAAGAGATAATCAATTATAGTCAGTATCATAACTTTAAATAAATATGTAGATAGCATCAAAAAATTACAGCACCAAAACAATATTACTGAAAAAATATATATCAAAATATTAATAAAGACTTTTGCTAATGGGTGGGATAACAAGTGACTTTAATTTATGCATTGTATTTTTATGTAGCTATAAATTGTATATGTAGTTTCTATACTAAAAATATTCTAGAAAATTCATGGATTTCTTTTAAGCATAATGTGTTAGAGAAACACAGAATTAGGAGACTGGGACTGAATCCTGGTTCTGTTACTTAGTAGCTGTTTCAATTTATGCAAGTTGCTAAAATTCTATGAAGTTTCAGTTTATTCATTTCTAAAATGGGAATGATACTAAATCATGGTGTTAATGTGATAATTAAAAAAATAAAATAATGCTTGATGTTACCCATACTGTTTGTTCACTAGGCACTTAATTATAAATAGATCACATGAACTCTTAATATGAAAATTTGACTTATCAAACTCTAAATTACAAATGCTATTTTGTAGAAATATATACATAGATATCTGTTGTATGTGTGTATGTTTTCAAGTATGCTTACATTAACAAGTGTATATTAAATAGTGAAGGTAAAGACAAAATTCCATAATTCCCCTTCATTTTAGTATCTAAACACTCAAGAATCTGTTTTTAACTATAAAATTGAACATCAGTGATTAGCATTCTAGGTTGCAAATGCCCTAATAAATTTCACAAGTAACTAATGGGTAATGACACCAATGTTTTTGAATATTGAATATCCTACTAGACGTGCTGCCGCCTTCTCAATGAGTGTACAGACCTATGCTTCCTTTCCAGCAGCCCATATTTTTACTGGGCAAGTCCCCACAACCCTGTTTTGCATTCTTACCAATTCTCAGAATAACTCAGTTGATTTTTAACTTCTTCATCTGATACATAGCTTAGTTGGTTTCATAAGCAGTTAAGATTCTACTCGTCCACTTTTACATGTACAGGTCTGGATTTTCCTTTTACTATTTCAGAAAACTCTGTATTTCAGTTTCTGCATTTACCTCCAATTAGTGCTAGAGGTCTTACTTCCTACTAAACTCAGTGGGTGTTAACTTTATTGCCTCTTTAGGTTCAGATTATGCTAAATTCATTTCAGAGTATGGAATTCAATATGATTACCATATAATCACATGGTTAATTGCATGTAAAACCTCCTCTAAAATTAATATTTAAAGTGGAATTGCAGTCAAAAGCAGAATGAATGAAGAGGTATTTTTACAATAGTGCCCTGAGGGAGATTAGTGCATTTCAGAGAAATTTAAGTTGTGAATCAGGAAATAATCCCTAATATGGTAAATCTCTAGAGAAGGCCATCTCTACTTCCAGAAACTGTATTTCTGGTGGGTGAGATACTCAGTCGGCTTTATCTTCTTTGCATTTGGCTGAATAATCTCTTTTAAGACTGAAGAATGAGACTTCTTTCAGGATCTTTTTCAAAGACCCACTGTAATGACATTTTATTCTACCTTGAATAGTGTGTTTAACAAGACTTCTCTTTCCACATGTTTGCTAGACAGGAAAACTGAGCATGTATCATTTTTTATTTCTATTTAGAATTAGATTCTTGGCAACCATTTCAGAGGATAATTAAATAAGTAGAAATGTAAATTACAAACAGGGTTTTTGATGCTATGTCTTGTTGTAGTTCTTGGCTGATTTAATCCCACCTAGGATGAGATTTCACATAGAGAAGAAAGACATGATACTACACTTTACTTTTAAATAGTCAAGTATGGTCTCTATACTAATCAAAACTCACTTGATTTCCAATGCTGTTTAGACTATGTAGAATTTTGATACAAGTGTTTAACTTATAAAACTTTGAGCACAGAGATGTCAATTTTGAAGATAGTTTTTTTGTTTCTCCTTTTTTTTGTTAATTAGGAAACCCAAAGCCATCACTGTAAAAGCTTTTATTTTTCCAAATCTATAAGAAGAATATTGAAAAGCTTCTAAATACAAAAACCAGGCCAGAATTAGTTTCAGTATAATCATACATTTTAGAAATTCAAAAGTTTTCTTATGTTCAGAGGAGGTAATTTTATATATACTTTTCAACGGACATCTGCCATAAAATCTGTCCTTGCATAGTGCTCATCTGTCCTCAATATCATAAAACAAAAACATATTAAAATAATCTATTTTTCTTTAACATATTAAATAGGTTCCTTTTATCTGTATTTTTTTATTCTTTTTTATTGACCAATGATGTGTAGTTGATGGGTTTCTCCTGCATTTCCTGACTCCTGAAAATACTGGAATAAAATAAATTATAGAAGATGATGCAGTTATACTATATAGAGAAAAAAATAGATAATTGTCCTCATTTAGTTTCAGAATAAATTTATGTATACAGTCATAGTATGTCTACCTGGAAAACTTCATAGATCACGAAGAGTTAATATTTTATTTTATAAATAATGAAACTGAGATGCAGAGGGTGTCTTGTCTTCAGTTATCAGGTTGGGAGTGAACTTTTTCCTTGCTGCCATCTTTGACTGGATAGTTCCTCATACCTTTTGATTCTTCAATAAATACATTTCACTACATAATGGTGACTGTCCAGAAGACAGAGCCATGAGAAACTGTGTGACTTTAGGCTTTTCTCAAACCCTGGCCACTTGCTGTCTCCCCTGGTTTGGGCCTGGCACACTGCACCATGTGTGTGTACAACTGGTTAAACATTCAATAGTTCAGTCAGTAAACTTTTTTCTAAGCTCTACCATGTACTTTCAATAAAAAGGGGACAGATACACAAAAACTAGCTGTAATGTCAATTAGAATAATGACATTATTCTAATAATGTGAGATTTAACTGGGCTTTCGAGTTGTAGATGGAAAGGGGCTTGATTCCAACTGAGAAATAAAAAACAGTCTTCAACAAAAAGGCACTTGGGCTACTCCTAAACACTAGGATGGTATTTGAAAATGGAACCTAAGTAGGAATACCAGCTAGGCTCAGCAAACTGCATCAACAGAAGTGTGGAGATCCTCAAATGGAAAGAACAAGAAATAGTAAGATTTATGATTTGGTTGAGATTATTTCATGCAATATCATAAGAAATCTTGGATTCATTTCTTTTTTTAATGTATGTTCCACTCCCTTCTATTACCTAGAGTAAATAATTTGACTTTTTGTCATGGTTGATAAACATGTACTTTTTTCAAGTTTTGATTATTTGGTTTAGGGAGTTCAACAATCCTGTCTACGTTTTCCATAAGCTTTCAAGCAGACGGTCCTGTGTGTCTAGTGCAGGGACCAGTCTGGATGACATGAGTTGAGGCATGTTGAAAGAATTCTTGGCTGCAAAATGACATAGTGTTTTCTGTTCATGAACTTACCAAGTTCACTACTGACAGATACTGTGGTTTTAGAACCAGGTATTTTATTAAGTGAAGCCACTGGACCGCAGTGTTTTGCTCACAGTCTCGGTGCTCTGGTAGCATTACATACTTTTTGAATTGTTTTCTCTAGAAGTCTCCTCTTATAAAATTATAAAATCCAAATTCCTTTGAAGAACAAATACTCATGTCAAGCACACACACACACAATTTGTTTTTCTTTCCCCCCACTTCTTTTGTGGAACACAGGTTGCATTAATCATGTTTTGTTATTTACAGCTTCATGGTCCATACATGACTCTCACTAATTATATTTGTTTAAATATTTATTAGTAATATAATTAAGAGCTGTAATGCACCAGGCACTCCAAGAACTCAAATGTTTCTAAAAATTTACATTTTCTATGTTCTTTTCTCCACATCCAGATTTTGGTTTCTCATCCAGAAATATCATATATCCAGAAATTTATGTTTATCATTCTCTTATCTTTCTTTAATATTTTCTATCAAAAACACTTATAAATACTTAACAAATATATTATACAGTTTTCTTATTTTTTAAACTTATTAAAGGGGTATAATTTTATATTAACCTGTTAATATAGGATTAGTCTGCCAGATAATCAACTATAATTTGCAAAGAGGAGATAAGAGCCTGAGGGAATAATAATAAAAACCCATTTGACAAACATTTGTGAAACAATTAGCATTTGCAGGCACTAGAGATACAAATTCCAGTAAAATATAATTTCTTCTTTGAGAAACTGGTGACTTTTGAGATACAGATATTAACAGATGAGTAAATGGGTGCGGTGACAATTTCCTTAAGTCTTTAGGGATGTTGGAATAGCACTATAATTTGATGTACCTTTCAGTTCAAGAGAGACACCTATAGAATGCTACTGAACTGGAAGCAGAGCAGACATAAAGATACTAAGAAATTATGAAGGATTAAATTAAGGCAGAAGAAAAATTAGTATGAATACCAATGAATTAGTCGGGAGGATTACAGAAAATGGTAGAAGTTACCATCAACACTATCTATACTGTAAGATACTATAGATTCTATAAAACTTGGTGACTATTTGAAATAGTAATAGAAACATGTAAAAGCCAAGATTAGATAGATTCCTCTGTTGTTTAATTGAATAAGTGACAGTGTTCCTACAGATAAATAATGGAAGGAGTTGGTAGGGCAAATAACTTTTTTAATTATTTAACACTATTTTACCTAATTACATATATTGTCACCAAAGAATATTTACAAGTGCACATCAGAGCAATCTAGCCCTGTGCAATTTGTGTACTTATGCAATGTTCACACATACCTCATGATCTGTGAATGTGCGTGTATGTGTGTGTGCAGCCCAAGAAAGTGTATTAGTGGGAATGCTCAAGGAAGTTCTTTGCAGCATTATTTGTGGTGGGGGTGGCAGGGTGGGAGGCAACTGGAGTATCCATAACTTAAATCAATCACTAAAATATGCATACAATGACATTTTAACCTACACATACAAGCAGTTTATATTGCTAATGTTGTTATATGTCTCATATTGTGTCCTGTTGTTCTTTATTCTTACCACAAAATTGGCCAGATGCAACTAAATTGTCTAATCCATGACTTTTGCTCAGGAGGAGTCATTGTGCTCTAAAATCTCATTACTGTAGTTTCCCTGCCAGCTGACTTTAGCCGCAGAATGGATGTAATTTGTCCGGAAGCTTCAATGACTACTATAGTGGGTTTTGGCCTCACACTCATACCTTTTTTTTTTTTTTTAATCCAAAGAGTTCACATGTAACAATCTGCCATTTTCTCTGAGCCCACATCAGTTGCCTGGTGTCTGGTTCTTATAAAATTATCCTGACATTCACAAAGCAAATGTCCTTTGAGTTTTGACTGCAGCGTGAGGTGACCCACCAGATGTGGTATTCTGATGCAGTTTGAAAGAGGCGGACAATGTTTATATTAACCTTTCCAAGTCCTTTCTCATGTCAGGTCAGCAGCATGGTGGTTAAATAAAGGTGCTTGGTCATCTAGAATCCTGTAAGCACTTGACTCCAGGTCAAGTAATCCCCTTTACCTGGTGTGATTTGGCCAGCCTGGCCACAATAGGGAAGTTGCCTGGTAATAAGAACCCAGTGCTGTTTGAGTACCTGTGTCAGGACATTATGCTGACAATTTTCTTTTCCCTTCGGTAATATACTTTTACCAAACCTTATTATGAGGCAACTGGCCACTAATAGGAGAGAGAGAAAAATTTCATCCTGATTTTATGAATATTTGGACTGCAAACAGATTCCTGAATTATTTAATTTAGTTCTTAGATTATGATCTGGCAGGCAGAGCATTAAAGACAGAGCAGACTAATAAATAATGTTCCTACACAATGTTGAACGGTTCACTAAGGAAGTGTTATACTAACAGAACTCTTTTTAACCTAATTTATGCTTTAGTGCAAATGATAAACTATTAAAATCAAGCAAAACTGATAGTTCAGTTCAAGAAAGAATAAACATACTTATAGAAATAATGACATTTAATCCAATATATATTTACTTTTCTAAGAAATGAAAGACAAATCTAAACACCTGCCCTTATTTTTGTTGGTTAAGCTTCTGACTAATAATAGCATGTGGTTTTCTTAAAACAAGTTATTTTTCTCTTTCCCTTTTAATTTACAACAAAAATACATGGTGTCTATTAGTAGATCTAAATGTGCCAGGCAACAGCTTCAAGGCAACACAGATACCATTTTACAAATGTGAAATTTGTCATAGTGCTCAAGTAATGAAAAAAAAAACACTGTAAAGGTTTTCCTTTGCAAGTACTTGTGACAGCTAAAAAGCAATAATTCCTATTAATAAGTGATTTAATGTACACCAACATATGTCCAGGCCCACACTATTGTGTCAATAAACAAAGCTAATCAGTTTAATGTGCTGTAGGCAGGAGCTAGTAATGCATACAAATGTAAAGATAACAGCGAATGGAGCCTTTATCTCTTCTGTTGTTGCTTTTTTTTCTCCAGTAGTAACAGGCTTCGAGACATTCCTATTCAAATTCTCTTACATTTGTAGACGTCCAAAATGTCTACTCTCAAGTTTACTCTTATCAGTGGGCTATTCTAGAGTCATTTTTATTGCAGTCTAATCTTTCCAGTGTATCTTGCTGCCTCTGCAGTGTCTTACTTTGATTAGGGTGTGTATTCTACCATTCTTGACAGGAAGACTGAGGATGTGGGAAAGAAATAAGATGGGGTGGGGGAGGAGGAACAAGGTAGGGAAATAAAACAGATTACTTGTTTCCTGTTTTTGCTTGGAAAAGGAATACCACCAAGTAAGTATGGTTAAAAGAGTTATTTCTTAAGCTGGTAGTGAAGAACATATCATGTTATAAATATGTGCATATGTGTTTTTGTGTATACACATGCGTATTTTATGTCTGAATATCTTCAGATACAGTGTGGTTTTTTTGCAAACTAACATGGTATTAAATATTTCAGAATATGTTATTAGCATTACAAATGAATGAGAAAAGTAAAGAAGCATGAGCCCTATAACTCACTGGACTCTTATTTAGGGACAATGATAACAACTAAAGGTAAGTATAATTTATCCAATATTTCCACTGATCATCTGTAAACAGCCCTCAGAAAAATACTGTTATTACATCTATTTTAGATTATCAAAGTGTAGCAATATAGGATTTTGAGTCCCCAAACCTGCTTCTGCTTTTTCCCTCCAGCCTAAACCTGGGAAGAAAGGCTCTTTGTTGATAGTCAAGAGACAAAGATAGAAGCAACAACATAAACTTCATAGTTAGGCTCTGAGATTTGGGCTTCAGCAGCATCAGAATAGTAACCCTTGTAGGTGCCCTATACTGAAGGGATTGGGCATCTCTCCAGGACGGTGCCTAGACTTAGTTGAAAAGAGAGTCCTAGGGCAGGACCCATGGATCCAGGGAGAGAATTCAGGCTGAGAGAGATCTCTGGATTTCCCATTGTAAGACTCTGCATGGCTATTGTGAGACTTGAGAGTATTGGTAACAACATCTTTCTGGGCCTTGGCTGAATTTTTAATTATCTAAGAGTTAAATTATTTTCTTTCTAAATACAAATTGTTCTTACAAGCCTTTTTCAATGCTGCCAGCATAAGTAAGGTGTTACAGAAGGAAGTGAAATAACAACTATAATACCACTGCCATGACCAATTTCTGACTTGAATTTCAAATCTGACTCCAGAATATTTGTCTTTAAAGCTGTGTCACACTCACTGTTCAGAGAGTATACAACTGTATCTCTACTGATATCTGCTATCAAAAGGGTAGATACTGACTGGCAGGTAATAGGTAATACTCCAAGAGATGAGAAAGTCTCATGTATACCAGAGGAGCACTTTCAACCTTTTTCAGTTTTCTAATATCTATTGTGATTTATTGAGTCAGGAAATGCCTAAATTATATCTGTTTATAAGATCCTGAGTAAATATCATGGCAGAAGAAATAACTTGTCAATTCTACATTTTTTGTAAATGAAAATATTATAAAAAATATCTCAATATTTTTAACTTAAATTGACATAAATATCCATATGTACAGATAAATTGATAGTAAATAGATATACAAATTAGAGAGGTAGATGGAATACAATTGCAACCATTGGCAGAGAAGTAGAATCTTAAGTATTGCCACATAGCAGGAATAGATATTTATCCTGTATCTACCTGGCCAAACATACTTTTGCCTATTTGAGATTAATTTTAAAATAAATATACTTATTATTTGAACATGGGAATTACATTTGCTTTAATACTGATAGTTGAGCAAAGTCATTTTTAATAGATTTTTCCTGAGAGGGTTTTATAAATTTCCCTATTGATAAATTTTTATTACATGCCTTCATCACTTCACAAAAAATCAAAACCTTTACTATACTGCAACTCTTATTCTCATTATTACCAACATGGAACAAAAAGTATAGGTATATTATAAAAATTATCTTGAGAAAGTTGGCTGAAAATACAGAGGTCTCATTTTGTATAAAGGGAAAGTGACACTGCACCATTTAAAAATGATGTCATCTGTTACTTTCTTGCACAGTGTTATGGTCAGGATAGGGCTCAATACATGTCACAATGCATTGGAACCAGGAGTGTGTACCCAAATAAATATACTGAGGCAACAGAACTAGACAGCTGAGGTCCCTAAAGAAAATGAAGCTAAACTGGCACAACCTAATTTGAGGGTGAGGGTCTGTAATACTTATTAATATAAATTACAGTGCACTTCTACCCAAGTTATTTGTACAAAATTAAATCATAATCTAATAACTAAGTATACTTGAATGAATTTTAACTTTGAGATAAAAATGTTCTCATTAAAATATAAGTACACCCATGTATGAAATGCAAGACTGATAGAATTAGTAATCTAACAGGACATCTGGTAGAATTTTGTATCATACTCAAAAACAAAGATTGCTAAGAAGCTGAATTAAGAAGAAGGCAGAAACACATCTCTGAACTCCTGAAGGAGCAATAGAAGGATGTGTACCCCTGCTGGGAGAAGGTGCACTGAGAGGTGGCAGCTATTCATCTGAAGTCAGGTGTCTGGCTTTCAGATAACTCAGGCCAAGTAGTCCCACTCCTATAAAGAATGAAAATGAAAGAAAGTGGAAAAGTCTTTTCCCTCACCACTCAGCTTAATGCTGGCTATGCATCCTTGCCCATGCATTTCTTTGTCTTAGGTAGTTTTTTCTTTTTAAAGAATATTCAAAGCCAAAATGAACCCCGCCTAGGGAATAAAGGTGTTATAAGATGATGTGAGAAGTGATTTCTTATGGGGCTTGGCTTGGCTTGGCTTGTGCAGCTCCAGGAGGCAAGTTGTAAAATTAGAAATGTCTGTACTCTATTTCATTTAAAAGGAATCCTTTGACAGGGGGCTTGGCAGTTCTTTTCTAGCTTATAAATGTGTGCACACAGACACACAAACACACTCACAGACACTCATGGATGATGTATTCTTTCTCTCAGTTGTCTCATTATTGACATTTGCACACATGATTTGTGTTACTTTGGTTACAGTTCTAATTAGGCCTCCATTGCTGAGGGGACCTGATTTATTATATTAGGTTAGGTGCTTACAGCACACACATATTCTCTAAGTGTGCTAAAATTACAACATTAGAACAAATGAGTAGTTAATACTAACCAAGGTGTAAGATGACTTTTTAAATGGATGGTTGAATGAGAGGCAAAGAACACTTTGAAGTTCAAGTATGAACTGTGTGATGGGCAACACAATGATCTCTTTAAGAACTTGTTATAGTTTTGTAGTTATTCATAATTTGAACATCTCTCATGTGATATCACTTATAGTGCCACATGCAGATACTTTACACAACATATAAATAGAAGTTTGGTGCAACCTTTATTATTCACATATTTTTCATTCACATTTATTCACATTTTTATTTTTCATTCTTTAAAATTATTTATTTACTTTTAGAGAAGGGGAAGGGAGGGAGAAAGAGAGAAAGAAACATTGATGTGTGAGAGAAACATCGATTGGTTCTCTCTCGCACGTCCCCAACCAGGGACCTGGCCGGAAACCCAGGCGTGTGCCCTGACGAGGAACTGAACTGGCAGTCTCTCAGCTTGTGGGACAATGTCCAACCCACTGCTGTGGGCAATGCCACACCAGTCAGGACATCTTTCTGTTTTTGATAAAGTAATGTTTAGCTATCTAGCTACTTTAAGTTATATAATATAATTTTCTAATTTTATAGCTAGTGAAATAAGACAAATAATAATTTTTCTTCCCATCTAGAATGCAAGCACATTGATGGCAGGGGCACAAAATTTTCATTTTGCCATAAAGTCTTACACAAATAGCTCAACTGTTTTTATTCACCTAAATATTTGTCTTCTCAAATTATGGAAAAAGAGAGACATTTCTAATTCCACAGGCGTAATTATGTTTTAAGTTCACTTGTAAAAGATAAATTGGAATTAGTATATTGCAGTTGTAGTATGTGACTTAGCAATATTTCTTTATGTAGTCTTATATCTGGAATTTTGACAATTTTTAAAAATATATAGTTCAATTACCAATTGATTGACATCCAAATGAAAATGAAGCACCTTTTACTTAATTCAAAGGGGGATATCTAGATTCAATAATGTTGCTCTTGTTTAAGGAACAGTGCTTGATTAGCAAGTAAAAATATTATGCTGGGCTAGAAGAATTAAAGCTGTTTCACTAATTGAATTTATTCAACTATAGCTTGTAGATAGCTTAAAGGAACTACACTGTTGTTTAATACCAAATATTTAAAAAACATTTGTTCATATGTAATATCTGCACTTAATATGACCCCCAAGGCTTTGGGTGTCTATACAGACTTGCAAATAGTTATCAAACAATATTGATGTAATAGCAAGGAGTGAAAATAGAAGGAAAACTAAATTATTCAGAGCTTGTGGTGATTTTCACCTTATTTTTCTCCATATAAAGAGATGTAAATAGACATTTTTAGGAAGCTGAATATAATTTTCTTCTCAGAGCATTATTTTGGAAAAGATTTTTTTTCTATTTCCTTTTATACTCCAGAGTAACCAGGATGGTGACCAGCCTTCTGAGAGTATTGGTTTCACTCTGTTTCAAACAGTATACCTCTGGCTATTTGAATACATATCCTTCTTAGGAAACAGAATCTGATGTTCTATCTACATGCCTTTCTTGATAATAGTTTTCATGCAGGATTTGAGAATTAGAAAAATCTTCCCTCATCACTATACTCTCACTACATTCTGAATGTGACATTCGTTGGGCTACTGATGTTGTAGAGAGATATGGAACAGAAAATACCAATATTCATTTCTAGTTCAGATCCCCTTCTAGGGATTCTAGTTGACCTTGCCAAGTAGCAGAGCTCTGAAATAGATAACCTATTTAAAAGTTATATTTAGAAATTTTAAGCAATAAAATTAGGTTGTTACCTACTTAATTTAAATAAGATGGATCTAAACTTTTATGTAAATGTAGAAATGAATTTTTAGGCATATGATATTGCATTGGTTTTAATTTGGGACGTTTTAGAGACATTTATCATAAAGTAATGTTTCTGGAAAATACTAGAACCATGTGTCCCAGGCCTAAACGCAGTGGAGTGTCTGGAAGGACCCAGGTAGTGTCGAGAACCGTAATGTGAAACTGACATTTCACTCAGTTGTGTGACCTTGGTCCTCTCCATTAGTCTCTCTGGTTTCTTTCCCTTCACCTCTGAAATGAATGGATTGAGCTAGATAATTTTAAACTCACTTCAAACATTCATAATATGTATTCACTTTTATGGGTTTTCTATTTACAGACACTGGGGCTGTACTCAGGAGACAGATAATTCCATAAAGGTTAGACTTAAAAACATGTTTTCTCTACCTCTACATCATTTCTTGTAGGATCCATAGGAAAAACTATCTAATGATAGTTTTTCTTTTTAATTTTTATTGTTTATGCTATGATAATTGTCCCATTTTCCCCACTCCATTCCACCCACCTCTACTTCCATAGTCAATCCCCATACCATTGTCCATGTCCATGGGTCCTTCATGTATGTTCTTTGACTAATCCCTTCACCTTCTTTCATCAATCCCTATCTCCCTGTCCCCTCTTACAGCTGCCAGTTTTTTCTGTGATTTTATGCCTCTGATTCTCTTTTTCTCTTTAGTTTATTTTGTTCATTAGATTCCTCTTATAAGTGACATTGATGATATTTGTCTTACACTGATTGACTTATTTCACCTAGCATGATAGTCTCCAGTTTCATCCATGCTGTTGCAAAAGGCAGGAATTCCTTCACTTTTTCTGCTGTGTAGTATTCCATTGTGTAAATACATCAGTGTTTTGATTAACTCATTTACAGATGGGCACTTACATTGCTTCCAGTGCTTGGCTATTGTAAATTGTGCTGCTATGAACATTGGGGTGTGTAGGTTCTTTTGGATTGGTGTTTCAGGGTTCTTAGGGTATAGTCCTAGCAGTGGAATTGCTGGGTCAAAAGGCAGTTCCATTTTTAGTTTTCTGAGAAAATTTCTTAATGTTTTCCATAGTGGTTGCACTAGTCCACAATCCCATCAATAGTACACTAGAGTTCCCTTTTCTTTACAACCTCTCCAACACTTGTTTGTTGCTTTGTTTATGATAGCTATTCTCACCAGTGTGAAGTGGTATCTCATTGTGGTTTTAATTTGTATCTCTCTGATGGCTAGCGATACTGAGCATTTTTTCATATGTCTCTGGACCCTCTGTACATCCTCCTTCGAAAAGTATCTGTTCAAATCCTTTGCCTATTTTTTAATTGGGTTGCTTGTCTTAGAGTGAAGGCATGTGAGTTATTTACATATTTTGGAGATAAAACCCTTGTCTGAGGTATCATTAGCAAATATGTTTAACCATACGGTTGGTCTTCCTTTCATTTTAATGCTGTTTTCCTTAGCATGCAGAAGCTTTTAATTTTGATGAGATCCCATTTATTTATTATTTCCTTTATGTCCCTTGCTGTAGGGGGCATATCAGTGAAAATATTGCTGTGTGGAATATCTGAGATTTTCCTGCCTATGTTCTCCTGAAGGACTTTTATGGTGTCACAACTTATATTTAAGTCTCTTATCCACCTTGAATTTGTTTTTGTGTATGGTGTAAGTTGGTGATCAAGTTTCCTTTATTTTTTTTGCATGTATCTGTCTAGCTCTTTAAATACCATTTTTTGAAGAGGTTATTTTTTCTCCATTTTATGCTGCTTCCCCCTTTGTCAAATACTAGTTGACCATAAATATTTGGGTTTATTTCTGGGCTCTCTATTCTGTTCCATTGGTCTATGTGTCTGTTTTTATGCCAATACCAGGCTGTTTTGATTACAGTGGCCTTGTACTACAGTTTGATATCAGGTATTGTGATCCCTCCTACTTTGTTCTTCTTTCTCAAAATTGCTGCATCTATTCAGGGTCATTTATAGTTCCATATAAGTTTCTGAAGTGTTTGTTCTATATTTATAAAATATGCCAGTGGTATTTTAATAGGGATTATGTTGAATCTATAAATTGCTTTGGGTAGTATGGACATTTTGATGATGTTAATTCTTTCAATCCATGAAAATAGTATGTGCTTCCATTTGTTTGTGTTTTTCTTAATTTCTTTCTTCAGTGTTGTGTAGTTTTCTGAGTACAGGTCTTTTACTTCCTTAGTAGGTTTATTCATAGGTATTTTATTTTTCTTGTTGCTATATCAAACGGGATTTTTTCCCTGATTTCTATTTCTGATATTTCATTATTGGTATACAAAAATGCCTTTGATTTCTGAATATTGACTTTGTATCCCACTGTTTTGCCAAGTTCACTTACTGAGTTGAATAGCATTTTGGTGGAGTCTATAGGATTTTCTATTACACTATCATGTCATCTGCAAACAATGACAGTTTTGTTTCCTCTTTTCCAAACATAAATTGCTCTTGAATATATTTTGATAAAATTTCCTCTGAGATTCTTCATGAAAAATCATTAAAAGCCAGTATTGTTATCCAGAAGAGCAAGCCAACCTTCCAGGATGTTTTTCTTTAAACCTAAACTTACTTTTGAAAGAGAAATGACTAAAAAAAGGAAGGACTGAGTCAAAAAGATGGGGGAAGGAAATCTATTATGTCTTAAGGCATTTAACCTGATGTTAAATAAAATTTCATGGCACTTATTCCAATTAGCCTAAATATGGCCTGTTAAATATGTTCATAATAGCTTTATAATCTTAAACAAATAAAAACAGCACACACATATGTTGGGGTTCTTAGAAATTAATGGGGATGTTTCAAAGTTGGAATTTTTAAGTTCATTTATACTTGACATATTTTTGAATGCTTAGGAAAAGATAGTCTGCAACACATTTTTATTTGCAGATGGAACTAACCCTGATGGTGTTGCATATACCGAGGAAGTAATTTTAATAAAGAACCTGGAGGCATTAGAAGTATGGTAAGTAAATGATAAAACCAAGATTTAAGTTGTAAAAATGCAAATCATTACACAAAGGGAAGAAATAACCTAATGCAGCTACTTAGAGGGCAGGATAGTCCCAAGAAATCACAGCAAAATAAATCTCTGGGTGATAGTGCACAGCAAATGAGATATGAACCAACAATAATAATAGGCAGAAAATGTTCCTTTGCTCTTTTGAACCACAAAGAGGCATTGTGTCATGGGGAAGATGAAGGACACGGCACCTAAACATTGGATTCAGTTTCTGTTACATTAAAAAAATGACATATGCACAGTTATACACACAGTTGCATAGGTTCTGACTGCTGGGGAGCTGCCACAATAGAGTAAATTTCTGTTACATGTTTGTTTAGTGGACTTCAAAATTAGTATAGTTCGATAGAAGAGAGCAAGGAATGATTACATTGCCCCTGTGAGCAATGTCTACATCCCAGGAATTAAAGAGAAATTCTACAAAAAAAGCAGATGGTCTTTATTCATTTTAAACACTATTCTGCCTTCAAGAAACTTGGGCCCAGAAACAGCATTTCTAACTCATCAAGTAATTTTAAAAATGTAATTATGCAAATTGCAATCAGCTTTTAGTCACATACTACATAGTAACCACTAAGTTTATGTTTATAGCAGGAGTGAGTGAATACAAACTAGAAGATTTTATGTCCATTTTACAGATGAGAAAGAGTGAGGCTTTATAAAACTTAGTATTCCTGACCTCACACAGAAAATGAGTTGTAAAACCAGAATTTATGTGTGCTGACTGCTCAAGTCTGTGATTTTCCCACTCTTACACTAGTTCATTGATTCTGTAACTGACCCAGTGGCCATCAATCTTTTAAAGCTACCTTATGTCTTATTTGTTTTAGAGATTTTCTTTAGATTTCTATTTTACAATGCCTTTGTTTAGGCTTTTCACTGGCTTTAATCAGCTTCTGTCAAGCATATGGTAGGAAAAATATCTGAAATTGTTATTAAGTTTATGTACATAAAATTTAGAAATCATGGAAATGGCAAATTCTATAAGGAAAAATTCTCATATGAACAAATTATGCATGTGTTCCTCAAAACTTACTTTTCAAGGTTAAGCTCAGTGGTCACCAAGTCATCACAAAATACACTAATGAATTATTATCCTTTGCAAGACTGTTTACACTCACTGAGGACTATAGAAAAAAGTAGTTTTTGTACCATTTTCCAATTTTTTTTTGTTGTGACAAATAATTTGCTATTTGAGTGTACGTTTTAAGGTAAGCCTGTAAGATTGTCTTAGATGAAAAATTATCTATGAAACTGAGTGATATTTCTTAACTTATCTTGCCAAATGGTGTCACACAGTGACCTTCATTAGACAAAATGGCTGTGAAATGGCCAGTGTCCAAAGTGAGCAATAGTCTCTGGGTTTTTCAGTTACAGAGGCTAGCTTTAACTAGGAAAGATAAAAATTAATATGTAAATTTTGCACAATAAAACTCATACTTGATTATACATAGCACTGATTAGATTAAGAGTTATTGCTCATCCTTCACAATTTTCTGTATCTGTTAATAGTGAACACTTTGGGGAAACCATCAAATAATTTAATTATCTTTGTGGGTAAAACCTGTATGAACCTACTTAAAAAACTAGGGCAAAATTTTACCTCAATTTCATAAATATGATTATAATTTAAAATATTATTGCCATAAGCCAAAAATAAAATTCAGTTTGTATGAAAGTTATTACATTCTGTATGGAATAACCTTGCCTTCAGAAAAAAAGGAGATAAAATGTCAAACGTATTCAATGCATCGTAAGCAATTTTTTAAAAACATCAGTGCGAAAGTCTTGACCTTTAATATAGCAACTTTAAAAAGGTAAACTTTTATGAAAAATAACAATCTTGGGGCCATGCATGAATGGGAACATTCCCTCTGTTTTGATTCCCGATTTTAGAGCAGCAGGTATTTAGAGATTATTAAGATATGGTGAGGGTTAGAGTGTTGAATGGCTCTTCTGGCTTTTTATGATTTTTTTTGAAAACATATTTAATTCAAGGCAGTTCCTTAGCAAGCAGCTGAAGTTGGAGGCAAGCAGACTAGCCAGTGTCCCAGAGGCCTTACTAGCATTACACTCATCACCAGCAAATCCAATGAAAAGGAAGTCACCTGAAAAATTGAAGCATTGTATTTTGTTAAAAAGATCAGCAGATAGAGAGGGGCAAATATTTTTCCTTCTTTGTCCAGTGAATTCCAATATTCTGGCTTTGTGATTCTTAAATGTGCAATTATATAAAAGGAAGCATGATATTATTGTCCTTTAGCTTTAAGAGATCTTGAGTATTATGTATTGGATGCTCAGAATTAGAAGAAGTATTAATAGCAATAATAGAAGATGAGCCAAAGTGTTGGAGAAAAGGCTGAAGCCTACACATTAGAGATGTCTCAGCCAAAGTGAAATAAGCACGTGGTATGTTTTGATTCTGATACAGGCTGGCACTTGACCTCTACAAGTCTCAGCCTTCTAAGGTTAAAATTTTACTAGAATCTCAGGTCAAGGCTGTGACTAAAATGAGGAGGCAAGCAATCCAAAAATTGACAAGAGATTTAGGAGCTGAAGAAAAGCCAGCCAGAGCTTGGCAATTATGTGAGAAGGTGGCACTTTAGTCCTTAACCTCACATGACAGGATCTCATTCTACCCAATTTGGTTGCAGCAAATTACACAGGAATCAATGGGCAGATACGTCTAGAAAGGTGCCAAAGTATTTGTGTGCTAAGAAAAGTGCAAAAGGAGCAAAGAGATTGTCCTGAATACCACCTTTGAAGTGGTAAGACAGTTTGAGTCTGGTGAAAGACTAAACTCAAACTCTGAATCTTTACAAATTTTCAACTTTATACATAATGGATGAGAATTGGCAGACATGAGATATCCTATCTGCTAAAAAAGTCTGCAATTATCCTTGGCTTTGAATATTGCAGTTTTGCAATATTTTAAAATTAACATAAAACATAAATAGGTTAAAATTATTGATATGTTGATATTATTAAAATTCCACACATTTCTATGATAAAAATATTAATGAAATAGTTGCACAGATTTTTTGAATCCCCATCCAAGGACACGCTTATTGATTTTTCTTTTCTTTTATTTTTCCATTTTTTTAGAGAGAGACAGAGAGAGGAGGGAGAGAGAGGGAGATAAACATTGATGTGAAAGAGAAACATTGATCAGTTACCTCTTGTACCTGCCCTGACCAAAGACCAAACCAGCAACTGAGGCATGAGGCAAGTGCCCAGACCAGGACTCAAACCTGTGACCTTTGGTTTGTGAGGTGACACTCCAGACAACTGTGCCACACTGGCTAGGGCAGTTGTGTAGATTTTAAAGCAAGACTGTCAACATTGGAAGCAGATCAGAAATACATATGTGTTTTGCTTTTGTGTGTTGTTGTTATTTTTAAAAATAAAATATCCTCCCCATACTAGGGGATTCCCATTCTCTCGGTGTGGAATGTGACCTAGGCATCTGAGTCTTTTTTTCTTCTAATATCTTTAATTGATACTAAGACTCAATCAGGTTTTATAATTATAGTTTCAAAGTAGGTCATAAAAGATAAAAGCATGACCTTCGGAGTAAAATTGATCCAAATAATCATTCTACACATGGCAGCCAAATAATGAAATTACAGGCATACTTTGTCTTATTGTGCTTTGCTTTATTGCATTTCACAGGTACTGTGTATTTTACATAAACCTTGTGTCAAGCAAATTTATAGGCACCATTTTTCGAACAGCATTTACTCAGTTTCTTTGGGTAACATTTTGGTAACTCTTGCAATATATTTCGTAAGCTTTAGTTATTAGGTTCATAGGTTATTGTGGTGATCTGTGACCAAGGATCATTTATTATTATCCTTGTCATTGTTTTGGGGTCCCATGAACCATGCCCAGACAGATGACAAACTTCGTAAATAGTGTGTGTCTTCTGACTACCCCACTGACCGGTCATTTCTCTACCTCTCTTCAGGCCTTCCCATTCCCTGACACACAAAAATAGTAAAATTAGGCCAATTTAATAAGCCTGCAATGGCTTCTAAATGTTCAAGTGAAGAATCATAGGTCTCTCATTTAAAATAAAAAGTTAGAAGTTTAGAAGTTAGATTAAGCTTAGGAAAGAAGGTATGTCAAAAGCAGAGAGAGACTGAAAGTTATGACTCCGTACCAGTTAACCAAGCTGTGAATGCAAAGGAAAAGTTCTTAAATGGAATTAAAAGTGCTACTCCAGTGAACACACAAATGACAGAAAGTGAAACAGCCTTATTGCTGATACAGAAAAAATTTTAATGGTCTGGAGAGAAGAGCAAACCAGCCACAATGTTGTCTTCTGCTGAAACCTAATCCAGAGCAAGGTTCTAACTCCCTTTAATTCTATGAAGGTTGGTAGAGCAAGAAATCTGCAGAAGAAAAAATGAAGCTAGAGAGGCTGGTTGATGAGATTTAAAGAAAAAAAAAGGTGTCTTTATAATATAAAAGCACAAAGTGCTGATGTAGAAGCTGCAGCAAGTTATCCAGAAGATCTAGCTAAGATAATTAATGAAGGTGGCTACACTAAACAACAGATTTTTAATGCAGTTTCAAAACTTTTATATTGAAGGAAGATGGCATCTAGAACTTTCATAGCTAGAGAGAAGTCATTGCCTGACTTCAAAGCTTCAAAGGACAGGTTGACTCCCTTCTTAGGTGCTAATGCAACTGGTAACTTTAAGTTGAAGCTGGCACTCATTTACCATTCTGAAAATCCTCAGGCCTTTAAGAATTATGCTAAATCTATTTTGCCCATGCTACGTGAAGGTGACTATTGAATACAACGCTTTGATGGTAAGCATATTGCTTTACAACTTGGTTTACTAAATAATTTAAGTCCACTGTTTAGACCAACTGTTTAGAAAACGAGATTTCTTTTGAAGTATTACTGCTTATTGACAATGCACTTGGTCACCCAAAAGCTCCGGTGAAGATGTACAATGAGGTTACTGTTGTTTTCATGCCTGGTAACACAACAGCCATTTTGAAGCCCATAGATCAGAAGTACTTTTGATTTTAAGTGGCATTATTTAAGAAATACATTACATAAGGCTATAGCTGGCTATATAGTGATTTTGCTGATGGATCTGGGTAAAGTAAGGTGAAAATTCCTAGAAAAAATTCACCATTCTGGGTACAATTAAGAACATCTATGATTCATTGGAAGAGGTCAAAATATCTACATTAATGGGAATTTGGAAGAAGTTGATTCCAACCCTCATAGATAAGTTTGAGGAGTTCAGACTTTATTGGCAGAAACAGCAAGTGAACTAGAATTAGTAGTGAAGCATGGAGATATGACTGAGTTTTGCTGTAACCTCATAATAAAATAAGATATGAGTTTCTTCATATAGATGGGCAAAGAAAGTGATTCCTTATGGTGGAATCTACTCCTGGCAAAGATGCTATGAGATTGTTAGAATGGCAACAAAGGATTTAGAATAGTACATAAATTTAGTAAAAAAAACAGCATCATGTTTTGAGTGGATCGACTCCAATTATGAAAGAAGCTTTGTGTGTAAAATTCTATCAAAATCCCTGATATGCTTACAGAGAAATCATTTGTGAGAGGAAGAGTTGATCAATGTGACAAAGCTCATTGTTGAATTATTTTAAGAAATTGTGACAGTCACTTTAACTTTTAGTATTCACCCTTCTGATAAATTAACAGCCATTAATATAGGGGCAAAGCTGTCCACTGGCAAAAAAGGTTATGACTGTTTGAAGGTTCAGATGATGGTCATAATTTTTTAGCAATAAAATATTTCTAATTAAGGTAAGTACATTGTGTTTTCAAACATAATACTATTCCACACTTAATAGACTGCAATAGAATGTAAACATATTTTTTATGTGCACCAAAAATCATGTGACTTGTTCTACCAAGAACTTTGCTTTATCATGGTGGTCTGGAACAGAACCTGAAGTATCTCTAGGGTGTGACTGTATCAACACCAAATATCAAGATATTTTATATTCCTTAATATTAAAATTGGGATGTTGATAGAACCTACCAGATAGAATAGTTGTAGGGATGAAAAGAGACAGGATATGCAAAGAAAAACCATTTTCTGATATAATAAATACATCCAACAAGTATTTCCAGAACAAATGAACTGCTAATGCATAAATGTTATAAATTAGGATTAATTTCCAGTGATTAAAAAATGAATGGAAAACAAAAATCATGTATCATTCATCTTTTTGCTGTAAAACATATAATTTACTTGTATATTAATATTAAAAATGTTTTTACAAATAATCTATTTTAAAATAAGGCATTCTATGTGAAAAATAAGAGAGTAATAAATGATTCAAAGACTCTTGGCATTCTTACTTATCTATTGAAATTCAAACTGAACATAAAGATAGGAAATAGTATCTCGATAGGATTCTTCTCTGGTGAGCTACATTTGAGCCAATTTGTCTATTGTATATGGTCCTTTTTTATGACCACATTAGCACAAGCAGCATCAAAAACAAAACTGCTCTAGGTGTAGAAACAACAAAAACTAAAATTTCCCTGAGTATTGGCTTCTCAATTCCAAAATTTATTCATTATCTTGGAGGGGTAGTGTGTAATAAAAAAAAATTACAATTTTATAAATATTTCATGCACTCCAAAATAAGGTCCAATTACAGATTATGGTGAATAAAGTTTGATGCATATTTATTAACTCTAAAAGATGGTCTAAATTCTTATTTATGATTGCCTTTTTGGTCAGTCAATAATTAAGAAAGTTTTATCAAGCTTTCTTATTACAACTTATTATAATATTTCTGTCAATTCTATTTTGTAAGCAATATTAAGTACTCATAATTAAGGAAAGTGCATAATTTATATTTACATTTTAGATATGGTCTCTTATCAATACACTTACTCTTTTTTTCTATGCAGTACTATATCATTAATCAAACTGGGGAATAATCTCTACCTAATACAACATATTTTAAGTATTGGCCAAACACAATGAAATTGGTCAAATATAGTAAAAACTGGCTGATGCAGGAAATAAATTCACAACACCTCTTTTTGACAGAGTATATTATATGGAAGGAATAATTAGAGAAAATTCTGATAAAACCATCTTTAAAACACTTAATTCACCAGTTTAGCAAAATTAATGGACCTGGGGTTGTGTGTCATGAGAAATGTTGGGAATCCTCACACAGCCTCAGGCAGTCTCAATAAAGACACCAGGAAAACCTTCCTAGAAGCCATTGAAGATTGATGGAGGCAGAAAGGCAGTTGCCTTTTTACACAGAGTCCGACATTCACAAAATTTCTCACAAACTCATCTTCTCATGAAATTATCTAAATTAATCTAAAAATGTCACCACTCATTGGGACAGCTTTCACTGCCAATCTACTGAGACACCCACAAATGTTGCAATGCAACTTACTGAGAGAGAGAAATCTCATGGAAACAATATTTCCTGACTAAGATAACTCATGCCTCTAATTTTCTTTTTAATACCTCAAAGGTTAATGACTGATATAAATAGGCAATATTTAATATCTACGCTCCATGTTTTAAGTGGAACTTCCAAAGAATGTTCAAATAAACAAAAAGAGGAACAAGGAAATCTACCTTTATTGTTTTAGAGGAAATAGAGAGCTTTGAGAGAATGCATTTACAGCAAACAAGCAGAAATAACAGGACAAAAAAAAATCCTAAAAATTTAAACAAATAACATCTATGTAATTTATATTAAAATAAGTGATAATATGTCTTTAGAAAACATATGACTAGGACACATAAAAAAACTTAATTCCAAGATGTAAGAAAACATAATTCACAGTCAAGGTAATTAAACTAAAGATGGATTAACAGAGAGAATTTGAGAATACCAAGGTAGTTTACAGGCCTATGTAACAAAATTAAGGAAAAACTCTATAATACTTAAAACAATAGTAGAAAGAGTAGGACAAATCAACAGACAGAAGGCTTGAGGAAAATTACTGTTCATATAGTGGAAATGTTTGCAGATATGAAAATGGCCATATGCTTTGGAGAATAAGCCATTGAAAACCAACAGATAGATAACTTGTATTTCTGAAGAAGAGAACATGGAAAGTGGAATTATAAAAAAGTCAAAAGATGAAATAACATCTACCTACCTATAATCTATCAATCACATTTTAAAATAATGTAACACATATATTTTCATGTTGGAAGGCAAAGCATATAGCAAAAAATACAATAAAAATGGTCAGACAGAACCCATTTGTAATAGTAACAAAAAGGATAACATACTTAAAACATATATAACATGTAATTAAGAAGATATGTATATGAATAAAACTTTAAAATTCTTTCAAGGGACTCAAAAATAAACAAACACAGAGGCATGTTTTGTTTTTGGAATAGAAGACTATGCAGAAAATTTACAATTCTCCCTAAATTAATTTGTACATGCAATGAAATCTCAATAAAATTGTCAAAATATTTTTAAATGATGAATTTATAATGAACTTTATAAAGAAATAGATGAAATTAACACATTTAAAAATATTCTGGAAAAAAGATAAAGATGACTAATTCAAGCTGATATTAAAATGTTTGATAAATTAGTTATTTTAAAAGTCAACACTGTTTCAGGGTTTCAGAACCCTGAAACACCAATCCAAAAGAACCTATGCACCCCAATGTTCATAGCAACACAATTTACAATAGCCAAGTGCTGAAAGCAACCTAAGTGCCCCTCAGTAAATGAATGGATCAAAAAACTGTGGTACATTTACACAATGGAATTCTATGCAGCAGAAAGAAAGAAGGAGCTCCTACCCTCTGCAACAGTATGGATGGAACTGGAAAGCATTATGCTAAGCGAAATAAGCCAGGCAGTGAAAGACAAATACCATGTGATCTCACCTTTAACAGGAACCTAAACAAAGAAAGAAACAAAGAAACAAGCAAAATATAAGCAAAGCCACTGAGATAGAGAACAGGCTGACAGTGACCAGAGGGGAGAGGGGAAGGAATTTCAGGGGAAAAGGGGAAGGGTTAACAGGAAGAAATATAAAGGACACATGGACAAAACCTAGAGGGGGTGGAAATGGGAGGGAGGTGGGGTGGGTTGGGTGGGAGGGCTGGGATGGGAGTAAAGGACAGAAAACTATATCTGAACAAAATAAGATTAAAATAAAATAAAAAAAAGTCATTGCTGGTACATGTATACAGAAACAGTTACATTTGGCAGTCTATTAGGGTCCATATGAATTAGAGTTTGGTAAATAACAAAACTGCCAGTGTAATCATTAGGAGAAAGGTGAATTATTCAGTAAGTGATATTGGGACAACTGAGTAGGCAGATAAATTTAAATCCTTGGAAAGAAATTATTTGAAACTTTTACTACAAAAAAATGCTCACTTCCTTAATATGTAACACATTAGTAAAAATTAATAAGAAATAAACTGCCAAGCTATCAGGAAATAGGCAAAGAATATGACACAGGTTTCACAGGAAACAGCAGGGAAGTCATTTACAAATAAACATACAACAAAATATTTATCCCAAGTATGTCAGAGAAATAAAATACAAATTAAAACCATAATGCCACAAACAACAGTGTGGTGACTGCCTGAGGGAAGGGGTGGTGGGAGAACATAGAAGAGGGTAAAGGGAGATAAAAGGTGGTGGAAGGACAGAACGAGGGATGGAAAGACACAATACAATATACAGATGATGTATTGCAGAGTTGTGTACTTGAAACCTACATAATTTTATTAACCAATGTCATTCCAATAAACTCAATTAAAATAAACTATAATGAAATTCCATTATCCTTTGTTAATTGGCAAATATCATACAACTTGAAAACACAGTTTATAAAATAGTGAGCAAACAGAAGGTCTCAGATATTTGCTGACTAGAACTATTTTTTAAGAAAGCAAAGTTCAGAAATGCGTTTAAATTGTGCTCCCATTTCAATTAATTAAAAATAGTTTTAGCTAGCTATGCCTGTATATTCATAGAATATCTTATCAAGGCTATACGGAGTACTCACTATTAATAGAAATAAGTGATCTGTAGGAAAAAAAAACAAGTTGACTTAGACTGGGTAACACCTAAGTGTCAGAATTTAAGATTGTCATGTGTATAGAGTTAAAAAAGAAGAGTAAATAATTCCATGTACAAACAAGTGTAATTCATGAGTGAAGGCAAAGCAATGCATCATGGGATACAAAACAATAAAGAGGGATATAAACAATAAATTTGGAAAATCTATTTGAAGATGAAACCCAGACAATCAAAACAATACACCCCATTAATTATGAACAATTTAGAATGAAAAGCAAATGAGCATCGAATTCACCCATGCAAACATAAAGTTAAAACTAAATACCTAAGTTAAATGATGGTTCCAAAGTGAGAAATATAAGTTGTTATATGGAAATAAAACCTTATCTGTTGAATTCCCATAAACGCAGAAATTATTGAACTTAAACTTGCAACTATATAAACATCTCTCATTTTTGCTAGTATGTTCTAGCATTTTGACCCCATGTTTTTAGTTGAATTATTACTACTTCCAACTAATCTTTACTTCAGTATTCATAATACTTACATTTTGCTTTATTAATAATTTGTACTAGCTATTAGAATAATGTTTTATATTTAAATAAGTTTCTTACAATAATTTTTTGTGCTCATTTCTCCTTGGGCTGTAGTATTTCTTAAAGCAATTTTTCAGGTAGAGAATGTTAGTGATGTTTTGGACCCAATCTCCATAAATTTTAAAATGTATTTTGTACTGTCACCAAATGTTCCTTTTACATCATCTGGGCATAAAAATCTGGGATTACAAATTTTACTCTTTTAGAACTTTGTCACTACTTTGAGGAGAGAGGGAAATGTTCATCGCCATCTGAAACGGAAATGTTGCATTCCAAAATTGCAGACCAAATAGGATTCAGGGTGGTAATTAAAGACATGCTTTCCATTTCCTATGACCATCTGTTACCTCAACCTATTACCACCCCCAACTGAGTCAGTGTCAGGTGAGGGAAATCTCTTGTTAGCCTTTTATCAAGTAGATGCTAACTGGAATGGGATGATTGAAAGTGGGCATTAGGATTTGTGTAGGTGAGGAAACTAAGAAAAAAATTCATTTGTCTGTGATTTTTTAAATGAAGCATTTTTTCTTAATTGTGCATCTTCCATAAGCATAGCTATTTCCAGAAGTAGTCATGCTCAAATATAGCTGAGTTCTCATTTATTTACTGCTCTGTTATCATGGGAATAGAAAGCAAAATTACAAACCCAGCAAAGAGAAAATATGAACATGAAGAGTCAACAGTCTTGTAAAATCCAAGATATTTAAGGAAAAGACCACAGTTTTTTTTTTCGTAATTTTGGTGTTTGGTTGGACTGGAAAGCCATAAAACATTTTTTAAAATAAATTGTCCATTAGAAGAGGGTGTTAGCTTTCCAGAAAAAAAGTCAAAGTCTGACTCATTTTTAGCCTCAGCATCTTGATTTGATGAAGATTGGAAGTGAAGATACAAAACAAATTAATTGATTGAGGTCATAAAAAATTAGCAAAAGACTTTAATTTGATGATGGAAAACAATGAAACTTGGTTAGCTTGCTCATGAATCATGTTGTTGTTAACCAAATGAGGAAAAACTCAGAGTAGCAATTGTAATATCATTAGTGGTTCTCTTGGCCTTTTGTTTGTTTTTCATCTCTTGGATTCTTGCTGCTCATTAAGATCCAGTTTGTATTCATTGCCTGTGTTTTGGCTTATAGATACATAATTGTTAGGAAGAGACATGTGCTCACAGTGTCCATAACTCATGTTTTCTTTTGCTAAACAATCAAGACAAAAATCTCAATTTTATTATTTCATTTCATTTTATGTTAAACAATATAGAAATATACCCTTATTTTTGTGGTTTATTTTTTATTGTTACAGTTTTGTTTGATAATTAAATATAGGACTAGTATAAAATAAAGTAATGTTTTTGATCATGTTTATTTGTCAGTAATTCAAGACAGTAAATTGAATATATTTACAAGTCTATATATACTATTTATAGATAATTATGATTGTTTTCATTACAATATTATCAATAAGATTTATAGTTTTCTAAGCTACATGAAAATATTAGTAAATTACCTTAGGTAATCACTTGTGCAGGATTCAAAATATGGATTTTTATGCTAATAGTTGACTAATAATTGTGTTATTCTAATAACTACATGTTTGTTATTCTTTTACTAACCTTCTATGAAGATTAATAGCTGTAACCAGTAGGTTGAAGTTTAACTTTTTAATTGGGAGGAAAACTTCTCTTGCTGCTTTATAAAAACTCTATAGGTTTCCCATGGCTTTTCTGCTTTTGCTTAGTAAATAGGTAATTTTTCAATATTTGAGTTTGAACATACTCAGTTCACCAAATCACATTTGTTAACCGATAATTAAAATAATATTTTCAAACTTGACTTTGTATAAAATCTAAATCTGCCTTAACTGCTCCTATTTCAGCCTGGAAACACCAGTGAGAAAAATGGACCATAATTCTATGTTTTCTACATTTCTGTCAGCTCATTTTTCTCCCATTCCTTGTTAATGTCTTTTATCCAGATTTCTGGAGAGAAGAGAGAATAAAACAAGATGGAAAGGAATGTATTTAGCTGGCAGTGTTGCTTTTATTTGGGGGGTACTTTCCTTCTACAACCTCTTAAGGGGTTTCTGCCGTGTCCCTCAGTGTTTCAGCTCTTTTCTTTTTTTTAAATATATATTTTCATTATCATTTAGTCCCCTTACACCCCGACCATCCTGCCCCCTGTAACCACCACACTATTGTCCATGCCCATGAGTCCTTTTTCCTTCTTGCTCAATCCCTCCATCTTCTAACCACCCCCTTAGCTATCATCCTGTTCTCTATCTATGAATCTGGACTTTATTTTGCTTGTTCATCCAATTCATTCATTAGATCGCACATATGAGTGAGATCATATAAGGGGTTAATATCCAAAATTTATAAAGAATTTACAAAACTCAACACCAAAAAACAATCAAGCCAATAAAAAATGGGCGAAGGACCTGAATAGACAATTCAACATACGGGTGGCCAATAGACATATTAAAAGATGCTCAATGTCACTCATTATCAGAGAAATGAAAATTAAAACCACAATGAGATATCTTGTCACACCTGTCAGAATGGCAATCTTCAATAAATGAACAAACAACAAGTGCTGGCAAGGATGTGGAGAAAGGGGAATCTTTTTGCACTATTGGTGGGAATGCAGACTGGTAGAGCCACTGTGGAAAGTAGTGAAATGGAGTTAGTTCAAAAAAATTAAAAATTGATCTGTATTTTGATTCAGAAATCCCACTTTGTGGAATATAACCAATGGAACCCAAATACTAATTTGAAAGAACATAAGCACCCCTATGTTCATCAAATGTTATTTATAATCACCAAGACATGGGAGCAGCCCAAGTGTCTACCAGTAGATGAGGATAAAATAATCATGGGACATTTACTCAGTAGAATACTACTCAACTGTAAAAAAGGAGAAAATTTTAGACTTTGCAACAGTATAGGTGGACCTGGAGAATATTATGCGAAGTGAAATGAGCCAGTCAGAGAAAGACAAATACCAATTGCAGTTCTTTTGATGCTGGCTGAACTATTCCTTTATAGCAGTTCCTTGTCACTTTCTCTGCATCTGAAGATCAACTGTATAGCTCTATGTTCTTGCTGATAATATTTTAATTTCTCTGGGCAGGTCTATTTTTTTACAGGACCCATGATGATCCTTTGCCAGCTCTCTGGAGAGTGCAATATACCTCATCCAACAGAAACATGCTCTCATCCTCTCCACTGGCTAATTTTGGCATTGCAATAAGACCTCAGTGCAGCAACACTCTACTGGTTCTGCCAGGGAAACTTCACCTTCCTGTCATATTACCTTGCCAGATGTGAGACCACAGTTTGTGGAATATAACCAATGGAACCCAAATACTACTCTAACTTTATAAATAGGAACCAAGCCCAACACTCGAGGTCTACTCTAACTTTATAAATAGGAACCAAGCCCAACACTCGAGGTCTTTCAATTACAAGTAACATTATGCCTAGTTCTCCAAGTAATGCCTTTGAACATCTGACTAGGTTTGTAGTTGGAAATTGGCCTTCTTTGGTTGTCCTTTCTGAGGAGATCCAACAACATCATTTTATTAGGTGAAAATAACATAGAAAAATGGATAGAAAGCCAGAAATTCTGGGTGAGCCTTCAGATTTGATTCCAGTCTGACACCAAGTAAAGGATGATGGGGAGAGAAGATTGGGTAAATGGTCATAGACCATTGTGTAGTTAGATGAAAGTTGGCAAAGCTGTGATGACATCCTCAAGGCATTGTTATCTATGAGAAGAGTCCTATGAAAGTCTCCTAAGAGTAGGTTTTTATTGGTGTCCCTGTATCATTAAGTCATTGACTGGAAATAGTCTAGTAGAGGTGTGGCCTTTATACAAACTGCAGAACAGCAGATGTGGCCCTTGGCCAATTGCACTTTCTGTGTTGGAGTTCCAGGAAGTATATTTCAGGGTCACCTGCCAAACTTCCTCTTTTCCCTAAAGTGTGAGACCATAGTCTGTAGTGTGGAAAGAACTCTCTCTAAATATATCTCTTCACTAACATTCCTCACAAAGACCTCTCTCTATATCTTCCTCTTCATATTTTTAAGCTGCCTAAAGGGATTCAAGGGTCATGGTACAGGTTTCTCTCATTCCTTGCAAAATTTCTATATTGTTATTGGTTATGATATTCTGTAACAATTTTAACTGAAGGTACCCATTCAAAATTTTAACATTGATATTGTTACATATTTATTTCTAAATCTAGCAAAATTGTAAAACCAAAGTTTGGTTATATATTTCCTTCAAAATTGAATCTAACAAAATCATTATTATTGTTGTTGTTATTATTATATAAAAACACACATGAGGGGAGGGAATTTCAGGGGATAAGGAGAAGGGTTTACAGGAACAAAGATAATGGACACATGGATAAAAACTAGGGGAGTGGAAATGAAAGGGAGGTGGGCTCCTTGGGGGGTGGGCTGGGATGGGAGTAAAAGACAGAAAGCTGTACTTGAACAACAATTAAAATAAGCACACACATACACACACATGAGTTGATCAGCGAAGAAATTGTGGTATTTGAGTGATGTTATTGTGACTCCAGAAGGTATCACACAAATATGTTACTGTGACTTATGAAGATATTACACAATGTTTTTGTTTGTTTTACACAGTCTAAATTATATCAACTATATGAAATACTGAAAAAGGCTCACTTATTTATCTGTATATTCCTTCAAATGTGAATAATTTGTAAGGAGCCATTTTTTTCAATGCCTTTCCTGCTCTTACCTATGAACCATACTAACTTATACATGAGTTTACAAATGCAAATATATTAAACTCTAAAACTAATAAATGAGAAAGCATATTAAAATAACATTATTTTTATTTTTATTAATTTTTTCACATTTATTTTTTATTGTTATTCAATTAAAGTTGTCTCCATTTTTCCCCACTTACTCTCCCCTGTTCTACCCAACCCCCTACCTTCCAGTTTCAATCCTCCCCACCCCCCCATTGTTGTTGTCCATGTGTCCTTTATACAAGTTCCTTGAATTGACCCTTCCTCTTCCTTCCCGTTATCCCCCCCACCGCTCTGGTTACTGTCAGTTTGTTCTTTATTTCAATGTCTCTGGTTCTATTTTGCTCACTTTTTGTTTTGTTGATTAGGTTCCTCTTATAGGTGAAATCATATGGTATTTGTCTTTTGCCACCTGGCTTATTTCATTTAGCATAATGCTTTCCAGTTCCATCCATGCTGTCTCAAAGGGTAGAGCTCCTTCTTCCTTTCTGCTGTGTAGCATTCCATTGTTTAAATGTACCAGTTTTTAAGCCACTCATTTATTGATGGGCACTTAGGCTATTTCCAGCACTTGGCTATTGTAAATAAACCTGCTATGAACACTGGGGTTCATAGGTTCTTTTGAATTGGTGTTTCAAGATTCTTAGGATATAATCCCAGTAGTGGAATTGCTGAGTCAAAAGGCAGTTCAATTTTTAGTTTTCTGAGGAAATTCCATACTGTTTTCCATGGTGGCTGCACCGGTCTGCATTCCCGCCAACAGTGCACTAGTGCTCCCTTTTCTCCACAACCTCGTCAGCACTTGTCTGTTGATTTGTTTGTCATGGTCATTCTGATTGGTGTGAAGTGGTACCTCATTGTGGTTGTAATCTGCATCTCTCTGATGGCTAAAGATGCTGAGGATTCTTTCATAGGCCTCTGGGCCCTCGGTATGTCCTCCTTGGAGAAGTGTCTGTTCAGGTCCTTTGCCCATTTTTTAACTTGATTGTCTTCCTGATAGAGAGTCATGTGAGTTCTTTGGATTTTGGAGATCCAACCCTTATCTGAGGTATCATTGACTAACATATTTTCCCACATGGTTGGTTCTCTTTTCATTTTGATGATGTCTTAAGCCTTCTAGCTGTGTGGAAGCCTTCTAATTTGAGGTAGATCAAGGTAGAAATAAAAAAGTTTCTGGAAATGAATGAAAATGAATGCACAATAGTCTGAAACCTTTGGGACAGAGCAAAGGAAGTCCTGAGAGGAAAGTTCATAGCAATACAAGCCTACCTAAAAAAAGACAGAAACATTTCAAATAAACAACCTAATCCTACACCTACAAAAGCTGGAGAAACAACAACAAAAGCCCAGAGCAAGTAGAAGGAAGGAAATAAATGAGATCACTAGAATTAAATGACATAGAGACTAAAAGAACAATTTAAAGAATCAGTAAATCCAGAAGCTGGTTCTTTGAAAAGACAAACAAGATTTACAAGCCTTTAACTAGATTCATCAAGAAAAAAAGAGAAAACTCAAGTAAGTAAAATCAGAAATGAAAGGGGAGAAATTACAACTGATACCAAATTTTTCTATATTACAAATAGAAAGGATTGTAAGAAATTACTATGAACAACTATATGCTAAGAAATTTGAAAACCTGCGTGAAATGGACAAGCTTCTAGAAACATGTTATCTTCCAAAATTGTATCCAGAAGAAGCAGAAAGCCTGAACAGACTGATAATGGCTAGTGAAATTGAAGGAGTAATCAAAAACTTCAGGCACACAAAAGGCCGGAAATGGATGGTTTCACAAGAGAATTTTACAAAACATTTAAGGAACAGCTAGCCCCTATCCTTCTCAAACTATTCCAAAAATTCCAAGAAGAAGTAAGACTCCCAAACTCTTTTTATGAGGCCAGTATCTCCCTAATCCCAAAACAGATAAAGACACAATAAAGAAAGAAAGGTACAGGCCAATGTCACTGATGAACATGGATGCTAAAATCCTGAACAAAATATTGGCAAACCGCATCCAGCAATACATTGAAAAGATAGTACACCATGATCAAGTGGGATTCATCCCAGGGATGCAAGGATGGTACAATATTCACAAATCAATAAACATAATACATCACAGAAACAAAAGGAAAGACCAATGAAAATAGTATTCCACTGTGTAAATGTACCATAGCTTTTTATCCACTCATGTATTGGTGGGCATTTAGGTTTCAAGGACTTACTACAGATAAGAAGTGAAATTTCATAATATGACTTCTAAATTTCTATGTGGTCAATATATATTCAAGACAAATATAAAACTACTGTGCAAAAATTTTCAAAAGTTAATAATACCTAGTTAAGACAAACCAATAAGTATATAAAAGATACCTACTTGAACAAAGTAGGAAATTCCATTAGGAAAAAATAAAAAAAGAAAAAGAAAATAAAGGAACAAAAGAAGAAAAAGATATAAGATACAAATAACAAAACAAAGTTGAGCTAATTAGTGGACCAAATTGTCACATACTATGTCCTTATATAAGTAAAATAGTTAGTGGACCCAAATGACATATAGTGTAACCTTCACTGACAAAACTGAAACTATTGTTAGGTGTGAATGGTGCATTTACCAAAAAAACAGGAGATGGTCTCTGTAAAATAAAATTTTACTAAATTACCAAAGAATTGTTTCATGCTTAATCTAACAGGTATCCTAGCAGAATTTCTATTAATTTAAGTGTATATCTTGCACAAGTAAATGAGCAAAATTCTGTCAGTTCTCTATCCTATTAGTTAATGTTGCTCATGTAATTAAGGATGGTAACCTTGCGATGAATGTCTCATAGGCTGCTGTTTTTGCCAGGGTAGATCAACATTATTTATTTAAAAAGAATATTTGCATTGAAGGAGATTAAAAAATGTTTTTTAACTAAAGAAGTTTACTTACAATTATTTATAGTGCTGGTTTCTTCTTTCAATTGTGCACGTATTTTATATTGCCTCAAACAGAAATTCTCCTTGATGTTGACACTAGAATTAAAGTGGCGATGAGGCAATTGTCCTATCTTGCCATTAATAATGTGAAGGTCATAGGTTCTACTACTCATTGGCCAGGGAGTATTGTATCATATTATGCCTATAATAGACCTCCAAAGTTTGGTTGGGCATTTTATAAAATATGTGGCCTAAATGAGAAGTAAAATGTAAAATGTAGATGGATCAGCACAAACAGAAAAATCTACTTAAAGAGCCTACCCTTTGAATCAATAACGCCATCTTTGTTTAATAAGCACAGGCCCTTGATCTATCAGAAAAAGACTCAGATTCATCTCTCATTAACAGTAGACTGTGCTGCAGGCTTTGTTTACTTTGAAAACCAAATTGAAGGAAATGCTGTGAGTTTGCACTTATATGTGGCTCTAATAATTTGCAGTGAGCCTTGACAAAAGCTAGAAATTTGTAGCCTTGACAAACTAGGAATTATTTCATTTGAAGGAACTTACACAAAAATGAAACCAGCTCAATTTTAAGAAAGATTCACAATTACTTGTTCTTAAAGTAAGCATTGTAAAATATAATATTAAATGCAAGGCTGGTCTACAATACAGCTAAAAACCCCTGTATCAATACTTTGGGGTTTTCCAGGGCCAAAGTGACCTCAACAAAGTTAGGTGCAGGACATTGAAATGCAACATCATACAAAGTTTAAAGAAACTGGTAAAATGGCAGTCATACACATTAGTCTGAAGGAAGATATATTTGATATGTAAGACAAATAACTAAGCACAGTATGTAGTTCATACTTTGTTCAGATAATTAAGTTTACCAATGATAAATTGGAGAGACATCTGGAAATGAATGTTAACCTAAGAACCCATTCTGAATTCTCTGATTTCTAGTCTGTATGTAACTTTGGCTAATACACAAAGATGTGGGTAAGACTTGACATTTTAGTTTTTAATTAATTACTCCACTAAGTATCTTGCCTGAACGTACTATAGAAAGTGAAAGTAAGTGCTTATTTGACTAAAATGTCATTATTTTTCACAAACTATACTCAAGGCCAGCTTAATGGGTTATAGTTTCACGAATAATTAGAGTAAATTATAAAATGTCAAAATAAATGAACAGGCATGCCCTTTGATGTGTTTTCTTTATTTAAAACATTACTAATTTGCATATAGAGCAATTTGTCAAATTGGCCACATTTACTGTTCTTCCTAGCATTCATGTGAATCATCATGTTTCATTTATCTAGGCGATGTTTCCAATTTATAAACTTGCTATTACTATGGTAAGGTCCTGGCAGTTTTTTCTTTTGCTAAAGAAAATTTATATTTGTCTAATAATTTCCCACTGCATACTAAAGACTCTCTTCTATACAACATGATTTAAACAGTACTGTTAAAAACAGATCCAGCCAAAATCAGTTCCCTCATTAGCCTGAGATTTTCTTGAACAATTACTGTGTTTAAATGCCTAAATATATATTTGAAGTCCCATTTCCTGAGTTATGGATTCAAAATAAGAGTATGCAAACTTGTACACTTTCTCCATTATCTTCTTTCTTACACTTGGTCTTCATAAAGTTAAGACCTCAATTATTTAAAGTTCTATGACCAACTTATCACTGATTTCAATTTATTCTTTGTAGCTCATATTTCAAGCCATTAATATCTGATTTATGGACCCATCAGCATATAGTCAATGATTTTTCTGAAGTCACCAATGTTCTCTGTCATATGCCACAAAACTTCAGTGGCATATGACAATATACATTTATTTTACACAGTTTTGCAATTCAGCTGGATGGCTTTGATGCTCTTTAAAGAGTATAGAATGAGGAGTACTTCATAGTAAGTATTATAGAAAGTTTAGTTTTTCTTCTCTTTCTCCTCTTTTATTCTTATATGATTATAATATATTATCTCTTCTTTATTATTATTATTTTAACTAACTTGAACTAGTATATAACACCATCTTAAACTTATTTTCTTAATTAAAATTACAAAAATATATTTGTATTATAGTCTATAAGCCAGATCTGTGGTTAATTTTCTCTATATATAACACTATCTTTTTGACTTCTACATGTCTTCTTTAATAATCTTATACATGTAATACTTAATATCTAGAAAGTAGACTTAGTTGAGTTAGGGTTAAAAATTGGCCATAAATATATCCTTACCACATCTCTTATACTTGAATCTGAGGCCTCTCTTCCAATATGCTTATAAATATGCTTAAAGTAGTTAATGACTACAAATTAAATACAAATATAACTTATACAACTAAGTGAGGTGAGTCATGTTTATTTTAGAAGTATTACACATAGCATTTTAAGTTTAATAAAATGGAGATAAGCTTAAAAGAAAGTTTAATGTATTCCTTCTTATAATATTGAATATCTAGTCAACACTGTAATGCAAGATTGTTAATCTTGAGAATATTTTGACTGACTTATACCAAACAAGATGGAATATGCCATGTGAAATAAACTAAATATTTTATCCAGTATCAGGAAAGTGTATAGAAAAATTTCAAGGTCAGAATTTACACAATTTTTCACTTCTAGCTTTCAAATAGTATTTTAAAAACATATTCAATGTATTTTATCTGTAAGGAAATACCAAATTAGGGAAGAAAATATTTTTAGTTCACAATTCTTCTGACAGCTTCAAAGGGCAAAGCATTACAGAAGTTTTCTGGAAATTTTAGGAGATGTAACAAAGTAAAACAAAAGCTGTGCTTCAGAATAATGAACAAGATATTGTGGCTTGCAAATATGTCCTCTACCTACAATGCCAGAGAGTGTCACTCTCTATGTACTGTGTCACTGTTGTATGCATGTGAAGTTTTATCCTTTTTGCTCCTTCAAAGATAGTGTTGGGTTTAACTATATTGTACAAAGCAAATTTAGTTTAAACTGTTAGTTACTAATTATGTATGCTTAGTGTAATCAGGACAGAAGGTATTTGAGAACTATGCAAAGTATCTGAAACATGGCTCCTGTGCCTGACTGACTTTAGTATTTTTACATTTTCTTTCAATGTGTCTTTGAAATGTATGGTTCAGGAGCAAGCAGATCAAGGGCCAGGTTCAGTTGATGAAGTATCCTAACATTAAGGGTGTTGTCAGTAACGTTTTTAAACAGATATACTGAAATTTAAATATTCACCAAAATATTTCTTCACATTGTAATTATATAGACTTTGATGATCATTGTAAAAATAGCTTCTACATTATAGTGTTTGGTGTGGTGGTAGTAGAAGTGAAAATAGATGTAATGACCCAGATGTGAGTTCAATACCAGCTTTACCATTTTTTAGCTGAGAAAATTTGGGCATGATATTTAACCTCTGTAATCCATAAGAATGACTGTATTAATATTGTTGAATTGTCTGTAGTTGTAGACATATATGAACATCTGTAGTACCCTCTATATGTTAGGTACATGATAATTTGTAACTTCTATAACTATCATTATTATTGATGTCTAACTAGCCTACCAAGTGCTTCATTAATATGTATATCTAGGACTAGTTTTTTCTGTTACAAAATAGATGAAATGAGTTTTATTATTAGGGAACTGAAAGTTTTAAAGTTATTTGAAAGAAGAGAATTTTCTTGGCCAGAGGAAGGAATTTACAATAAATATTATGTTTAATGATTATATAGTAAAAACATTCTCACTGACACTTGGAAAAAGACAAAAGTCCAAACTAAAACATTTAGTTTTTACCATATTTTCTGAGACTTCTACACAATATATTAAGTCAACCAAATAAATAAAATAGAAAGATGAGAAAAGAAAAAGAAATAAGACTGTTAATATTTGCAGATGATATTATTTCTGGAAATTTATCTAGGAGTTCAAGAGAATTAACTGACAAATATTGGCACTTGAGTTCTTCAATTCCTCACAAAGGTTGTCTGGGTTTTAAGAATGGCAAGAATGACAATTTTGTTCAATAATCCATTGTGTTTTATATAAATGATTGAGCAGATAAGCACTTTAGTTTCTCACTGAGGAAATATATTCCACAAATAATAATGACAAATTAAAGTAAAAATATTGCCTCTTTATAACAATAAAACTATAGTCTGCCTAGGAATAATTTTTTCCTGCCTTTTTCCCATTAACATTTGTCTCACTTATAACCCTGTTGTCTCACAATCACAACCTTGTTGTCCATGTCCATAAGACCACTTATCTTTTTGCTCAATCCCTCCACTCCTGACTTCCCTCACCCCCACCCAGGGCTGTCAGCCTACTCCTATTCTATGAATCTGTCTCTATTTTGCTGGTTAGTTCAGTTTGTTCATTAGATTCACATATGAGTGAAGTCCTATGATATCCAAAATGTTGATAGAGTATGTGGAAGCTAAACTAACCTCCTCCCAGGGACAACTTGGAATTACAACTTAATTATAGAAAAATCACCTTGAATAACCAACTGAACAATGGCTGGAGAGAAGCCATATAACCAAGGAGTTACAGAAGAAACCACAAGTCTATCATTTAAAATTGAAGGAGAAATAAAGAATAATTCATTAAAAATGATACCTGATCAATTTTTTTCAAAAATGGTACAAATATACTCAAGGGCAAAATAAAAAAGATCTATATAAACAGGGAGATGGACTATATACAGAGAATAGAAGATTCAACAGACACATGAATAGATGTTCAACATCAATAAATATTAGGAAAATGTAAATGAAAACCACAATCAGATATCACCTCACCTTTGTCACAATGGCTATTATCAATAAGTCAACAAACAAGTGTTGGTGAGGATGTGAATACAAGGGAACCTTTGTGCATTGGTGGCAGGATTATAATGTACTGTAGGTACTATGGAAACCAGTATGCTGTTCGTCAGTGACCCAGTTGTCCCACTTCTGGGTGTTTACCCAAAGAAATCTAAAATGATAATTTGAATAGATATATGTACTCCTCTATTAATTACAGCATTATTTATAATAGCCAACATATGGAAACAATCTGAGTGTCCATCAATAGACAAATGGAAAAATATGATTTGATTCATATATACAATAGAATATTATTCAGCCATAAAAAATTAAAATCTTGCCATTGCATCAACATGGATGGACCTAGAGGGTATTTTGCTAAGTGAAATAAGCCAGAGAATCAAATACAATATTATTTCACTCATATGTGGAATCTAAAGAAAAAATAAACAGAAGTGAACTCGCTGATACAGAGAAAAAATTGATGATCACCAGATGGGAGGGGGATTGGGAGGATGGGCAAAAAAGGTGGAAGGCACTGAGAAATACAATGTGCTAGTTAAAACCTAGTCATGGGACATAAAGTATAGGTTAGGGAATGTAATAGTAAATATTTATGTATAGTGTCAAATAGGTATCAGATTTATTGGGGTCATTGCTTTGTAGGGTATATAAATGTCTAATCACTGTGTTGTACTCTTGAAACTAATGTAATATTGTATGTCAACTATAATTAAAACCATCAATCAATAAAAAAGTAAACCACTCAATAGATGACATATGTATAATTAACTCTACATTAAAAAAGCAATCCCTCTCTCACATCACCCATAGAACAATGTCAAATGGATTATATACCTAAATATAAAGAAGAAAAGCCATGATACACTGGAGAGTACAGTAATAGGTACATTTATGACCTTGGGTGTAAAGAAGATTCTGTTTACACAGGCCTAAAAACCAAAAGGCCTAAGAAAAACTAATAATAATTTAGACTATATATATCAAACTCAAAGAGTTCTTTACAAAAACAACAACAAGCACCCTAAATCAAGTTAAAAACCAGGTGACTGATTAGAATAAAAAATAAATAACTCTCAAGTTTTTAAATTAAGAAAAGACTAACACTCAGATGGAAAAGGTACAGATGAGATGATTGGGCAACTCACAGAAAAGGAAGTAAAAATGGCCAATAAACATAAAGTTGAACTAATTATAAGAAGTGGGATGCCAATTTTTTCATACATCAGAGTACCAAAAGTCAAAGTTTGATGGTAAGATTTGGCAAAGAAATGGTAAAATGAATATTCTGAGAAACTAATGATTGGTAATGACTACATAAATGATGTAGTCATTTGTAAGATAATTTATCATTATTTTTTAAAGATTTTATTTATTTATTTTTAGAGAGAGGGTAAGGGAGGGAGAAAGAGAGAGAAAAACATCAATGTGTGGTTGCCTCTTGCATGCCCCTACTGGGGACCTGGCCCAAAACCCAGACATGTGTCCTAACTAGGAACTGAATGGTGACCCTTTGGTTTGCAGCCCACACTCAACCCATTGATCTACACCAGCCAGGACAATTTATCATTATTTCTTAACAGCAAAAGTACACTCATTATGAACATATAATTCCACTTCTTAGTATATAACTTTTACAAATATTCCTAATTTCCAAAAGAAAAAATGTTCATTACAGTATTGTTTCCACAAGAAGGAATTTCATAGCAAAAACAGTAACGTCCTAAAAGACATCTGGGAATGACTAAATAAATTTTGGTTTAACAATTCTATGCGTTGCTATGCACTCATTAAGGAAAGTAATAAAGACCCTTTTATAACAACATAGATGAATATATTTTTTAAAAAGTAGAAGATAGGTATCTATGTAGAGTGATGGCTTTTATAAAAAACAAAACAAAACCACAAAATACCATATATTGTCTATGTATATGTTCTGAAGTAAACTGAGAACTCTGTAAAATTAATTGTATTATTTCAATTACAATAATCATGAACTAATTATTTCAAGATAAATGTCTTTGAAAAACACAAAACAATAAAATTCTCCCTCAAAGTATAGTTTTGAGGATTAAATTGCCTTAGTACTTACAAAGGTCATGGGCACATAATAACTGTTATTCAACTAATGTTAACTCCTTTCATCAATGTACAAATAAATACATAAAAGTTCTTTAAATTCCTATTTCTTACATACATTTAGCATTTAACAGAAATTTAGACAATAGTGATTATAATGGAGAAATTGGTTTAGAAATTATAATCACTGTGTCTGCCATTAATTGATTTGGATTTGACTTGATATCCCTAGGTCCAAAATGCTAATCTAATCAGAGAAACCATGGTAATTATAAGCAATTAATTGACTGAAACAAAAATGATAGTTTTCTAAACAATGAATATACATGTATGTTTGAGCTGTAACTTTGTAACTAATATATACTGAATATATATCATATATTTGGATTATAAAATGATAACAAATGTTGAGAATTATCATCTTTCAGTCAATTATGTATATATAATTATAAATATATGCATTCCTAAGTGTTGGTAACTACAGATGACTAGCCAATACAGTTTTAGATTGTCATCAGTCATCATTTGCCTAGTGCAGGGTTCTTTAACCTGAATAGCAGGTAGAATTACATGGTAACTTGAAAAAAAACAAAACAAACCCACATCTCAGGCATCCCTCTACTCCTAAGAATCTTATTGGTGTCCAGGAAATTGTAGCTGTAAAAGACCAGAGAAGATTTTATTATGTAGCCAGTATAGACAATCATGGCTTTGTGGAAAATCTGTGCAGGATCCTATAAAGAATATATAGTTGTTAATCTATTGTAATTTTTTTCTTATCAGAGTTATTTAATTATTTGTGTGGATAAAGCCTCCATTTATTTTCAGTTAATGATCTTTGAGTCACCATTAATAATAATGTCATTTCCAAAGAAATTGGAGTTTATAACTGAGAATCATTGAATGATAATGTCATCATTTAAGAAATGACTTTAATTGAAATTTAAAAAAATTAGATAAGCTTTAAAAGTTGTCTGCTTTCCCAGCATAAATATAATTATAATTAATGCATATTACTAAATCTGATATGAAAAATTTTAATCTCCTAGCATAGATACATCACTATTTCAGAATAATGAATTGGAATTTCCATCTTAAGGAGCTCATATTTTTAAGGTGCACCATCTTAATGTGCAAACATTTTTATCAGTTGGCTTATAATTATTTTAATTGAATCAATTAAATGCATTTGTACAAATCACTAAGAGGTATTACGGGTGTATTATGGCAAATGAACTTCAAGGTAATGCTTAAATTAAGTGCAAATATTAAGTTGAAATATTTTAATGCCTTTTTAAGTATCACAATATATACTATAACTACAAACTAGTGAATGCCATCACCATTATTCCTGATTCAAACATAAAGTTAGCTATAGCTACTAAAATAATATTTACTTGTTAGAGGATTTGTTCCGATTGTTTTTCAGGGATGTCAGCAATAGACATAAGATTAAAAATTAGATTGGGGACTTGATTTTAAGGGGGATTTTTATACTCTTCTGTGCTGCTAAAATGATTACTTATGATTAAATATACCCTATAGAGACACACACATGCTCAAATGTATCCTGCATAGGAACAGTTTGAGCTCCCAGTGGCGCTGTCTTTTGAAATCCTTGTTATTGTCATGATCAAATCATTTTCTTTTTCATAGGTATAATCTTCTATTTAACAAAATAGCATTTGAAAAATGCTATTAATGTATGTATAGTTTTAAAATTTCATACAAAACCCAATAAAAGTTTTATGGTAGACAGAATAATGGCTCCCTGAAGATACCAACATCCTAATCTCTAGATCTGTGAAATGTGTCATTTTACACGTCAGAAGGGACTTTCTTGACTGAAGTTGAGAGGCAAAGATCATCCTAGAATTTCCAAATGGACCCAATGTGACCAAACACAGGGGTCTTTGTGAGAGGGAGGCAAGGTCAGAGTCAGAAGAAGATGGGATGCTGGAGGCGGAGAGGTTCAAGTGTTGTACTTTGAAGACAGAGGAAGGGTCCACAAGCCAAGGAATGCCAATGGCCTCTAGAAACCAGCAGGGACAAGGCGAAGGCTATCCCTCTGGAGCCTGAAGAAATATGGCGCTGCCAATACTTTGATTTTGGATTCCTAACACTCATTTCAGACATCTAACCCACAGAACTATTAGAGAATAAGTTAATGTGATTTTAAGACATTAAGTTTCTGGTAATTTGTTACACCAGCAATAAGAAACTAACAGGTTTTCACATACATTACCTATTTTTTATAATAATTACTCAAGAGTGCAGGCAATGCCAACTCAGTAGCAAAGCTTCTTCTAATTCCTTATAAACCAAACTGTACTAGTTTTGATCTGAGCATTTAATCTGAGTTACCTCTGTTGTAATATTTAAATTCTATAACCCAAATACTGGATAGAAACACATAACTTATATTGCTTAAATTACATTTCATATTTTATTTTTTTATCATAAAATTAGACTACTTTTATCAACAATTTAGAAAATAAAAAAGCTTTTCAACCTACTAATTTAATACAGCAGTTTTAGAATATAGATGCACTTTCTTCAAGTTTAAAAAGTCAGTATAATGTACATTAATTAAAATATGTCTATATGCTTGTTGATATGTTATTTTGTATCTTATGTTTCCTATTTAATATATTTGATACATAGTATCATACCCATCATTTAAAATTTCTACATAATATATTCTTGAATGGATATACAACAATTTCTTCACCATTTTTCTTCTGTGGGATATTTAACTTATTTACCAAAATTTAGCTATTATTAGTAATGCCAAATGCATTTCAATGCATGCCTATTAGCCTTTGTTTTTTATTAAAAAATAACTAGATTCCCAAAGAACTTTTGATAAAATTAGATACAGTGGTACAAAATAAATTTAAATATTATAATTGTTTCTTCATATACTCAATATGTATTTTGAGATGTATATAATTAATATGAAGCTCAATGTACTAGGGCATATGCAAAGTGATAAGTACAGACTTATGAACACAAAATATATGTTCTCTAATTTCTTGGAATATTCAAGCTATGGCAATACATGTGATAAAAGCACTTGAATATTTTAATGCCAATAGTTGTTTAATATTTTATTCTGCTGTAATCTTCATACTAGCATATGATTGAACTTAATTTAAAACTATTGAGCTGCATCTTTCAGTATTTACAATATAGTTTGTTCATTTACACTGGCTATTTCAATTCATCATCTGTTACTTATTATTATACTCCTCATTTAGATCAGTAGGTTCAAGCTTGAGAAGACAAATAAATCACTCAAGGTCATATAATGACTAATTAGCAAATGTGAATTCGAATCCAGGTGCTCTGACTCAGGCAATCTCTATGTTGGTTGGCACTGCTCTGTAGTTTTGATGCTTTTACAAACCTTATGAATAATTATTCTTTCCTGGTTTTGCCTCCCACTCTTGGTATAAAATTCTTGCCTATGAGAAAAAAAGAACTGCACCATATTCCAAAACCATGATTGTGAACTTGACTTCTTTAGCTCCAGGTCTTGGCTTCTAACCAACTGATTTAATAAACTTAGAAAATGATCATTTTAAACTTGAATATTATTTACTCATAAACATTAGAGACAATTTTGGCTTGTAAATAGGTTTTGAAAAGCTTTTACCTAACTTCTAATTAGCCTAGGAAGACAACTGTGCAACAGATAGGATTTAAATTTATAAAAAAGGAGCAACTTGGTGCTATAAATGGACAAGGAGCCAAGTGAAGCAGGAAGCAAATGCCCAGGGGAAAAATGCCTTTAGATGTGTATGCAAATGTTTGGAGGTAGAAGTAGACATGTTTTTTTTCCTTAAACAAAATTTCATGGATGCACAGTTGCAGAATATGTGAAAAACCATTTAATGGTATACTCTTCAATCAATGAAGAATTTTAAAAATGAACATGGCATTGTTTCAGCAAATGGGCCTGGGCATATGCTTGCAGATTTTAAGCTAATTCCAGTAGTCTCAGAGGTTGAAAGAAAATCAGCTGCACCTGTGGGAGTCTGTTTACAGACCCTAAGTAATAAAGGTCAATCTGCCCTATTCTGGGAGGTCTTTAGGTTGCTATGGGAGACAAAGGCAATGTTTTCTGTATCTGAACAAAAATACTTTGGATACAACAAAATTCACATTTGGGGTAAAATGAAAAATAATAAATGATAATTCTTTTTTTCCTAATAAAGTGCACTACTAAGGGATCCATAAGAAGTTATGCATTCTTAGGAATAGTTATGGTTGATGAATATTCATCTCCTAAAAGAGCTTACATTATGTAGAATTAAATTCAAAGCTTGCTTGTAAGTACTTGGAGAGTCTGTTAAAAAAGAAAACTGAAAACCAAAAACAAGGTGATATAAACTGTCATGTTAGCAACACTGTTACTTTTTGTTGACATTGTTCCTGAACTACTTCAGCTCTGACACTTTTTTAAAAAAGTAACCTTTTACATCGCTCTCTGGGAATGAAAGTTGTCTAAAATAAGATAATACTCCACAACGCCTTTTTCAATAGTTAATTTTTATTGTATTTTTTCCATTACCATTTATCTCCCTTATATACTCTTCCACCTCTACCCGGCCCTCTCCCCTTGTCAATCACTACCCTGTTGTCCATGTACATGAGCTTTTTCCCTTTATTTTTCTTTTTTGCTCACTCTTCCCATTTCCCAACTCCCCTCTCAAGCTGTCAGCCTGCTCTCTATCTATGAGTCTGTCTCTATTTTGCTTGTTAGTTCAGTTTGTTAATTAGATTCTACATATAAGTGAAACCATATGGTATTTGTCTTTCTCAGACTGGCTTATTTCACTTAACATACATTCTCCAGGTCCATCCATGCTGTTGCAAAGGGTAAAATTTTCATTTTTATGGCCAAGTAGTATTCCATTGTGTAAATGTACCATAGCTGTTTTATCCACTCATCAACTGATGGACACTTGGGCTGCTTCCATATCCTGGGTATTGTAAATAACACTGTGATAAACATAGAGGTGCTTATATTCTTTTGAATTAGTGTTTCATGTTTCTTTGGATAAATTCCTAGAAGTAAAATCCCTGAGTCATAAGGCAGTTCCATTTTTAATTTCCTGAGGTAATTCCATAGTGCTTTCCACAGTGGTTGCACCAATCTGCATTCCCATCAACACATTGCACAAAGGTTCGCCTTTCTCCACATCCTTGCCAGCACTTGTTGTTTGTTGATTTGTTTATGATAACCATTCTGACAGATGTGAGATGATATCTCACTGTGGCTTTAGTTTACCTTTCTCTGATGGTTAGTGACATTAAGCATCTTTTCATATATCTATTGGCCACCTGTTTGTCCCTTTTGAAGAATTGTCTATTCCAATCCTTTGTCCATTTATTTAATTGGATTGTTTGTTGTTTTGGTGTTGAGTGTTATAAGTTCTTTATAAATTTTGGATACTCCACAATAAGTAACCCTTTATCAGATATTTTGGTGAATATGTTCTCCCACTTAGAAGGTTGTCTTTTAATTTTGTTGATGGTTTTCTTTGCTGTGCAAAACGTTTTAATTTGCTGTAGTTCCATTTTTAAAATTTAGTTGTTGTTTCCATTGACTAAAGAGATATATCAGAAAAATATTGCTATAAGCATTGTCTAAAATTTAACTGCATACGTTTACTTGTTGGATTTTAATGGTTTTAAGTCTAACATTTAGGTCTTTAATTCATTTAAATTTATTCTTGTGTGTGGCATAAGGTGGTAATCTAGTTTTATTTTTCTGTACATATTTTTCTAATTTTCTCACTGTTTATTGAACAAACTCTCATTAGCTCACTGTATATTCTTGCTTCCTGTGTCAAATATTAATTGACTATTAAGGCATGGGTTTATTTCCTGGTTCTATATGTTGTTCCAGTGATCTGTGTGTTATTTTTATGTCAGTATCATGCTGTTTTGATTACTATGGCATTATAGTATATTTTGATGTTAGGTAGTGTGATTCCTACATTATCAAGACTGCTGTTGCTATTTAGGACTTTTTTGTGGTTTGATATAGATTTTTGAAATATTTGTTCTAGTTCTGTGAAACATGTCATTGGTATTTTAGTAGTAATTGAATTGTTCTCTCTATTCCCACTTTGCTGAGATTTATATCATAAATGGGTGCTGGATTTTATCAAATACTTTCTTTCCATCTACTGATATAATCATGTGATTTTTATCTTTCAGTTTGTTTATGTGGTGTATCACATTCATTGATTTGTGAATGTTGTACCAAGCTTGCAAACCTGGAATAAATCCCACTTGATCATGGTGATTTATTTTTTTGATGTATTGCTGTATTCAGTTTGCTAATATTTTGTTCAGAATTTTGACATCTATGTTCATCAGGGATATTGGCCTATAATTTTTATAGTGTCTTTATCTAGTTTTGGAATTTTGATAATGCTGGGGATGCTTGTTAGAACTTGTGACTCCTCATAGATTACTCATCCCACAACATGGCTTTACTCTCTTCCCTGTGGACAGATACAAAGGCTAGGCTTGGCAGTTGGCTGCAATGCAAGACATTGTGGAGTTGTTTTGGGTAGTATGGACATTTTGATAATGTTAATTCTTCCTGTCCATGAACATGGTATTTGTTTCCACTTATTTGTATATTCTTCAGTTTCTTTCTTCAATGTCTTATAATTTTCTGAGTAGAGGTCTTTTACATCCTTGGTTAAATTGATTCTTAGGTATTTTATTCTTTTTGAAACAATTGTGAATGGGATTGTTCTAGTTGGGTTCTTGTTCTGGCTTTGATATTTGGGAGCTTTCTGCAATCTGACCCTGTTATTAATTTGTTCTCTCTGAATTTCTTTCTATATCTGTCAACAATAGTAACAAATATTTATTATGGGGTCACAATGTGCCACTCTGCTTGGTGCTTCCAACAAATTTGAAAAACATAGACACAGTAATGGCTCTTACAGAGCATATAGCCTCATGGTGAGACAATTCAATAAACTCTAATTGCAATAAATTGACAGGGAAATTAAATATTTCCCTGGGCACACATAGCCACAGTGTTTAACACAAGGCCAGGTGAAAGGGAGACCAGCATAGAGGAAGTGCCACTGAAGTTGTTATGACCTGAGAGATGAGATATCAAATGTAAAGCAAATGCTAATGCTAACCATTATTATTCTCTGTCAAATTGGCCCTATTTTAGAAGGCCAAAAGAACATTTGAACTCAGAGGTCTGCTTTTTGGCAGCAAATATTTATTTATTTATTTACCTATTATTGTTGTTCAAGTACAGTTGTCTCCATTTTAACCCCTCCATGACCCCTGCCCCACCCATCCCTGCCTCCCACCCTCAGACTTACCCCCTTTGGCTTTGTCATGTATCTTTTATACACGTTCCTTGAATTGACCCTTCCCCTATTTTCCCCTATTATCTCTTTCCCTTTCCCCTCTTGTTCCTGTCAGTTTGTTCTTTATTTCAATGTCTCTGGTTATATTTTGTTTGCTTGTTTGTTTTCGTGATTAGGTTCCACTTATAGGTGAGATCATATGGTATTTGTCTTTCACCACCTGACTTATTTCAATTAGCATAATGCTCTCCACTTCTATCTACGCCGTCATAAAGGATTGGAACTCCTTACTTCTTTCTGCTGTGTAGTATTCCATTATTTACATGTACCACAGTTTTTGGTCCAGGCATTTACTGGTGGACACTTAGGTTGCTTTCAGCACTTGGCTATTGTAAATTGTACTGCTATGAACGTTGGGGTGCATAGGTTCTTTTGGATTGGTGTTTCAGGGTTCTTAGGGAGTTTTCCCAGCAGTGGAATTGCTGGGCCAAAAGGCAGCTCCATTTTTATTTTTCTGGGGAAATTCCATACTGTTTTCCACAGTGGCTGCACCAGTCTACATTCCCACCAATAGTGCACTAGGTTTCCCTTTTCTTCACAACCTTGCCCATCAGAGCTTATTGTTTGTTGATTTGTTTATGATGGCCATTCTGACCAGTGTGAAGTGGTATCTCATTGTGGTTTAAATTTGCATCTCTCTGATGGCTAGTGATGCTGATTGGCTGCAAATATTTAAATCAACAGTTGAAAATAATTAAATTTGTTTGATTATTATCATAGAAAACTGCATGGAAAGAGCTTAGATGTCATTCTTAAGTTCTTTACAGCTGATGAACTCCTTTTTTATTATTTAAAGTTTATATAATAATATTCTATGAGATATTTGAACTTATTTGTTTTTTTTTAATTTTATTTTAATTATTTGAACTTATTTGTGACTGGGCAAGTCTTATTGAAGAAAAAATAATTTTATTGAAGCTTAATATACCTATTTTAAATTATTATATTAAAATATATTACTAGATATTATTTTAAAATAGTATTAAATATAATAATATTAAATAAAATAATATTTTAAATATAATATTTTATAATATATAACATAATATAATATAATATTCAGTGTTTTTACTCTATTGTGGAGCAAGCAGATTTATTGGGTATTTTAATTGGAAGCAATAACTTCACTGAATAGCTCATGTTTCTCTTCCTCCTTCTCTCCCCTCCATTACCCTAACTTATCAACAAACAGAAATAACAGTAGAGGATTTCTGAAATAAAAATAAAGATATTGCTTCAGTACTGGACTGAAATGAAGGTCTAACACATCAATTACAGTTTAAGTCAATAACGAGCAAAGAGATAAACAATCATAGTCCCTAGAGAGTCTGTTTTTGGGGTGCAAAGTGGAGTAGAAGATCAGGGCCATGTCAGGAGAGAAAATTCTTAAATTAAGGCTGAGAGACTTGAATGAGAGTATGAATAGTTCAGCATTGCATTCATCCTCCACCTCTCCTCCCACTATAGACTTCAGTTTTAGTAATGATTAAAGCATAATGCTTGAATTCCATCTGAATGGCTTTTGAGATTTAACTCACTGAATCTATTCAAAGCTCTGGGCTTGTAAGCGGGACTGAACAGATCTGCACAGCTAATCGTGGAATTTTACACTGATACTTCATCTCCCACGTCAATACCAATTATGGCTGCAGAGAGAGCATTGCATATTTTTAATCCAGTCAGGTAGTTCTGGATGAATGTGTTTGTATGTCTGTCATTAAAATTTGGTGGCTCATGCTGCTCAAGACAGACACATTTTGAATGTTTAAAATTTCCACAGATGTTATTTATCCATCATAATGGAAAATTTCCTGCTCTCTACTATATAGATTCTGCTTCATTAACATAAATAAAAAATAAAGCATAACAACAATCTTGCTTAATGTGTACACATAGAAATACTGTCACAGGCATCTGGCAATCAGTTGGAGATGGTGAAACTGTTAAGTGAATGAAACTGGCAGAAGTATAAGATCCTTTTCTGGGAAAAAAGCTTACTGTTAGTGATTCTGCTTCTATGTTCTATTGCTTTTTATTTTAAATGGGGTTATGATCAGCATGGACATTCAGATAAAAGATGCTTTTACCAATTATTTGAGATAAACATTTTTAAAAGTATTCCTTCTATTAATTGAGAAGTAAATTGTTTCTCTTAAAACCATTTTGTTAAATAAAATCATAAAAATTCTAACATTTTAACATCAGCATCCAGGTATCAAATCTCACAAGTACATACTTGAGAGCATAATCATAAAAGAAATCCAGCTAACAGCCATATTTCTGTACCTTTTGCTACATTCAAGAAAATGCCATTACAGAACTTTGATTATAGCTTCTGAAATTCCTTTTTCTGTCCCTTAAAAATACTTTAAAAATTTCTATAATGTAAGGCATGTTTTAGTAAGACAACTGGTTTTGACTTCACTAAGAACTTATGAAAAACAAGAAGAAACTGATGGACATGGACAATAGTATGGCGATTGCTGGGAGAAGTTGGGAGGTAGGGGAGGCTATGGGGAGTAAATGGTGATGAATGGAGACTTAACTAGGAGAGGTGAACACACAATATACAGTTACAGATGGTGTGTTGTGGAACTGTGCACCTGAAACCAGTATAATTTTGTTAACTAACATAGTCCTAGTAAGTTAAAAAAACAAAAACCAAAAACTCTGATGGCCAGATATGCCACTGATACAAGCATCTTTCACTATCTTTCTTTAAACCATGATTGCCAGGTTATCACACCACATGAACTCTTTTTATGTCAGTCTTCCTAACTGGCCAGAAAGCTTTCTTGAGGGCAGGGACACAGAGGAGGAATGCTATAAACTTTCAATGGAGGAATAAATAAAATATCTATATTATTTCCGTGAGGCTATACTAAATTATACCTTTGAATTGGCAAGAATGAGAAATTATGATAAGGATACAAAATTAATTATAAACATTATGATTCCAAAAACATTATATCGTGTTAACATGCAATATTTTAGCTGCTCTAAAAATTAAATATCCAATATATCAGCAATGGGAAAATGGAATTTGAAATTAAAATCACATTACTATTTACATTAGCACCCCCCAAAACTTGATTACAAACCTAAAAAGATGTGAAAGCTCTTCATGAGGAAAAAAAATTCTGATAAAAGCTATCAGAGAAGAAACAAATAAATAAAGCTATATTTCATGTTCATGTATAGGAGAACCCAATATTATCAAGATGTGAGTTCTTCCTAATTTCATCTGTGGAATCAATGCAATCCCAATTAAAATCCCAGACAACTATTTTGTGGATGTTGACAAACTGATTTTAAAGTTAATATACAGAGGCAAAAAACTCAGAATAGTCAACAAAATATTAAAAAAGAAGAACAAAGTCAGAGCACCAACACTACCTAACTGCAAGACACTATAAAGCCACAATAATCACAACAATGAGATATTGGTGGAAAAGCAGATAGTAAAATCAATGTGACAGAAGAGAGAGCCCAGAATTAGACTCATGTAAATGTAGTCAACTGACATTTGACTAAGGAATAAAGTCAACACAAGGGAGCAAAGATAATCTTTTTAACAAATGCTTGAACAATTGAATATCCACTTGAAAAAAACTGATCTAGATGCAGGTCTTATATACTTCACAGAAATGAATGCAAAACAGATCACAGGCCTAAATGTAAAACATAAAACCACTAATCTCTAAGATAACATAGGAGAAAATCTAGGTAACTTTAGTTATGGCAATGACTTTTTTAGATACAACATCAAATTATTTCCATGAAAGAAATAATTGACAATCTGGACTTCAATGAAATTAAAATTTTCTGCTCTACAAAAGACAATATTAAGAGGATGGAAATGAAAGTCATAAGCTGGGAGAAAATATTTTCAAAACACTTATCTGATAAAGGACTATTATCCAAAATATACAAAGGGCTCTTAAAACTCAACAACATGAAAATGAACAACTCAATGAAAAAAAATGGCCAAAAGACCTGAACAGATAACTCACCTAAGAAGATACAGAGATAGCAAATAAGCACATGAAAAGATTTTCCACATCATATGTCATTAGGGAGTTGCAAATTAAAACAATATTAAGACACTGCTATATACCTATGAGAATGGTTAAATTCAGAACACAACAAATTCTTGCAAGGATATGGAACAATAAGAACTCTCATTCATTGCTGGGGGGAATGTTAAATAGTACAGCCACTTTGGAATAGACTTGGTAGTTTCTAATAAAACTGCTCTTACTGTACAAGCCAACATTCATGCTCCTTGGTATTTACCGAAAAGTGTTGAAAATTTAAGCCCATGAAAAAGTCTGCACATGGATAGTTTAGAAGCTTTATTAATAATAGCCAAAATATGAAAGCAACTACAATGTCCTTAAGTAGATGAATAAATAAACAAACTGTGGTACATAAAAAAAAGAATATTATTCAGCACTAAAAAGAAATGCACTATCAAGCCATGAAAAGATATAGAAAAAATCTTAATAAATGCATATTACTAAGTGAAAGAAGCCAATCTGAAAAGTCTCCATGCTGTATGATTCCAACTATATTACATTATAAAAATGGCACAACTATAGAGACAATAAAAATATCAGTTCTTGCAAGTGATTAAGGAGAACAGAAAGATAAACAGAACACATAGGATTTTTAGGGCAGTGAAAATACTGTGTGGTATTACAGTGGCATTTTAATTTCATTACACAGTTGTCCAAACCTATACAATTTAGAACTCTAAGAGGAAATCCTAGTGTAAACTATGGACTTTGGGTAATGATATGTAAATGTAATTTTTCATCAATAGTAAAAAAAGTGTCACTATGGTGGGGGATATTGATAATGAGGGATAGTGGGGGATAATGATATTGATAATGCTATGCATGTGTAAGGGAAGAGGTTATATAAGAAATCTCTGACTTTCTGCTCAATATTGTTGTGAACCTAAAACTGCCTAAAAGTAAAGTTTACTAATTTTAGAAATTTAAAATTAATTTTTCATGTGAGAAAATAAATTTGAATCACATTTAAGACAAAAATTAATACTTTAAGTTGCCTGTTTTTATTTTCCTCAGTAATCAAATCTTCTATTTTAATTGGAAAAGGAAGTGAACTTTGACAAGTATTTCACTTTCTTTTGAATTGTGAAGTGTTTTGTCAAGGCATTTTAAATTCTTTGTTTTAAAAATAATAAAAGGAAGAATTTATTTGCACATCATTTAAGCAGCTACATTATTAAGAGTACTGTTTGCAAGCAACAGAAACTGGCTATTGGTAGTATAAGTAGAAAATTAATTTTTTAAAAGGATTTTACGACACTTAAGGAATTTCTGAGGTCTTTAGAAAGTTGAAAAACTGGACATGTAATCTACAGCCAGAAGCAGTGTTTAAGGCTTCACTGTGGATTTGGTTCTATGAAAATACCACAAAAACCATCTTTGGCTGTGGATACTACATCTTGCATCCACAACATCATCAACTTTGGACACTTATTGCCTCTTTTTGGATTATAGCCATTGATGCCTCTAGAAATTGTGTATACAAGTTACTGCCTCTTCTGCCATTCTTACCAGCATTGATTCCTCTCAGTTTCTTCTTTCACCATTAGTTTTCATGAGTCCCTGGAGCATCGAGACCCAAAGGTCTCTGATTGGTGGAGCTATGGTCCTTCTCTCTCTCTCCCCCCATCTCTTTATCTGTTATCTGTATATTTGTCTATCGATTCCATCAGCCAAATAAATAATATTTGCATTTATTCTTAACCATGAGATATATACCTATTACTATTTATTTTGCTGTTCTAAACTTAAAAAAATGCTATAATCAACAAAACAAAGAAACAAGCAAAACATAACCAAAGACACTGAAATAGAGAACAGGCTGACAGTGTTCAGAGGGAAGAGGGGAGGGAATTTCAGGGGAAAAGGGGAAGGGTTTACAGGAACAAGTATAAAGGACACATGGACAAAAACTAGGGATGGGTGGAAATGGGAGGGAGGTGGGGAGGGCTGGGTGGTTGGGCTGGGATGGGAAAAATAGAAAGAATAGAAAGACAGAAAATTGTACTTGAACAACAATGAAAATAAAATTTAAAAAATAATGCTATTAATGTGGTATTATTCTTGTTTTGTTTCAACAGGCAAGTGATCAGAAAGTCTAAAGGGCTGCTATGTCAATGGGGTAGAACATACTTTTGAGGAATGAGAGACTGATGGCTGGGAGAAATGAGATAACTACTGGTGAGAATGGATGCCATATTCATATATTTATGTAGTTAGTGAGTTCATTAATAACCTCTTTGAGATTTGTTGAATGATTGAACCTCAATTGCAGAGAATGTACATATTTACAAAGTTGTGCAAACTATTTTTAAGTAAATAAGCCCCGGATCAAAAGAACTTAGATTTGTCAACTAATTAGATATGGAAAGTGAGAGATCTGGAAAACTCTCATATTCCTTCAATATTGCAAACCTGGGTGATGACAGTAAGCAGGAAAATGCTGGAGTTTTATACAGTGGAACAAAACATTTGGTTTAAAATATTATTGATGCTTTATTTTTCAATTGACACCTATACCATATCTATCATAAAATAAGTTTTGGGGTGGGAATAGTATATTAGTTTTCTAGTTTTAACATAACAGTGTTGAACAGTCTGGAATGTCTTTAGTATTAGAAAGTTGAGAAGTTGGAGTATGCATAGTTTGGGGGCACAGCACTGTAACCTTTGGACACACTGTGTAGAGCATACACTGGAGGGAATGTGGCAATGATAAGCACTGGGGTAGGGGTCTCTAGATTCAGAGTGAAGACAGTGATGGAAAGCATATGGACTAAACTGAGGGCTTTCATCGCTGACAATACTAGTTATATTTAGCCCTAAGTTTTAGTGAAAATGGTATCTTAATAAATGAAGCACTATACAAAATTTTCTTCATTTTGATTTTCATGTGGCAATAACCTCTGTCTTTGTTGAAGGAGGGTAAATTTGCATTGCTCAGCCTTGGCTAGATTTTTATTATATTAGATTATCAAGAAGAGAAATGGAATGATCTTGTCTCAAGGTCATTTACAATAGGATAAGATGCTATCAATTTAGATAGTTTAGTCACCAGTCACATTATAAGTTGAAAGAGACAAGCTGACCTCTCAAACTACTTCTCAGGATAAATTCATAAGCTTTTATGAGATAGCAATCCCCCAAACTCATTATCTAGGACTGATGTATTAGTCTTTTTTGTTTCTTATAGAATATGGTGGGAAACTAGCTCTTAAATATTATTTCTTCTTTCTGCTGGGATTAGAATTGTTAAGTGATACAGAGAAATAAAAACCAAAATCACAGTGTGTTCACAAACAAGATGGAGTAGGCATTTGATGAATATCTGTGTAATTCTTCACCTTCAGCTTTATTCATCTTTGAGCCAAAGAGACTGAATTCAAGACATGCAATTCATTGCCTTATATCTCCTTGAGATAGATAAAAGTATTATGTTATTTTTGTCTTCATTTGAAATTTATTGAGGTGTTGTATCATTAGATGGATTTTGGAATATGCAATGCAAATACATAAAATATTTTTAGTTCTGCCTAAAATTTATTAACTGATAGAAAACTTGGCATTTTCAACTTAAATGTATGTAATTATTAGAGGCATTAATAACTAGCCTTGAATAATTAAATAAAAAGAAGAAAATACAATGGATCACATATATATTTATATAAAAGTATCTATATTATTATGTATAATATCCCTATATATGTTTATATTTGATACACCTCAAAGGAGGTGTTTATATTTAATGAGCCCATTTCTCTAACATGTGCTTTATTGAAAGAAAAAACATTAGTCACTGTGTTGAACCACTGAGTTTTAAAGCTAAAAGGGACTATAAGAATTATATGGTGAAGTTCTCAACCACTACTTTTTGCAGATGATAGCAAGAATAATGAAAAGACTTGCCTAATACCATCAGTTGGTGATCGCCAGGGCTCAGACTCACATATGGCTTCATGGCTCAGTCTCTTGCCCAGTCCCAGTGTTTTCTGTTTCTATCTCTCAAGAAGAGAAAGGATATCAACTTTAGTCACTAAGAAGTCTTTGCTTACTTTCTGTTTTGGAGATTCGTCGTTAGTAGACATTATGACGGTAGCAACTTTTACTAATTCAAGGACAACTAGAGTCCTTATCTACCTGGATGTTCAATGCAAACCAGTTTTTCTAGGTTTTTACTAAATAAGTTATTAAAAATTTCAATTCATCTCTTTCCCCCCATAAGTGTATTTACTTTAGTTGGTAAATGTCTTTTATTAGATCAGTACAGGAAAGCTCAGTCTCTACAGGGATCAAGTTTCTGACCATGGCTTTAGACATCCAATATGCTCTCTCTTTAATATGCTCTCCACTGAGCTTTGTGATGTGACACTACAGAGACTGTTAACAGGTTTTCCAGGAAGCCATGTTGCTCCTTTCACTGCCAACTAAACACCAAATATTTCACTGGCCTCTTGTTTATGTTATATTCTTCTTTAATAGGTAACTACATAAGATTATTTCTGGATTACTATAGAATTATTTGTCATTAACCACTTAAAAATTTAAATATACCCTTGTTCAAATAAATAGATCTTCATGTTCTCGAGGTGGTCGTTAAGTAATTTGTTTCTTATTGTAAGTCTCTACAGGACTATAAAGTGATTAGAAGTTACTCGTCACACTTGTTTACTTTCATGTAATAGCCTGAGATTCCTTTAAAATTTAAACAACTATGTTTTTTATATTGAAAATGAGAAAAAATTTTACTATAAAAAGTCATTTATCAAAGAACTGGCTCATTTTGAGAAGTCCAGATTTTGAACAGGGGTCATGCTTCTAATTCACAGCTAAAACTGAAGATAGGAAAAAGGAAACAGGAAAACCATTTAGCAATTAAGGTGAATTGCTATTTGGGAAAAAACAGAATGATTAATTTAGCCCATAGTTGACGTGCATTAAAACCTAAAAATGATCCATGAGTCAGGTAGAAAACCAAAGTAAAACAAACAAATGTGTTTCAATTCAGCATTTTAAAACATTTTATTTTCAATTTCTGTATTAATCTTGCATGTGCAACTTCACATTTTTGCTTTATGCTGTTTGACTCTAAACTAGTTATAAATTTTAAATGTTTATTGACTGCAGTGTGACAATTGCAAAATGTTTATAGGATCAAGAGAAAGCCCCAAGACATTGTGTTTTCTGGGCTGTACAAACAATTCTTTCTTTCTTTTTTTTTTTTTTTTTGCATGTTGAGAGTTATAATAGTATACAATGTTACTGAGGCATATATGAAAAAATCTACTATTCTTTTCTTTAAGAAATAAAACAGTTTAAAATATTAATTAATTTCTTTCCCCATTTTCTGCTCTTACAATATTTGGTATCTCTAACATCTTAATCTAAAATGTCTCAGATTCTTTGTATTCATATGTTTACTGAGTACAACAAAAATAAAAATAACAACCTATGAAGTTTTTGGTGAAAACATTTTTAAGAATATTGAAATACTCTGATGTAAAACTATTATTACTATTATTTTTATCAAGAAAACAGAAAAAGATTAATATTCCAGGGCCTGATGCCAGAATGCTGTCCTACTCACTCTTTCCTTATCACTTACAATCTGAGAGACTTTGAGCTAATTATCTAGACTATCTCTGTTTCCTCAACTGCAAATAACATAAAATGGGAATGAGCACAGGCCCTACATCTCAGGTTTTATGTGAAAGGGTTAAACCTGACAAAGCTATAATTGTAGTACTTTGTTCAGTTCTAATATATAGTAAATGCTTAAAGTATTTATTATCTTGTAAGTTGAGTTCCAGTTTTGTTTTTTTCTGATAAGGAATCATTCATAAATGGGCAGTCTTGGAGGAATACTTTATTTTATTCATGTGCATTAATAATATAATAATATTCATTTGGAAGCATTAGGACATTTGAAAGAAAGAATTTGTATTCAACAAATAGTTTATATCTGAGGAATCCCTAGGGAATTTACAAGAACCAGAAATTAATTCTGACCTGAAACAACTGACTCATTTACTAAAGGGTATATCTCCTCTTAAGTGAATGAGATCTTTTGATTTCTGTGAGAGCTGTATATAAAAGTGAACACATGAAAAACCTATTAAAGATTCCATTATTAACTTCAATTATAAGTGTGAATCCTAGTGACAATACTCTTTCACTCTAGATTTTGTGGAAACCATGCTTTATACAATAGAAATATGATTTTCATACTTCATTTTGAAGGGAGATTACACTTAAAATGCAGCCTCTTTGCAGTGCATTTGCATGCCCACATACAATGACTGCTTGGGCAAAAAAAGGTTCTTTCTTTGTTGTATACAGGCCCTTCAGCCATACATGATCTATTCCCTTCATTTAAAGAAGAAAACAGTAACCCCATGGGGTTAAAAGGCACACAAGTCCCAGCTATCCACAGTGAATTTATGTATAGAAATACATTGTATATGGATAACTGTGCAATCTTTAATTTAGGTGCAAAAATGGGTGAAGAATATCTCAAAGGTAGAAATCAAGGTTTTTTCTTCAGTGCTCGAGGAATGCCCATTTTCTGATGTAAAGGGTTATTTCAAATTCTTGCATATTTATTTATTTGCTTGTTTTTGAATTTTTGCATATAACACAGTATTGATGACTGTAATCATAATGATGTTAAATCTCCAGAACTTATTCACTTTCCAGTTGCAAGGTTCTGCCTTTGGCTGACATCTTCCCAGTCCTCATCACCTCAGTCCCTGGTTACCGCCATTTTACTCTGTTTATGCAAGCTTGATTTTTTAAGTTGTATGTGTAAGTGATATCATATGGTATTATTCTTTCTCTGTCTGATTTATCTCACTTAGTATAGTTCTCTCTAGTTTAATCCATGTTGTCACCAGCGGCAGGATTGCCTTCTTTCCCATGTCTGAATAACATTTGCGTATGCTTGTGTATCTCACATCTTCTTTACCCATTTATCCATTGATGGGCAGTTGTTTTGTTTCAACAACTTAGCTATCGTGAATAAAGCTGCAGTAAACATGGGAGTATAATGTCTTTGCATATATGTTTTAATTTCCTTTGGATATGTACCGAGAAGTGGAAATGCTGGATCATATGGTATCTCTATCTTCACTGATTTACATTACTACTTACAGAGCACAAGGGTACCCTTTCCTCCACATACTTGATAATGCTTTTTATCACTTGTATTTTTAAAAATTTTACTTTTATTGAATTTATTGGGGTGATATTTGTTAATAAGATTATATAGGCTTCAGGTGTACAATTCTGTAATATATCATTTGAATATTGTAATGTTGTTCACCACCCAAAGGCAAGCCTCCTTCCATCACCATTTACTGCCTTCTTTTCCCTTCTTCTCCCTCCCTTACCCCACTCTCCCTCTGGTAATCACCATACTGTTGTCTGTGGCTATGTATTTTTTTCCTTAATCCCTTCACCTTTTTCACTCAGGCCCCAACACCCCTCTGACAGTTGTCAGTCTGTTCTCTGTATCAATGAGTCTGTTTCTATTTTGTTTTTAGTTTATTTTATTAGATTCCACATATAAGTATTTTCTTGATAATAGTCATCCCAACACATGCGAAGTGATTGTGGATTTGACTGGCAATTCATTTATGATTAGTGATTTAGAGCATCTTTTTATATAACTGTTGTCTATTTGGGTGTCTTCCTTGAAAAAATATGTACTCAGTAGTGCCCTCTGTCCATTTTTAATGTTGTTGTTGTTATTGGTTGTATGAGTTCTTCACATATTTTTTATATTAACCCTACATCAGGAAATGATTTTCAAAGATTTTCTGTCATTCCTTAGTTTGCTTTTTCATTTTTAATTGTTTTGTTTCTTTCACTGAAACTTTTTAGTTTGTTGTATTTCCACTTGTTTATTTTTGTTTTTGTTGCTTGTGTTTTTTGGCATCATATCCAAAAAATCATTGCCAAGACCAATGTCAAGAAGCTCCTTCTATGTTTTCCACTAGGAGTTTTACAGTATTAGGTCTTATGTTTAATTCTTTAATTAATTATAAGTTAATTATTATGAGTGGTGTAAGATAGAGGTCCAATGTAATTTTTCTGCAGGTGGTTGTCCATTTTTTCCCATTGCTATTTATTGAAGAGACTATCTTTTCCCTATTCAGTGTTCTTGGATTCCTTGTCAAATATTAATATTAGTTGATTATATATATATAGGGACTTATTTCTCACCTCTGTATTCTAGGTCTATGTGTTCTGTCTATTCTTATGCAAGTATCATACTGTTTTAGTTACTATAGCTTTGTAGTGTAGGTTGAAATGAGGAACAGTGATATCTTTGGCTTTGTTCTTTCTCAGGATTGATTTGGCTGTTTGGATTCTTTTGGGGCTCCATACAAATTTCAGTATTTTTCCTACTTCTGTGAAAAATGCCATTATAATTTTGATACAGTGTGCATCAAATCTGTGGATGGCATGAGTAACACAAACATTTTAACAATATTGTATCTTTAAATCAATAAAGGATAATGTCTATCAGTTTATTGTAGATACCAGGCAATTTTGAACCTATAAAGTATATTTTTATTCATTAACCTGTGGTACATTTCTAGAGAAAGAGTGCAGGGTGTGTATGAAAGCATGCATAAGAGAAATGGTACTGTGCTACTGTGACAATTTAGTCGTGGTTAAAAATAAAATGCTAATGTTATATGACACATTTTCCCCTCTCTTCAGCTGCTTTACCATCTGAAACTGCTGGATATATGAAATACAAATGTTTACAACAAAATATTGAAGCAATACATCTGCTTGAAATACAACCATATTAAATATCCATAGCTTTCATTTGACTTGACACCTTCAGAAATTAATTGCATTATGGGAATTGATGAATATTGTTTATATGTTGGATAAGGATCTAAAATTTAAATTTTTTTTGCAGTTTAAAAAAAATGATTCACTCAACATACAGATAGATCTCTAGCTTGGTAATATCCCAATTCTTAAGATTATCTTTATGGAAGTAGAAGTGTCTACAGGAGGTTAACCTTTCAACACATTTGCCAGAAAAATAAAAAATATCCTGTGATTTATCTCTCTTTCAAAATATAACAATAAAATTTGTATTTCTGTGATTTTTTGCAGTTTCTAATTGGCCTATTTTTCCATTTATCATTTTTAAATAAATTGATTTTTGACCAAATTTTATATATGATTAAAGATAATATATAGAGAGTTTTTCAATTTCAACAGGGAAAAATAGCACTGGATTTGAAATGGGTAAATTTTCTGTAATAATATTTGATAAATATTTTGTAATTCAGTAATGTTATTCATAATTCTTATCAATATTTTGACACAGTTCTCCATTTTTAATAGGAATACCTGAGACCTTAGCAACACCCTTACCTGATTGATGATGCTTAGAATGCAAGCTACTTAAGGTCACACACATAGTTAACTATATTAGCTTAGAATAGACCTCAAGTCTCTACTTTTATTCACTAATCTATTTATCACCAAAAAAAAAATGCAATGAAAATTTGTAAGTGGGTAGATGACCTGTGTATTTAAATGGAGTTTTCATGTATCTGAACAACTCAGTCTGCAACTCTCTAATATAAAACTATTGACATTATTTGGTTTCATTTCAGGGTATATACAGAGGGGTAACAGAGACAGAAACAGGGGGGAGGAAGAAAGAGAAAGCACAAAATTCTAAGATATCACTATTTTCTACAAAATCAAAACTCAAAGCTCATAAGCACGTAATGAATGTTTAAATTATTTTCATATGAAATATTCTGGTTAGTAACTACTCTTCTTTTGATTGAGAAGAGAGATGTAAAACAGTGTATTATAAGAAAACTTGTGTACTATTTAGAGCAGAGACCCCATTGACTCTATTTAGGGAGATATTTGAAGACATATTCTTTGGCTTTAATCTCTTATAATATGCCTCTCTGTTACTGTTGTGCAAGGAATTTGTCATAATGCCTTGCATAATAATTAAGCACCCTTCTCATTATTTAATATAACCTACTGTTGGGAACCGCCCTGACTGGTATCAGAAGCTGAAACCCCCGCCTAGGCTAAGGCTAAGGGAATGTCCTTGGAACCGTAAGCCAGCAAGGAGACAAAAGCTTATCTCCCTGGCAGGAATGCTGCTTCTGCTGCTTTATTCATAACTGAACCCCAAAAAGCTTGGTTGGTTAGCCAAAGATTGGTAAGATTCTCCAAGGGGGGAACGACCTAAGGCAGGCACAATCACTTTGGGAGGCCCCCCAAAAGGACTTGGGGGGCTGCAGCAAAAGGGGGTGATGGACCCTCGCTCCTGGGCTTTGACATGGCCTGAGTTCTCATCATCTGGGAGAAAATCTCCTTATCTGTTGGCTGCCTTAGTTCCTGTGCTCCACCTAAGCCTGAAACAATGACAGGGTGGTGCAGCTCTGTGCTGAAAAGGGCAGATTCCCAGGGTGATCAGGCCTAAGAAAGAACATGTAAATTACTGTGAAACCTTCTTTGTTTAGAATGCTCTCAGTTGAATGAGAAGGGTCCTAGGAGGAAGTTAGTTTGTTCCTCAAAGTCTTACAGCTCTTTGACCCCGACTCAAAATAGACCCTCAGACTTCCTTGTTTTCTATGGTTCCTTACTTCCCCCTAATGAGTACTGTACTTTACCTGAATTATTACGCAAAATGAGCCCAATAAAAGCAGGTATGGATGGCAAACGGGCGTGCTCCCCACTAGAGGGGGTGGCCATTCCTCCCCACAGAAACTAGTCTGTCTCTGTGCATGTTTTTTCTCGAGTGTTTTCGTCGAGACATCCGCAGCGTTCTGTGATCACTGCTGGCTAGTGACCCACGCATCAACCTACTATAGTGATTTACCAAAAATCGTAATTCTTCACGTGTAGGTAAAGTTGTACCTATTGACTTTAGGAATGGAGTTTGATATATGCATTTGTAATCATCATTGTAGAGTTCCTAATTCAACATTTCAGACATTATCAAAGATGATTTTACTATTGAGAGAGGCATTTTTGCAAATAGTGAGAAAATTAAATAGTTCAACTGAACTTCTTCAAATGTTTTAATATAAAGAAGTACTGTGTGGAGTTTCCTCAAAAATTTTTACAAAATAGAACTACCTTTTGACTCTAGCTATCCTACTTCTGGGAATATATCATAAGAATCCCAAAACACCAATATAAAAAAAAAATATGTGCCCCTATGTTCATAGCAGTATTTATAATAGCTAAGATCTGGAAACACCCTAAATGCCCATCATCAGGTGAGTAGATAAAAAGCTGTGGTGCATTTACACAATAGAATACTATGCAGCAATAAAAAAGAAGGGATTCTTATGTTTGTGATAGCATTTACTGACCTGGAGATCAGGTCAATTATTATGCTCAGGGAAATAAGCCAGTCAGTGAAAGATAAGCCATATTGTTACAGAACACACAACAAGGGGGGCCTGGGATGATATACCATTATTGAAAGAAGGCCCCGGGTCTGTTATGTCCGCCGCCAGAGGAAAGACGTCTCTTAATGCCAGAGATTTGTGAAAAGGAAAGGAAATGTTTATTTAATGCTATACTAGCTTAAAGTAGTGACCTAATGTCTTCACCAAAATCCTAAAGTCCCTTAAAACACCCACAAACACACACAGTCCTTCTTTCCTTCCCCCTTTGCCCAGTCCAGAGTACTGTATCTCAGGAAAGGAAATAGAAGTCCATGGCTCAGGCAGTCCCTGGTTCTTCCCAGTTAGTACTCCCTCTCGACTGGGAGACCTCCCTGGGTTCCCGGCACCCTCAGCTGAGTCACCGGGATCTCTGCTAAAACCAGGTGGTGGTTCCCCCTTCTAAAGCTGTGGGGGTCCCCACTCTGCCAGGCCGCGTGGTTCTCCCTTTCTCAGAGCTATGGGAGTCTTCACTCTGCTAAAGCTGTGTGGCTCTCTCTCCAATGGCCGTGATCCTCTCTCAGGGCTGTAGGAGAGGATCCCCACTCCGTCAAGTCCTCGTGCTTCTCCTTCTCTTCTCCTCAGGGCTGCGCATGTCTCTCCTTCTCAGGGCTGTGCATGGCTCTTCTCCTCAATCAGCATGGTTCTCTTTCCTAAAGCAGCATGGTTCTCCTCTCAATGGCCGCCAAATCTGGGTTTTAAATCCCCGCGGCCAATCTTCCTCTGCAGCCTCATTTCTGACTCCTCCCACACTCGGCTTCACATGCCAGAACTCGTGTCCTTCCAGCCTTACTGGGCTGCCATCATGAGTCTGGGCAGGCGTGGCCCCATGTCCTGGAGCCAATCCTCTCTGAGCTCCCACGCAGGCGCTGTAACTCAGGGGACAACCCCCACCCCCCACCAGTTACTTCTAGGTGGGGAAGTTACTTCTGGGTCGGGAAGTTACTTCCATTCCCCTGGCTTAGAGCTGATCACAGCTACTTAACCTATCTATGCAACCAGCCAAAGGCTATAGATATGTTAAATGACCAACCCAGGGGTTAGCTGCAAGGCTGTTGCTATGCGAAACAGCTCTCAATGGCCCTGCTCCATTTGTCCCTTCCCCCAACCCACACCCTGGGGTGGGGGATGGAGACATCTTAAAATCTCCTGGACACCTTAAGTTCTGGACCCCATTTCAAATGCCTATTTGGGGCCCCCCCCCTCTTGGCTGCACCCTGTAACAATATGATCTCATTTATATGTGGAATCTAATGAACAAACTAAAATGATGAACAAAAGAGAAACAGAAGCATGGATACATGGAACAGACAGATTAGTGTCAGAAGCAAGGAAAGAGGAGGGGACTGGATGAAAGAAGGTGATAGGATTAGGCAAAGAACATACATGCATGGCACATACACACAGACAGCAGCTGGTGATGGCCAGAAGGAAGTGGGGGTGAGGGTGGTTGGAGACGGGCAAAAGGGGGAAAATGGGGCATCTGTAATACTGTAAAAAAATAGAAATAAAAAAGTGAATAAATTCATTGTTTTTTAAGGCATCTGGTCATTTTGTTTAATAAAGTATTCATTAGGTCTATTCAGAAAGTATCCAGCCATGTACTATGAAAAATAAAGACATGTATTGAAGAAGACACAGGAAACATTGCACATAGGACAATGATGCTTCAAAGTGGGCACCTTGGGACCTCACACAGTTCCCCCCATTGCCATCACTTGTCCTGTCATATTTACTTGAATCTCATTGAAAGTCTGAAATCTCCTCCCTTTCAAAGGTGATTTTAACTTTGGGGAAAGCCAGAAGTCACAGGGGCACCAAATCTGGGCTGTAGCGGGGCTGAGTCAGCTGGGTGATTTGACACTTCAACAGAAACTGTGCATGAGACATGATGCTTGAGTGGGCATATTGTCATGAAGAAGCTGCCAATCACCAGTTGTTCATGGCTGTGGCTATTTTCTGCCATATTGCATATCTCAACCTCAACTATTCTTGAGGTAGTACTCTTTCCTAATTGTTTGGCTTGGGGAGGCATACTCACGATGGACAACATCTCCCCAGTCTAAAAATAGTTAACATAGGCTTGATCTTGCTGTGACTTTATTGTGCCTTCTTTGGGCATAGAGAACAAGGCAACTTCCATTGGGATGACTAGGTCTTCATTTCTGGATCATAGCCTAAACCCACTACTCATTTCCCGTTATGACTTTCTTGAGGGAATCTGGATCATTGGTAGCAGCTTGAATCAAGTCATTAGCAACTGCAGCACGATGTTCCTTCTCTGATAGCAGAAGCCTCAGAACAAATTTTGCCACAGCACATTTCATGCCAAGATCCTGCATCAAATTTTGGACACAATAGTTTTTGGAATCCTCAGATCAGCTTCTAGTTGTCCCACTGTCAGTTGCAGACCTTTGTTGATTGCATCCTGTACACGTTCAACATTTTTGGGTGCTGTGCTTGTCACAGGTCTTCCAGAATGCAGATCACTTTCAACAGGTTCTCAACTATCTTTGAAAGATGTGTGCCATACTTTTATTTGCACTGCATTCATTGAATTATCCCCGAAAGCCTTCTGAATCATCTGAATAGTTTCTGCAGAGGAATGTTCAAGCTTAATGCAAAATTTGGTTCAGATTTTTTGCTCCACTTGCTTAGTCATTTCAAATGGGACAGCCACATAGTACATATGCTCACTCAATGGTGTCTGCCTCCCCCACTGACTAGTACAGTGAAGTTGTTATTGTTCATGCAGATGCATTCCATTTCACTCTCTTTGGCTGCCAGGTTACATTGATGTCACACAAACAGTTCTTGTTATATTAAAAATAGCTAGAGTTTTTATCGACAGACCTCATATACTAGATAGATTCAATTACCTTGAATTAATGAGAATCTGTACATAATCCTAATTTAACATATTTTGTTTTCCCTTTACATTAAAAGACCTCCTCAGAAATAATAGAAATATACCAGGATAGATTACTGCTGTTCTTATTCTCAGAAAATATAGGAAGTTGAAAGTAAATTGAATGCTAAATGGTGAACATTGTGATTTTCAAAGTGCATGAATGTCCTCTGAATCTAAATTTGGAAAAGAGGCATTAAATTTTGTATAACCCAATTTTTATTTTATTGTTTAAAATTTTAAATCCAAACAATAGAGCTTTGTCTATTGGGACAATATGATAATTGGTAGTTTCCAGCTCTTAATTTAATTACACTGATTAGTCTCACTAGTACCATGCTGACAGTCTGGTTTATTTTATAATATATATCCTTTTCTTCAAATATATAGATTTATTAGCTTGTTGAAAGATTTTATCCAAATTTCATTCCTAGTAAAACTCTGACAGAGATTAAACTGTTTCTCATCTTGTGGCAACTCTTCTTAGAACTAAAGATGACTACAGCAAAATTCCTGAAGCTTGGGCTATAGAATAGAATAACTTCAACAGTTTAACTGTATATGTTAAACTACAAGACATTTTAACACCATCTCAAGAGCAAAAGATAATGTGACAAATCCTTTAGAATATGCAGCAAACTTTATGGTCAAAAATTTATCCCATCAAATGTGTTTTATTGTTTATTAAGGATCTGTATCTTATTTGAAAATATTAACAATTGAAATGGCCATCACTAACAAAGACAGGCTAATTAAAGACTTCACATGAACTAAGAATGTGAGAGAATGATGGGAGAGCTGTTTAATTACAACAGGGGTAAGGCAGTTTTTAGGTGAAAAGGAAAAAAGAGAAGCTAAAGTATTCCTTTTCCTATTTCCTTCAAGCTTGTATTATCTGATGGTCTTGATATTTAAAGGGGAGAGTGCAGTTAGAGGGCTTTGAACTTGTTTCCATGAGATGAAGGACATTGCTCTCACCTACATAATATTTCATGGAAAGACACCCAAAAAAATCAGGGAGGAAGAATAGCAATGAACCTTTTAATATGACTACAGTATAAGAGAGAACCCCCTAAAAATGGAATTTATGAAAAACTGTGTATTTATTCCTACATGTTTAAACTTCAGTCACCTTCAAAGTATTATCCATTTGATGCCTCACACCCATTGAGAATTTTATTCCTACTACCCCAAACGGTTTTTGAATTTGCTGATTTTGATGCCTTTTAGTGCTTCTGCCAGTTTTTTTTCCCCACCTCTTTCACATCAGCAAAACATTTGCATTTGTGGCTTTTTTTCATCTGGGGAAACAAAAAAAGGTCGCTTGGGGTGAGACAGGGTGAATAGAGAGGGTGGAGCACAGGGAGGGGTCATGCCATTTTTGATCAAAAACCTTTGAACACTCAGCAAGCTGTGGGTAGGTGCACTTGTGAATCACCTATCATGAAATGGGCAAATGCATTGAGAGTCTTCAAAAAATTTTTCTGAAGCTGAACACAGCATTTCATAACAATGCCAGCTGGCACACTGATACAGATGGGTTCCTAGAACACTCATCTAGTGAGGAAAGCCTATACTACAAGGGGTCTGCCCTCCAAAGGATAATTCCAGTTTTGGGGGGACCCCCTTATTTAGTGTGTCAAGTCTTAATATATAAGTAAAAACCCCATAGGATTGAGTATTACCAAAAAAAAAATAAACTTCCTCCTTAGGACCTACCAGACACAGATGCATCATATATTATCACTGCCTTCTGTCTAAATACTCTAAATCAGTATAGGGGTTGAAAAGTGGTACCTTAAAAGATATACCCACTATTCACATCAAATTCCTGGAACCTGTGCATTTTCCCTTATTTGAAAAAAGGTCTTCACATATGTAATTAAGTTAAGGATCTCAAGATGAAGAGATCACCCTTAAATTCAATGAGTGTCTGTGAGAGACACACAAAGCAGATTTGCCAGAGAGAAGAGAAGGAGATGATGTGGAAACAGAGATAAACGCAGACTGATGGGGCTGCGTGCCAAGGAAGCCAAGGACTTCTGGAGGTTAGTTCCTAGAAACTGGCAGAGGCCAGGAGGGATTCTTCCTTATAGCCTCCAGGTTTCACTCTTCCTGACTCCAGACTGTGAAAGAAAGTTTCTCTTGTGGTACTGTGTTATGGTGTCATAGGAAACTAGCATATTCATTAAGTATCTCCAACAAACTACTTTGCCAACTCTTTCTTTTTCAAATAAAATTGACAAGAGTTTATTAAATGCTTCTATTAGAAATATGCTCATCTTAAAGATAAGAATTAGTTCCAAAATACCTTTGGATTTACTAACCCAATCATCGTAGAAACATAGATCATATTCTTGAAAATACCATATGATTTTATAGTGATTTCTATCTTATTCAATGATTAAATATTCTCTTCTTGAATGTGATAAGAAAGAGAAAAAATGCAATATACCATAAGATTCATATTGGCTTTGGCATTACTCATGACAGTGGCTATCATCAAACTATTGTCTCTATATTCCACATTTGCACACTTTTTTCTTGGTTTAGATACAAATACAGCTAACTGCTAGCAGTTAGGATCATCTCCTAGGTAACATAATAGGCAGAATTCTTTTGACTTACATATCATTATAAGGACAGTTGCATAGCTAATTCACAAGTGTATGTCTATATGTATATGCATACATCGATGTGTATATATAATTCCTATGTCCTAAATCAATCAATATCTTCCTCTTTCAGAAAGTCTCTCACTCTTGTTCTCACTGTGTAGTGTATTTTCTTTGTCCCAACAGCAGCTTATAAATCTGATATAATTTCTATCATATTTAAGGGTATCTGAAAAGTGATAAGAAAAGGAAGCAAATGTAAATTATAATATGGCTTTTATTTCCTTAGACTCTACTAATCTTACTACTCTTTAAGAGTGGGAGTAAAAGGTGACAATAGCATTGATCACCTAGGCATCCCAGTTTTATCCTGGGAATCACTGTATTCACCTAATGTTCCACTGGGTGGATACCATTGTAATTTTCTTGCCCTGACTCCCACCCCATCAGAGCTTTTGTCTTTGTTGTTGTGTTAGAGGGTATCTGGCAGTTTATTTACTAGTACTGGTATTCTGTTACAATTTTTTCCAAGAGACAATCTGATATCTTGAAATTCTTGAAGTGAACATGAAATAGGACTATATGGTACATTTTGTATAGGTATGTACCCCTACCAAATGGGGTTCCAGTAATATTTTCTCAAACTAAAGAGGCAAGGAGCTTGTCAAGGCCATTTGTTATAAAAGCCTGGTGTTTTTTCTGTGATCACCACACAGATAAACTTCTAACAGATTTCCAGTTTTGTCATATTCCAAGTAAAATAATAAAATAAATAGTTGATTGTATGGTCACAAAATAATGAGGACATAATATAAAATAGTAGTCTAGAGCCAGATTGATGATTTCATATTCCAGTTGAAGCAACAATGTGACCCTGGAAAAATTACCTAATGTTTATCAGCCATCTACAAGAAGAGTACATGTATTTCACAGGGTTGCTGTGAAGAGCACATTAGATAATAAATATCAGGTAATGAGCACACTCTCTATTACCTAGTAAGTGCTCAATAAACCAATTTTATAATCATACAAATTAATGGTATATCTGAGTAAATTATGTGAAATTCAATGGAAGGATATAAATCTTATAATCATGGAGTAATGTACAATATAAGATGGTGTGGCTATATGTGGGTCTTTCCATGTTCTTCAATTTTTGTATTTATAAGTAGCAAAGCAAATTTTTATTTTTTGTCTAAACAATTAGTTTAGAACTTTAAGTCATTTGCAACATTGAACCACTGTCTTGAAATTATCTTGAATTCCAAATGAAAGAGAACTAATTTGAAGGATTCTTGTATACTTTCCATTATGAAGTTAACAATGGAGAGTATATCACATGTCAACTTGTTTTAATTTTATGAAGAATTTTCTTCCTAAGTGTTCTCAAGCCTATAGGTCTTCTTGTTTTCATTTTGTTTTTATTATGATTTCTAATTTTATTCTTCTAGAACATTTATAGTTTTCTCATACTAAATATATTGTCTTTGCTCTCCACAGCTGCAATAGGAGAACATACGAGTGCTAGTAATGAATCGCCAGTGGCTAATCTTAAGTCTTCCTTAGTTTGCAATAAGCATTGGATACCTGCTGAGAGGTGCCAGCAGAAACGTGCTGGGATAACAGTTCTGCCCATAGTCCTTTTAGATACGTACTAATTCCACTGTGTAGTGTGATTAAGGAGAGGAAAGACAGGTTCATGAGTCAAAAAATTCCGGTAAGGCTTTTTTTCCTCTTCTGCTTATAAACAAGTAACAAAGTCCATAAAAATGAGTTGTTTGAAAACTATCACTCTGCAATTTAGATTTTAGTAATATGCATCCCTGCAGCTAGGAGAGACAGAGCTGTGATGTGCCTCAGTTCATTTAAATAATTTGAGCATTTCTACAAATATTTACTGGCATGTATGAGTAAAATTTAAAAAATATATAAATCATTTGGATTGGGGAGCAAGGTGCAGTTGCAACAGTAGGAAAAGGCGACTAAATAGCAAAACAATGGCATGGCTGTGGAGCTAGCCTGGGAAGTAACACAAAAGAAACAAGGCAGGTGGGGAATCAGTTGATGGAGCTAACAGAGAGCCCCCGACTTCACATAGAGAGAAGCTATATGAGCCTTGGTGCTGGGTGAGCATCTGCACCTAGATTCTGATATTTAGAAAAAAGATCGGAAAGACTACATTACTGTTCATTTAATAGGTGTTTAATACATCAATGTTGAACAGGTACCTATTTTAGGAACTGCCCTGTGCTTAGCAAAATGCTTTTTAATCACCAAATATCCAGGGTGACTTTAACTTCTGAACTATTCATCCAAACTTAACAAGGTAGAAAGGGGTAAGAAAAATACTGAGGAAAGTATCCACATCTTAGGAAAACCAGCCCACTCAAGCACTAACATACTACGTGTATTGGATAAAAAGTACCACATGTGAACTTGGCTCAATAACTGGGTATCAATAAAGACAAGATATTTTTCCCAGCAGGCTCTATACTAAGGAAAGATGCAGTAATATTAAAACAAAAACAAGAATAAATAATAGCCTCCATTTTATAGTGCATGGGTTATGGCTTCACATTCAATGCAATTTGGAAAGGCCAATTTCATAGGTGTTTATGGGGAACTGGAAATGATTTGAAGATAGATGTCTGCTAGTTTGAAGTTACCATCATAGAGGAAAAGAAAGTATTCCCACAAAACTTATGATGGCACCAAGCATCACATTTAGTATGTACAGAGATGTAAAGCACACACACTTGCTTAAATTATAACTTTCATTATTGTGGCTATTTGGGGAATGTGGAAAGGGCAGATGCTATATAAGTGGAAAGGATATGGTCTGGAAAGAAAGATTGTTGCCTGAATATTTTAGTTTTGTCACTTGTCACCCCATAAAATTTTCTTAAATTCCTTCTCTCCCTGTGTCCCTCTGTCCTTAATTCCCTCCGTTCCTCCCTTCTTTTTGATTTGGTTTACATCTCCATTCAGTTATTCGAACCTGGAATGCCTTAATTAAATTTTGAGCTGGGTTCTACTATTGAAGCATCAAGCGAGCTCGGCTGCTCTCTAAATGATTAGAAGATGTCTTGTCCAGAGCAACATGGTTCAGAAGATTGAACCTGAAGAGAAGAGCAGATGCTGTGCTTCTTGTGTCACTTTCCATCACTGACGTCTGTGCAGTAGATGTGTCATTATGAGCATCCTCTTCTCTTTATCATTGATGAAGTTGAACAGCAGCAGCCAAGCATGACATATTAGCTCTTTTTAAACAAACACATCAATCTTAAGTTTTCATGTTCTCAATTCATTGTTGGAGTGATGGAGTGAAATCACAGCTTCTTTGTGGGGTTAGGATTCAAATGAGATCCAAACTGGGTGACTGAATGACATCCTGTTGCTTCAATTAGTTTTGGAGAATAAACAATTACAGAGATATGCAGAGATAGAGTTCTGACTTGAGAATAACAATAGTTATGCCTCTAAGTGAGGTATAAAATATAGTTATATTTGTTACAATGACTTGATATTGAATTGTCATTACTGTCATTACATTGTTTTCTTCTAATGTTTTCTTTTCCAAACATTTAAAAAATAAAATGTGTATATAACTATTGAAAAAGAGCCATTTGAAGTTTAGGAAAAAAATCAGAAGATTTAAGAGAATAAAAGTTACTCTTCATTTTATAATTTAGAGATAAATATTAGTATAATTTTGCATACATTCCTCTTCAGTATCTTCCTTTTTATAATTATTGTTATACTGTATGTATACTTTAGCATTTTCTTATCTTTGGCTTTTATTTGAGGTCATTGTGCATTTTTACTGATATTAAAAACTCAATTTATATACCTGCATAATATTGCAAAATACATCTGCAAACAACTTACTTTATTCTGTATTTTTAAGCATTCAGTTAATCCCAATTTTAGCTATTATAAAAATCATGAACATCAACATTCATAAATACATATTTTTGACTAATCTCCAAATTAAGAGCATTTTCTTATCTCTCCATACGTAATGTTAAATTGTTCATACACACACACACACACACACACACACATTAATTCTCCCAGAAGCATTGCTTATTATATGATGCGTAGGTTTGGTTTTAAAATTATCATTAAAAAACTAAAACAGAAAAGAAAGAAAAGAAAAAACTCTAATTTGATTCTATACAATATGACCGATTAACCACATTTTTATTTGTTTATTAAACTTTTAGTAATTTTTTTTCAATTAGATTTACTTCACCCTTTTGTTATTAGAACATGGAGTGCCTTAATTAACTTTGGGCCTGGATTCTGTTATTGAGGAATCAAAGGTGCAATATACACTGTCTCCATATTGTATATATATGTAAGCTCACTACAGGTCAGATATTGTAAAGCAATACAGGAGCTATGACAGGAATATATAAAGGGGAAAATCAGGTTTTAAATTTTATTTTAGTTCTGTGTAGCAAAAATAAAGTCCTGGAAAATTCCTTCAATGAGCTGGTTCCTATAAATTGGGCATTCCCAATGCTCAAGTAATTCCTTTTCTGGTAAACTGACTACTTTCTCTAAAGAAATCTTTAAATAGAATTATCGTTAAAAATTTTTACATGAACTTACTAAAGGAATGCTAATTTTGATGATATCTGTCAAATTGATGTAACCACAACAAACCTGAAATAAAGTGTGCATCCAGGAAGTCATGAAAAAGAAATAGGAAAGCCAAGAAGAAATAATTAAAACAAAACTTAATCAAATCAAGTTGGCAATGACAGCTCAGGGCACTGTGTGCATCCTTCAATCAGATTAGTGAGGCGCTGTCGGGCTTTAAAGAGATAGAGAGACTGGGCAAGGCTCCAGAAGATGGGCAGCAAACCAGTTCAAACCACCAGGAAACAAAATGATTGTTGAGCTTACAGTCAAGATATGAGGACAGTTTAGGGGGTATTGTTAAAAGGATGCTTTAGAATAACATGAACATGAATTAGTAGTAAGAGGATCCATGTGAATGGGCAAAAAATAAATAATTTTTGACTAATGGTATCCATATTATATACAATCTATACATTATTAGGTTAGAAATGTGATAAGTAAATAATGTCTCAGAATTAGTCATGATATTGAGACAACTTCTTATAAAAAGTTTCTAGACAATACGGAAAAATAGCAACTATATGATGTGAAAATTAAATTATTGTATATATGCATTCTTACTAAATGTGGGAGCTTTAAAGCGGTATCAGAAATATTACAGGAATATCTAAAGGAAAAACTATGTTTTAACTCAACTTTCATAAATATTCAGAATCAAGCTAAATAAGCATCAGTTAAAAAATTTACAATATAGAGCCTTATGAAATATCACCATAATCAACATTTTTGTTAATGACTTGTACTGCATGTTAGACATAAATATGGGTGAAAGTATTCAAACATTTTGAAAGCATAGTCAAGAATCTTTCTAATTATGTGCAAGTGGGAAGAATATTCATTTATTGGCTGAAAAATGATGAATTAGAAGATAATGATAGCTTAAAAGATGGTCAACTATACACGTGTTTAAATGTTTAGTTATGTTTTTATTGGTTAAACAATACATGTCTATTGCTAACTGGTAGGCCTAGACTGGTTTTACTTGGTTTAATTCATTGAATGTTTAAATTTTTTTTAAAAACATGCCTCTTGAACATCTTATTGGTATATAATAGTTTGTTTTATTTGATTTTTAAATTGTAAAGAAATTGACAGCTTTAGAGTATTTACTACAGAACATGTTATGTTTTTTTAACTCATGAAAGTTATTTTTGTGCTGATATATAATTTTGTTGTTCTCTCGATACCCTCTTTACATTTTTTTAAAAGTGTCTTGCTAAGTTAATTATACTTTTCATTAGTATTATTAATGGGGGTAGTTTTCCATTATATTTCATAATTACTTTTTATTACAATACAGGAAAATGAGTTGGGTTTTGAATATTATCTAATTGTCTTATTATATAATTAGTCCAAATGTATTTTATATTGATTACCTTAGATATTTTTAAGGTATAATTCTATATACACAATGAAACTGAACAATGTCCTACAATTTTAATACAGCAGTTTAAAGAGCTATGGCTTATGTATAGCAGTAATTACAAACATTATTTTATTACCTTAGTCACAGTTATTATTTATTAAAAAGTATTAAGTGTCTCTGGCCCTATTTTAAGGATTGGTGATATAGCAGTGAACAGAGATGCAAATTCCCACCCTCATGGAGCTTATATTTTAGTAGAATCTCAAATTCACACTCTGAGTGGGAAAGAAAAGCAATCGAAAAATTTTGGATTGAGGGAGGATATGATCTGATTTTAAGTCCTGCTTAAAAATTTTAGCATTGTATGGAAAACAGACTGAAGTGGTCAAGATTTGAAACAGAGGCCAGTTAGGAGACTGTTGCAATGATCTAGATGGCAGATGATGGGGGCTTGAATGAAGATGAGAGGTTCCATTTCTTATTATTAAACCATAGTTAAAAATTACTGTGAATCTGGAATTTATTTGGAGGAAAAGCTGATAGGATTTGTTGGTAAAGTGAAAGTAGGTGTCAAAAATTAATGAAAAGATTTGATATAAATTTGGGTCTAATACTGTAAAGTAAAATATGACCACCTTTAGGTAGCATTTTAAGAGTTCTACAGAGCGAGTGAGGTAATGATAATGATGGGCTGCCCTCAATTCCTCCCTGTAATATTGCATTCACTTTTGGATATTATAATTTATTATTTTTGTTATTTTCATTTCTTTTTATTTTATTTTTAATTAAATTTATTGAGGTCACTTTGGTCATATAGGTTTCAAGTATAGACCTCGATGACACATAAACTGCATATTGCATTGTGTGGATATTATAATTTAAACAGATTATAAACTAGTTAAAATTGGCTGAAAGGAGTGTCTTCATAATTGTCAAAGCACTGGCATCATATATATAATATGAAGCACACCATTAACTTCAAATTATGAGCTTTTGCAGAGCAAAAAAAAATTTGTCTAGATCTAATTTGTCAGTTTTTCCTTTTAAGAATAACACTTTTTTATGTAAAGGCTAAAAATACTTTGCTAAAAACACCTGAATATTTTTTCTATCAGCATTTTCTACTTTTATTTTCTACATTTAAGTTCATAATCCATTTTGAGTTATTTTTAATATAAGTTTTGAGCTTTAAGTCAAGGTCCTTTTGGGGGAGGCACTTTCCATAGTACCATTTGTTGAAAAGGTGATCTTTCTTTTATTGAATTGCATTTTTAAATCTTTGCACAAAATGAGTTGAGCATATTTGCATTGGGTTATTTCTGGGTTTTCTATTTCATTACATAAATCCATGTGTTTATTTCTTTGCCAGAAGCACAATATCTTGATTACTGTAGCTATACAGTAGAGTTTAATTATCAAGTAAAATAATTCCTCCTGTTTCATTCTTATTTCAAGATAATTAGAGCTATTCTGGAGCCTACAGCTTTCCACATAAATTTTAGAAATGTCTGTATCTACAAAGATCTTTGTTGGGGTTTGGGCAGAGATTGCATGAAATCTATAGGTCCATTTGGGGAGAATTTTTATGTGGAAATTACAATCCATGAACTTGTTATTTCTCTTATTTATTTACCATAAATTTTCTTTGATTTCTTTCACCTGCATTTTCTAATTTTTATATACACATCCTCTACCTACTTTGTTAAATGTATGCTTACTTTCCATTATGTTTGGAATAATTGCAAATGGTATTGTACTTCTAATTGCTGTTTTTTCCTGTGTTAATTGTTAGTACACAAGAGTGTTATTGATTTTTTGGCATGCTAATTTTGTATCCTGTGATCTTACTAGTTCTAATCCTAGGCATATTTTTGTAGATTCCTTGTGGTTTTCAATAGTCATTTGTTCTGTAACTATAGATAGTTTTATTTCTTTCTGTCCAGTCTGTATATTTTTTCTTGCTTTATTTGAATGGCTATATCTTAAGTATTATAATTGAATAAGAATTTTGAGAGTTGACACCTTGCCTTTCTCCCAGTTTTAGGGGACATGAGTTTGACCTTCGTTATTAAGTTTGATGTTTTTGGTAATTTTTTAATGCCTTTATGAAGTTGAGTAGTGTGAATGGGTCTTAAATTGGCTAAGAATATTGCATTGTATTCTCTGCCATTGTACAAAAATTCAATTCTCTGATTTCAGGCATTGAGGTCCAAGTCCCTCTGGTAGTGAGTGGCACACCCTTTTCCTGCTCGTGGAGTGTGATTATCCTTAACCTTTTATTTAAGATCCCTGTGAAAGCACCTAGTGATGAGAGGACAATTTTCAAAGCTACAGAAAAGTAAAACTGTTTTCATGCACTTTTAGTAGTGTTTCTTTTTAGCAGGAACATGTCAAATATTTGTCTTCATGGTAGTACAACTCCTTTTGGGATAGGAAATAAAGCTCTCACCTAACCTCTGGAGGCTACCCAAGTTTGTTGAAAAGGTTTTTGGTTGAACAACAGCATATTTTAGGTCAGTTAACACATGGCTTTGCAGAGATGGGCTGTGAATTGCTTGGTATATCATACACCACCTATTTCCATTCTTGTGAAGAATCAAAGGAAGAGGAATCACATCTAAACACAAAATTGAGTAAGATGCAATTTCTCTGAGCAACATTTCTTTTTGGGTGAACTGGTACAAACTTTCTGGAAGTTTCCCTGGAGCCCTGGAGATGGTTGGAGCACCACTGACAACATGTTGGAATATGTTCTATAGCAAGTGAGTTTATGTGTCACAATAATGACTGAGAGAAGAGAGCATAAAAGCATGAAAGAATAATCCACTTTGCTTCCCAGAAATCCTAACGCACAAGTTACACCTTCGTCAAGTCCAAATTGAGCAAAAATAAGCTATTAACCAACCTTGTCACTGTCATTAAAACAAAGTACACTCAATTCTGAATAGTGCCTCTTTAAGAAAAAAATTTGTTCTATTGAGTATATTAAAAATAAATTCTGGTTTAGTATTTTAGAAGTTTGACTAAGCTTTTTTCTTTCAGTGAACCATTTCTATTTACATCACTCTCAATAACTATGTCATCTCAGATTATCCTTGAATCTATCCGGTGTCATGAAATCTACTAGAATGAACCTGACCAATGACCATGGTTAAAATAGAAGTATGATGGCAACTTCTTAGAATAGAACCATTTACTTAACAACTTCCTTCCACTAATCTATTTCTATTTGGTCTATGGCTACATATAGTTCTTGCTTTCTTTCTTTGAACTCCCTCATCTTGACTTTTGGGACAAATGCAGTATATTTATATCTTTCTCTGATTGTCAGCATTATTTTCAACATTCCAGTTGACAAAGTTTTAGTTTGGAAGTTTTTAAAATTTATTTATTTTAACCATTTTGACATTCTTTCATAGTCTAAAGTTTACAAGGCTCACCAACCAAGGGATATAAATGAGGTGACATTAATGTTAATATGGGAATTTCACTGGTATTTTCTACCTGCTCAACTGCAGGACCTTACCCCCTAAAATAATCTTCTGTTGTTGGGACTTGTTAGGGGGTGTTTTGCATTTGTGCAGCACTGATTTTACACATCCCAGTATTGTGTTTTCCCCTCATGCCTCCACTGTTGATTGGTTATGTCAATTCATCATTCTGCTATATTTGCCATAATTAGGGTATTTTGGTGAATCCCAAATAAGCCAGACTTTAAAAGGCACTTTATTTCTTTCCATCATTAAAGTTACCTTCATGATAAAACCAGACAGAAGTGACTACATCCTGTATGATTCTATTCATATGGCATTTTAGAAAAGGCAAAACTATAGGTAGAGAGACAGATCAATATTTGCTGGTGGCTGGGGTAAGGAGAAGGGTTGTCTACAAAGGGAAAAAAAGGATTTTGGGGGGGTTATCAAACTATATTTTGATTGTGGTTATAGATAAACAGTTTCATGTATCATAATTCAAAAACTATATGATAGTGTAAAATTTACTGTACCATATGTAATAAAAAAATCCTCAATTTAAACAATATCTTTCATGAAACTATCTCCTTTAACTTCTGTCTGTCTCCACATGGTAGAGTATAAATAATCTCTGTGGCTGAGTCGGATTTTGTGGGGAGGGCAAAAGTTATAACCTCATTCCCTCGGTCTCCCTGCACATATCCCTTCCCCTCTGTACCCCAAAGAGAAGACTGTATGTATGTTTGTTCATAACATTAGACACTTCGACTCAGTGATTTTAACTCTAGATATGCAATGAAAACAAGTATTTAAATTTCCTTAAAATTCATTTTGAAGTAAACTAAATTTCACTGCAAAATTGTTTTTTCATAATGTTCAAGTGTTAATTAGTAGGTGTAAAATTTTATGTTTAAAAAGACCTATTTGATTGACTTGATACGTGGTTTATTACAGCACTGACTCTGCAACAGATGCATAATGCAACATCTAAACTTGCCTGCACTCCCAGATGACACCTTCTGCTGTGTTGGTTTGACAGTCCCTGCTTTGAGCACATCCTACAGTTACTCTATCATCGAGTAATTATGAACATGGAATTGGTCTTCGTATGCAATAGAAATCTTTCTCATTTAAACCCACATGCTCTGGTTCTTTTCATCATAGTGTTTTACATAGTCTTTATCTCTTTACATGAAAAAGAAAACTTTAAAACATGCAAAACAACTAGATGTCTTTCTTGAATCCTCTTTTCTTCAGCCTGGGAGACTTTCATTAAATGATATGATTTCATTTCCCTATAGCAACTTGGTCTTCTTTTCTTATTTAGTTTATTATCACTGCTATATTTTTTACTAGTTGACTTATTGTTTTTCATATTTTAAAAAATTTTCCTGCCCAGAGTTTAATGCAGTTCTTGAAGATATCTGATTAGATCAGAAACATTGGGGGTCTCACTGAAGATATTATGTTCCTATTCATGTAAACTAAGACAGGTAGGCTTTTCCCCCTAAGATATATTACATATCTTGACCTCTTTTTTGTAGATTATGGTTTCATTTTCTCTTCTATACAAGCTTAATATTATTTAGACATTTGATCAACATGCATTAAAGATTCTCATTTACGTCACTGGGTAAAGTATTGTCCTGAAAGAGTAGCACAGAAGGAAATATTCCTCAAGATCTATGCAATCCACTGATTGGAAACCTCTGGGTACAGCTGTGCAACCAAATGCAAATTTACCTAGTTATGTAATTATTTAACTTATATTTCTTCATCTTATTCATAAATATGTCATAAGAAACATTTATGTAACTTACTGAAATCTGGATACTTCTTGTCTACTGCATGTTTTTCTGACTTCCCAGTCTGGTAAGCCTGTCAAAAAAGAAAATGAATGTCTAAGAAGTTTTTTTTTTTTTTCTCAAGCAACCTGTGGTAATGATCATTGCTTGTTTTTTAGTTTTTCTTGCAAAACATTATGTTAACTATCAGTTCTGAATTCTTACCTGATATTGATGGAAAACTCTCTGCTTTTCAAACTATAACCATTTTTCTTTTTCAAAAATCAAAATTCCCACTTTTCCATTTGCTGTCTCATGGAGTCTTCCTTGTTTTCAGTGAAACTTCAATCCCTCTTCAAGGAATATCCCACAAGGGACAAGTAATTTAATAAGAAAATTAGTATTTTTTTCACTAGCCTTTAAAGTCTTATTAAATAATTCATAAAAATCAGTAAAAATTACAATTTTCCCAATGAAAAATATGTAGAGGTGAACAATTCCTGAATAAAAGTGCCAGTAAGTGTTATAAATTAATATAAAATCACACATTTAAACAAGTTGTTATTTCTCACCTATAAATTTATCAAAAATTTATTCTTTCATCTATCAAAAAGTTCTGAATTATACTTTATATCAGGTTCTATATTAGGGATTAGAGATTTGGTGTTATGAAATACACATATTTTCCTGTCTTTTTTGGCATTCACAGTTTAATTCAAATTTAATGATAACAAAGCATGAATTCTACAAATAAGTTTATTTCTGGTAGTCATAAGAACTATGAAAAGTCACAATGCATAAAGACAGGGACAGCTGTTTCAACTCTTTTAGTCAGGTCCACTGAAAAGTGCACAATTCAGCTAATATTCCAGTGATGTGAAGGAGGAAAACAAATGGAGATGCCGGGGAAAATTTTATAGTCAGAGGGAAATAATTTAAAGGCTTTGATTCAAGGGATCAAAGACCGATGTGACTGATGTACTGCAAATGCTGGAAAGAGGAAGAGTGACACAGTCTAAGAGACAGACCAAGAACTACATTGTATAGACTCTATGGTAACGAAGAACAGGGGACAAAATTAGAGTGGAAAAAGCTGGGGAGTGTTAGATTTGATTTATCCTTTGGAAAACAATCGCCTTTACTGCTATGTTAAAAACTGACTATAAGGGTCATATATGGAATAGGGAGAATGGTAGTAGGCTCTTGCCGTGTTTGAGATAGGGAATGATGTCTTGGACTATTGTGCTAACATTGGAGATGATGATGAATGACTGGATATTAATAGGTTCTCTGTCATCAGAGAGAATTTTTTTCTGAAGGACTGAATATGAAATGTGAGGTTAAAAAGAAGCCTAATTTCTAGGATTTATGCTGACCAGCTGGGGACATTAACTGAGAAGAGAAAGATGAAGATGTTGGATCAGTCATTCATGTAATTTTGTTTTGGTGTTTTGTTTCTGAATGGCTCCTTTTGTGTAACGGCTACTTTTGTTTCAGAAGAAAACAGCCTAAGTGCCCATCAGTAAATAAGTTGATCAAAAAACTATGGTACATTTACACAATGGAATACTATGCAGCAGAAAGAAAGAAGGAGCTCCCACCCTTCACAACAGTATGAATGGAACTGGAAAGCATGTGCCAAGTGAAATAAACCAGGCGGTGAAAGGCAAATACCATATGATCTCACCATTAACAGGAACCTAATCAATAAAACAAACAAGACAAGCATAGAAAACCAGAGACTTGGAAATAAAGAACAAACTGACAGTGACCAGAGGGGAGGGGGGAAAGGATAATGGGGAAGCAAGTGGAAGGGTTAAGTCAAGGAACATGTATAATGGACACTTGGACAAAGCCAACAGAGGAGAGGGAATGATTCAATGAGGAAGTGGGAAGGGTGGGGGAGCGTAATGGGTGAAAATGGGGACAACTCTAACTGAACAGCAATAATTTTTTTTAATTGGTCTTAGAAAAAAAGAAATATTTTCGTATCATTCTGAGGTGTTAGTTGTAGTGCCTTTAGAGTTTTCTTCTGTTTGTAACTGTTAACTCTGATCTTTTTGGTCTTGGCTTTATAATATGTGTTTAGTACTGTTTTAACTCAAATGTTTAGTGGTTCTTGATTTTAGGCTATTTCAAGTAATGTTGAGATTTTCTATCTGAATGTCTATGAATTACACCAACAAGGATTGTGGTGCTGTGCTTAAGGTGAATCGACAACTGTTCTTTAAGGAATGACAGCTCTTGGAACTCGTGAACAAACTGAGACACTGTCCTGAGTTGTGTTACAGTTCTCCATAGTTAATATTTCTGCTTTGGGCAGTTACTTCTGCAGGTTTTGATTTAATCATGCTAGGTTTGCTCTTGTTTATCACATTAGCTTTCCCTGAGTCTGGCATAACTCTCCATGCTGAGGAGAGGAACTGTCTAATTCTCAGCAAGATTGTGGACCTATTGAATCTGTTTTTGAGCACTTTTCTTTTTAGACTCAAAACCAAAAACAACCAAACACAAAGATTTAAAATTCTATAATCTGCATCTAGCCTCTAGGCTGAGATTGGGAAATTTAAATTAATGGCTACAAGTGGAGTTCTGACAGAATTACTGAGATTTCTCTACTCAATTGATAAAAACCTGTTCTGTTATCTTTGTCACCTTTTATTCTAGTTTTATAATTGAAGCTTACAGCATACAAATGTAGGTAATCTTGCTTTGTTTCTAGAGCTCATTCCGATTTTTCCTATTGGATTCTTAGAAAAGGAGAGGAAGAGGGATCTATAGCAATTGTTCCTCTTTCCATTGTATAGGGATGTTACTTACAATGTTTAAAAATTTTGTGCTTGAATATAACTGCTTTTCCAATTTTTTAATATGCAATTCCAATACACTCTTTTCTTTGTCAATGGGATAATTTTTAAATACACAGCCAGGATTTGTTTCTTGATAGCTATTAGATTTCTTTGGGAAACTGTTTTCTGGAATCTTATGACATCATTATTTCTGTGTTGCTGCTAATTGTCAACATAATAAATAAAGTTTGTATCATGTAATTGTAAAACCATAACTTCAAATTGTAGAAAAGCTTACTAATTATAAAACTCTTGGAGAATATATAACTATACAAATAAAAACTAAAATAACCCACAATACAAATTATACAGAACATCAAAAGTACAGAATTTCCAATAACCCAGTCAACTTTCTCCATTTCTTCTATCTCTTGTTCTGCTTACTTAATAGAAATTTAATTTGTTTCAGAATTAAATTAAAATTAACAAATCAAGAAAAACATTTCCTGGAGTTCCATCATAATAATATTTTATTTTATACCTGTTGGATTGTCCATGTGTATATTCGATTTTTACACATTTAAAATAAATTATCATTAGGTATTTAAATTTTATTTTTTAAATTTTTTTAAAAATTTATTTATTTAGAGAGAGAGGAAGGGAAGCAGAAAGAGAGGGAGAAAACCATCAATGTGTGGTTGCCTCTCACACACCCCAACTGGGGACTTGGCCCACAACCTAGGCAAATGCCCTGACTGGAAATCAAATCAGCAACCCTTTGGCTCACAGGCTTGTGCTCAATCCACTAAGCTATACCAGCCAGGGCTAGATGTTTATATTTTATATATCCAATCAAAGTGATGCAGTATGTATTATTCCATTTTGCTTTAACTTTTCATTTTCTTTCTGTCCCCTGTATCTTTTCTCTTCTTCCAGAAAAGAAATTTGGCAAATATAACACCTACATTAAAAAAAATTAATATCACAAGTATGTAATTTTGTAAAATATATCACATGCCTCCATCTGTATTGATACATATAGTTTATTATTTTTAGTATTGAAGAATATTACATAGTATATACTTAATACTACAGTATATGATACTATGCTACAATATAGTACACCATGTTATACTATGTTATAGTATGTTATACTATATAGTATATTGTACTGTGCTATAATATCACTATATTATAGTAACAGTAAGATACCATAGTATAGTACATATCCTCTGTAATAGTATATACTATAGCATATTACATATACTATATAGTATATAGCAATATACTATTAATGTATGTATTATACTAATATATATCAATATGCAGTCATTTATATATGAATACATATTAATATATACTAATCAACCATAAATTATTTTATATTATTATTCATGTATAAATAAATTAATTAGTTATGCATTATTAAATAGAACACATTAATAACGATAAATTATTTATATATAATTGATGGGCTATATCGAGTATTTATATATGACCAAGTTATATATTATTAATTATTTGTGTATGGATAAATATACAAATATACATTTATTAATATATATTAATTTAGTGTAAGTATATGTAACATACTATTATATATACTATGTAATAGTATATACTATATATACCATAGTATATAGAACACCAGTATAGTATATAATATACACATGTGTGAAATATATATATGCTATATATAAACACATATATGTGTTTATATGTGTATATACATGTTTATATATAGAACATGTGTATAGTATACAGAACATATAGTATATAGAATACTATATATACTAGTCTATATACTATTCTATAGACTATCATATACAGTATGTACTTAATACTTAATACTATTACACAGTATATACTTAATACTATAACATATTATACTATGTTTAGTATATTATACTATATTATAATTATAGTAATATACTATAGTATTAAGTATATATATATATTATATAGTATTATATCATATATTCTTAATGTATTTTATCATTCCCTTAAGATCAGACCATAGTAAAATATACCATTTCACAAACATGCTGATATTTCCATAGGGGGTGGCTAGACAATAGTCTAAGTGTATTGAAAATATGTTACTAAATATTTTCTGATTGGTTTTCATTCCCTTCAATAATGTATGAAAAAACCCTGGCTTCTGCATCCCTACCAGCACTATTAAAATTTCACAATCTGATGACAAAATATATTATATTTGCTCTACTTTCATCCTAAACCTTAAAGAAAACAAGGTTTTCTTTGCTTACTTTTCACTGGCAGTAGTATTTTGAAATTATTGTGTACCTTTGTTTATTTAAATATATATATATATTTTAATTTGTAAAAGCTCTGTGCATATTTTGGTTATAAATATTTTGTGTATTATATGAGTTTTGAATTAGCCAGATATTTTTATTAAACAGTAGAAATTATATATTACTTAGTATTTGCAAAACATTTTTATTGTTTAAGATTAGGACCATGGTTAATTAAGGGTAATTAGAGTATTGGAAATGTCATACCTAAACGCAGCAAATAATTTCAAACCTGGCTTCAGTATAATTTACTTACCCATTTGCCTTATATTGGCCATACAGGTTGTTAATTTTTTTAACCATGAAAAATAACTCCTGTCATAAAGCATTTACTATGTTATTCATTGTATTTTCAGTCCAGTATCATAGAATAAGAATTCGTGGATTCAAACACATTAACATTTTAAGCATTCTAATAAACATTCCTAATAAATATGAAAGTTTTTTCATTGCATTTTCTTCTTTTATAGTAATTCCATTGGAAGTAATTTAATTGGAAGATTAATATTTCTACATAGTACAGTGTCTTAAAATATATTTTGTTTCATTGGATCTTTGTATAAAATTAAGCATTCCTTTTTTGCTTAGTGGATTGCTTCCTCTATAAATGCAAGGCTATCAGATTCATGACATATTTTCTCTTTTGAGCAATAACTATCTATATGCCACTTTTATGAAAATGGTGCTGCATGCTTAAGCTTAGAAGAATTAAAAGAGAGACATGTTCACAGGTTAATATTTAAGGATATAAATCAAATATAACTCTCCAGGATTGCTCCAGGGCCACGGAATTGTGCCCACAGTTCTTCCTCTGTTTCTCCCTCTGTTTCTCCCAACCACTACTTTCTTGGTCTGTCTTCTTCAGTTCTTTAAGGTCTCTGCTCAAATCTTAGCTCCTCTGAAGGGGCTTTTTTGTTACCCTTTATAAAAGCTCTGTTTCCTCATTTTCTCTATCTACTCACTGTACTTTTCCTTTGCACCCTATACTATATACCATGTAGTAAACATTCTGTTATGTTAACTTGTTTATTTTGCTTTTATGGCACTAAAGTATCTGTGCCATGAGAAAAAGAACACTGTCTAATGTGTTTACTGTTGTGTTTTCAATACCTAAATATTTTCTCGCAATCGGAGGTGTTCACAGGTTATCTCAAATTAGTGGATATTCATCAAATCACTTTATTTTTGTTCAAGCATTTATTATTTCAAAGATAATTTTACACTTATTTCATGTCAGTAGGGTTAATATTAACAGATGTTTGTGGTTCTTTTTGTTTTCTTGTACTTCTGAGTATTAAAACATCTTTAAAATAAAAAAATTAGAAAGATGAACAACTTAATTTGAGAGTGGGACATATTTCCTTTTGAATATGGTCACTTGAATGGTTACTGCACAGGAAGGAAGGTACAAACTTGCCTGTTGTCATTGTTTTGTGATTGTGTTGAGCAGCTTGTCTTGGTTTGGCCAAACACATACTATGCGATGCTGTTGCACTGCCCTGTTGTAGCTGTGAAACAGAAAGATTCCAAGTGTAATTTACATGTTTTAAAGAAAGGTTTCAGAAAGATTCCAGAAGCATGCATAAACACAAGCTACAATCTGTTATTCATTATATACAATCTTAGGAGCTGCTTAGTTTGAGTTGTGATTGGCTGGCATGCTGGCATTAATGTTCCTCATGAGCTACAGGCACAGCTAGAAATGCTGTTTAATGTTTTAAATCACCACTTTTATTATCCAAACTTTTAAAAATGCCCCATACAATAAATGCTTTTGATTTATATTAAAATGCAAGAGGAATCTAATATAAAATAATATGGTCTCATAATATTGTAGTTTTGGACAACCACTCCTTCACTCTGAAATACTTTATGGTTTACATAAAATAAAGCATGTTATTTATTATACTTAGATATCACCACATGTCCTCATTATTGATGGGGAGATATTTTCCTTTATAACTAGTTTATAATTTCATTTATTCTCTTTTTACTTCAAGCTCCTTATGTATCTATGATCCTTCTATCATCTATCTATTATCTATCTATCTATCAATCATCTATCTATCTATCTATCTATCGATGATAGATGGTATAACTATCTATCATCTATCATCTTTCTACCTATCCTTACTATCAAAATTGGAAGGGGATGGTTATACCAATACATTAGAATAATGTAACAAACTAATATTAATCATCAAAGTGTTCCATAATTGATTGATTTATTCCCTTAGGTTTATAGCTTAGATACCCAATCAGTTTAATCATTCTCCCCTATTCATTTACAGTGAAGTCCTTCCAGTCTAACATTAGCCAGGATCAAATCAGATTCACTGTCAGTGGGGAGCATAGCCTTGAATTATTTTAGGGCAAAACAAAAATAAGGTGTGAGAGTGACAACTCAAGGACTTTACTGCTGTGATGTTCTAGGGACATGGTAACTTTCAAGCAACCAATGTGAGTAGAAAAGCAGAGCCCCAAGATTTATGTCTGATGTTTCTTTCTTTTTTATTTTTCAGCAATTTATGGAGTTTTAGAGGTCTACTGTCTTAGCTACTAGTGTTTCGTAGAGGGACACTCGCACTCCTTAAAAGACTTAAAAATAGCTTAAAAACAAAGAGACAAAAAAGCAACAGCAAAAAGTCTAAAACATTAGCTAACATATTGCAAAGGGAGTTGTGTCTGTGTGCTTATGTATATGAACTGCATGGGAAAATGTCCTAATACATATCTATGCCTAGAAGAAGAAGAAAGATATTTTCATTTTCATGTTTAGATAATTGCTTTACTGAATTCCTTTAGTGTGCTAAAAGCTTATAAAATCTGAAAAATTCCAGGTGTGCTTCTACAGTATCTGCAATTCTACAATGTATTATTTCCTTGGAAATTAATCAGCTATGCTAACCCAAATAATACTTATCTTTTAGGGAATACTTAAAGACAAGGTATGCTATAAATTGAAAGTTTAGAAGTAGTATGTGATGGAAGAAACTAAGTAATCCTATCTTTGATATCTACCTGTAGAGATTATATAACTCTTTTTTATATAATAATTCATCTGCTACAGTTAGCTGGTAAAAAGTTCTCTCTTTGGGATAAGCTAATTCTTGATACAACTTAGCCTTTTGTCATGTGTTTTGGGTTTTACTTGTTTTCTAGGCACATGAAAATCTTTTCTAGTATAGCTGGACTTCTGTGCTTTATGGTATCATGCTCCAAAGTCATTAAGTTGATTAAATACAGTTTCAAAAATGTAAACCTTTTGTAATTGCTGAAATTTATCCATATTATTGCATCTAGTAAATTTTCTAAATCTATGAATTTACTTTGGTAATTCTGTTTTAAAATTTCCATGAAAATTAATTTTTTTTTCATGAGGAGTTAGTGGGAAAATTCACATGATTTTAGACTTTGTTGCAAATGGGAAAAGCTACAGCTCTTTTGTGATTACAGTTCTAAAATACAAAAGTCATTTTAATAAAATAACTTTTGTGTCCTTTTAGACCAAGCACATCATTTACATAATTGCATGGTTTTAATTTATTGTAGATGACATAAGGAAGGTTAAGACATGATTCAGCTATTTTTGAGAGCATTGCAGGCAATTTCCAATGATGTATCTAGTAGTCTATCAAATCTGTTATTGTGATTTTGAAAATTACTGGCACACATCTAGTTAATTGTGGCTGTTGCAAATAACAAAACAACAAAGCAAATGAGACTGCTGTTTGGTCATTGATCATGGTCTCAGCATTTGACCATCATGATCAGTGAAAAATGCTGAACTGAATTGAAAAGGTTAATTTTACAGCACCTTTAAGGTATGAGTTTCCTGTACATTTTACAAGAATAGAAAATGCTGGTGTCATGTGGGTTAAAATGCATTAATTCCACATAAAGCACTCTACAAAAGGAAAGGATATTTGATTTGTATGGCTTTAAAGTTTTAACAGATGAGTCTATCCCTGTGAGACCACAGACCATTTACCATCACTAGATTGATTTCTTTCAATGCTAAAGGCCTGATGGTACTTTTCAGCACAGTTCATTGTGAGTACAATGATACTTCAAATACACATTAACTAAAGAGTCTTTAGAGGCTGTATTAAGAATTTGAAACTCGGAGTGGCAGAGGGAATAGTCACATTTAATAAAAAGCAAAATTCTTGATAAGGTTTATAAAAACAAAACTATATTATAATAATTTCTAAGTATATAAGTATTGAAATAATCAAATAACCTTGTGGTTAGCGAAGCACTAATTTGTACAAAGCAAAAATGAGTTTTGGTATTTTTAGTGTTTCTTTCCATTTGCTAAATACATGTTCTGCAATAGTTTTCTGTAGTTATTTGCAAAATGGATATGTTTACAAGATGAATACCCCAAATGACAACTGATACCATTTAAAGGAAACATGCATTAAGAAATTAAAATCTAAATGATGCTACTAATATTTTGTTTGATAAATCTTTATTTAAATAGCATGGGAAAATCAGGAGAGATAATTATTCAGGATAACAAAACCAAATTAAACAATATTCTTTGGATGTGAGAATTTTAAAACATTTTAGTTTTCCTTAAAAATTTCTACATGTTTACTTTTGAAATTGGAAAAATATGTATTAAGCATGATCATTTTAAGGAGGGAAGCCAGTTAGAGAAGTCATCCAATAGAAATTCTGCCAAATGAACTGCAGCCTATATTAAAAAAAAGGCTGAAGACTATGAATTTTCTTTTGTACATAACCATCTGAAGCAAATGAATGTGGGTGTTAATTTTTATGACAACCAGTACTGAATTGTTCAAATCAACTAGGTTACCTCTGGCTCAAAAATTAATTTAACTTTATTTAAAAAAATATTGTATTTTTTCTTTACCATTTAACCCCCACATACCCCTAGTCCCACCTGTAATCACCATACTGTTGTCCATGTCCATGAGTCCATTTTCCTTTCTGCTCAATCCCTCCATCCCCTAACTAATTTAGATTTCAATAATCATGCTTTTGTACTATGCCATTGAAATTAGACTAATTTTTCATGTTGTTTTAGATTATAAAGTATATATATATAAAATGTGTGCATACATACACACACCATATGTAATATATAATATATTATGTGGCGTATCTTATATATTACATATAATATATTATATAATACATACTATATGATGATATATATTTTATATATTTATAATACATATTTCTTTGGGGCAGGGTGGTACTAAACTTCTCACACAAACCAAATTTGTTCTTTATTTCCTGGAGACCTCACTCAGTAACAGCTCTCCACATTGATTTTATCCTCTTTTTAAGTTCTCTGGTATTTATTGTCTGAACTACCCAAGTGGTTAATTTGTTTCTAGGGTTTATGTTTTAGGGTATGCTAGCTCTTTATATCTTCACAAAGATATAAATTTCTTAAGGTTATGATTTTCACATCTTTTTCCAGTCTCTCTATCATGTTAGACACTTAAAATATTTATTGATCTATTCACCTGAAACAATGTTTGGATGTTGTGTCAGCTTATTGTAATACTGTGCATAGTGTTCCACTCTCCAATGTAAATGTAAAAACAATTTTCTTTTTCTAATGAACATTCATTGTTTCACTGAGAGTTTTATAAAAATACTCATCTTATTATGGAATTATACTTTTTGGCTTTTAAAATCTGATTTAGTTTACTCTGGCTTAAAGTGAATCCTGAATAACAGTGCTTCCTTTTCTCAATTTATTACTAAAATCCATATAAGAAAAACAGAAATGAAACAACTTGAACATGCCTATTTTACCTATCTTACTACTAAGTTATGAGAAGAGTTAGCTATAATTATGATTTCAATGGTACTTTGTTATATGAAACAAACCAATATATCAATAAACAAACAAATTTAAGCAAACTAGATCTTGTTGTCTTATGATAACAGGGTTTTGCCTCGTAAATGAGAGTAGCCTTGTTATGTGCCATCATTGTTCAGTGCCTGCCTCTTGCTTTTAAGACCCAGTTTTCTTTCTTTCTTTTCTTGTCCTTTTTTTTTCATAACACAAACTTGGCTGCACATGCTCCTCTTGAGGAGCCTGAAAAATTTATCTCAGTGAATGGCTTTCTACATCTCAAAAACTTCCAAAAAAATAGAAAGAAAGAAAGTTGTCAGACACTAGCAGCAAAACATTAATATAATACATTCTCAGTAACAAAGAATTTTCTGGGAGCTAAAAGAGGGAGAAACACTTGGAGGCAATGCATCGGTGGGGGGAAGATAATTTGCTGTTAACTGTGTTTTACTGGGTCAGAGACACTAGGTTGAGAAGGTGGTTGCAGGAACTGCATCTCATGACAGCTGAGCTACATGCTAGAAATGGGATCATGCCTTGGGATATGAAAGTCAGCCTTCCTTTGAGATTCAAAGTTGAGGGGGGGATTAGATTTCATTAGAATCATGAGTGAGGAAATTGAGGCATGTTCAGAATGTCATTTTCCATTAGAGAATATCTGTGGAGACCTTGCTTGTTTAGAGGATGGGACCAATAAAAATATATCATACGACCATTTGCACCAGCATGGATGGAACTGGAGAACATTATGCTAAGTGAAATAAGCCACGTGATGAAAGAGAGATGCCATATAATCTCACCTATAAGTGGAACCTAATCAACAAAACAAGCAAACAAAATATAACCAGAGACTTGGAAATAAAGAACAAACTGACAGTGACCAGAGGGGATAGGGGAGGGGATAATGGGGGAAAGAAAGGAAAAGGGCAAGCAAAGGAGCACAAATAGAGAGCTCAGGGGCATGGACAAAGGTGGGGCATTGACTGTGGGAGTAGGGGAGAGAGGGGAGGGGTAAGCGATGGGGAAAAATGCAGGACAACTGTAACTGAACAATAAATAAAAAAATACCATACAGGATACAGTGGAAATTTATAATTTTCAAATTCTTTCAGGTTCATTTTATCATCTAAGGAAACATATTATTAACAAAATAAAAAAACTATATCTAGAAATTGCACTGCTCATGAGCACTCCTAGGTACCTGGTTACTGGGTCCTTTAGGGCATGGTCTGGTATTTTGGGTATAGGTTCTGTAAATGTTTTCCAGAGGTATTCATCATAGATAAAAGGATGAGATTATCAGGTGATGGTTTGGATCTTTGGGACCCATGGATATTTCATATCTCCTATAACAGGTCACAGCATCTGTACAAGTAAATATATTTGTGTTTCCATATTGTGTCTCCTTATATGGTGCCATGTCTTATAAAACAGGACCTTAGATACAGTAGTAATTAATACTATATTTAAAAATCTGCTAAAAAATTCTATAATGTAAACATTCAAAGCTATAGCCATAGCTACAGATTTTAGAACACACTTTTTTTAGTTTTGACAAAAGTTTTCAAAAAGAACATATGATGTAGAGGATTAATTTAATAATTCTGGTTATTCTTACACATATAATGTCAGTGTTCAGCCAAGTTTATCATACACATACACACATACCAATATCAAAAAATAAAGAATTCAAAATAATCACATTTAGAAAGACCCAGACATTAAAACATCAGAAAGGTACTTTAAAGTAACCAATATAAATATGTAAAAGGATCTGATGAAAATATGGTTAACATGAAAGAATTGAGTGAAAAGAACCAACAATAAGAGAAATAAAAATAAATACTTCAAGTTTCGATTTACTAACCACTTAAACATAAGATATGCCAGAATATCATTAGAAAGCTTTGCATGGTTGCAAATATGCCACAGAGTATTTCATTTCTATCAAAACTACCATCTAGACATAGCATAAATCTAATATATAAATATATTTATTTATACATTTTCTCCTCTATTTTTATTTGTTTTGTCTCTGACTTAATATCTTAGTAGTCTACTCTTCCTTATTTCCTTCTGCCTATGTATTTATTTCCTAGGCAATTCTCTATGTACCACACAATTTGTCAATTAATTGTGTATATTCTGGTAATTTACATATTAATATCACCTAACTGATTCTAAGTACATAACAAGGATCCTGGGGATGTGGAAATGACTGCTTTGCCTAATTGGAGGGACATTTTTCAAAAAGGTATTCAATTTCAAGGCAGAATTGACTCCACACATTCTATCTGAGTACCTCTAATGCTGTTACAGAAATATATTCAACTATTTGTGCACCTGTAGTGGATTTAATCCTTTGAGGGTGGAGAACATTGTTTTATTCACCTTTATAATCTAGGACAGTTTCTAGCATATTCTAAATGCATAATAAACTTATGCTGAATGAATTTGAGTGAATAGATGAATGAAAAATTGCATGTGGTCCAGGCAGAGGCCTCAGCATTATCATCCTATGTTTACATTGGCCTCATTCACTCTCTGATGCTGGGCTGGGGAGGGATCTGAGTAGCTGGTAAGCAGGTGATACAAAAACCCTGGGCTCCTTTGTACATTCTAGGAGTCCTGGCAGAGGCTTCAATAAAACAACAATCCACACTCTTATTTTTGCTTTTGTGTGACCTGGGTGACAGGAGCTCTTCATTATAGTAGTCTTTTTTAAAAAATTTCCCTCACTATAATGTTAAACTTAGGTTTCCTTAGATGCAATTTACTCTAATGCTGATGAAGATTCTCTTTATGAACAATCATTATTATCTTTTTGATGTTTTGTAGATTGTCATGGTGGTATTTCATTATTTGGTAATAAAACCTGATTATTTTTATTTTATTTATAGCTAATAGTTATTTTCTTATCAAGGTAAGATTTCTATTCTTAAACCTAAATTTCTTCATATTTTCCTTTATAAGAAGAGGGTATTCTATAGAATTTTACACTCAGAATGATGAACATTTAATGGAAATACACAGTACCAAATTTTAATGAAACGCTGCTATTGGATTAGGTATGGAATATCTTCTAGTTGAATTATCTTGGAGTTTCCAATTAGGCTATTACAGGTAAACATGAATTTCATTGTATTAAACATTTGCTGACAAGCCAGGCTTTCAGTTTAGCTTTGCACACTGAGTAAAGAAATTTGATCTTGTTCAGCTTTCTATTAGAGAATGTTTTCAAATTAGATCTACTCTGGGCAGTTTTTATAGTTGGGCAAGAAAGAATTTTTTGCCTGGTCATCTTTAGGTGCATGAGTGCCTCATGTGAAGTAAATATTCAAATAAGTAAATAAATTGATATTGATCATTGGAAAAAAACAACATTATTATAAAGGCTGTTTTAAGATAGTACAAAATAAATTTGAACACTTCCAAATGAATGTTATATTGCAGTATGTTAATTGAATTTTAGCACAATATAACAAATGTTCTTCTTTTGGAATACATTAAATATATTAATATGTAGACACTAAACATTTAAACAAGCATCAATAGAAGTTCTCAATGTTTTCAGTAAGATTTCCCTTGAATTTTTAAAAAACAAACAGAGCTGACTGCCATTCTTCATTTTGCACTTTATTACTTGTGCTGCTTTATGCACATTTTTGTGAGATAGAGTAACAGCTTCTTTCCTGAGTTAAAGTATCAAATATTATTTTATCCATTTGCGTTTTCTCTAAAGTAAGTGATTAGAAAGTCCTATTTCCAAGTAGCCTAGCTTGAAGATTGGTAATTGGTTATTTTTTGATTTAAAAGAGACTTGAACTACAATAATTATTTCAAACTTACAGTTTTTTCTCTATAGAAACTTGGTGGAAATATCAAGAGCCTATTTAAGAAGAGCCCTGGCTGGTGTGGCTCAGTGGACTGAGTGCCGGCCTGTGAACCAAAGAATTGCTGGTTGGATTCCTAGTCAGAGCACATGTCTGGTTTGTGGGCCCGGTCCCCAGTAGGGGGCACATGAAGAGGTAACCACACATTGTTGTTTCTCCCCCTCTTTTTCTCCCTTCACTCCCCTCTCTCTAAAAATAAATAAATAAAATCTTTAAGAAAAGATAAAGAAATTTCAGAAATCATTATATAGAAAAATATGAAAATAAAGCCTGTGTTTTTAAAGTTAATGTTGTGGACAAAATGTAAAAGCTGTTTTACATACATACAGCTGCTTATTAGTACTTTCTGTCCTTTCTTATTTAGTTTCAAAAATTCTGAATGCCCAACATTTTACCTCATTTCTATAATTGTGTATATTCGAAGACACCCTGTATTGTGAAAGATAATATTGTTTGATATTTATTTAGTCTCCCATGGTATTATATGAGAAACTTAGAAAATACATTTAGCAGATTAAATAATATTACTAAGTACTTGATCTAATCCAAGCTATGAGACTGTATAAAGCAAGCATTTGCTGCTTTGCCCCACTGCTTATCAGAAAACATTTTTCCCCCATAGAAAACAAAATATTTCTATATGTCCTAACTTCCGACTCTCTGTGTCACTATTCGTATTTTGAACATGAATACTGTAATACTATTGTGTACCCAGCTCCTTCACTCATAAATACAATCCAGATGTTTCCAGTTACATATATTCAATATACATATTCAATATATAGATGGATCTTATATTTTAAGTAGAAATATAGTATTTCAGATTCTGATATCAAACATATGTCAAAATAGAGTAAACACTCAATAATAAAGATCTCTATAATATTTTGTTTTGAAACAACAAAAACTTGTTTATTTATCACAGTATGTGTTTATCACAGGCTTTCTGTAGGCTTTTGCTTCCTGTCTTCCTCTGTTGGGTATAGAATGATGAAGCAGTCATCACCTGGAGACTTACTGAGTGTCAGTGCAAAGAAACAATATGGTAAAACATTTAGCTCTTAAGGTTTCAGCCCAGAAGTGGACCTGGGTAATATTTGCTTAAATTTATGGTAGCGCCAAAATTCATGGGCATAGAAAAACTCAATACCGTAAGTATCGACAATAAGGAATCAGAACTAAACAGTAAACTGCACTAATATAATAATTTGTTTTGTAAATCTATAACTGCTGTTTCTCTTCATACTTTCGTTCTCTCTGTCTTTCTCTTTTCTTTTTCCTTCCCTCCTTATTCCAACATTAATTTCTGTTTTTTTTTTTTTTTTTCCTGTGAGCCTGCATTTCAGATGTGGTCTCTCCATATTTTAACTCTTCAGCAAAGTTACTCTTACTGCTGTTATCCAGTGCCTGATGGCCCTGCGTTGTGGTGGGTACTCCTTGCTGTCCTGCTTCAGCCTCATTCTTAGGCTGCCTCTATATCTCAGAATCTTAAGGTGGGCCTGTCGCAGTGACCCCAGCCCTCCTCCAGCAGTAAGAGATCCCTAATGGCCAGGGCCTAGAGTCATTTTCCTATTCTTGACCCAAAGATAGAGGACTTTTCCCCCATACTCCGGCCACAGAAATAGTGGGTCTTTCCCTATGACCTGGAAATGGCAGAATAATCTACATTTTTTCCAGCAGTTTATTTCTGTTTGGGATAAGAATCCAAGTAGTTCCTGGTGCCTTTTCCACAGTAATAAATGTTCACTCCCCTAGGCCTGCACAGTGATGAATACATTTCTGGTTTCTTGCCCTGCATTCCATCTTTCTCCGGGCACCCAGTGAGATTGTAAGGAAAATAGCCTCAAGTGAGCACAGTCTGCATTCTTAGGAGCTTTTACTGTCCAGCTAGACCACAAATGGCCTTTGGCAACTTGTTAAAGGTTTCTTTAGCTGAATTCTTCCTGGCTTTTTCCTCACCCTAATACGCCAGGGCCCACTCCCCATCTTGCCTTGGAGAGATATCTTTTCTCGTATCTCAGGCTAATTAGTTGCCTTATGTAATAGGTTATGAAATTATGAATTGTTGATTGTGTAAAGCACTTACTAGCCTTCTACTCCCTAGTGGAAGCTGAAAGTCCTGTAATGACTCTGGCTTATTAAATTCAATGAGTTTGCTGTACAATATGTAACTTGATGCCAGGGTAATTTCCTTTCACTTTTTATTCTACCTCATTATAGTAGCTATGACTCTTTTGATTATAATTTATATACTCAAAATCCAATTCAAACAGATGTAAGTAAAAAAAGAAAAATACAGTATTAATGAAGTTATACAGCTCCAGGTTTAGAGGGAGCTTCTAGTTTGGTGAACACGTGGAGGTGCTGGGAGGGTAGTGTTCCCTGAGAGGGTGTGGAAGCTCCATGAGAATTGCCATGAACATTGCTCTTTCCTTGGGCTATTCCTGAGTTGTATCCTTTTTGTAATACAAAGGTTATCTAATTAAAAAAATAAGACTTTAAAAAGTAAATAAAAATTCTAGAGATAGATTTTATTTATGTCACTGCTAAATATTTAGCTATCTGTATGGTTCAAAAAGTCCCTATTTTCTGCTCCATGTTTTCTGTACTGGCTGTATTTCCAAAGAGAGTGTCCTGTGTGGTGGCATAGAGACTGTCAACCAGGCAGGCCTAATACAGCGCAAATCCATGGACCACAGGAAACGTGATATATACTTTCACAAGTGTTTTAGTAACATTTCTGGTCCCAACTATCATTGGCTCTACTTGGATCATATGCTAACCTCCAATACAATGATGGTAGCCAAAGAGCAGAATTTTTCTGGGAACTTAAGCACAAATCACACAGTTCTCCAGATATATACCAGCTGAGCATGAGAAAAAGGTGGATCCTCAAATATTGCTCAGTGAGTCCGGAGATGCTAATTGGATGCTAATAACCAAAAAAGTTAACCACAATCTTCTTTGGTTTAATGTGGTAATTTCTGTGAAAATAATACACTTAGTCTACCAAACGGCTTATAAAAATTACCACAGTTTTATTCTTGTTTATGGCATTGTTATAAGTAACACAGATGCTGGTCCATAGGGTTTTTTCAGATTAAATTTCATGTAATAAATGTTGACATTTTAGGGTTGCTGTTGTAGGACATACTATATTTTAAGATTTGTACTGCACTTGTTTTTTTTGGTTAATGCCCAATTGGAGTATCATTTTCCTTTAGTAATGTAATTAAACCTATAATTATTTGTACCTTTGGCATCTTATTTGTCCTCTTGATTTTATTTTTGTTCTTTATATTTTATTATATCCTCCATATTCTTTCTTTGATTTACCTTTTTAGCTATTGTTGACAAAGTATGCAACTATACTACCCAAACTTAAGTTTTTTATTCTGATTAATTTTTCATTTGGAAGATTACCTAATACTTAATTTTTTTCAGAAGTACAAAATAATGTTTTGTAATGTGATTGTTTACAAATATTTTTAACTTTGTTCTGCCTTACATTCGTTTGACAGAGTATACAACCCTCAGCCCTTAGAACTTTACAAATATTTACCTTATATTTCTCATAATTTTTTAATAAAAGTGAGAAGCCTGACATTAATATTGTCATATTTAATTTTTGTAGATAATTTGGCTATTTGAATGATTGATTTATCAATTCATCATTAAAGTATCTAATTTTACCTAGTTATATTTAGGTGTTTATGTTTACTCAATACTCTTGACTTACTTTCAGTTCTGGCATCATCCTTTGAAACCTGGATACAAAATTATTTCTGAGTTTCACATGCAGGGTCTTCTGGCATTAAAGGAAACAATAAAGCCACAGCAAAGGAAAACATAAAGCTGAATTTATAGCATCAATTGTTCTTAGATTATAAATACTTAGAAAAATATTTAAGGTCTCCATAATCCTGGGGTACTATTATGCAAAAATAAATGGTCATAGCCCTGCTGGAGGGAGAGCAAGTAATCTTAGTGATATCTCATATGGCAGCCAGCCTCCAAAACAGCCTCCCCCCAAATCTTTGCCTTTTGGCATTCACTCATTTGTTTAATTTTTTTTTACACTGAATAGGACTCAAGTGTGTGACCAAATTATAAATGTGTGGCTGACACCTTCATCCCTTGTTTTTTCCTTCTGGGAGAAGCCAGTGACCATGTCTTGAGGACTCTTTAGTGCCATGTGGAGATACGTAGGAATGAACTGAGATCCTGTGATTAAACCAACTTGTCAGTCATAGGAGTAGGCCAAAGGGGAAGCAAATTTTCACCCATACTGAAGCCTTCAGATCACTACCATCCTCTTTTACAGCTTGACTTTAGTTTTATATGAAGACCTATGCCAGAACTGACCAGATATTTTGACTTATGGAAATTATTAAAGATAATAAATGTTTACTATTTTAAATCATTAAGATTTGGGGGCAATTCTTATATAGGAAGAATAGATAATTAATGTACTTCTCTGTCAAGAACTGCATAGAGTTTAAGATTTTATCCTTCCTACAAGTGAACAAGGTAGCCTGTCCCATTTCATCGATTATGGCAGAGGACATAGACTTCTGGGTAAGAAAGAAATGATTTTATCATTCTTGTCACAGAAGCATGGGCTTCAATTTTACATTGGCTCTGTCCCCCCACTCCAAGTCTCTTGGGAATAATGTAGAGGTTGGCCTAGATAGATGGTGTGTATTCAGGGGCTCTGTGTCACATTTGAGGAACCTCAAGTTTAGAAACCACTCAGTTTTATTAGGGAGCTGCTAGTGAACCTGCCCAACCTTTGCCCCAGAGGGAGACAATAGCTTTATTTTTTAAAACAAATGTGTCTTTTGCCCAGGAGGAAGACACTAGGTCTATCTTCCAAGGATTTTTCTTATAGCAAACATAGTAGTCAGGGACAAAAATTATCACAAAACAGGTAGAAATACCATTAGGAATATCTCCCAACACCCCCCTCTATATTTAAAGGGATATACATAAGTTGATACCAATTCCAGAGTGACACTATTATAACTGGAGGATTTAATACCCATAATGTAATTAAAACCAATAATGTAATTAAACATTAACCCATAACATTTTATTCCTAATAAAACCAATAAACAGTCCTATTTGAAAATCTGTATAATTAAAATACTAAAAGGAAAATCATTGAACAATATTGTGCATTGATTAAAAACAATATTTTCAATTTTATACCCTCAGCAATAACCTATTGAAAAACTAAAACAAAAACTTCTTTTGCATATCAGTAAAAATAGCCTTTCTTTTTCTTTAATCTGAGAGTGCTTAGGATAAGAAAACATTTTCGTTATGTAATATCTAGTTAAGAAAATAAGTTGGCAATGAGCATCAAATTGCCATTTATTAATATTAAATATGGGTAAATAATATTTACTAGAATTTTTCACTAATCATTAAATGAATTTATACCAAATTACAGTACAGTTTTGTCAAGTCTTTCAGAATAAAGAGACTATCAGTCTGAATTTCCACATGTATCACTGTTTTAAGCATGAGATAATATAGTACAACGTTTGTTCCCACTCTGCATGCTAGCACAATCAAGGGCTGTGTATCATTGCATAGCACTGTTAAAATGTGAGCAATCCACAACCTTTAAGGGGTGAATACATTGTTGAATACCTATGGATACTGTTTACTAGTTGTCATCACCTTCCCCCACAGAATAATATTGTAACAGGGTGCAGAGTAGGAGTACCCTGAAATATTCCCCACAAACCTTGACTGGGAGCAGGGGGAAGTTGATGATATGGTGTTTAAGATACTTTGCATAATCATTGTAAATTAAGAGCTGTGTTTCTGACCCAGGCAAAAGGTTTATGTGACTTTAAGGGCATATTGTGACTTGTGACATAGCCAGGGGAGATGGATGCCCACACTGGATGTCCTTGTGTCATGGGGAACTCTTGCCCTGACTACAGATGGCAGCTGAAAGAAGGTAAAAGATACAGTGAAACTGGCAAAAGTAGCACATAATAGGAGGGGCTGGGATATGAAGTCATGTAGGAGGTTCTGGCCGAACATTTAAAATAAGGGTGACCTGAAAGAGAAGGGATTCCACCATGAAGCCTTGTGTAGGAAAGAGGTAGCTGCCATGTAGTCTTGTAGTGAAGTAGTAGAAGCCATGCAGGCTGAGGAAGAGGAAGAAGAAGCCATTTGGGAGGAAAATGTATAAGAAGAGAGCTGATGGAGCTGTGTGGGGACCTGCCTAAACAACTTTGGATTTGTGAGGTGTACTTGGAGCTGAACTGAACTATAAGGAGGAATGCTAAGGGTACAGACTTCTCTGAAGGACGTACAGAGAAATCACTTTCTTGGGGCATGTGCCTCCCTGCACTCCACCATTATCCAGTGTAACATGGCATTTGTTTCCCTGTACCATTACATGGAGGCAGAAGACAATGATCCCAGATCCTGAAGGAGAGAGCTGCTGCAAGAGGATGGAAACTCTGAAACCCACATGAACACCTTCAAGAGGGGATGGAGACCTGTTTATGCACCCAGTTTAAGAACAGATAAGGATACGGGGAATTCTAGGCATGGTTTTGGCTTGTATAGCTTGGTGTGGAGTGAGGGAAGTGCTTGGTCTTGTGGGAGAACAGGGCTCTGAGCAGGAGTGCTCTCCTCACCAGCTCAAGGTTGGAATCCTGTAAATAAAAGCCTGTTTCTTTCAACACTAATTGTTGGGTGATATATCAAAGCACCATGTGGCTTAGACACAGTTTGCTCAGTTACAATGTGAAACTTGTTTTTTATCTGAATTGACAATGCTATTTTTCCTTACAATACTAAGAAGGAGGCTTCCTACATTAATAAAATGATACATACTAGAACTTTAACATTTCCTTTATGTCAATGGAATAATTTTGGAAGCTCAAATATTTATTAAATTTAGATATTTACATATTTCAATCCACAGTCAAAAAAAAAGGGGAAAGGTGATGTTACTTTGTTCCTCACATATTTCTTGTTTATTTGGAAGTCTATGAGTCAAGGCAAAATTAGTTACTAATATTGTATTAATCAACTAACTAAATGTATAAATATATAACTAGAATAATTAATAAAAACTATTTTATTAGAAAAAGTCTCATTATAAATTAAATATCACTGGCAGTTTTTTCCTCCTGTTTTCTTGGAAAAAGTTGACTGCTACTCTTCCCTTCCATGTTTAACAAATGGCTTTATAATTGTAATAAACAATCCAATCACTTAGATATGTTGTTTGAGGAGTATGCTGATTATTTGTAATTAACTACATATTGTAGCTAAATTGCAATGTGGGATTTGCTCGCTGTGATCCTTTGTTATGCAATTATTCTTTGAAAATTCAATAAAATGCTAAAACAAATAAAGCCACTGATACTAAAACAATTGATGGAGGTTTTTTTCCTGCCTGTGTGTTATACCCTCAGTCTCTAGACTGTGAAAGAAGGCAGCTTTGTTGATTCATTATTAAAGAACTACTCTCAAAGTTAATCCCTGACCTACAGAATAAGAAATTAGCAAAACAATTCAATTGCTTTAACTCTTGATTATAAGCTTGATACTCATCTGTGATGTGCCATGATTCAATTTTGTCCTTTACTGGAACATAATTAGTTAATAGAATTATCAATTAAGCAATTTTAACAATATATAGACAGTAAATTCTATTTTAGTTTCAACAAATAAAATTGCTTATTTTTGTGTCTTTTGAAAATATTTACAGATTTCTATCTTTATGAGAGAATTTCCAAATTACAAAACTGTCAACATTAAGCTTTTAACAGATACATAAACTGTAAAATCAATAACAAAATGTTTATGATGTCATAGATATCATTAGTATAAAATAGCATATTTCTTCTGAATTCAATGTACAATTGTATTCAGAGTAAAATGTTAGATAATGTCTCCAAAAGAATTAATAAATGATTTTCACACCAATTTATTATAGAACTTTTCTCTTATGAAACTATAAAGTTTATGTTTAACTTGCAGACAGCTGTTTTATGAAGTATCACATTCTCTTTATAATTACAGCTATGCAACAAATGTTTTAATTTTATTATATCTACAAGTTATATCAATCTACTTTCACTTCTCTGTTACCTTAGTTTTTTACTTTTGTCTTTTTCCATAACACCATATGCTTACTATATCTCTCTTAAGTTTACGCCTAACAATGTCATTTGAAAAAAAAATTACAATACACCTGTTTAAGTTGAGTGAAAATTCCTCTGTGACCCAATACTTCTTTGGGAATACTTCCATGATTAATACTGATTAGTCAAAAGGTGTTGATTATTTAATGATTGCACATGAATATTTCTTTGTATATAAAGTCCAGAAGTGGATGTTTAATGGTTCTCTAAAGGTTTTACAAAAAAATGAAAATATTTCTTTTTATTTAAATTTAGCCAGATAATTGCTTTTAACAACTAACATACTCTTCCCCCTTTTTTTCATCATTGATGATAATGCCATCATTGAAAGCAGTGAAAGGAGACAGCCAGCTCTGTGCAAATCTGGCAAAACTGAAACTTAAAGTTGACAGTCAGCATAACTTAGAAATTACACATTTTTTAAAAAGATTTTATCTATTTATTTTTTAGAGAGGGAAGGGAGGGAGAAAGAGAGAGAGAGAGAAACATGAATGTGCGGTTGCTGGGGGTCATGGCCTGCAACCCAGGCATGTACCCTGACTGGGAATCAAACCTGCGACACTTTGGTTCGCAGCCTGCGCTCAATCCACTGAGCTATGCCAACCAGGGCAAATTACACATTTCTTAGAAAGACCGTATTCGAAACTTTAAGAACAAACACAAAAGCTGTAGATGGTAAGAGAACGAACATAATATGGAGAATTATAAGGGTCTTAGTAAATGAAAGCCACCCATTAAATTGCAGATGTCACTTCTAAATAATAAGCACAGGTTAAGCAGAAGAGGATCAGAAACACTTGGACCATGCCAAAAGCATTGAATAAATCTAAGCATGGGGCATCATCTAATTCTGGGCTGAGAGAGATGAGAAAATCAATGTTTACTATTTAGTAAGCCTTTTAGACTTAAACAAAAATCCAGCTTTTTTGTCACCCTATCTAGAGATCTTTGTAACACACATACCTTATGTTACATTATAAAAAATTACCTTATTTATATCTAAGATCATGCATAAAACAAGGGTGTTCATTTTCACCACTGCTGTTCAACATAGTATTGGATGTTCTAGCCAAAGTAGTCAGACAAGGAAAGGAAACAAAAGGCATCCAAATTGGAAAGGAGGAAGTAAAGCTGTCACTGTTTGCAGATGACATGATAGTGTACATAAAAATCCCTATAGACTCCACCAAAAAACTATTCAACCAATAAATGAATATGGCAAAATATCAGGATATAATGTCAACATTCAGAAATCAAAGGTATTTTTGTACACCAACAATGAAACATCAGAAAAAGAAATTTTGGGGAAAAACCCATTTACTATAGCAACGGGAAACATGAGATACTTAGGAATAAACTTAACCAAGGAGGTAAAAGACCTGTACTCAGAAAACTACACAACACTGAAGAAAGAAATTAAGAAAGACACAAATAAATGGAAGCATATACCATGTTAATGGATTGGAAGAATTAACATCATCAAAATGTCCATACTACTCCCAAAACAATATATAGATTCAATGCAATCCCTATTAGAATACCAATGACATATTTCATAGATATAGAACAAACATTTCAAAAATCTATATGGAACCATAAATGAATCTGAGTAGCCTCAGCAATGTTGAGAAAGAAGAATAAAGTAAGAGGGATCATAATACCTGACTTCAAACTGTATTACAAGGCCACTGGAATCAAAACAGTCTGCTACTGGCAAAAGAACAGACACAAAGATCAATGGAAGAGAATAAAGAGCCAAAAAACAAACTTATGTATTTATGGTCAATTAATATTAAACCAAAGGGATAGAAGCATAAAATGGAGTAAAAATATCCTCTTCAACAAATAGGCTATGTTGGAGAATCTGGACAGCTACATGCAAAAAAATGAAACTCGACCACCAACTTACACCATATACAAAAATAAACTCAAGATGGATAAAAGACTTAAGTATGCATTGTGATACCATAAAAGTCCTAGAGGAGAACATAGGGTGGGGGGAATCTCAGATATCCCAGCGACAATATTTTCACCAATATGCCCTCTAGAGCAAGGGACATAAAGGAAAGAATAAACAAATGGGACCTCATCAAATTAAAAAGCTTCTACACAGCTAAAGAAAACATCAACAAAGTAAAAAGGAAACCAACTGTATGGGAAAACATATTTGCCAATGATACCTCAGATAAGGGTTTGATCTCCAAAATATATAAAGAACTCATACAACTCAATACCAGGAAGACAAACAATCCAATTAAAAAAGTGGGCAAAGACCTGAACAGACACTTCTCCAAGGAGGACATACAGAGAGCCCAGAGACATATGAAAGGATGCTCAGCATCACTAGTCATCAGAGAGAGGTAAATTAAAACTACAATGAGATATCACTTCATATCAATCAGAATGACCATCATTAATAAATCAAAAAACAACAAATGCTGACAAGGTTGTGGAGAAAAGGGAGCCATAGTACACTGTTGGTGGGAATGCAGACTGGTGCAGCCACTGTGGAAAACAGTATGGAATTTCCTCAAAAAACTAAAAGTGGAACTGCCTTTTGATCCAGCAATCCTACTGCCTGAACTCTGCCCTAAGAATCCCGAGTCACTAATTCAAGAGAACTTATGCACCCTGATGTTCATACCAGCATTATTTATGACAGCCAAGTGCTGGAAGCAGCCTAAGTTCTCATCAGTAAATGAGTGGATCAAAAAACTATGGTAAGTTTACACTATGGAATACTATGCAACAGAAGGAAAGAAGGAACTCCTATTCTTTGTGACAGTATGGATGGAACTGGACAGCAATATGCTAAATGAAATAAGCCAAGTGGTAAAATATAAATACTATATGATCTCACCCATAAGTAGAAACTAATTGACAAAATAAACAAATACAAAAAATAGAAACAGAGACTTGGAAACAAAGAACAAAATGACAGTGACCAGAGGGGCAGGGGATAGCTGAGGAAAGAAGGGCAAGGGGCAAGCAAAGTAACATGAATAGAGGACTCATAGGCACGGACAATGGGGGAGGATTGACTGTGGAATTGTTGGGGGGTAGGGTCAAAATGGGGAAAAAGGCAGGACAACTGTAACTGAACAATAATAAATTTTTAAAAAAATTACCTTATTACCTGGCTGGTGTAGCTCAGTGGATTGAGCACGGGCTGCGAACCAAAGCTTTGCAGGTTTGGTTCCCAGTCAGGGTACATGCCTGGGTTGTAGTCCATGACCCCCAGCAACTGCACATTGATGTTTCTCTCTCTCTCTTTCTCCCTCCCTTCCCTCTCTAAAAATAAATAAATAAAATCTTTAAAAAAATTACCTTATTTATTTTACTCATGGCACTCATCACAATCTAAAACAGAATGTACTTGTTTACATATTTCTTCTCTTTTTATGCCAATAGAAAGGAAGCATGTACTGTCCTGTACAGTCCCTATTAGTCATATGTAGCTATTTAAATTTAAGCTATAGTTGAACAATATTTTTATTTTTATTTTTAACTTTCATTTTATTATTATCATTTTAATAGAAATCCACTGATTATGCTATTACAGTTGTCCCAGTTTTTCTCACTATGCCCCTCTCCACCCAGTATCCCTATACCCTCAGAAAATCCCCACACCCTCAGGAAATCCCCATACCATTGTTCATGTCCATGGGTCATGTATAGGCTCTTTGGCTACTGTATTTTCTATAGTGTATTTTACATCCCCTTGGCTATTCTGTAAGAACCTATTTGTAATTCTTAGTCCCCTCTAATTTTCAATGGTGAAAAGGAGGGACCTACAGCCAAGATTGCTCTACCCAGCAATGAATAATATTTTTAAAAGTTTTTTTCTATATGTGTCAAATGGCCATATGTGGCTAGTGGCTACTATATTGGCTACATGAACTTTAATTTCTGTTAGTGATTATATTTATAGTTTGAAATATTTTTAGCTATATTTCTTATTTAACCTACATAAAATTGTGACAGTATTGTCAATTCCTAAATTGGTGAAGAAATTAATCCACCTGCTGTTATTCCTTTTTACTCTCCTGAATTCTCCCTTTAACCATGCAGTTTCCTGACCGTGAGGGCAGAACCTAGACATAGGAAACTACAGTTTCATGACATTGTCTCTGTCATTTCCCAGTGGAGTTGATGGAATCTCTGTACTTGGGACCACATGCATAAAATTGAGAGATTATCTCTAAGTGGTGGTTTGTTTCCTTAATTGGTTTTGCCAAAATTTAGGTATAAATTTTCACTTTGGTGATATTTTATTATTTGGAATAAAAATCTTCTGTTCATTGGACTTACAACTTTCTATTTATGTTTCTTATGAAGCTATATACTTGCTCCCATACTGTATTTTTTCTTGTAGGATTCTAGACTTGAAAAAACCCCTCAAATTATGCGGCTACTTAGCCTGACATATTCTACTTCAGTTGCAAAACTGTTGTCTAGTAGCAAGGGTAAAGTAGGCTCTAAAAGTATTACTGTAGGCCATCCACTTCTTCAGTGCTCTCTTTTCCAACTGACAGATACTAATCAGGCCTGTTGGAAATGCACACACTTTTTGATGATCATTATGTCCTGGATCCAGAAAGTTTTATTTCAGCTTATTTTGTTTTCTTTCAATATTATCTAAATTTCCAGGTAACTTAGGGGGAAGATTTTTTTCTAACTCTTCATTTCTTTTCTAGTTTTCTTTTTCCCATTTAAATGCATATTTGAATGTGGCAATTTTGTAAAATATGCTAATACCAATATTTTCTTAAGAATTTTGCAAGTTCTGTTGTACCCTAAAACCTTGAAGTAAGAAAAACAAATCTAGGCATATTTTTATGTACAGTCAATTAAAAATCTTGCATCTCACTTAAAAGTGCCATTAATGTTCTGCTTCCCCAAGCCCCTCACGAGTTTGCTTTGTTGACACTCATTTCTCTAGGTCAGGGGTGTCAAACTCTTTTTACTGGGGGCTACATCAGCCTCACAGTTGCCTTCTAAGGGCCAAAATAATTTTAGGACTGTATGTAGCTACTCCTTAACTGTTAAGGAGTTGAAATTATATTCAGCCCTGTGAAGGCAACTGTGAGGCCGATGTGGTCCCTGGTGAAAATGAGTTTGACACCCCTGCTCTAGGTGGTGTACATTTAAGTAGTAGTGCATTTTCATTATTAGTACTTACTTTTTCCTATTAAACTTTATAAAAGTTTCCCCTTTATTTCTAACCTAATAGAATCTGGCACACAATAAGTACTCAGGGATTATCCAGTAAACACACACACACACAAATTGAATGAATGAGGATACAGTAAATTAGTACATCTATATGAATATTTTTTAGAAGATAAAGAGGAAATTACCCAGATCCTCATGGCAGGTAAATATTTTGTAATATTAAGTAATTCACATATATATGTATGTCTACATAAAACATGTGATAATGGCTCTTTATGGTGTAAATCTATATGTGTCAGAGATGGTAAAAACTGCAATATAAGTTGGCTATTATGTAATAAAATTTAGAATATCTTGTATTTTTAGGGTAATATATAACTCCATTATAAAATTTGGTTTCAACTTCAAAATTCTATTATATTTCTGAATCTAGGAATTGATTTATGAATTTTTTAGGCAATTTTATTGTAACTTTTTTAGCAATGTAAAGTTTTTTCCAAATTAATATTATTAGGGAAAAAATTTAAAAACCACAATGACTCAGGAAAACATATAATTTTCCATTACTTTCAATAGAAAATAATACTATGTGGAAGATTATAACAATATATTTAGTAATTTTGCTGAACTTAGAGCATAAATAATAATTTTTATAAAATAATTATATACTAATTTGTGAATTGTATATTATTCATTCACACACACAGTAGGAACATTGAGAGCACTTTCTCTATGAATAATATGTCTGAAATTTGTTACTTTCCTGTACAAGAGCTAGTTTTTTTTCTGACAGGGAATTACATTACTTGTGGATTAGCTTGACGCTTTGAAAGCTTGTCATAATCATTTTCAGAATGGATCTACTGTAGTGTTTACTCTAGGAATCATCACTACTCGAAACATGTGTATACCACTTCTGGTGTCTTTGCTTAAGGCCTGAAAAGTTCAATAGTCCCTGCATAATCTTCCTTGTCTGAATTAAAATGATTTCTACATTGAATGAGTTTTGGTTGTTTAGCTTATAGATCCAAGTTAGTTGTTCATTGACCAGTCTTGTGGAGTATCATACTATACAGATGCATAACCAATTGATCTTTAGCTGAGTATGGAGTGGAGTCCACATAGATTTCTGGGACTCTTTTTTTGCATAACAACATCCAGTAGAGTACTCCGCCCCATCTATTCTAGCTGCCTCTACATCTATGAACTCTGATCTTTGTCTTTTCAATTGAGACAGACTTTTTCATCTCATTATACTGAAGTCCAGAAAAGTGCTTGCACTTTTCTTGCAGACATTCAAAAAGCTAGGTTAATCATAAAATGCATCTTGTTTGTTTTTCTCCTCTCAGGATTACAGCCCTGGTCTGCTGTTTCCTGATATCTGACATTTTTTGGTTAAGGCAAAAGAGCTATTCTAATAACATGTACTCCATTATAGATGAAAAGAGAATTATTTGTTTTTTTTGTTGTTGTTGTTTACTACCACTTACCTCTTAATGTTTTTATATTTTCCTTCAAATCTTTCAGCTTACCTATAATAACTTTTAAACTTATTTGTCTGCTAATTTCAGTGACATCACTACATCTCTTCTGACTTCCTTATCCTTTTAGCAACAGATCACATCATTCCACCTTTCATATACAAAGGTGATCTTTGTATATGTACCAGTTTTGGATTATATGCTGGCCCTTGTAGATTTTACATCGTTAAAAACCTGGATTCGGTTGTTTTCTTTTTAAAGAATGATGAGTTTTATTCTTACAAGCAGTTAATATATCATTTACGTTGAGTCTTGGTTTTAGAATTTATTAGAATTATTTGTGGTTCCTCATCTATTGTCCTAGATTTTTCTTTTTAAATTTACCATCTGAACCATTTTTAAATTTATTTATTTATTTATTTATTTATTTATTTATTTATTTATTTATTGACAGATGGGAAGGGAAGGAGAGAGAGAAATATCAAATGTCTGGTTGCCTCTTGTGTGCCCCCTACTGGGGATCTTGGTGATTTAACTTGATCTTGTTACAGTTTGATTTAGGGGTTTGTTAAGGTTGGTCTACTCAGTTTATTCTTCTTTCTTGGGATCATCATCCTTATTTCTTGGATAGAGATCTTGTTGTAATGGTATAGCTTTGGGGGCTTTTAACCAGTGGTCTAGTGTGTTGACTAAGGTTCATATACTTTGACAAAGCTTTAACTCCAAAATCTACCCCCAAGTATCCTGTAGCTACTCAAATTTTTGTTTATTTGTTCAGCTTCTTTATGGTGTTCTCAGCTGTGTTTCCCTAAGATTTAACTGGGACACATACAGCAACGGTGCCATCAGGTAGAGGAATTTGTTTTACAAAAAGGAGCTTTAAAAAACTCCTTTTCTGTGTTTTTCACCATTCTGGGATTATTCCTGAGTTCCTGACAGCTGGCAACCCTAAACTCAGCTTCTGTCTTCTTCAACTAAGGAATCTGATGCTCTGTTCTTTGGCTCCATTCTTCCATACCTGGACTGGAGAGAAACCTCAAAGGAAAAGCTGTTGCACTTGATAAACTAAAGAAAGAATAGGTCCTTTGTTTGGAAACTGGTGTTAATAATACCTGTGGTTGTTGAAATGCTTTGATAACACATATACAAGCTCTAGTATGATGATACTTAAAACAGTTTTAATAAAACATAGAGATAAACAGTGTTTGCTTGCAAGTGAACTTAAGGTTTATAATTTAAAATGTGTATTACTGAAATTGCATTAAATAAAAAGCCCACTTAAAAGCGGCTGAACATTTGACCTTTAATGAAGCAATATATTAAAATTAAACCTAATTACCCAAAGTGTGATACTTTATATATTTAATATGACAAATTTTAAAATACTAGAAATGATCATATAGTAGCATACTCCCAATTGGTAGTTGGAGTATCTGATTTATCTTGCCTTACTTTAGTTTTTAATTTAAAAAAAAAATGTACTGGTAACTATTGCTCAATATCAAACCACATGATTTACAGTTTTTCATATACATGTAATTATCATTCTTTTTCTTTCAGGTAACTGTTTACAACTATTTTTTTTATTTCATTAATTAGCATTTCATAGCTGTCATTCCCTATAATGATGTCTTCAAAGGGAAAGGGGAGGCAACATATATATCAAGATTCCTATATAGAATCCTTGTTTAGCAAGTCATATTACTGATTTTCATTTTAATTTTTGGCTAGATGTTTAATAGACTTAAAATTGCATTGTAGGAAAAAATAGCTGCACAAACACACTGGAAAAGCAAACCTGTACCTTCTGAAATATTTTAAAGGGGGAGTTTTTACTACATGCATCTTATACTCAGATAAATAAGTCCTTAAAGTTTAGAAAATTTCCAAGACAATTTTGAGTAACTTTCTTGCATCAAATGAACAGTTTTAGCTAAAATAATCTTCACTAGATATCATTTAGATGTATAGACTCTTTGTGGAAAGTTCTTAAGAAAGTAAACTTTTCCAGGATTTTTTGAAGTGTGCTTTTCTGAATTCTGTTCTGGTTTGGTTAGAGTTATACATAAAAATCAAACACCTTCATAACAGATGTTAGGGATGTCTTCCAGTGATTCAAAATAATAGACATGCAACAGTTCTACTTTAAAATATTTGTTGAGAAAGTAATTTGACATATACACAAAGAAGTGTATGTTGCTTATAACAGAAATTTTCACCCAAATAAAATATTTGAAATAACCTATAGGATAGATCATTGGTGGGTTAAAAAATTTAAAGCATAGCCTCATACGTTTACTCATGTGAAAAATGTTCATTCAATACTCATGTTTTGTCTTTTTAAAAGAATGCTCTAGAAGAAATACATAAAATAAATTTGAGAAAATTAGTATAAAGGCTAACTATGGGAAATTGCCACCAAAAAGGATTAAATGTAGGCAATTTCATAGCGTACACCCTAATCCATCCAGAAAGTTCAGTGAAGAAGTGTTTTCAATGTTTCAGAGACAAAAAACATGGCTGCTTGTACTAGTTGGTGGCAATGGATATGTCCTTAAGTAAAGAGGCACTTACACTGGCAGATATGTTCTTCCATACAGTTGGTTTCCTTCTAATTTTGAGGATGTTTTCTTTAGTGGTGCATAAGCTTTTTGTTTGATGTAGTCTCATTTGCTTATTTTTTCCTTTATTTTTCTTGCCATAGGAGGTGCATTGTCAAAAATGTTGCTACATGGGATATCTGAGATTGTCCTGCCTAAGTTTTTCTCTAGAATTTTTATGGTGTCACAACTTACATTTAAGTTCTTTATCCATTTTAAGTTTATTCTGGTGTATGGTGTAAGTCAGTGGTCTAGTTTCATCATTTTACATGTACCAGTCCAGTTCTCCCAACACCATTTGTCGAAGAGACTATCTTTACTCCATTGTATTCTCATGCCCTTTTATCAAATATTAATTGACCATAGAGATTGGGTTATTTCTGGGTTTTCTATTATGTTCCATTGATCTATGTGTCTATTCTTATGCCAGTACTGGGCTGTTCTGATTCCAGTGGCTTTGAGTATAGTTTAATATGAGGTATTGTGATACCTCCTACTTTGTTCTTCTTTCTCAAGATTGCTGAGGCTATTTGGAGTCTTTTTTGGTTCCATATAAATTTTTGAAATATTTTTTCTAGATATGTGAAATATACCATTATTATTTTAATAGGAATTGTGTTGAATCCATGGATTGCTTTTGGTAGTATGGAAATTTTAATGATGTTAATTCTTCTAGTCCACGAACACAGTATATGCTTCTATTTATTTGTATCTTCCTTAATTTATTCCTTCAGTATTCTATAGTTTTCTGAATATGGGTCTTTAACCTACCTGTTTGGTTAAATTTATTTCTAGGTACTTTATTTTTCTTGTTGCTATAGTAAATGGGATTTGTTTACTAGTTTCTCTTTCTGATATTTCATTGATGTACAAAAAAGCCATTGATTTCTGAATATTGACTTTGTGTCCTGGTATTTTGCCAAATTCACTTATTAGGTCAAACAGTTTTGTGGTAGAGACTAAAGGGTTTTCTAGGTACACTATGGTGTCATCTGCAAATAATGACAGTTTTACTTCCTCCTTTCCAATTTGGATGCCTTTTATTTCTTTTCATTGTCTGATCACTGTGGCTAGGATTACCAGTACTCTGTTGAATAACAGTGGTGAGAGCAAACACCCTTGTCTTGTTTCTAATCATATCTGCCAATATACCTCTGACAAGGGTTTGATCTCCAAAATATATAAAGGACTCATATGATTCAATACCAGGAAGACAAACAATCCAACTAAAAAATGGGCAAAAGATCTGAATAGATACTTCTCCAAGGATGACATACAGAGGGTCCAGAGACATATGAAAGGATACTAAATATCACTAGCCATCAGAGAGACGCAAATTAAAAACACATTGAGATATCACCTCACAGCAGTCAGAATGGCCATCATTAATAAGTCAACAAATAACAAGTGGCGGCGAGATTGTGGAGAAAAGGGAATCTTAGTGTACTGTTGGTGGGAATGCAGACTGGTACAGCCCCTGGGGAAAACAGCATGGAATTTTCCCCCGAAACTAAAAATGGTATGCCCTTCAATCCATTGATCCCACTGCTGGGAATATACCCTAAGAAACCTGAGTCACTATTCAAAAGATCTTATGCGCCTCTATGTTCATGGGAGCATTATTTACAATACCCAAGTGCTGGAAACAACCTAAGTGTCTATCAGTTAATGAATTAATCAAAAAACTATGGTGTATTTATACAATAGAATACTAAATAGCATAAAGAAAGAAGGAACTTCTACCCTTTACAACAGCATGAATGGAACTGGAGAATATTATGCCAAGTGAAATAAGCCAGTAGGTGAAAGAAAAACACTATATAATCTCGCCTATACATGAAATCTAATGAAGAAAATAAACTAATTAACAAAATGGAACCACAGGCATGGAAACATGGGGAAGACTGAAAGTGACCAGAAGGGAGGCAGGAAGGGGACGATCATGGAAAGAAGGGGAAGAGACTAGACAAAGGACATTTGTGAATGACCCACAGACATGGACAACAGTGGGGAATTGACTGTGGGGAATGGGTGGGATTGGTGGAGGAGGGCAAAGGGGGAAAATTTGAGGCAAGTGTAACAAAATAACAATAAAAATTATTAAGAAAGAAAACCTTTATATAAAAAAGAGGTACTTCACAGAGAATCATAAGGATCTTGTGAGTGGATGTGAGGCATGAGGAAGGAGATGGTGGAGTCCAAGATGAGTTTCTTGTTTATGACTTGAACAAATGAACAGATTGTGCTATCTATAAACTATGATGCATTAAAGAGGAACAGCTTTGTTTTGGAAGATGAGGCATATATAATAAATTCAGTATGATTTTGATATGTTCACACAGTATTTGAGGTGCTGCTAAAACATCCTAGTGAAGAAACTGGGTAGTATTTGTTAAACATATGTAACAGTCATGAATAGGTTTGCTGTTTATGTACAGAAGTTGGGTTGAAACAGGAATATAAAACATCATTTAGGAAAGTGTGAAGAGTGAGATAAGTGGGCCTAAAACAATTCTGAGAATTATGAAGATTTTAGATGGTAGAAGAAACCAAGAATTGTCCAGGGAAAGAGTAGTTACTGTTATGGAAAAGTAAGAGTGTATGGTTGCACAGAGAGGATTTGGGATTGTTTGGGGTGAGTGATCAATAGTATCAAGTAAAACAGAGATTCCAAACATAGTAGTAGATAAAAAACATTCAACACATTTAGTCTTACAGAAGTAATTGGTGACTCAGATATAACCAATTAAAGTGGAGTAGTTGAAGGACTTCTTTTAGTGCAGTGGAATGAAGTAGTTAATGAAGTACATAAGGAATGGGAAAACTACAATTTAAGTAAATTTATGATTACTTAATGAATAATCAGGATGTACAATTTTATTCAGGAAGACTTGCAACCTCAAATCTCCCCCCCGCCAATATAAAAACATCACTTTTTATAATGGTTGTGCATGAAAAACAACAAAAATGAAAATGTTAAAAGTAAGCCATGTAACAATTACAGAAAAATCTTTGATACATAATCTTTTTTATAGCATTAAAATTCAAAGTTCTGGAATAATAGGCATGTTTTCAGAAAAGACTAAGTGACAGAGAAAAATACATGAAAAGTATGTCCATATTGTAATTACAATTATTCCAGAATGGTTTTGAGATTTTGAAAGTATCTTAGAGCTTGATAAAAATATCAACATGCCTAAAATTCTTAAATCTGAAATATCATGCTTAGTAGCATTACATCTTTTTATATAATGGGGGAATTCAAACACATTAAAACTGGTTGGTATGGATGTAAGGTCACAATTGTCAGACATTTCTGTTGAGCTGTGACATCAGTTGTGAAAACTGATCACACTATCTTCACTGAAATTCTCACAGATTAATTGTGCCTGCTTGGCTCATATAAGTTAGGTCAAAAAATGCAAAAATAGTGTACATGCCAGGTCAAGGAAACATCCACATGCACTATGTAATATACTTCATTTCCTTAAGTTGGCCAGATTATTGTTCCATTTCTTTATTAGATTTCTAAACAAGATGTGTTTAATGAAAAATTGAGGTATGATTGTAACCCTTTTTTTATCATGATAAAAAATAGACATTAATTTATTAATTTCAAAAATATGATCTAAATGTAGGTATTGTATCCTAATTATTATTTTATTATGGTTATATGAGTATAGTTTTGCCCAGACATATAACTATTACCAACAGTGAGATTTTTATTCATGACAATAAACATAGAAAATTCTTGGAGTTAGTAAATAGCACTTCTAAAATGTTTCAAGTATTTTTCATCCTACTCCAGTATCTAAAATGGAGGGTGAGCAAGTCACTTTTATAGATTTGGTTTAATAGGACCAATTCCTCAATAGCTTTTTCGCTACAAATAATTTTTCACAAGCAACAGCATTTTCCCAACGGCCACCATTACTGTGATTGACAGAGAATATGTAGGAAGTTGGCTAATGAACCACCACAGTCTAAGAAGCAGTGCTCCAGTATTGCCATTTTTGAAGTGGTGGCAGGTGTGAATCAAATTAGCATACAAAGGAGAAAAATCTCTTGGCTAGGTACAGCTTCCACTTCCTTTCCAACAGGCTATATTAAGAGTGCATTTGGTATCTACTAGTTTTGCCTCTCTTATTTAGATCAGATTTAACCATTACCAGTTAGGAGAATATATTTTGAATGTTGTAATTTCATATATTTGATATGGATAGAGATTGAAATTAATTATTATTTTAGCCTGAAGCACATATTATATGAGGATAAAAAATACTTGCACAGAAGAACACTAGAAAGGTTACAATAAAATAAAAAAAAAGTATGTTTGCTCTTATCTACCAAGTTTGTTGTCATTTCACATTATAACTAACTACCAGGTGAGTAATTATCACATAGCTATAATGAATTTATAAGAATCACACTGACATTTGCTTTTGTTTGGACATCTTTTTTTTTTATCAATAAATTCTTCTATGGAGAGAGCCAATATTTAGTAAGAAGTTAAGCCATGAGCCCTGGCTGGAGTAGCTCAGTGGATTGAGCGCGGGCTGGGAACCAAAGTGTCCCAGGTTCAATTCCCAGCCAGGGTACATTCCTGGGCTGCAGGCCATAACCCCCAGCAACCGCACATTGATGTTTCTCTCTCTCTCTCTCTTCCCTCCCTAAAAATAAATAAATAAAATCTTAAAAAGAAAAGAAGTTAGGCCATGATACACATTTACACAGATGTACTTTCTATTAACATATTCATAACACTACTAAGAGTGTTGCAGATTTGAACCAAAGTCTGCTTATTCTGAAGGTATGAAGCATACTAGTTTTATGATATTGCTAAAGACATCAAAATAAATACTTTGATAATATAAAAATCCCTATGGTGAATGTTTTCACTTACAACCTCAAACCCCATTAATACTGGTATTTGTCTTATTCATCACTGTATACACATAATCTAGAGTACTTCTTGGCTCCAGACAGGAGCTCAATAAGTATTTGTTGAACGATAAATGATATTTTAATGAATGAGAATTTCACATTTATTTCATTTTTAGAGTTATATTAATTTTGTATTACTTTAATTGCAAGCAATGAAAATGAAATGTTTATTTGTAAATACTCAATAATAGTAATCAAATATAATATCATAAGAATTTTTTAAAAAGATGTTAAGATGTGGATATTGGAAAAGTATTAAAAATAATCTTCATGTTATTATTAAAATATATTACCACTATAAATACATTGCCACTTATAAGATTTTGAAATGATTTTATCAAATATAGAGTTAAGCCTTGATCACTGTTCAAAATATCCTGACACAATGCAAATTTTTGTTGATGTAATATATTAGTAGTACAAATCCCAATTATGCATAATTTAATAAAATTGATAACACTTTCTTCTGTATCCTCAACCCCCAAATATTGATGATAGTGTAAGTGACCCAACTATCCAGGGGAATTAATAATAATAATAATAATGATGATGATGATGATAATAATAACAATAGCAGCTCATATTTCTTAAGTATTTTTTAAATTTTATTAATTGCTTGTTTTTAATTTAAATTGTATTTTATTATGTATGCTTTTACAGTTGTCCCAGATTTTCCAACTTTGCCTCCCTCAACCCAGATGGCTCCACTCTCTCAGGCAATTCTCATACCATTGCCCATGTCCAAGGGTCATTCCTGTATGTTTTTTGGCTAATCCCTTCGCTTTCTTTTAACCAGTCCCAACCTTCCCCCTCTCCTCTTACACCTGTCAGTCTGTCCATGTTTCTATGCCTCCAGTTCTATTTTGCTTGTTAGTTTATTTTGTTCATTAGATTCTGTATATCAGTGAGATCATGTGGTATTTGTCTTTCATTAACTGGATTATTTCAGATAGCATAATAGTCTCCAGGTCCATCCATGATGTTGCAAAAGGTAAGAATTCCTTCTTTTTAGTGATGAGTAGTATTCCATTGTGTAAATGTGCCACATTTTTTTTACACTCATCTATCAATGGGTACTTAGGCTATTTCCAGGACTTGGCTATTGTAAATAACACTGCTATGAACATAGGGGCACACAGGTTCTTTTGAATTGGTGTTTCAGGATTCTCAGGATATATTTCCAGAAGTGAATTTACTGGGTCAAAAGGCAGCTCTATTTTTAACTTTTTTAAGGAAACTCCATACTGTTTTCTAGAGTAGCTTTACCAGTCTGCATTCCCATTCCTGCCAACAGTTTACTAGGGTATCTTTTTTCCATATGCTCATCAGCACTTGTTTTTTTAATTTATTGACAATAGCCATTCTGGTAGGTATGAGATGATAATTCATTGTGGTTTTAATTTACAATTATTCCAGAAAGGTTTTGAGATTTTGAAAGTATCTTAAAGCTTGATAAGAATATCAACATGTTTCTCTGATGACTCGTGATGTTGAGCATTTTTCATATGTCTATGGGCCATCTGTATGTCCTCCTTGGAGAAGTGTCTATTCAGGTCATTTGCCCATTTTTTAATTGTATTGTGTGTCTTCCTGGTCTGTCATATAAATTCTTTATATGTTTTGGAAATTAAACCCTTATCAGATGTATCATTGGCAAAAATGGTCTCACACACATTGGGTTCCCTTTTCATTTTGCTGATGGTGTATATAGATTCAAAGCAATTCCCATTAAAATATCAATGGCATATTTCACAGATCCAGGAGAAATATTTCAAAAATTTATATGAAACCAAAAAGATCTCAAATAGCCTCAGCAATGTTAAGAAAACAAGGTTGGAGGTATCACAATATCTGACACTAAACTATATTACAAGGTCACTGTAATCAAAACAGCCTGCTCTTGGTATAAGAGCAGGCATACAGATCAGTGAAACATAACAGGAAGCCCAGAAATAAACCCATGCTTTTATCATCAATTAATATTTGACAGAGGAAGCAAGAGCATACAAGAAATAAAGACAATCTCTTTAATAAGTGGAGTTGGGAGAACTGGGCTGGTACAAATAAAAAAATGAAACTAGACAACCAACTTATACCACATGCCAGAATAAGCTCAAAATAAATAAAAGACTTAAATGTAAGTTGTGCTACCATAAAAATCATAGCAGAAAACATAGGCAGTAAAATTTTGGATATCTTGCATAGCAATATTTTTGCCGATATATCTCCTAGGGCAAGGAAAACAAGGAAAAAATAAACAAATGGGACTATATCAAATTAAAAAGCTTCTGTATAGTTAAGTGCTTATTTTTAAAGAATTAATTAAACTAAAATGCATACCACTTAACCCACACATAAAACTTTAATTATTATGAAGTAATACTTGTGGAAATTCAGTAATACTGATTTACTTCTCAGTAGAATAGGGATATATTAATGCAAGTACTGACTATATGAGACATAAAAAATTATGTGATATCTCCATGTTAATTAGTGGTTGTCACAGTACTCCTGAGGTATATATTTTTAGAATACATTTGCTGTTGCTGTTGCAATATTAATGAAATAATTCAGCTTTTTATTCCCACCAGTTCCACTGGAATCCATAACATTGAATTATTTAAATTTTAACCTAATTATTTTTGTTACTCACAAAACAATATTTCAATAATTTTCACTGTATGAAAAATTTATCAAATTTCTGCATTGCTACTGATTTTTGTCTAGTAGCATTTAACTTATAAAATGGATAATTTACTCTAAATTTCACTCTGTAATATTTAACTTATTTCTCATCAAATTTAAATATTTTTTAAGTGAAAACCATCCAGGCCTTGCATGAACAAAAGCCCCCTCATTCGCTTTTTACTTTTTCCCACATTTTCCCAATGTGTTACATATTATTTAATTTGTAAGGTGAGCCACTGTTCGAAAGCCCCTGTAATAACACAGATTTGCTTTATGATGCAGTAACTACTTACAGTGCTACAGTTATAATTATAATGTGAGCAGTACAACTGTCACTGCCTGAATGTGCTCTTTGAGCATAGTAGGTTACATGACAGGATCTGGAGGTTTGTTGAGTGGAAAAACATTAAATGCCAACTCGTAACAAGGGAGTCCATATGAGAAGGGCAAGTAGAAAGCAGTAGAAATGAGTTATTTGGTATACCTTTCACCCCCAAAATGGTTTTGGAAGAAATATTGAATTTGTCTATAGTTTATTCTTTGTTTACCTATTTAGTGACATTTTTAGTGTTTAGAAATAACAGTGGATTCTGTTACGAAAATGAACGACGTTTTTCACTATATACAATCACATAACACACTGTACACATGTAAAATGGGATCAAGAATTTTGTTGTGATAATCAAGAACTACAATTTTTGTAGTTTGGTTGTCTCCATTTTCACTCCACCACATCCCACCCCCACCCCCCACCCCCCGGCCAACCAATTCCCTCCTCCCACCCTTGAACCTACCCCCTTTGGCTTTGTCCATGTGTCCTTTATATGTGTTCCTTGATGGCTCTTCCCCTATTTTTCCACATTATCCCTCTCCCCCATCCCCTCTGGTTACTGTCAGTTTGTTTATTTCAATGTCTCTGGTTATATTTTGCTTGCTTGTTTGTTTTGTTGATTAGGAGTCACTTTCAGGTGAGATCCCATGGTATTTGTCTTTTACCACTTGGCTTATTTCACTTAGCATATTGCTCTCCAGTTCCATCTATGCTCTCTTGAAGGGTAGGAGATCCTTCTTTCTTTCTGCTGAGTAGTATTCCACTGTGTAAATGTACCACCGTTGTTTTTATCCACTCATTTACTGGTGCAGTTAGGTTGCTTTCAGCACTTGGCTATTGTAAATTGTGCTGCTATGAACATTAGGGTGCCTAGGTTCTTTTGAATCGTGTTTCAGGATTCTTAGGGTATGATCCCAGGAGTGGAATTGCCAGGTCAAAAGGTAGTTTCATTTTTATTTTTCTGAGGAAACTCCATACTGTTTTCCACAGTGGCTGAACCAGTCTGCATTCCTACCAACAGTGCACTAGTGTTCCCTTTTCTCTACAACATCCCCAGCACTTGTTTGTTGATTTGTTTATAATGGCCATTCTGATTGGTGTGAAGTGGTATCTCATTGTGGTTATAATTTGCATCTCTCTGATAGCTAGTGGTGCAGAATATCTTTTCATATGTTTCTGGGCCCTCTGTATGTTCTCCTTGGAGAAGTGTCTGTTCAGGTCATTCGATCATTTTTTAATTGGGTTGTTTGTCTTCCTGGAGTGGAGTTGTGTGAGTTCTTTACATATTTTGGAGATCAAACTCTTTTTCAAAGCATCATTTGCAAATATATTTTTCCATATGGCTGTTCCCTTTCCATTTCACTATTGTTTTCTTTAGCTGTGCAGAAGCTGTTTATTTTGATTAGGTCCCATTTGTTTATTCTTTCCTTCATGTCCCTTGCTCTAGGGGACATATCGGTGAAAATATGTGTGTGGAATATCTGAAATTTTCCTGCTTATTTTCTCCTGAAGAACTTTCATGGTGTTGTGACTTATATTTAAGTCTTAATATTTTTGACTTAAAATATCTGAATTTATTTTTTTATTTCCTTTGCTTTGCTGCATTGAACACTCATCAGTTTTTAATTCTTTTATTAGATTTCATACAGGGTAATAAATGTTGTTATACCAATAAACTAATGTTTCCATAGTTCTATTTCACTTATAATGACACAGTTTAAAGTACTTGAGTCTGAATTTGTCATAGAGCTTCAGGAAGAAAGGAATATATATAAAAGCCAAATAACATGAATGTTTAGCAGCCTGTAATACAATGGTCAAACTTTGATCCTTTTTGTGTTCATATGACGCAAGGTTTTCTTTTTTGTATTGTCCTTCTACTACTGGTTTAGAAAAGTAATCATTTATCCTTCAGATGATATTAAATTAGCATAAGTCTTGCCAAAATAAAAGCAAGGCATTAATTCTATTTCATTGACATGTCTTCTGTAGCCTAAAATATATTTTCAAACAGGAGTTGGAAATGTCAGCTGCATTTGATGCTGGGCAATGAATGAAAGTGGTTTGTCTCATTGACTTAACCCCTACAGTCAGACCTGTTCACCACGGCTGCTGTGTAGTATGCTACAGTGACCTGTGCTGTTATAAGAAATGAGTTTTGAAAAGGTCTTTATCCCCCAAATAAAGTTAGTGCATCCTGATTTGGAAACCGACAGCAGTAATATTCCCCAACTAAAGCTGGAGCTTAGTCCTGTTATACTTATTAAAAAGCCTATTCATACAAATTAAATCCATTCCATATCCTGGCCTCTGATGACAGCTCCATTTTTTTCCTTGTCTGGTTCAAATTACCTCAAGTCTGTACCCAGAAAGAATTTATCCCTTTCAAGAGACTTCTCCAAGCCTATAATAAATTCACATGGGTCGTCCCATCAATGTAGTGAATTTGCATTATTATTTCATTATGAGTAGGAAAGAAAGCGGATTAGATCTCTTCCAGCATTGGCAGAGCCTAATTCAACCTGAACACATGATTAAAGCTGGCATTTATGACTATAACTGTCAAAGAAAACTAATTGTAAACTGAGAGCTGGGGATAATTATGGCTTTTGCTATTAAACCACTTCTCTCCTATTTATCACAGAACCAACTACAGACTTTACTACTGTTTGCATTTAGTTCTCTGATTACTATGAACCTACTTATGCAAATGAAAGTTGATCTATATTCTCAAATTGAGGGCTCTGTGTAGACTTAAGTTTAATCATGCTTGAGTATGCATGTTTTACTTTCTTTTCCCTTTTTTTTCTTGTGAAGAGGCACAGTGACACTAACACCACTGTGTCTAAAACTTTGAGTCTTGCATTTTTTAAAACACAAACCCTGAAGCACTGCATGGTAAGCAATTTGATACATATAATATTTGAACTATCTTTCATAAGAGGTTTTAAAAATTATTCCTTATTATGTGCACATGTGTTTATATATTTTGTATTTATATATTTTTACATAGGCATGAATAACTATACACATAGAGAAGACACACATATAACTAGGTATACAGAAGCATATGTATCTCTACACACACACACACATATATATACATAAACATCCATACACATATATACATACATACAAATTAATATATTAATATATTACTGCTAAACAGCTCTTAATGATGTAACAAGTATGTTTGTAATTTTATAGTAACTCTATGGGACTAATCACATAAGCTCTAATATATATCCACATGGAACGCAAGCCTAGTTTTACCATTTACCCACCATGGTAAAACTTCCTTACTTATTTTAAAAATGTGTAAATATTGTTATGATTAAGATAAATGACCTGGCTGGCGTAGCTCAGTGGATTGAGCACGGGCTGGGAACCAAAGTGTCTCAGGTTCGATTCCCAGCCAGGGTACATTCCTGGGTTGCAGGCCATAACCCCCAGCAACCGCACATTGATGTCTGTCTGTCTGTCTGTCTGTCTGTCTCCCCCTCCCTTCTCTCCCTAAAAATAAATAAATAAAAATCTTTAAAAAAAAAGATAAATGAAATAATTGTTGCAGACTAAGTTGAATAAAGTAAATGCTCAATTAATGTGAGCTTTTATCTAGTTTTATAAAATGCTATTATTGTGACTGTTAAACACTGTTTGTAAGAAATTGTGTGACACTATATTTTAAGGTGGAAATATAATAATAGTGATAGGTATAATTCAATTACATGCTTCAATTTTATGGAATAGTTCCAATACATGAATTTGTATTTAGCAAAGACAATTACTTAAAAGCTTTAAGTAGCAGAATTTAATTTTTATAACAGTAAAAATTATTTATGGATGATAGATTACATATTAAGGGAAAAAATAACTCAATTTTTCTAGTGCCCTGGTTTTCAGTACAGAGAATAATATCACTAAATCATATGAAATAGTACTAATAATGAATGTAGTGATTATACGTTGATAAGGATAGGCTTTTTGAAAGTATCAAATAGTGGAGATCATTGCTATTATGAATATTAATATAGTTAATGTAGGCACAAGAACACCTGTATTTATTCCACTGACACTTGAATTTAAGGAAACAAAATGCTTCACTGAGAAAATGCAAAAACATTTGAAGACAGGAAGAGTCATTAAGAGTGCTCAGCTCAACCACCAAAATTGTATTTTATCACTTCTGAGGGTCAATAAAAATAACATTTTACTCACAATCACTCAGCAATACTAAACTAAAACACATGGGTTATATGATTCTGTAACTGTACCGGGTCTTGATATTTAATCTATTCAGTTAGTGTGAATGATTAAAATGATTAATTTCTACTATAAAAAGAATAATATTAGTTAATCAACTTCACATGATATATCTGGTAATTTAAAAGGGAGATTTTAGAATCAAGAATAGTCCCTTTTTTGTTTTATTTTTCTTTTTTATGAAATAAAAGACATTTTAAAAGCTATTTCTGGTCTCAGGACCTTACTGATAAGTCTTTGTGTTTGACCTTACTGAAAAGTCTTTGTGTTCATGTACTATCCACCTATTTCCATGCATGAGCATACTATTTTGACAGTTTTATTAACTATACACATGCATTGCTGTGTGCCACTTTTTACTTATTATTAATTCATGAACCCAAGTTTTTATATAATATCTGCATTATCATTTAAATGACTTCATAAAATTTCACTGAGTCCATATGCCATAATTTACTTAAGTTATATACTATACTTGTATAGACAGATTTTAGGGCTGTTTTAAAATTGTTGTGTATATAAACCATTAAGAAAATCCTAGAGCCTACTTTTCTACTTGAGTTATTTATTTAGGCTTAATTATTTGGACTCAGATTACATTTTTGAAAAGTATGAAACCATGGTTTTTAAAATTTATTGCTATATTATTTTCCAAAAGGATAGTATAAGCAATACAGTTTTCCTAACAGAATTACAGTGTCATTTTGGGTTTATTTTTATTATTTGTTAATTTTGCAATGGTATATAAACATTACCAGATGTTCATAACTTAATGTTTTTCTTGTGTAAATTGTTTATATTATTTCTTTTAAAAACTTAAAGTGAATAAATACCAGATCTTATTTAAAAATGCATTCCTTAATGTTAGGTTAAATACCAAAGGTAACAAATCAACAATAATGAAATCAAGTTTATCTTTGTGTTTACATTAAATAACTTTTAATTGGTTTTTACTTTCTGACAGCTTGTACTTTGCTTATGGGTCCTGAAGGACCACTATAAATAAATTATATTTGCATTTCAGAAGTCTTAATTTCATATTGAAATGACAACCTGAGTCAACATTTCTGATCGACTCAACTGTTCTCAAGAAATAAAGCAACACTGAATGTCACATTTGGTTTCTTTAACTGAAGTTTAAGTGAAGAGATAAACTAAAAGTTTGCTTTTATACTATACAGGAGAACATACTAGTCTATGTACAAATTAGTATTAAGATTCATGCTTTAAAAGTAAGCTGGGGTACAAGGAGGATAAGTGCAAAAAGTGCAATAAAAAGAAATGATGTATATATACATATTTTCTAATTCAAATTATTATATGTATAAATAATCATTACTTACCCAATAGAGCTAGTATCACTTTGAATGAAGAATATATTTTTCATAATAATCTTGTCATAATTCATATAATTCAATGCTGACTTAGTAACAGAGTTATTACTTCAAAATAACTCTCAGATAAACTTTGTTTAAATTTGCCAAGAGAAACAAATTCCAGTGTCAGTAATAATTCTTTCTTGTGTCAAAAAATCTTTATAATCTCTTTTCCTCAATTTAAAAATATTGATTTTGCCAAAGTGCTTGTAATTTCAAAGAAAAGTTGTTAGAAGTGCCACTAAAATTTTTATATACATTAAGTAATTTTATTAAACATTTTGTTATAAATACAACACTTCATTATTTTTTCATTGATCATCATTATGATAGCTCTGTACATGAGTAGCTTGAGATGAAAAGAAGCTATTGAGTAAACCAGAACATTAAAAAATATTGATAATAGAAAACACTTTATAGTTTTTTTTGTGTTCTCAAGAATATATAAACATAATTTCTCAGAAAACGCAATATATCACTGGAGTATTGCTAGTTTAAGACGAGTCATATATCATTGCTCAACTATAGTCCAGTGTCCATGGTTACCTTATTAAGCAAATGAAAGTGTGTAACTCAAATAAGAGTAGAAGAAAATAAAAGAACAAAATTAAAGCCCCAATATATTTAATGGAATCCTGAGAATTTATCATCATAAATGACAATGACTGAACAAAGTTACTACACTACACAGACATGCAGATGCTTCAGTGCTCATTGTGCAGAGGTCATTGCCATGAATGTCAAGTAAGGTTTAAAGCTGATGTGAAAACTCCTGCTGCCTTGGCTTGAATTAAGGTCTGATGGCTATACACCAAACTTTAACTTTTTTCTTTCAATTTAGAATACAAATCTAACCAAAAAAATTTCATAACGAGAGCCTTAGTAGTGCAGGAATTTAATGGGATAGTTAAGAACCATGAGGATATTTCCTTTTTCTATTTTTTAACTTTCATGTCTTAACAGTAATACATGTCAAAATAATATACTTAAATAAAAACTAATTTTAAGTGTTAATTGCCACAAAAAGTACATGACCTTTCACGATGCAAATTTCAAATAACAAAAAGCACAGGAGACATTTTCTGAAGATGACAAAAAAGGGTATCTACCCTCTCTCGCTGGTGTGTCTCAGTGGATGGAACCCTGGCCTGTGAACCAAAGCATCACCAGTTCGATTCCTAGTCAGGGAACATGCCTGGGTTGTGGGTTGGGTCCCCAGTAGGTGGTGCTCAAGAGGCAAACATATATCGATGTTTCTATTCCTCTCCTTCTCCTTCCCTTCCCCTCTCTCTAAAAATAAATAAATAAAATCTTTTTTTAAAAAGGGGGTATCCACCCTAGGGAGGCCATGTCATGCATATTTGAGTAAGTGGGTACTCAATAGAAAGAAAGAGATTAATCAGCAAATATGTTCTGGAACAAATACCAGTCCTTCCCTGCTTTGTTTGGAAAACATTTACAGCTAGGCCTTTATTCTCTAGCAAGACACTAGAAGGTCCTTCTTTAGAGAAAATACTAGAAACATCACCATTGGTTACTTGCAGCTAGATATTTTATAATGAAGTCTAGTTGATAAGCCACACTCACATGCTTACAGCTTCTGGTTGGCTTTATATAGCACACTTTTAAAGATGAGATGGTAAACAAGGATCACAATATATTTAAGGAAATAGGAGACCAAACAAATTAGAGAATGAAATAATTTGAAGAACAATAATTAGTTCAAGTAATGAACTGTCATTCAGTAGTATTATGGGGTGTACTGACTTTTGGGCAAGAGCTGACTTTTTATATCTTTTCCCTATTCTGCATGCAATGACCATATTTTGGTACCTGGAATCTGCCATTGTGAAAGTATTTACAACAAACCATTGAAATTAACTAACTCTAAAAATACTTTCTTTTTAAATTAATTTTAAAATTAATTCTTTCAAAACATACAGGAAGTGTTAAATCTATAAACAAGAAGAGAATGCTATATTTTAATAAAGAAAATTCAGAAACTAAAACAAAATTCTTCAGAATTAAAAATATGAAACCAAAATTAAAAATGCAGTGGATGTTTCTGGAATGATTTTGCTCCCTCAAATGAAATTAAATAGAATAAAATATAAAAAAGAAATGAAAAAAATTAAACTGGTAATCTAGGTGCTTAACATTCTAGCAATAGAAAATCCAAAAAGAAAAGCATCAAATAAATGGAGAGGAAGAAATAATAAAACTATTCAATAATAATTCCTAGAGCTAAAAATCATGAGTTTTCTCATTAGAAGCACTTACTAAATATGCAGAACCATGGGTGAAAATACATTCACAACATGATACATCATCACTGAATTTCAAATTACGAACATACAAGAAAATCCTACAATCTTCCCCAGGAGTGAAAAAAAAATTGTCTTATACAGAGACTTGGGGGAAACGATAACTTTTGAAGTTTCAATTTAGCATAGGAAGCTTAAAGGCAACAGAACAGTATCACCGAATTACTGAGCTAAGATGATTTCCAATTTAGAATTCTATATCTAGTTAAACACTAAAACAAAGATAAAGGTAAAGACAGATTTCAGACAGGTAGTTAAGACTATTGAGATCATCAACCATAATAACAAATTAAAGAAACAAATTAAAAAAGAAAAATACATGTGATGAAATCCAGGAATCAGGGGAAGTAAATATGGTAGAGAGGTAAAGTGAGAATCCAGGAATATACTGAAGCAAGAAACCTACATAATTGTGTTATACAGGTAGAGTTCAAAATCTGCATCGGAGAAGGTGAGAAGAGCCAACAGACATTCTTTGAGAAGATCAAATTGATATTATACCTGCTGCATCTGAATGTATTTCAAGGAGATTTGGACACTTTGTTGAATGTTTGAAGTTATATAAGTAGAAAGCTATTCAAAGAAACAGCAAAACAAAGTAAAATTCACTCTGAGGAAAATAAGATGTTAAGAAAATAAATAATTATATTATGTTCATGGTTCAGTGATAAATAATGCTCATATAGTCATCATTTTGAGCTTTGGAAAATGTTCTCATTCAAACTCTGATGTAACTGCATTGTAGGATGGGTGGAAAGTGTGCTGTTGGGGAAGATAGAGGGAAAGAGAAGAGGATAATAAAGTGAAAATTACATCATTCTTATGGAGAAATTAATAGATGATACCTAAAATTGGGGTGTACCTATAATGTATTTGGTAAAATGTATCACCAAACATATAATATGCACATGTTTGGTGATGCATTTTAAATATTAGGACAAAAGTGAAAGTGGGTTACTCTGGGGAGGAAAAACATGCTGTTGATAAAGGTTTTCCAGAATAATCTTTATGGAATTGTTTGACCCTTTAAACTATGTCCATGAACACTTTGATTTAAAAATACTTGAGCACAAGAAGGCTATTTATGTATACAGTGTAGTACATTGTTTAAGAGTACTGGATTTGGAGTCAGGCTGGGTTAGTTCTGGATTAACAAGTAAGCAATTTCATGATCTTAGATACTTTTTTAACATCTATGTAAGACAGTTTCTTGATGTGAGAAAAGAGATAATACCAAGACCTATTGGTCATTTTAATTTAATTTAATAAATATTTTATGTATAGTGAGTAGAACTTCTTAGAGCATACATGTTTTTATAACACTACTATTAATACTATTGCTACTTCATTATTACATTAATTTATCATTCTAATCCTTCAATTCCCCACACAATAGAAAACATAATTTTTCTATCACCAAGAAATAGTTGTTACATATAAAATACATATTTGTATACATGTGTAAGTATATGTGAATATTTTTTCAATTTTTAAAAATAGAAGCATAATACAAGTAGTATTCTTATCTAGTATATATAATTTAAAATATAATGTATATTGTATGAAGCAATAAAGATCCAACTTCTTTTCATGCTTTGAGTCTTCCTTCTACAAATATATTTAGTATGTTATATCTTCTTACTCATAAAGCAAGTTCTAGTCTTATTCTGAAAAAAGTGCTATAATTTCTCAAATAAGGAGCAAATCACTGTATAATCTAGAAATTGAGTCACTAGGTTAAATGACATGAAGTCTAAAAATTTTTAACAGCTGTATTGAATTATAAGAGTGTCTCAAAATGCAAAAGTTAGCACACTGCCTACTCTGCCATCTTCTGCAGCCTGAGTGCTTAGTGAATTAAGCTGTAATTTAGAGAATGTGAACAGAGGTACAATACAGTAGTCTATTCACAAAATCATGTGAACACATTTTTACTAGGCTGAGTATGCTAGCATGAGGCTCATAAGGCTAGAATGATGAATGAACATCAGGATGATTCTGCTGGACATCAGTACAATATACTGAAAGTTTATTAAAAGACATATTTAGAAGAAAAGACCCTCCCAAAAAAAGGTGAATAAAACTCAAAGTTTTTTCTTTCTTTTTGCTTGAATTGCCTGATTAATTTCTTTTTTTTTTTTAGCTTAAATGCATCTTAAACTCATATGTGTTATGGGTTAAAAATATTTTGTCTAAAGTAATATAGTCTAATTTTACTTTATTCCTCCTTGCCCTGTCATTTTCTAAATTTCTGGGGGGTGGGGTGTCATTTGCTCTTGTAGTGATCTAGAGCAGGATACAGCCTGTGAAGGCTCTATAAATTGATGTCTCTATCTTCCCAGTAAAATCATCAATCCATTCTTTTTATTGATGTAGTAAAAGCAGCATCAGGCATAGAAAGTCTGAGAGAAAAAATAAAATTGTTCAATTTATCAAGGTCTAAAATAAACCAAAAGCACTGGACAGAAAGAATATAATTTAATGAATGAGTGTTTAAATGAGAAATGACTGAAGTTTTACTGACAGAACAGTAGACGTGCTTTCCATCAATTTAAAAAAAAAAAAAACTAAGCCTACACTTCCCAGTGAGAATTTTTAGAGCTACAAGTCAAAAGTGAAATATGCCATTGTGTGCCCATTTTCAGACACAGAGAAATCAAGATGATGTAAAATATAACAATAACACTAAAGTTTAAGAGTTCAGGGAGACTTTATATGCTGAAAGTCTGCTGCTCAGACACAGCACACAATGTTTGTTTGACTTGAATATGGTTTTTAAAATGTGCCACCAAAATTAAAATGCAGGAGGTTTCATATACAAATCCAGATTTCTGGTTTTCTTGAACAATCTAAATAGCTATCATGTTGGATGCAAGCCGAGTTGTGCTGCACATTTTCTAGCTTGGCATGCTCCTTGGTAATCTGTAATGACTCCCAGGCATGAGGTCAAGTCTTAGTTCACATATACCTCTGTGTTTCCTCTGACTTTTCTTCTCCTTGGACAACCCAAAGTGCAACATAAAAGCAAGAGTTTCATGTTTGAAGGAAGTTACTGTGGAAATGAAGAATATTCTTACTTCTTAATATATGCAATATGTGTTCCCAGAAAATTCAAAATAGCATTTCTATAAATCCAGCCAAATTTTCTCATTTATTTTTTTTGATTGGAGCCGTCAGATTTTTCAGTTTGAGATACATTGTTTAAGAGGGCTTAAGGAGGAATTTTGGTTCTGGTCAGGAACATAAATGGTGATACTAAGTTCTAAAGTCTCCCATGCAAAGCAACCAGAAGAATACTGATTAAAATCCAGTGATTAGAGATTTCTGGTCAAAATGGAGGCATAGGTAGACATGGCTTGCCTCCTCATACAACCATAACAAAAATTACAACTAAAATACTAAACAACCATTACACAGAATCATCAGAAAAATGATGAGTCATATGGAAGACTGAAAACCAAGGAATTAAAGATGTCACATTCCTCAAGAAGGGTAGGAGGGCTGGAGATATGGAGACGATGAATGGTCAATTCCAGAACTACATGTGGTGGATAAAATCTGGGAGTGATTCCTTGGGAGTGAGGGATCCCAGCCTCACACCAGACCACCCAGCCCAGAGTTCCAGAGCCAGGAAGATAACTCCCCACAACTTCTGACTATAGAAACCAGTGGGGTTTGGACCAGTGGAAGAAACTATAGGATTCTCAGGTGTCTCTCTTAAAGGGCCTAAAAGTATTTATGACTTACACAGACTCTCTCCCTCTGGACTCCAGCACCTGGACAGCAGCTAGAGGTACATTAGTGGTACTCAGGGAGAAATTGAAGTGTCTGGCATCAGGGCGAATGCCGGGGACAGCTTCCTCCTGGACAAAACTCCAAAGTCCAGGCAGCAGCTATAGTCCCTTTTATGAGCCCTCCCACACAGAGATCCACAGAGTGGAGGCACTATATTTGAGAATCCATCAACCTGGCTCACAGGGGCTGACCTGCCCTGATGATTACCTAAGACTCCACTCCTTCCAAATTAGGGGTGTGCTTCTCTAAAATAGGCCATGCTCCTAAGACAGGGAGTCAAAGAATCTCTACCTAATGCATAGACACAAACACACGATGGTACCAAAATGAGGAGACAAAAATATGGCCTAAATGAAAGAACAGAAAAAAACTCCAGAAAAAAACAGCTAAGCAAAATGGAGATAAGCAATCTGTCAGGTACAGAGTCCAAAACACAGGTTATTAGAATGCTCAAGGAATTCACTGGGTATTTTAACAATATAAGAAAGACCAAGGCCAAAATGAAAGTTATAGTAAGTGAAATAAATAAAAGTTACAGGGAATCAACAGTGCAGTGGATGAAGCCAAGTATCAAATCAATGATTTGGAACATAAGGAAGAAATAGACATTCAATCAGAACAGCAAGAAAAAAAATAATTCAAAACAATGAGGATAGGTTAAGGAGCCTCTGGGACAACATCAAATGCATCAAAATTTGAATCATAGGGGTGCCAGAAGAAGAAGAGGAAGATCAAAAAAATTAAAACTTATTTGAAAAAATAATGAAAGAAAACATCCTTAATTGGGTGAAGGAAATAGACATTCAAGTCCAAGAAGCACAGATGGACCCAAACAAGATGAACACAAAGAGGTGGACACCAAGACACATCAAAATTAAAATGCCAAAGGTTAAAAATAAAGATCTTAAAAGCATGAAGAGAAAAGCAGTTGGTTACTGACAAAGGGGTTTCCAAAATACTGTTAGCTGATTTTTCAAAAGAAACCCTTGCAGGTTAGAAGGGACTGACAAGAAATATTGAAAGTGATGAAAAACAAGGACCTGCAGCCTAGATTACTCTACCCAGCAAAGCTATCATTCAAAATGGGAGGTCAGATCAAGTGCTTCCCAGACAAGGTAAAGCTAAAGGAGTTCATCATCACCAAACCATTATTACATGAAATGTTAAAGGGGCTTATTTCAGAAAAAGAAGATGAAGATTATGAATATTAAAATGACAATAAATTCACAACTATCAGAAATTGAATCTAAAAAGCAAACTAAGCAAACAAACAGAATAGAAACAGAATCATAGATATCGAGATCATTTTGAAGGTTACCAGTAGGGAGGGGGAAGGGGGAGAATGGGGGGAAAAGGTATAGACATTAAGAAATACATGCTGGTAGGCTCAGAATAGATGGAGGAAATGTCAAAAGAACTTATATGCCTGACCCATGGATACAAAACTAAGTGTGAGGATTGTTGGAGGGAATGGGAGATACCAGGTGGAGGGGACCAAAGGGGGAAATTTGGGACAAATGTAATAGCTTTATATGTGTATGTATCCAGTCATTAAATATATTCTTTCTATACAATCCAGCAATCATGCTCCTTTGTATTTCTCAAAGGAGTTGAAAACTTACAATCACAAAAAAACCTGCACTTGGATATTTATATCAGCTTTACTCATAACTATCAAAACATGGAAGCAATAAAATGTCCTTTAATTGATAAACAGATACATAAACTGTGGTACAGCCAGACAATGGAATATTTTTCAACACTAAAAATAAATGAACTATTAACCCATGAAAAGATATGAAGGGATTCTAAATGCATATCATGATAGTGAAAGAAGAGAATCTGAGAAGGCTATGTACTGTATGATTCCAACTATGGTACACTATGAAGAAGGTACTAATACTACACAGACAGTATTATGATTAGTGGTTGCCAGGGATTGGTGAGGCAAGGGAAAGCTAAATAAATGGGACACAGAGGATTTGGGGGTACTCATAATCTTCTGTGTGATACTATAATGATGAATGTAAGTCATTATACATCTTTGCAAACCCATAAAATGTACAACAGCAAGAATGAACCTTGTGAACTATGGATTCAGGGTGATAATGATGAATTAGTATAGATTCATCAAATCTAACAAATGTATAATTCTGGAGAAGGTGTTGATAATGGAGGAGGCTATGCATATTGGGGGCAGCAGTGTATGGGAAATTTCCATATTTTCCTGACAATTTTACTGTGAATCTAAAACAGCTCTAAAATTATTTTATTAAAGAAACCAAACATTTTGTACATTTTCAGTGCAGTGAGAAGTTAGATGAAACTCAAAACTCCAATTACCACTGAGTGATAACAAAAGCATCTGAGACCAAAGGATCCGTTTAGGAAGCCTGAACAAGTCATTATAGTTCTGTGGGAAAGAAGATGTGTAAAGGAGGCTTTGTAATGGTGTAGCTCAGAAACTTTCAGCAAATATTTACTCTCAGAAGGGAGATCTATCCTGACAGGGAACTACTCTGAACAAAATTTACATGATAGTCCTTCACCATCTCTAGAAACCTATTGTATAGATAGCAGATGTCACAAACCAGAGTAAAATGCACACACATTCAAATACTATTACATCACTTCAGGAAGGCAAGTGTTATTATCACTAGATCCAACAGCCTAGGAAACCAGAGAAAAGCAGGATTAGGGGAAAGCCCTCTTTAAAAGATCAGGTTCTATAGGGGCAAATTATACAGAAATATTAGTTTTATAACAATCTATTGCTGAAGTCAAAACTATGGAGCCTCTTAACAACAAACTTGAAAACTACTATGCAGTTTATAATTATATAATATTATAAATGTTCATCATCACCAAACCATTGTAAAATGAAATATTAAAGGGACTTTTAAGAAAAAGAAGATCAAAACTTAAAAAGATCTTCATATATATGGGGAGAGAGAGAAAGAGAGACGGAGAGAGAGAGACAGACAATTTCCACTGGAGAAGTAAGAACATTTCAAAGTAATGATCATTCCTTTCCCAAAAAGCTCTAACCTCACCTGGTTTCACAAAATTAAAAAAAATGCTGTAAAATATTTAACATAAAAGGACATTTAGAACATAAATGATGAAATTTCTGGATTCTTTTCACCATTCAGGCATAAATTGATAACAATTCTTATTTTAATATTAAAAATGTAGCCCTAGATGGTGTGGATCAGTGGACTGAGTTCTGGCCTATGAATCAAAGGGTCACCACTTCATTTCCCAGTTAGTGTACATGCCTGGGTTGTGGGCCAGGTCCCTAGTAGGGGGCACACAAGAGGCAATAACACATTGATGTTCTCTCCTTTTCTTTCTCCTTCCCTTCCTCTCCTCTGCAAAAATAAATAAATATTTAAAAATTGAAAAAGATCATTAAAGATAAAAATATAAAAGAGATAAATATATGAATAATGTGAAAAGAAATGTTAATGAATGAATGAAGAAACATATATATATATATATACACACAATAGAATATAATTCATCCTTAAAAAGAAGGAAATTCTTCCATTTGCAACAAGGTGGATGAACCTGAAAGACATTGTGCTAAGTGAAATAAGTCAAACATAGAAAAATGAATACTGTATGATCTTATTAACATGTAGATTTGGATAGAGTGAAGCTCATAAAAGCAGAGTAGAATGGTGGTCATTAGGGCTGGATAAAGGGGAAATGAGATGTTGGTCAAGTGGAACAAAATTCAATTATGCAAGGTAAATAATTTCTGGAGGTCTAATGTATAACACTGTGACTATAGTTAATTATATTGAATTGGAATTCCATATACTGGAAATTTGTTAAGAGATTGGATCTTAAGTGTTCTCATCACATACACATAAAAAAGATTATAACTATATGAGGTAAACAATATGTTAATTTTCTTGAGTGTGGTGATTATTTTGCAATGTATATTAAATCGTCAAGTTGTAAATCTTAAATGTACATAAATTTAGTCAATTATATGTCAATAAAGCTATAAAATAAATATTGGGTTTTGATTAAACAATGGCAAAACATTAGAAGAGATCCAGGAACACTTCATAATGTAATTGAATGGGGTTTATTTCAGGGGTAGACTATTCAATAGTGAGGTATATGTTAACATAATTTAAATTATTTGGAAAGTACCAAAATACCATCTGAGCTTTTCTGTGTATGGTAAGAAGTCCTATTACAAAATTTAATTCCATGACTTAATTAAAATAAGTCTTAAAAATTAAAGAAATAAGAATAGATAAAATTCTCCTTAGCATAATAAAATGTAGTGATCTCTGCTCAAAGGGTGGTATTATTCACAATGGAAAGATACTAGAAGAATTTTCACTAAGGTCAAGAATGAGAAAATAATACACTCTATTAATAATATTATTCAAAATTTTTCTGAAGCCATTATCCAATGAAATTAGAAGAAAAATATAAGACATGCACTTTGGAGGAGGGTAACTAACAAGTTAAAGATAATCAAGTAAAGATAACATTATGGTAGTATAAAATTAGCATATCTTAACAGCTATAAAATATAAGAAGTGATCCATTTATATTGGTAATTATTAAGATAAATTGGGCAAAAAATAAAATTTGCAGGAAGTGTTTAAATTCTACATTAAAAATATTTTAGAATCATTGTTGCCATGCAGGGACATTAGTGGTTCCATATAAATTTTTTAAATATTTGTTTTAGTTCTGTGATATAATCATTAGAATCTTGACAGGAATTTCATTGAGTCTATACATTCCCTTGGGCAGTATAGACATTTTAATAATGTTAATACTCCCTATTCATTAACATGGTATGTGTTTCCCCTCATTTGCATATTCTTCAATTTCTTTCTTCAGTGTTCTATAATTTTTCAAGTATTGGTCTTTTATATCCTTGGTTAGGTATATTCTTAAGCATTTTATTATTTTTGAAGCAATTGTAAATGGGATTGTTTTCTAAACTTCCCTTTCTGTTAGTTCATTATTGGCATATAAAATTGCAACTGATTTCCAGATATTAATTTTGTAGCCTGCTACTTTGCTGAATTCATTTATAATTTCTAGTACTTTCTTGTTGGAATAATTGGGGTTCTCTATGAACAATATCATGTCATCTGCAAACAAAGACAGTTTTACTACTTCTTTTCCAATTTAGATGCATTTCATTTCTTCTTCCTTTCTGATTGCTGTGGCTAGGATATCCAGTACTATGTTAATAAGCGAATTGGGCTACCTAATATCAAACTAATTAAAAGAGCATGGTACTAGCATAAAAACAGATACATAGATCAATGGAATAGAGGGCCCAGAAATAAACCCACACATTTACAGTCAATTAATATGTGGCAGAGGAAATAAGCACATACAATGGGCTAAAGATAGTTTATTCAATAAATGGTGTTGGGAAAATTGGGCAGATACATGGAGAAAAATGAAACTGGACCATCTTTTCTTATACCATATACAAGCATAAATCCAAAATGGATTAAAAAGTTAAATGTTAGGCCTGAAACCATAAAAATCATAGAAGAAAACACATAGTAACATTTCAGACATTGTTCCTAGCATATCAGACATATCTCCCCATGTAAGGGAAACAAACAAACAACAACAACAACAACAACAACAAAATGGGACTACATCAACTAAAAGTTTTTGCACAGCAAAAGAAAACATCAACAAAATAAAAAAACAACTACCAGAATTGGAGAACATATTTGTTGATATATCTTATAAGGGGTTAATATCAAAAATTTATAAAGAACTTAGAAAATTCATTACCAAGAAAACAAACAACCCAATTAAAAATGGACAAAGGACCAGAATAGACACTTTTCCATATAGATGGCCAATAGACATATGAAGAGATGCTCAATGTCAATAATCACCAGAAAAACGCAAATTAAAATCACAATGAGATATCATCTCATACCTGTCAGAATGACTATCAACAAGTGCTGGTGAGGATGTGGAGAAAGGGGAACCCTTGTGGTTGGTTAGAATGCAGACTGGTAAGCCACTGAGAAAAGGAGTATGGAGATAGATCAAAAAATTAAAAATGGATCTGCCTTTTGCCCTAGGGATACCACTTCTGGGAGTATATTATGAAGGAACCAAAACACTAATTTGTAGGAACATAAGCACCTCTATGTTCATTGCAGTGTTATTTACAATTTCTGAGACATGGAAGCAGCCCAAGTGTCCACCAGTAAATGAGTGGGTGAAACAGCTATAGGGCATTTACACAATGGAATTCTACTCAGCTGTAAAAAAAAAGAAGAAAATTTGACCCTTTTTGACAATATGGATGGACCTAAAGAACATTATGATAAGTGAAATAAGCCAGATAATGAAAGGCAAATACCATATAATTTCACTCATATGTGGAATCTAATGAACAAACTGACTGACAAGCAAAATACAGACAGTCTCACAGAGGGAATAGGGTGACAGCTAAAGGGCAGGATAGGTGAGGGATTGAGTAAAAAGGAAAGATGACTCATGGACATGGACAACAGTGTGATCTTCGTGGGGGGATGTAAGGGGACTAACTAGTGATAGAAAAAATACATTAAAATAATAACTGGAGAGTATTGTGCTAACTACAATAAGCCAGGCAGTGAAAGACAAATACCATATGATTTCTCCTATAAGTGGAACATAATCAACAAAACAAAAAAATAGAACCAGAGACATAGAAATAAAGAACAAACTGACAGTGACCAGAGGGCAGGCAGGAGGGGAATAATGCGGGAATGAAGGGGAAGGGGCAAGTCAAGGAACATGTATAAAGGGCTCATAGACAAAGACAACAGGAGGAGGGGAATTGAATGTGGGAGGTGGAGTGTGGGTAGGGCAGAAGAGAGTAATGGGAAAAAATGGGACAACTGTAAGTAAACAACAATAAAAAATAAAAAAAGAAAAATTGAAGCTAATAATGAGAAACAAAAAAATATTTTAAAGTATTCCTGACTGACACAAAGAAAGATGTAAACAAATCAAAAGCCTAGCTATTTTCTTAAAAAAGAAGTTTCAATATCATTACCTTGTCTATTCTTCCTATTTACCATATATAGCATTATGACACTTAAAAATTCCATCAGGATTTTATTTGAAATCACTAGTGGTCACTATTATGTACTCTATTACCCACCTCAGACCTCCAGGTGACTGTCCTTCTCAGTCTGGACCAGCTGACTCATTCTGGACCATGAAATAAGAGAGTAAATTACTCATACCACTTCCAGCCTAGGCCAGTAAATAGTCTGTGGGTACCTCTATATCTCTCTTCTAATTTGTGGCAATCTTGGAGGTGGCCTTGTTTGAGAAAGTGGGTCTGAAGACGAATAATTTGGATTGTTGAGTTACATTATTGAATAGAGCTATTTTGGAAGTTATTTGGATATAGTACATTTTGTGAGTAGAACAAAACAAAATAAAACTACACAGTAAATTTTTACTTTAAATCACTGAAAATTTATAATTGTTTGTACTAATTAATCATTTTATTCTGACTAATAAAGAGGACAGTTGCTATGGGTGTGATCTATTTTCAGAACAACAATGAAATATGTGGCATTGACTAAACAGTCAAAAACTACTCCAAGTGTAATATTTAATATATAAATCCAATATGGAAATAACACTTAATTAAAATGCAGAATGTTTAGACTAGATTAAATATGAAATCTGTTTATGTGCTATTTATAAAATAAACAACCAAAAATATAAAATAATTTGAAAGTATAAGGTAAAGGTACTTTGGCCAAATAGAAACAAAAAGAAATCCATTATTACCATTTCCATTTAACATGGTAGTGGTGGACCTATATGTTTGAACACAAAAAGATGATAAAAGATATACAATTTTGAAAGGCCCTAAAATACATCAAGAGATCTTTTGGCATTCACCATTATTCACCACTATAAAAAGCATGAGGTCCTACTGACAAATTGATATGATTAGTAACAGTAATTAGTAAATTTTCTGAACTTAATATTAATAAATTTAAAAATAAAAATGCATTTTAACACATCATTAAGAACCATTGAAATACATAAAATGCCATTTATAATAGCAATAGTCATTATAAAATATCTCAGAATAATTCCAACAATAGCTCTGTAATGCTCATGAAGAACATTAAAAGCTTTATTAAAAGATGTTAAAAATAAATTCTATATTGAAATATAAAACATATTTATGAGAAGAAAAATATCATAAGCATGGTAATTATCCTCATATTATTTAATAAAATTCTCACAGTTTCAATAAAGATTCTTTCAGGTCCTGACTGGTGTGGTTCAGTGGGTTGGGGGTTATCTCACAAATCAAAATGTCACTCATTTGATTCCCAGTTTGAGCACATGGGACCAGATATCCTGTTGGAGGTGTGCAAGAGGCAAACAATGGACCTTTTTCTACTTCTTTTATCCCTCCCTTACTGTCTTTCTAAAGAGGGTAAAATCTTTAAAAAAAAAACTAGATTTCAGTTTTTTTTTTTTAATTTGGCAAGTCAATTCTCACCATTATATAAAAAAGCAAATGACTACGAGCAGCCAAAAAATTTTGTACAAGAATAATTTAGTAAGGCATAATCTAGTAAATAGTAAGTTAAAATATAAAGCTCTAGTAACTAAGAAAACAGTATCTTAGATAAAAATTGTTTTATAGTGATTAATTACTATGTTAAACACCAAAAATTCCAACCTCATACCCTAAACAAAAAGAAGTTAAAGAGTTAATAAAGCATATTAAAGAATGCACAGAAACACATACCATAAAATTGGTAATTATAATTCATTAAATAGGTATAAATTGAAAAACAATTTGGCATATTGGCTAAATTTAAAGATGCACTTAATACATGATTGAGTAATTCCACCTAAAGTTATAGACCACAAACATTTTTTCACACATTTGTACTGAGAGACATAGATAGATAAGAATGTTCCTGATAGCAATGCTTTTAAATAGTGAAAAAAGTGATGAAAAATTAAATGTCCATCAACAGGATAATGGGTAAATAAACCGTAGCTCTTCATATAAACATAATGAATATATATAGACAAGTAAAAATAAATTATCACTTGTTTACAAATAATATCGGTGGATCTCAGAAATGTAATATTGAACAAATAAGAGAGCTACATAATGTTATATATCTGAGAATATACTTTATTAAACTTTATATAAAGTTTTATATAAAGACAATAATATAGATTTTATCTGTACATACGTAGAAATTTTTTAAAAAGAAATAGATGAGAAGTTCAATTTTTGAAATTGGTTAAGTATGATGAGTGGAAGAGGGGAATGAGATTTCTGGGAGCAATACTGATGGTTTCAACATTATGTGTAAGCTGGGTTGTGAATACATAGGTTTCATATACAAATTTTTAGTCTTTAAAGGTGTCTAATTTATTTCATAATGCTTTTTTTCTATAAATAAGGTTAATGTTTGATAGTAATTAGATATAAAAGACCCAATTAACCAATTTAATAAAATTCTAAAAAGTAAATGTTAAGACTAAATGTGTAAGATAACTTAATTTTTAGGAAAATAAATTTTTTTCTTTTAAATTATAACAAGAATATTAAAAAGTTATACTATAAAATGATCTTGGATAATTTACATGTATTTTTAAAGGACTAATTAATGTTTTTAGCAGAAAAGTTAGAGCTAATTATAAATTTAACCACTCCTATAAATGTAGATGAGAGGATAAAGGGAATGGTATATATATTTGAATTTGCAGATGTTATGTATCATTTTGCCTTAAATTTCTAAAGAGCAAAACATATAAGCTACATTCTTCAGAAAACATTTATGTTTTTGTTAAACAAAAGTTTTTAACAAAATATTTATCAAAACATTTATTTTGATAAACTAGGCAGCTTAAAGAATAAAGTGATCCAAGAACATAAAATCAGTAGACAACTGATTCAAGTTTTAATAAGAGCCAATTACTTATCCTTGAACTTAATTTAGCCAAGTCATTCTGACTTATGTTTTTGTCCTTTGCCTTTTTAGTAAGTATCAGAGCTACAATAGCTTGAAATATAAGCATATGTGAACTAGCCTTGTCAAGATAACTTCTAAACATAATGAGTGTGCTTTGGCAAACCTTAGTAAGCACAGGTCATTTTGTCAAGCTATTCTGTTACCAGATTATGATGATACCATTGGATTCAAACCATCATGCTTGAGCAGTTCCTGCCGAAAAGGAATTTACTTCCATGAAACTGATGCAGGAAAGTTCTGCCTTCTTGACAAGATGATTAAAATAAAATCCTCTATTTAGAATTGAATAGTCCTAGATATTTCTGCTTTACAATGTCACTTGGATTAAGAAGTACAAACTTCTAGTTATAAAATAAGTCACGGGGATGTAATGTACAGCACAGGGAATAGAATTAATGACATTGTAATGACTATTTGTGGTGTCAGATGGGTACTAGACTTACTGTGGCAATCACTTTGCTTGTATATAAATGTTGAATTGTTACACTGTACACCTGAAACTAATATAATAGTTTGTCAATTATAATTTAAAATAAATTAATAAAGATAAAATAAATAAAAAGGCCCCGAAGTCATATGGACCTTATAAAAATAAAAAAAATATATATGTCACCTGGCTAAAAAGTGTCTTTGACACAACTTTTAAACTTCCACCACTAATAATTCTGAAGATTAGAAAAGACAAAATTTTATGATAGCCTAAATGATTACTAATACACAACCTATTTTCCAAGTTAGGAAATTAGCTTTAAAACTTCAAAACATACAATTACAGTAATACATAGACTTCCTACAAAACAGAAGAAAGTCAAAAAGTAGAAAATATTTTATACATTTATTGTTCTTTATTTCCTAAATTAGAGGCTGGTGTTACAGACACATTTTATGGTCCCTTCTATTATTCCTGCCTCCCGGTATTTAGGCTGGGTTTTAAGCAGTAGAATGGGACAAAAGTAACGCAAAGTCATTTTCATGATCAAATTACCTTATATGAAAATCACTCTTCCAGTAAACTCACTTCTGAGAATCTTCTTGCTGGGTTATAAAAGGAAGTCCTCATTTTGGGAAAGCACCCATACATAGTAAGGAACTGCAGACAGACTACAGGAGCTGAGCGTTGCCTCCAGCCAATAGCCAGCAAGAAGGAGTGCCCTCAGATCTCCTACAACTGCAAAGAAAGAATTGAGTGAACTTAGAAGTGGGTTCTTCCCCAGTCACGTCTTCAGATGAGAACACTGCTTAGCCAGTATCTTGATTGCAGTCTTTTGAGGACTTAAGCAGAAGAACCAAATACCTTACCAGGAAATTGTGGGGCAACAGATATGTGTTGTTTTAAGCTACTAAGTTTTTGATAATTTGTTATGTAGCAATATGTAATTAATAGAGATGGTAACCAGAAAATTACCTAGTTTTGTGAGTTTGCATTTTGGATAAATGGTTCCCAGAAGTACAGTATTATAATCAGGATAAGCACATAGGCTGAAGATCTATGATAGCAGAGTATTCTAGGGTATTAATTTTTTTCAGCATGTATGAATTCAAATATCTGGAAAATGCACTGGGAGTAGAAGAGCTTCCTGGATTAACAGAGAAGTGCTACACTAGGCAATCTGTGTTTGCTAGAGGGTGGTCACTGTATTAGGATCTGTGCACGTCGACTTGTTCTCAGTTAGACATAGAGAGCCAATAGCACCTTACGTATTAGAGCAGGAGTTGGCAAACTATGTCTTGCAGTCCAAGTTTGGTCCCCTTAATTGTTTTTTGGTAAATACGGTTTCATTGGAATACAACCAAGTTCATGTGTTTACGTATTGTCTTTGGCTATGGTGATAGAGTTGAGTAGGTGTCATAGACACTGTATGACATTCAAAGTTTCAAATATTCACTATTAGGCTCCTTGTAGAAAAAGGTTGCTGACCTTTAGGTTAAAACATGAGGTAATGTGGAATCTTCCTACATGTGCATTACTGATAGATATTATTTTATTTAACTGTTAATAAAGAAGAAGACAGAGGTTTGAAGACATTTTATAATACAAGTCAGAAATAGTTTAATGAAGCCACAGGGAAATATTATATTATAACAATGACCTAAAGTAACATTCAGGAAAGAAAGAAATCAGAACAAATGCTTTTTGTTCTAAAGAAAATTAATCAGATATAATGTAAGAAATTTTTCTCCACATTAAAAAAATCATCTTATATTTTCAAATTAAAAATTTTATTTCAGTAGACTTAACAAAAAGTTATATTCACACAAAGGGAAAATACTATAAAAAGTATCCAAGTTGAAAAAACATGTTGATTTTAAAAGGAGTTAGGAGAATGGCAACAGAATTTTCTTCTGTAGTAATATATTAAGATTAAAAGTGGAGATCTTTGGGACATAAAAGCTTGTACTCAATGTTTTTATACTTAACTAACTTGTTTTTTAGTGAGGGCCAATAAATGATATACTCAAATATGTGGATATTCATAAAGTTATTTATTAATTTTGAAATAATTATATCAATTAATGGAAAATGAAGTAAATTAGTGTTTTTGAAGAGAAAATTTAGAAAAACTGGCAGTGAACACTGAAATAAATTGTCCATAGTTAAAGCTAAGTAATGTTTCATATCACGTTAAAACTGAACTAAAAAAGTTTAAAATAGGAGACATATAATTTAAAAACAATAATTAAATAATACTTTTACAAGTTGTCTGATATCCAGAAAGTACTACTAAGGATGGTGTGCAGAACAGTTGGGAGATTGTGAGGCTGTAAGTAGATAGCATGGTACAGGATGACACATGGGAAAGACAAGTTCAGTAGCTATTTTCAAGTAGGAAAAATAGGCTATATTGTATATAACACATATTCCTTCTATGTTTTACTGTTAGGTATGAGTTATTCCTACCCATACCATGACTGGAAGGATATATGAGGTTATTATCAGCATTATTACTATGCATAAGTGTTATGGGAAATCAGTGTTCATGTTTAACTTTTCTGTACTTTCTAAATTTATTATGGCCAACATATATTAATTTTTTAAATAAAGAATTTTGCAAACACATTGAAATACATATATCAAAATATTTTCTTTAGAGATAAGTGATATTATAGATGAATTATATTGTATGCTAATCTTAATGTAATTTTAATTAAAGTCAGAATTACTTTGTCATTAAAAATTATTGTATAACTAGTTCAGAGCCCCATTATTGTTTTATAATAAAGCTGACTGCATTAGAACATGGAGTAAATTCTATTTGGTACTCAGAAATGTCAATGCTTAATAGCAACACTATTTTTTGTCATTGTATTAGTTCTAAAATTGGTTTATGTATACACAAAGTTTAAGAAATGTTGTTTAAGCAGTTTTGGCTGTCTTCTTTTAAGCTGTGATGATTTGCTTCTAAATCAACTACCATTATGAAATAATGTACTATCTTGATCAGTAATATGTGCTCACCATGTTTATTAATGCTAGACCATAAAAATTAAAATTCTTTCCCAGGTAAGGTGGTCATATCCTGCTTATATGACAGGATATTTTATGTTTAGTGCTTAATACAAGCATAAAGTGCAACAATACAATATATATATGTATCTAAAGTCATGAGGTTTAGATTTCTCTGTGGTGTTTTAAATTTTCTTAATGGGGAAAGCAGGTAGCCTGGCCTACAGGGAACAGAGAGTTGAGGTGAGGGGGATTGAAACCAAGATGAAAGTATAACATAAAAAACACATGCAGCCAGATCACTTATTTTGGTCAGTAAGGGAAAGAGGCGGGTAAGGTGCATATCTTCATAGGAAAAAGGATCTGATTGTATGATGGTTAGAAATGAGGATAGTACAGAATGGGATAACCAGGAGGGACTGCAAAAGATGGCTGCAATTTCAGGGAGAAGCTCAGAGACCAAGTGGTTTGGCAACATGGTCATGGTCATTAAAGCATCTGAGCTTCATAAACCCAGAGTCCACCAGTATCATTATTCAGAGTTTCCCATGTGTAAACCAGTTTATGGGCAAGTAACTGGCATATGTAAGTATTTGTTAATAGTAGGAACATACGTAAGAAGGAAAATAAAACAACAACAATGCAAAATCAGGTACTTATTTTTATTTTAAAAATACTTTGTTCCTGATAAAGAACAGTTATTTTCATGGAAATATAATAGGGAAATTCAAAATTGCAGCATTTTCCATTTAAAATAAGTTGTAAAAGATCTCACAGTGAGTGTTTACAGGTCAAGCACGATCAGAAATCTAATTATGTTTAACTGAATTTACTGCAGAACATTCCTTTGTGGGGCAGATTATAAAGTTTGTTAGTAAATAAGTTAAAGATTACTTACATTAAGAAAACTAGGTAGGTGACAGAAGTGAAAAAAAAATACCAGAAATTCCTGACAGCATATTCAATAATACTATTAATTCAAGGCAAAGTGGAACTTGAAAGAAACTGACAAAAGTGACCTTTCAAAAGGGGGAGCATGGATAAAGTTGAAAGAAAGTAATGTGGAGTCCAGCTGCTAACACAAAGAAGGGAATAGAAACATTCATACTTCTTGGCATCCTTTTACTCTAAGGTTTTCTGTATTTCAGTTGTTGATATTCCTAATCCATTAGCGTTTTACTTTTTGGCAAGGTAAGAACAGAAAAGACTTGATTGTGCCACTATAAACAAAGTTTAAGTAATTATATCTTCGAAGCTTTCCAAAAAGGATTTCTCTTCTTTTGACTTTGAAACTGGGTGTTGGGGAAAGCTTCCTGGTATGGTATTTCTCAGTTTTCATTTTCACTTTGGATAAGAGGCCTAGTTTTACACTGCTTGTTTCATTGATAGATCCAAGTTGGTTTTATTTCTTGAGTAGCCGATCACTGGGAAATTATTGCAGGTGGCTAAAAGGATTTGGTTTTGTTTCAAATTAGGCAGACTTCACTATATTTTAGTTACATTTGTGTAGCAGCTTTTTACTAGCTTACCTCTGCTTGCCCATTCTTTATGTATTACCAGCTAGTTTGTCATTTACGTGGATACACTCTATGGATTTAATATAGTTGAAATTAATGAAAGATTTGTCTAGGTTAGAGTTTTGCTCCAACTAATGGAAGTTAATAGGTTTCCAGAAACTAAATATACCAAAAAAGTGTATATATATATATAATAAATACACACACACATATATATGTGTGTATAAATATACATATATTTATGTATATGTATATTTACATATATGTATACATATATTTATACACATATATTTAGTAGGTTGTTTTGTTTATCTCGGTTCCATATATTGTTTAACAAATTCACTCTTAATTTTGTCTTTTGGCAAACCATAAACCTAAAATATCTGCTACATTTATTTTACCATTTCCTTGATTGGTTTCTCAAAGTTTACTCTCTGTATCAAAACTTTTAGAGCAGGGGTGTCAAACTCATTTTCACCAGGGGCCACATCAGCCTCGAGGTTGCCTTCAAAGGGCCAAATGTAATTTTAGGACTGTATAAATGGAACTACTCCTTAACAGTTAAGTGAGAGCTTGGGGCTGATGCCAGGTAGAAACAAGGTTGAGGGCCAGATTCGGCCCATGGGCCTTGTGTTGGTCACCTTTGTTTTAGAGCTAATTTGTCCCAAATTTGATAATTCTAAGCATCCCAGATTGCCTTGTCATCTGTGTAACTATGTCATGCACTTTTATTTGGGTAGGAAGATATTACTATGAACATTTTATCTTCAGTAAAAGAGAACTGATAAGAACAGACTTCTAAGGCAGTCCTTGAGTGAAGGTAAGACTATGTAATATTCAGCAGGTTCTTTGTTGTTAACATTTGTTTCACTAATATAATTTTAGAAATAAGAAATAGATTGCATGTCTGATGTGTTAGCTCAAGACATGATTATGACAATTAAAAATAAGACCCTGATTCTGATACAGCATTCTTGTAGAAAATGGACTGGTATCCCTAATTACAGAAGGAAGAAATGTTCTACAAAAAGAATGAATGTCCTGGTCACAGGTCGATGCTTAAACAAATATAGTCCTTAGCTTACACCTATGAATAATATAAATTTTACAGGATCCAGGAGAAGGAACTCCTGCTTGAGTGTGGTTGGTAGGGTAATAATATGGGTGTAATAACTTATAGCTTTAATTTGAACATTTCACCTAAAATGTCATATGGTGTGCTTGAGTGTGATATTGTTATATTGTAGAATTACATGGTTATGATTTTGTACTAAAATATTTTATAATAAAAAGCAGCATTATTTGTGCCAAACCTGCATTTATTGAATTATTAATATGGGTCAAGCACTTCTTGAATTCTTTGCCTATATTAACTGAGGTAATCTTCACAGTGACTCTGAGGTAGGAACATTAACAAACAAAGATGAGAAAAGTGAAGCATAAGAACGATAAACAGAGTTCATATCAATAGTGCATGGCCAGCATTTAAACCCAGGCAACCTGGCACCAGAGCTTAGTTTTTTAAACACCTAGTTTATGGCATCTAAAATTAGATTCTGATTTTAATTAACCATGGTACAAAAAAGTTGCTGTCATTTCTACCTCTTTCATTCTTAGAGGAGATGCTTGATCTTTGTGAGTTCACTGATAGTTGGCAAATGGTCCTTTTGGCCATATAGAGCTGCAATAAACAGACTTGCTTTCTAAGATGTGAGACTTAACTTAATTTGCCCATGTACATGGTTGGGTAGAACCGAGAAAGTTCTTTTTTATACCTTACTTAAAAAAACAAAAACAAACAGAACAAAACAAAAATGTAGGTACCACACACCGGTGCAGCCACCTTATTTGTTGGTTTATTTTATTTATATTAATAATTTTACATGCATAAGTGACTAAATATATATATATATATATATATACACATAATCCAACATGATGTCAGGCTTTTTTTCCTTCATTCATATAAAAAAAGATAATCAATCACAAACCATTACATTTACTAATAAAAAAAAACTTAGGTCCACGAGGCCTATAACTTGTTTGCAACCAAATCAAGATAAGATCTCAGCAAAGTGAACTCTGGGCTAGTTGTCTTTTATTGTTCTCTTTTTACTATTCAGGTGCTGGATAAAAAAGATAAGCGTCATATATTAGGCCACATAATTTTGCAATTCATCCCAAAACATAGAATTTATAAGAAATAAAATCACATTCAAACCAATTTGAGTAAAAATTAACATATTAAAATGTATCCAGATTTAATGTTAATGTTGAGAAAATCTACTAATGATACAATTCACAAAGTTTCAGCCAAGGAGAAAGCTCCAATTTGCCATAAGTCTGATCAAGTGCCTAGAGTGCTTAGAGTGTGAGTAGAACACTCACAACATGTTTATACCACAGGTAACATTTGTTTGAACTCTCTGCTCTGATTACTCACTCATTGGCAGGGAAACTATTCACACATAATAATTAAAAAGTGGTTTATTTTCAGAGAAACCCTGATTAGAATGTTGACAATTCCATGTGCTATTGTGTGACCTTGGACAACTCTCTTTAGATAAGGACTCTGTTTCTTTGTCTATGAAATGGACAGTATGTTGTACATGATTAACCTTCTCAGGTAATTATGTAAAGTACTTCACACTGTCTGACATATAGTACATGATTTAATAAAAATAATAATTTTTATCTTGTATTAAACACTCAATGTGCAAATCTATGACAATTTTTTTTCATGATTGTTCCAGATTATTTAACCCAATGGCCCAAGTACTTTTTCCTTCTAGTTGTATTGATAGTCTTTTGTAGGGGAAGGTTTGAGGAAAGGGGAATTGTATAAGGTAACCTAAGGAAACTCAGTTAAATCTAGAAGCTTGAAATGTGCTCTGTGGTGTACAAGAGTAGGAAATGTATGATGTGTTGTGAACTCAGCGCATGTGGAAAAATATAAAATATTGCAAAATGTGCTAGCAAATAAATAAGATTCCTAGAACTTTTAAAATAAGTCTTAAGGAAAGCTATAAACATACTGCTACTGCATGACATGGTTGTACACAGTTCAGGAAGATTTGTATCCTTTCCTTTCTTGCTGTACAATCTAAATGTGCATTGAGCATATTGCAAAGAAAATAATGTGGTTGAAACCTTGATTGGCACTCCAAGCACAAGCTGCTACTAGTCACAGTGCCTTATATACACTGAACAAACAAAATAGTTTTTTAAAATGAAGTGATAAGATATAATTTTACCATGAAATTTTTTATAATTGCTTTTGTTGGATTCCACTATATGAATATATACATATGTGGACTTCATAGAATTACACAATTTATGGATGGAAGCAATTTCATACAGTGAATGGACTTTGTAATAAGACAGGCAAGTGTTCAAATCTTGCTTTAAAAGACATTTTCAATACATGAATCTAGACATGAACCTAGAATTATTTAAACTGCTAAAACCATTTCTTCTTATCTGTAAAACAGAAATCTAGATTGGATACTACTTTACTCAAAGTCCTCTACATGGTAGTTATTGTCACTGCATCATTATTATGATGATGATCTATGCTAGTTGTTTTCTCTCCATTATTTCAAAGCACTTCTTATCACATTACTATGTCTCTCTTTACTCTTTGGAATAAGTACAGAACATAATGTAGATGCATAGGTATATGTGCTAAATGAATGTGTAATAAGATGTGACATAATATAAATTTATTAGTATGTATTTAAATATATGTAAATCAAATAGTGAGTAATGCTATTTTATATTGACTATAGATGTGCAAATATAAACACAAAATTTTCTATATCTGCATAAATTTTCATTGAAATAAAATCTAAAACTGGCAAACTAACATAAACAAAAATAGTACTGAGGGTTAGCATTGCTATATTATTGCATTATAATTAAATATGATTAGCATCTTATGTAAAATGATTCACTTTGCTATTTGATAACTTTAAGCATTTTAAAATATCATAGAAAACTTCTTTTGAAAAAGGTAGTTCATGTTAGTGCAGATATACAGACAGCTTGGTAAAGTAGAGAGAAAATGATCATTGAAGTAAGAATGACTTGGGTTCAAATCAAATTCTTTAGCCTTGACATGTAAGAAAACGAAGATGGAGAGCAGAAGAAAGGCATAATTGGAAACAATGAAGAAAGGTTGATGCAAGAACATGGACAGGGAGGAGGAAACAAAAATAAGAGGAAGAAGTTAACAAGGAAGATCAAATGCAGGTGGGATTTAGCTAAAGCTATGGAGCCAAAAGGAATAAATCAAATTAGTAAAAATAAGAAAAGATTTATTTTCTCATTTTATATAGAACCGCTGTAGCCAACAAGCCTTTGTAAACAAGGTTTGCATAATTCAAATTAAAGGGGAAATCAACTTATGTGCTTTTGTTCCTTCCAGGAAATTGATGATGAGGTATAAGAGATGATTCTGTTTTGTTAATTAGTGGGTTTTGAAGTAGTTTGTTCTTTTGTTTTAGTAGAGATATTATTGAGTTTTTGAATATAGCAAAAGAGCTCTAGAAATCGTATGAGAGTAATAAAGAAAAACTGAAGGGAGAGGAAGTGATCTTAAGGTGGGAAGGGAGTAGAGACACGTGGCCACCTAAAAACCCTCTGTCACACTAGAACATAGATTATACATGTCTATGTTTGTGTGAGTAATGTTAGGTGGAAACTCAGGGGACAGGAGCTGAGTTCCACACCTGGGATGATGTATTAATAATAGAATATCAGGCCAGCAACATTAGGGTTGTGTGATATTCCATAAATGAGCAAATATAACTAGCAGTGATTATGAAAAACACTATTCCACCACAGCTGGAATAGATTTTCAGTCAATTATATTGAAAACAATCTAAAAAGACATGGCACCTAAATTGACATCCAGCTTAAAGTGATTGGAGGCCTACTCTAGGCTAAGTGTCAGCAGAGACTGCCTTGACTCCAGCAAATAACTACTATTTCTTTCTCTCAGGGAGCTGGGCTCATGAGGGAATTGTGTTTTCAGAATCAATTCACTTTCTGCCTGGCTTTCTAATTTTGAAATATCATATGACCTTATGTCTGTAGGTAACATTTGGAGCATAATCTGTTCTAAATATGTGTACTTGCTTCTCACTCTCAAAGAGAATTGTACCTAGTGACAGGAGATTCTTCCCTACATCAATATTTATCCATTATGGAATAAACTTGAGTGATAATAAAATCATTCTCTCTAAAACCTTAACCTTTACACTACTTTTCACTGACTTTCCAAGGATTCTCAAGTGAGCTAAATTAGAAGAAATGGTAGTTAACTATATTTCCATTTTAATAAGTGTTTTACTTGAGTATATCATATATACTGAAAATACACAAGTCAAAATTAATCACAAAGTGGACTGCTTAATTTCTCTTTCTCTCCTTTTCTCTCTCTCTCAGTATATATCTTGTACATAAACAATTCTCTCTTGTGAAATAAAGTAAAAAAAAAACTTTACATGGTCTCCCATGTACCATTTAAATGAATTTGGTGTGGGAAATTTAGACTTTACCTTTTTCCTTAATGAAATCTGGGAGTCGACTTGAGTCATTCTTTGGTATTAAAGGACTTCCAGTGACTTTAAATCATAAACATGGTCTCAATTTTGTGATTCAAATTTTATCCTCCTAGTAAATAACCCAAACTGTGATCTTGCATTAACATTTGGTCCTCTCCCCTCTTTACAGCCAGGGCCATGGTGGGGAGGGTGCTTTCCTCTTTTTTTTTTTTTCTGTTCAGAGTACATCCTTCTTCCACTCGGTCACTGCTAGGTTCTCACCTCATCAGGTTCAAGCTCAGGGAAACAGAGTGGAGAAGAGGGCATGATTTCTCACAGCAGCAGGTATATGTGATTTCTGACCCTGTCCTTCATGGTACTTCTGGAGTTCTTCAGAGTCCCATCTTACTTCCCCACTCCTGCCACAACTCCTGCATGGATGCCACGTGCCTTCTCCTACAGGTGCATATTCTTCCTGCAGCCCAAGTTTTTCCCGCAGTCCATGTCCCACAGAGTCTTCCAGGCAGTTTTCGTGGTTTCAGGAGCAGTCTTCACAATAACTCTAGCCCCTATCCCTGGCCCCCAAACATCTGCTCGCTGAGTTGGAAAGGTTTACTTTACAAATATCTTCTTCCTGCACATGCGCCTCAGGATGGTAGTCATGTCCTCTGGCCCTGTTATCCCTTTATCTTGTTTCAGATGGCAGCTTAATGTGCTTCCTTTAATACTGGGAATGCATCTCAAGCTACATGATGAATCTCTTTGCAGCTCCTGTGAATGGACTTAAGGTAAACAGCACGGGGGTGGGAGTCACAGCAAAAAAGAAAGCAAATGAAGCAAACCTTCTCAAACGTTCCTTTTTATTCTCTGTATTGGTTTCTACCTTCTATCTGAGTCAGGAATCTCAATGAGAAAGATCTTGATGTCATAAAACATTCTCAAACATTTATTTTGAAAGTTTTCATTTTGTCCTGTTGTCTTACATGTAGGGGATCTCTATTATATTAAGAGTCCTTGATATACTCTGTTGTATGGACATGAGTGTGTATAACAGTTATACTAATAAATGAAGTGTTTATATAGTGCCTATTCTTTTCTTCCTTAAATATATATCATCATTTGCCTCTGCTAATAATATTTTTCTTTCACAAAATTTTAATGCCTGTATATTATGCCTTTCTATGAATGCATTATATTTTATATAAAATAATTCCTATGATTACTTTACCCCAATTTTTACTGTTAACAAAGTACTACCCACATAAATTCTTAGTGAAAACATTCATGTTTATTTCCTTAGGATAAATTCTTAGAAATAATTGCTGTGTCAACACTGGACATTTTTAAGACTTTGAGTACATATTGCCAAATTTTCCTCTGGAAAGTTTATCTTAGCAGAAGGGTATAGAACTTCCTGTTTAATTTACACCTGGCAATAATTCATACATAATTTTAGTCTTTCTTTGTTAAATAAAAATTAAATATCACAGGGAATTTACCTTCTATTACTAGTGTGTTTGAAACTATGGCTATGTATGTGTGTGTGTGTGTGTATGTACATTAATGTACTAGATATTTTTATTTGATTTAGAAAAGTTTTCATTTCTTTACCTATTTTCCATTGATACATTATTTTTTAAATTTATTTGTGTTTAAATATTAAGGACATCAAAACTTCTACATCAGCCAGAATTTAGTTGAAAAATAGGAACCACATTGGCTGTTTCAAACAGAAAATTTCATGCATGAGATAGTGTATAAAAGTTTTGGAACCTCTGAAGGAACCAAAAAGAGACAGGAATGCTAGAGGAATAAAAAGGATGGTGAGAACCCTGACATCAAAAAACCACAAACACTGGAGAGGGAGCCATGAGCCCGCACCTGCTGCGTGGTCATCAAGGCAGCTGCAGCAGCTCCATCCCCAAGCAGTTCTCCCCGATTTCACTATTTCTGCCCTACATTCAATACTCAGCACAAGAACCAAATTATTTCTTTTAATATACAGATTGGACCATATACTGCCTCTTTTTATAACCATCAGAAAATTTCTCATCTCATTAAGAGGAAAATCTCTAGAACACTTGTGATAGTTTTCAAACTCATCATACAGCCTAAACCTCTTACTCTCTTTTCCTTTGTTTTAGTCACACTGGTCCACCTGCTTGTCTTCAATTCTGCTGAGCACACAGCCCTTCCAGGGAGTTTTGCTTTTCTCCCGTCTGGAATGAAGTTTCCCCACACGTTCCTATTTCTCACCCCCTCAATGTTCTCAGTTTTTCTCAAAAAATGCCTTTTGAATCAGGCCATTTTGACTATCTCACTTCAAACTGGCACCCCAGAGCTGGCACTTCGGATTCCCATTGCTTGGTGTATTTTCCTTCATTGCACTTTCCACATCTGATATATACCCTGTTTTCCTTATTTACTTGTTTATTATATGTCTCCTTGAAGACAGCTGTAGAATTCTACAATACATCATCCATATACTGTATTGTGTGTTCACCACTCCAAGTCTAGTCTCCCTACATCAGCGTTTATCCCCCTTTACCCTCCTCTCCTCCCGTGGACTGCTTTCCCTCTGACAGTCACCTTATTGTTATTTGCATTCACGAGTACTTTTTTGTCTTTGCTAATATCCACACCTAACAATGCATATAGTTGGAGGAATATTCCTGAAGTTTTATCATTTTCTATATTTCTTCATAACTTTAAAACTCATTCCTGTATAACAATTTCCCATCAGCCTGAGGTTTATAGTGATCTAAGATATATTCAGGGGGAGGTTTATTTCTCATGTAAACAGTAGCTCCAAGAATTATCTAAATGCATTTTTGTTTGAAGCTAGTTTGCCATTGAGGAATTTGTGCAGGTTGCCTTAATCACTCCAGGTAATGGAGTGATGTGAGTAATGAAAGAAGTAGGATTGAGGGTGGAAGGTAGGGATGCCCAGGCTGTGGGGGAATGGTGGGGGGAGAATGGAGACAGCTATACTTGAACAACAATCAAAAAGAGATTCAGTAAAACACACACACACACACACACACACACAAAAGAAGTATGCTCTGAACCAGATATTAGCAAACTTTTCTGTAAAGGACAGAATATAAATATTTTAGGCTTTATGGGTCATACTGTCTCTGTCCCAACTGCTCAGTGATACTATTACAGCATGAAAGAAGCCATAGATAATACATAAATGAATGAGTGTAGCTATTATTCAATAAAACAGTATTTTTAGACACTGAAATTTGAATTTCATATAATTCTCATGTGTCAGGAAATATTATTCTGCTTTTGAGTCTTTTAAACCTTTTAAAAATGTGAAAACCATTCTTTGCTTATGGGCTATTCATAAACATAAGACAGGCTAAGTTTTTTTTAGCCATTTGTTTCCATGACCATTGTTTGCTGACCCTTACTCCAAACACTCACACCCTGCTTCTCACGACAGAATTTACTCAATAAATGAGCAACTGATGGTTATAGGCCATCATGTCTGGGCTAGTGTCACCACAATGATTTTCCAAATGATTTTTGCCTTCACTTGAAAATAATACTTCTAGTGTAGAATCTATGTGGATTAGTCCAAAGCAACAGAAGCATTGTTTCTACAATTTCTGAACAAAATGTATACCTTACCTTTGTTTTGGTGAGGAAAACTGTCTTGCATTCTTACAAGAATAGGTCTTACTTTCCCCCACAGTATGGATTAATTTTTCTGTCTTGGAGAGCACAGAGAGTATTTCTATAAGCAGATGAATTAAATATAAATTTTAGTAAAAAAAAGTATGGTATAGTGCAAGGTAAACCCTAACATCCTCCCTCTCTCTGCTACAATTGCATGTTATTAAAACTTTATCTATATATAGAGAGAACATCATGGGGTAAGCTGGGAAAGACTAGTTCTGGGAAGTCAGGAGCTACCTGAAAGCCTTAGGCCACATCAGCTATGAGGTGGATATGCATGTGATAGATAAAGAAGAGGCCGGGGAGATGTGTTTTATTTAATAAAACATTTATACATCAAATTCTTAAGATTATTCTATAAGAATACAATCTGTACAAAGCTAAAGCAGAATATTTAGGACAGAATGAAACACTGATGCCCAGTTCTCCCTTTTGGCTTTAATTTGAGATACGCATAATTTGAAGATAAAGCCTAAAAAGGATAAATGAGTTGCTTATTTCAGCAGGAAAAAAAAGCAAAATGATGAGCAGATACACAAAATTTATTTTGAATAACTTGAAAGGTTTTCTAAGCATGTAATTTATTGATTGAAAGTACTAATAAACTCTCTAGGAATTGAAAATAGAATTGTTTTATTGAAAGTAACAAATAATCTACATATTTTAAAGTGTAAAATGTTTATTTGGCATGGGCCATTGGAAGGGAGAAAAGATTTGGGTATTGTTGGGAGATTATGCTGTTAGTTTATTTTTATCTCAGAGTTACAGCATGAAATGTACATCATGAATGTTCGGACATAACACAAGCAGTCTTAGTCAAATAAAATGTAAACTACTTCACATAGGTTGAAGAATTATTTTTCACATTTGATAGGGTTTTGACTTGTTTAACATATGCCTGGGGCTTATGTTGAGTAGTTTGAATGTTTAAAAATAACATGTATTTTACTGTGTGTACACAGACACACTTGAGTACAATTGAAAACATGCCTAAAACATACAGTGACATGCAAAAAACATGACTTTATAGAACTGACCTGAAAGTAGTAGTTAGATATTTATCTCTCAAGCTGGTCAACAAAGATTAATATATCTATTGAAATGTTTTAATCAGTGTGCATTCTCCACCCAAAATTGTGGTTGGATAAAGTCCAAAATGACTTTCTTTGTTGTACTTGTATTTATCAAAGCTGAAGTAGAATAAAAGAGCAAAAAAAAAAAAGACTTGTCATAAATAGAAAATCTTAAAGTTAACTATTTTTGTCACTGAGGTTTTTTTTTTCTAAGACCTCACATTTGGCTGCAAAAAACAAGGTGGTTTCCATCTTTTCAAGACAGAATGCAGTACGTTGTCCATGGGGCCAGCTGGCCTGCCAAAATTCCTTGGCAAAGGAAGCCTCTGGCCAGCTAACTGTGATATAACAAATGATCTGACCAGATTGTCAATGAATTGAGATCTGAAGTTAGAGCACTTTGGGGATGGAGAAATTAGTTATTTCTCTTCAACTTCTGCCACTAAAAATATGAAAGCTCTGAAAAGTATACCACAGGTCTCTGGAGAATTATACTGTAGCAAGTAGTGGTGTGTTTCTCATTTGTCTAATGGGAATGTTATGAATCATTTATTTATTTACAAGGGAATTTTCATTATTAAACATTTATTATATCTGATTTAAAACATAACACATTTATTTGGATAATATGACAGAATTTAAAGAAAAAACTTATAGCTATCCATAATTTCACTATCTACATATGGCAATTGCTAAAATTTTTATACATTAATATGTTTTTTCCCTGCATTTGTAAATTATATTATATGCTGTGTATGCTACTTTATATTCTACTTTTCATAGCTTTATATTATAGCATAAGCAATTTATCAGGTCATAACTATTCTTGTAAATACTATTTAAATTTTAAGTATTAAATTATAACAAAAATATTTGAATGGATCTATACACCAATATTTTAAAAACTTTTATGTAAATTGTTTTAATATCTAGATTTGTTCACAATCATTGCTTTAGCTTTCCACATTTATAATCTGAGGTAACATAAACTTTAGTTTTTATCTATGTGAAGTTGTTGCTGGTTTTAAATGTTATAGTTGCTGCCCTGGTAAATTTATTTAAAAAATTAGAATTCTATGTTGGAGATAACTTAAAAAAACAACTTGGATGCTCTTCACTGATCATCTGCGGAGAGCCAGCGGGGACACAGCCAACATGCGAGGCATCATGTTTGTTTTATGCTCTTTATGACATCCTGTGTGATCTGGACTCCCTCTGCCTGAGTGTTTGTTTCACCCACTATCTTCATTAGAATGTTTTAAAGTTTTGTTCTATCTTGGGTAACAAAATTTATTTAGATAAACTAGGTTGTATTAGCATCTAGTAATTTATGGATGGTTTCCTGTGAAGATATGATATGAGCTAACCACTCCTCTGTGTAACCCTCCCATAATTCGTTCAGTCAGATGTTATTTGAATTCCATCCCCCAGTTCTCAGTTTTCTATAATTTTCAACCATTCCTACTAGAACTCTAATCTAGAATAAAAATAAATATATTCATTCAACAGAATTTAATAAATAACAAGTACCTTTGATAGTTGTAGACAATGGGATAGAGCAGGACACATGACACCAAAACCTCCTCTGTTGTGGAGCTATGAACACTTGGGGAGGGGAGAGGAAAAGACTTGGACAAATAAAAAAATAGCTGAAAAATATCAGATAGTAGCAAGAACTATAGTGTTAATTTGAAGAGCATTATGCTAGGTGAAATAAGCCAGGCCATGAAAGACAAATACTGTATGATCTCACCTATTAGTGGAACCTAATTAACAAAACAAACAAGCAAGCAAAATAGAACCAGAGACATGGAAATAAGGAACAAACAGACAGTAAGAAGAGGGGTTGGTGGAGGGGATAACATGGGAAAGAAAGGATAGGGTTGTCGAGGAACATATATACAGGGCCCATGGACAAAGCCAAGCAGAGGAGGACTGAGGGAGGGTGGTGGGGGTGGGTGGGGTTGGGGAGGGTGATGGGGGAAAAGTAGAGCCAACTGTGATCGAACAACAGAAAAAATGAGAATTAATAAATTTGATAGTGTTACAGAACAGACTGGGGTGGGGTGAATGATATATTATTACCCAAAGGACCCCCCATTTTTTCCTCTGGGAGTTCCCCGCCCCCAGTACTAGGTTCACTTTGCCCGCCACCAGAAGAAAGACGTCTCTCAATGCCAGAGACTGGTGAAAAGGGAAGGAATTATTTATTTAAAAGTTATACAGATTCAGAGGGGAGAGAAGAGGGAATTTCAGGGGGGAATGGGTAGGGTTTACAGGAACAAATTCGGAGGACACATGGACAAAAACTAGGGGTGGGGGGTAATGGGGGGGAAGGGCAGAAGGTTGGGTGGGTGGGCTGGAATGGGAGTAGGGGGGAGAAAACTGTACTTGAACAATGATTAAAAAAAAAGTTATATAGGTTTAGAGTAATGACTTAATGTCTTCATTAAAATACTAAAGTTCTTTAGAATACCCATGAACTCACACAGTCCTTCCTTCTCCCCTTTGCCCAGTCTGGGGTACCAAACTCAGGAAGAGAAGAAGCCTGTGATTCAGGCTCCCAGCACCATCAGCTATGTCACTGCCATGATCTCTAGTTAATCCAAAGCCATGTGCCACCTTCTCATGGCCCACCAGCAAGAGTCCTTTCACCCCTTTTCTTCCAGGCAAAGTCTCTCCTGCTTCCTAAGCCACATGGCAACAGGGAGCACCCCCAGAGCTGCATGGTTCTAACTCTTCCCCAAGCCACATGATCTCCACTCTGCCAAAGCCAAGTGGTCCCCTTCTCCTGCCAGAGCCATGTGGTCCCAACCCCTCCAAAGACGTGTGGTCCTGACCTGGTATGGCTGCTGAGCCTGGGCTTAAATCCCATGCCACTCCTCCTCTGCAGCCCCATTTCTGACTCCTCCCACAATCAGTTACACTGCCAGCATTCCTGTATCCTTTCAGCTTTACTGGGTTGCCGTAGTAAGTCCAGGCAGGCATGGCCCCATGGCCTGGAGCCAGTCATCTCCAAGCTCTCCTGCAGGAACTGTAACCAGGGGATGTTGCGTCCCAGTTATATCCTGGGTTGAAGTCACTTCCGTCCCCCTGGCTGAAAGCATGGCCACAGCTGTTTACCATATCTACAAAACCAGTTAAAAGTTTATAGATGTGGTAAATGACCATGCCAGAAGTTAGCTGCAAAGCTGTTGCTATACCAAACAGCTCTTAATGGCCCTGTTCCATGTGTCCCATCCCCCGGCTCAGACTGGTGGGGGTAAGAACATCATGTATATATTTTTCTCTAATCTTTCCTGGACACCCGAGTTCTGGATCCCATTACAAAACCTCATTTGGGGCCCCCTCTTTGGCTGCACCCTGTTACAATACAATGACCACTTAAGATCGTATGCTCAGAAAAGGCAATGATAAAGGGATGACATTTAGTTTGAGATCTCTATATAATAAAAGAGTAAGCCTTGTGAAGACCAAAAGTATAACACAAAGAAAACAGCTAGTACAAATGTTTTAAGGTAGAGAACAACTTGGCAGTTCAGGGAATGTAAAGAAGGTACATAGGATTAGGGCTTAGTAAATGAGAGAGAAAATAAGGGAAATAGATTGTAGGGGAAAAGGGGGGTAAGGTAAGATATGAATATATAATCTAGGGTGAGAATTTAGTTTTCATTTCATTTGTATGAAAAATCCATTAGAAAGTTTTAGAGAGATCAGTCATATGATATTAAAGCTAGTTATACAATTCTGGTTTCTTCGTTATACATAGCTTATAGGGACTCAAGAGTAGAGACAAGGAGATATTTACTGGTTGTGGTATATAACAACCATAAAAAAGATGATGACTTGGGTTTGGTTTGCAAGAGTGGAGATGAGGATGAGAGGACAGATGTGAGACATGTTTTTGAAGGTACAATATTAGCTAATGGATTCTACCTAGAAAGAGAAGGTTTTTGGCTCAAAAATATTGGCAATTTATATACTTTTCACTGGAATGGGAAGGACTGAGGGTAGAGAAGTTCTGGGGAAGTAAGCTAAAAGTGTTTTTTTGACATGTTAAATTCTGGGTGTAAATTAATGGAGACATTAATGAGGCACCTTAATATATGTACCTGTTCCTTGTCTTCAGATAAGAACAGGGAGTACTGGATATAAAGTTATAGGAGTTACCTGCCCATAAATGGCTTCTAAATACATGAAGGAAAGTACATTATCTGCTGAAATTACACCCAGTTCACAATGTTTCTCCAAACTCCAACACATGCCATCGGGCTTGGTAAGTCCAGGATTCACATACCAACTCATCCAACTATTTATCTTTACAGATACTTGGCTTTTCCAATACCCAGTGATCCTCACCTTATTCTACTTTGTCACTTATTCCCACAGCTTCATTCTGGACCTTGAGCCAGTCATGACTTCTCACTTCAAAATTCTTACAATCTTTATCTTCCTTCATAATTAATGAGTACCCAGCACAATCCCCAAACACTCCCTGTATTCCTATGTAATACCATCTAAAATACTATGGCCATAAAAACACTCATTTTAAAATAAAAGTTCTTCCCCTCTCCTGTCAGATATTTTTTAAAATGTAGCATTAGGAATGTAACAATAATTAATAAACCACTTGATATAAAATGGCATAAATTAAAACCTAAAAATTTTAATTATTGTGCCCTTGGAGGAGGAGCCTGTCGGAATTGGTTCTGCAGCCCATTGATATCATCATGGACATTCTGGTAATTCTCTTGGACTTTGCTCATGGCTATGAAGAGCAGTTCCATCTCCAGTTTTGTGTTAACATCCAAGGCCGACAAAGTGGAGCAGAGACACCATACCAGGAATGACTCACCCTTTGAATCCATCCACTTTGTCTCCATTTCTATTGTACTTTTTAGCGTTAGAAAATTCTTTTTCTTTTTTTTCAAAGCCAAATCTCCCATGCAAGTTCATGATTCTGTTCTCTGCACTCTCATCTTTCTTTCCTTCTTTTTTAAATCCTCAACTGAGGATAAATTTATTGATTTTTAGAGAGAGGGGCACGGAGAGAAAGCAAGAGAGAAATGGATGTGAGAAAAACATTGATTGGCTGCCTCCTATACTCGTCTTGGCTGGGAATCAAACCCTCAACCTTTGGTGTATGGGAGGGTGCTAAAACTACCTGAACCATCCTGCCAGGGCTATTTGCTTTCATCTTTTTTATCATCATTCTTCTCTTCCTCTGCTTCCATCATTAAAAAGCTCTATTTCTGTACTCACTTTTTATCTTTCACCTAATAAAAACAGCCACGTGTCTTATAATAAAAAGACCTTTCCTTGATTTTGTATTTGTCATAACCATACTTAAAAATGTCTTGGATTCTGCCCTGGTTGGTGTAGTTCAGTGGATTGAGCACAAGCCTGTGAACCAAGAGTTACTGGTTCAATTCCCAGTCAGGGCACATGCTTGGGTTGGGGGCCAGGTCCCCAATAGGGGATGCATGAGAAGCAACCACACATTGGTGTTTCTTTCCCTCTTTCTCCTTCCCTTCCTCTCTCTCTAAAAATAAATAAATAAAATATTTTTAAAAAAGTATCTTGGATTCCATATAAATATTATATTTGAAATCTCTGAATTTTTCTGGAACTATTTGTTGAGGGCTTTCTTTGTAGGTCCATCTTTGGCATATCAGTATTTGCCCAAATTTTACATTTGGTTTATTGGTATTTATTTCTTTAAAATACTTGCCAAATGTGTCACAACCATTCTCATGGTTTCCAAAAAACTGTAGCTGATTAAAGATTGGCATATCCATTCAGCTGTCATTCCTGATGGCTTATATGACACCTATCTGCATTACCCATTATTTAAATATGCTACCACTATATTGATCATGTCCAAAACAAACCTAAGATATTTTTTATTACTTTCTTGTACATTCTCCTGGGCACCCCCCAAAAGAAAATTGGAACAGATATTGGTCACCTCACTACATTGCAACCCACAGGCTATCATCAATTAGTCATGCATCACCTAAAGACTGGGTGATGTTCTGAGAAATGTATTGTTAGGTGATTTTGTCACTGTGCGAACATAATAGAAGGCACTTATCCAAAGCTAGAGATATAGCCTACTACACAAGTAGGCTATATGTAGACTCTGTTGTTTTTAGGCTACAAGCCTGAAGAACATTTTTGCTGTACAAAACATGAAATTAAATTAAACAGAAAACAAAAATTTACAATCAAAAGATGCAATAAATGTGAGATGTATGAGGCTGCTACCAGTGTGACACCGCATACTGTTTAACAGCAAACTGCTTTGTTTATAAATAAAAAGAGTACATTCTAAAAGAAAGCAAAACTATAGTATAGAAATACATAAACCACTAATGCAGTCATTTATTATCAAGTATTAGATACTATACATAATTGCGTGTGCTATGCTTTTATGCAATTGGCAGAACAATAGGTTTGTTTACATCAGCATCACCACAAACACAGCAGTAACAAATGCATTGTGCTATGGAATTAGGAAGTCTAGGACATCACTAGCAAACAGAATTTTTTCAGCTTTGTCATAATTTTATGGGATTGTTGTTGTATATGTGGTCAGCTATTGACTAAAAGGTCATTATGTGGCATGTGACTATATTAATCCTAAATATTTCTTAAACATCTATTCTCACTTATTGACATCCACTGTGTCCACTTTAAATCTCTTTCCTGCACTATTTCAATGGCACCTTAACAAGGAAGGTCACTCTGCTTAAATCCATCCCTCACGTAGAAACAAAACTATGTGCAACATCTACTGCTTGAATCCTTTAGTTGTTCTCCATCAGTTATAGGATAATCCTTCAGTGATCCCCTTTATCCATGGAGAATTCACATAGGTATTTCATGGCAGTGAAGAGTACCACTGTTCTAGTCCTTATCTGAAACCTGGCTCTCATGTGACTATACAGCCTCATTTCCCTGCACTCTTTCCCCCCCCCCACATTTTGTGTAGGTACAACCAATATGTGTGGAGCTCCTGGAGAACACTGCAATGTACAATTCCTGCTTCTCTTCTCACTGCTCTCTCTTCTGAGACTATTCTTCCTAGTTAGCTGTCTTGATCCATTGAATTATTGCTAATCCTTGTAATTTGGTACCAATTCCTTCAGATACTTCATGCTTGGACCTTAATTCTCTCCAAAGTTATAGCTTTCTCCAGTGTCTGTATCACCCTCCCTCCAGAAATACCAAAGTACTTTTAATTACCCCAAGTGTGACGATCATTTCCATTCCTAGACTTTTATATACATGCTTCAATCTGATCTTTCCACTCCTCTTCTTTTTATTTCACCTTTCTACTTTTCAAAAGTTTTCCTCTGGGATATTTTTATTTTCATCATAGACATTACATCCTTCCCAAAATCTTCTTGAGCATCATCAGAGGCTGGATTTTATCCCCTTAATATGGTTTTATAACATAACAATATCAAACACATAAGGTATTTAACATTTGCCATACACTCTTCTAAGTACTTTGCATATGTTAAAGTATTTAACCTTCATAATAATGCTGTAAGATAAGCTTGGTTATCTCCCTACTTTAGAAATAAGGAAATTGAGGTATTGGGATGTTAATTAATTTAGCCCATTTTAAATAGTTAGCAAGTGAAAGAAACTAATTTTGTGACTAGGCGAGCTGTCTTTGCTCTCTTAATGTACTATGCTTCTTTCATCATATGAACATCATTTACTTGCTATTACCAGTCACCAGAATATAAACCCCATAAAGACATTCATTACTGAATCCACACCTTCTATCCAAAGGCCTTTGAAAATATTTGGTATTCAAAAGAAATTGATAAAGGACAAAGAGGCATAACTTAGTGTTTCTCTGCTGTGTTCCCATAGCACTCTGAAAATATTTATGCTTTTGGTTGAATTCTTGCCATTATTTACAGTTCTTTTGGCTGTATTGAATTGTAAGCCCCACTGGGACAGAACACTTTATTTATCCCTCAGTGTGGCCCAAGTGAAGCCAGGTGCTCAATAAATGTTTGTTGAACAAATCTGTAAATAATACCAGGAGAAGAAGTATATGTAAGATTTTGGGGGCTGGATCTCAACAGTTCCTTTTACCTGCACTTCTATGTGGCCACAGAATGGTATTTATTGTATTGTATTCATGTCAATCATCTACTTTTGAGACCTCTTTTTATTTTATTATAAATGATGATTCTAAAATAAATTTCCCTAGTATCCTAATACATTTATAAATTTTAATTCTCTTCAAATAGTACATCACTTTAAGAAATATAGCAAAATACATGTTAATAGCCCACTAAGTGCTCAATACTAAATTGTCACAGAGTTAAAAATAAAGCAGAAAATATATTTCTGGCCCACAAAGGTAATATAATACAGAAATTGGGTCTAGCCCAAATAAATCTCTGTAAACATAAATGATGGAGAGGTTCATATCTCCTTATTGACATATCAAGACACACACAGTCACAAAAATATCTGATGTGAATGGCATGGACCCAGGTGGATTTAGTCTGATATGTTTTCCCAGAGTTGAATCAAGTAGAAACTTGGAGGGTGATTCGATTTTATGCATTTAAGAAAGGTGCATAACCCAGAAGTGGCACCAAAAATATATGCTTTGACAGCACATAAAGAATAATTTAAAATATTTTCATTTCTTAAAGTATTTATAACAACCCATAATGTTGTATGTATTAGCTTAACCTGCTAGTGGAGATGAACTCTTTTATAAAAATCCATTTCCTTTAACAAATAGTCTAAGCATGGGCTTAATTTTTATTTTTTATTGCTCCACTGTGCTTGCATTTCTATATATCTTCAGTAGAATCCCACATCTTTCTACCTCTGCTCCTTGAGATTTCCTCTCTTTTATCCTCTTTCTTGTTTTATCAATATTCTTTGTCTTTTTAATTCTATAGAGAACAACTTCAGGAACTCTTAGCAATCACCATCTGCATTTCTAGTAGTTTATTAGTTCATCTCATTTAAACAATCTTTTTTCTTTTTAATTGAGGAAGTAGGGGTCAGTGCTTTCCATCAGAAGTATTTTGGCATCTAATATTAAATTAAATAAGTATAGATATTTTACAAATGTGAAATATTTATATATTCTCTAAAGTTTTACACAAATGGAGCTAATTTTAAATGCTTTTCGTGTAACATGTGTTACATACCAAAAGGAAGAATTTCAATGAGGAAAGATGGTTAATTTCAAGATATGGTAGCTATTTTTAATAGAATTTTTTATTTGAATCTTTTCCAAGAGGCCATTATGAACTTTATTTGAATAAGCTAAAATGTTTCCTAAATAAACCCCACTTTCCTTTTTTGTTGTGAAGTTTCATTACATAACCTTCACATAAAAACATTGTCTTGAACCCAAGTGAAACGTTGAAGTGGCAATCCCTAACACTACCAATAGAAGCTTTTCTGAGTTGAAACATTGAGACCCCATCTCTAGTGCTTGTGTTTATGTACATCAGCCCATAAAAACAGAAACAATGAATGTAGACACAGCCTGTGGTAATAAATAAAGAGGGGAGAAAAGGCACTCTGTTGTGCTATCATCTGGCCTTTCTTTGATTACACACTGTTATAACATTTAATCTGGAGTTTATTCCCTTCCTTTGTCAAGAGAGGATCAAATCTGGGTCTCATTCTCTGGCACACTGCTTATCAGGAAAAGGCAGAGTGATGTAAAGAATAGTCTAAGCATCACTCTGTTCCTTTATGAAATCCCTTTGGTCTATGAAATTCCAGCTGCAACCCACAACTCATAATTTTTTTCATTTATCTTGATTTTCTTATTCTTAACAACCATCTTCTTGTTTCCTATTCAGAAACTTTACAGTAATTTAGGAACAACTGTATATACACACAGCTAGGATTGGGAAAGTGTTTCTTCCATCTATTTCTAAATGTCTCTGGGAAAGAGACATTTGACTGATCAACCAAAATGTGAAGAGTAAGATTTATTTACAGCTTTATCACTACATTAGGAGGAAGAAAGAAAGAAATGTTGACTCTTTGAATAAATAATAGATACTAAAAAAGCTAAGATTTATTAATTGTGCCAGATGCTGTTTTGACTAGAGGCTTTATGTGCATTTTCTCTTTATATGTGACATTCTCTATCAAATTGGTATCATCCTCATCTCTGCTTCACAGATTAAAAAAAAGAGGGCTTGCAAGTATAAGCCCCTTTCTCAATGGCCCTTAGCAATTGAGCAGGAGGGCTGGATTTGAGCCCATGTCCATCTGGCTTCAAAGTGCATATTCCTAAACAGCATGCTACCTCATTCTATATTTAATATACCAAACCACAAAAGAACTTACTGCTAAGCACTGTTTAAATTGTGTGTTCTGTTTGGTTCTCTATAATTATAATTAAAGTGAAATTTAATAAACTTTTAAACATGCAATGGTGCAACAAGTAAAATGAGCTTTATTTAAGAATGCTTCAAGTATTCAAGTAAGGTTTTTAACTTGTAAAAATAATTTTATACACTTTTCACTGAAATATGTAATTCATTACACCAATCTCTTTAGTAGGCTCCTCAATGAATCTCATTATTCCACTCTGGGCCTCTCCTTGGCTTATCTTTAATTATTCTCTCCCTGCTCATGATACACTGAAACAGAAGCTTTGTATATTTAACTTTTTAAAATACCACAATTAAATAATTGTTACAGGTGTATTGGATGTTCACTATCAGCATTGAATGAATATCACTAAACTCCACTCTTTATATTTATTTTTGGATTACTACATTTTTTCACACAAAAGGAAGATACAATTTTGTTAAATTAACAACTTAGTTGGAGTTGTTTCCCTCCTCTGCTTAAGGCCTCTTTGCAGGATTTATGATTAAAAAGAGTATGTATCACCATCAACAGGGGTGGTAACAAATTTGGATAAAAAATCTTATTCAAGTAATTACAGATACAGATACAAAAAAAGTTACAGATATTTGTAACTTTCATGGAATTAAGTAGAGACTAAATTTAGAATAAGATTGAACAATCAAGATGATAGTTATATCAATTCAGTGGTGGGTAAAATTTCATAATTATTTAAATATATTAATTGAAATAATTTTTCATATAATTTTACTTTTTAAGATTTTATTTCTTTACTTTTAGAGAGAGAGAAGAGAGAGAGAAAGACAGGGAGATAAATATTGATGTGTGGTTGCCTCTCACTGTGGTTGCCCCTTCTGGGAACCTGGCCTGCAACCCAGGCATGTGCCCTGACCGGGAATTGAACAAATGACACTGGTTTGTAGGCCAGCACTCAATCCACTCAGCAATACCAGCCAGGGCAATTTTTTCCATATAATTTCAAATAATTAATGGCTAAATCAATTTGCTATTCAGTTCTTTCCAATCACCTACATCACATACCTCTGCTTAGGCATTGCTATTCTCTTTTGCATTTTCTGAGATTTGAAATATTCCTGTGTCTGAGGATTGCAATATAAATATTGCACATGTCTGTGTCCTATGTCAAATACACTATTTCCATGGTGAGTTTTGTATGAATTAAATCAGGGACCAAGTCCACTGAAGCTCCCTAGCACCTCTGTTGTTTTCTATCATGGGTCCCTGGATTGCTGCTTTCTCCTTAAAATAGATAAAAGGCTGTGAGTTTCATTTGTTTTTAACAGGATAAAATCAAATTTTAATACATGAACATGGGACACTTACGTAAAATTTCCTAAGGTATGTGATTTTTTTATCCTCACCCAAAGGCATGCTTGCTGATTTTAGAGAGAGAAGGGGAAAAAGGAGGGAGAGAGGGAGAGAGGAACATCCATACAAGAGTGAAACACTGATTGGTTGCCTTCTTATCTACACCCTGGCCAGGGACTGAACACACAATCTAGGCATGTGCTGTGACTGGGAATTGAACCTGTGACCTTTTGGTTTCCAGGGCCATGCTCCAACCAAGAGAGACACTCTGGTCAGGGCCTAGACTATAGGTTTTCATGAGTTTCAGGAAAGAATTCTGGGAACATGGAAGGAATCAAGCAAACAGACATACCTACAACTGGCTACTATTTACAGTCAGAGACATTTGCAGAATTTTGAGACTACCCCATTCTTATGAGTGGTTCACAACCTTCATGTAGAACATTAGTTTATTAAACATTATTGAAGAATGAGACTTCTACCCTCCTCAAGGCCTTGTTCTTCCTTCTTGCTGGGTGAGAATGGGAAACATGTCACTGAAACTAGTTACTCTTTTATTTCTTTCTCTCTAAATTGTAGCTGCTTATGTGAATGATACTGACAGTTTTAATTTATTTTTTAAAAACTTCCTCTAGGTGTCTGGAGTCTCTTTAATTTATGAGACCTCTGCCTGACTCTTCACTACAGAATACCTCCACCCAAGAGATCCTGCTCTGACACCAGCCTCGCTTACTCTTCCTTAGCTCTTCCCCCTAAGGCAAGTGCTGCCAAAAATTCCTTGCGGGGCAAACGTTTCTCTTGTATGGAGCACAGGCAGGATTGCTGAAGCACAGCCACTTTTTCAGGTGCTGATTTGATCTGCAGCGAACCCATAGCATCTTGTTCTGTGCTTAGCGCTGCCATCATTCTCTGTTCTGATATAAAAACGGGACAGATCAGCAAGTGCACAAATTAAGTAGATGTCAACCAGGGAAGGAAATGGAAGGCTAGATTCCTCTTCTCCCTCTTCCTTGACAACCTTTCCCCCCAAACACTACCTTTGTAATGGGAAAGTCTAAAGACATCCCTTTCTTGCTCTGTTGGAAAGTGGTTGTGGGTTAACAGCTTCAGGGACAGTTTTACATTCTGTAATCCTTGGGTGAAGATGGCTAGGTCCCACTGTTTGTGGGTACTTTACAAAGTGAAGTTTCTTAGCACCTGTTAATTTCTCATTTTATCAAAATCCGTAAAAACTTAAATGTCAAGTCCTTTGCCATTTTTAATTGCAAAATACAACCAGAGACGTTGAAATTAAGAATAAACTGACAGGAACCAGAGGGAAGGTGGGAGGGGGGTAATGGGGGGAAAGGGGGAAGCGTTTTTGGGAATAACTATAAAGGACACATGGACAAAACAAAAAAGGGGTAGGATCAAGGTGGGAAGTGGGGATGGCTGGAGTGGGGGCAAGTGGTGGTGGGGGGGAATGGAGACAACTGTACTTGAACAACAATAAAAAATTGTGGAAAAAACCCTTAAATGTCAGTGGCTAAAATGTGTCTGGTCACTCTCCAAATATTTAACTGGAACTCTGATATTCTGCTCATATTGCATTTACCATGTTTCCATCCTGTTCAATTTCAAGCTTTAATAGATCAACTGTCTATAGTGCATTGTCAGTGAGTTTGTGTATGTCATTCTTATTCAGACATAAATTCTTGAGATTTTACTGTGATCAGATGATTACCTTGCCTTTTCATAGGTACTATGTTATTTCCTTTTCTTATACATTTAGTGTGTGAGAAAAATAACAACACTAAGTAAAATATCATTTTTTATGTAGCAAATATTCCCACAGATAGAGAAATTATATATGAACAAACAATACCTTCATTATTACTTTATTGATGGCTTAGTTTGTGTGATTTCCTGTCAATTCTATTTCAATATGTGATTCACAAGAATATATTGTCCAAGTAATCATTTCCAAAGCATTGTAATCTAACTAATTTTGAAAATAGATATACTCAAAATAAGAAAGAAAGAAACATTTCACACAGGGAGATGGGCTACACAAAATCATGTGAACATTTGATGACAGTTTTGTGTAGTATTATCTTTTCAGGAAAATATTTTAAATAAAATGACTAAAAGATAATATAGTAAAAGAAAGAATACTTTGTTTGAGAGACCATACATTATCACATGGGAAAAATAGGATATAGCACTCCACATATAATGTAGTCATGAAGAGTTTTGTCAGAATTGCTGAAGTGGGAGTTCTTTGTCTTACTTGGTGTTTGGTCTTAGAGGAATTTCAATCACTCGGCTGAGCTAGCAGTGTGAGCTCTGCTCTCTACTGCTCCCTGGCTCTCTCGCCCCCACTCTCTAGCTTCTACTCTCTTGTTCTCTCTCTGAACTTGCAATATTTTGTTTTTTTCTCACTAATCATTATGCTTCCCACTTGTTAGAAGCTGAATCGATAGAGTTTCTTCTCTGCATGGATTTAAAAAGTGAATCTTGATTTCAATAAATGCCTTGTAGAACCAAGGATTTCTAGGGCATGACTATGTTAAATACAGGGCAACTTTATAGTTAATCCTCACTCCAGTAGGGCTGAGAAACTGAGAAAGCTGGGAAGATAGACAACCCATAATTAAAAGGTGCTATTCTTAATAAAAATAACTGTTACTGAGTTAAAAAATAAACAAACATATTACCTGTGCTTACTTTACATCTCCATGAGTATTTTTATTACTGGCAATTTGAACTTTTTGATCCCTTTTATCATTGTGGCCCATCCCACCACTCCCCTCCACCTGACAACCATCAGTTTGTTTTCTGTATCTACAAGTTTGTTTCTATTGTGTTTGTTTCTTTGTCTTATAGAGTCAACATATATGTGAAATCATGTGGTTTTTGTCTTTCTCTGACTTATTTAATTTAGCATAATAACCTCAAGGTCCATTTGTGTTTCAATAACATTTTAATAACTATATACTGTGCCAGATGGTTATTAGACTCATTAGGGTCATCATTTTGTAACATATATAAATGTCTAATAACTATATTGTACACCTGAAACTAATATAATATCATATGTCAACTAGAGTTAAAAATAAATTCAAAACTACTCAAGTGAATATTCACTCAGTCATTATTCAGTAGAAGTGCTAGTTGTATATAACAGGAAAATCACATATAATTATATTTAATTTTATCAATGTTACTTCTTCTTACACTTGCTATATATAGTCAAATATGCCAAACATGGGAATTTATAGAATCTGAAAAATCAGGTTGACTTAGGGGTACTTGAATATGTTCTAATTGAAAGATTCTGCTGTTCTGAGCTAAGCACTGAGTATTATGTGTGAATTGTTGATAAAATTTGTTATCAAATATTTTAAAGTTAGCAATAATAACTCTTAGTTGAATATGAATAACTTGCAAGCAATTTTTCACATCCATTATTTGATGATTATTAACGTTGATAACAATAATAAATTTTATCATTCAAGTATTTACTAGGTACCAGACAATTTATGGAAAAAACCTTACAGCTTCAAAAACAAGAAACCATAATACCTACCAGGCACAGATTTGCATTCTATATTGTTATTGCACTTTTAGAAAGCAGTAAAGCCAAATCCTATTCCAAATTTTACTGACTGCTTAAAACACTATCCTCCTAATATTTCTGAAAGGAATGCAAGATAATTTTAACTAACCAGTCAATAGATGAGATTCCATGGTTAGGAATATCTCACAGATTTTGTAAAAATAATGTAACAGTTCCTGTGGCACCTCCACGTTACTCTTCATTATGCAGACTGGGGTGTCAGGGTAATACAATTCAGATTGAAAACACACATCCTTTTGGACACTAAGAAAGGTACATAAATAATAAAATTAGAAGACACATATACTTACTAGAAAATGTGGAGAATTCTAAAGGAAAGACATACAGGAAGGGCTTTATTCATCTACTTCAGAATGTTAATAAAGAAGTTTTGGTAAACAGTGACACCTTGATTAGTTCTATTGCTTTTTTTTTCTAATTTATCTTTCTTACATTTTTAAGCAGTGTTACCTTAGGACTGCAATACTTGTTTTTTTAACCTTTTAAAAAATGTCTTTATGGTATAAACATCAACTACTTATGCAGTTGCTTTGAAAGAACTTTGGGCAAGCAAACAACATTAACTTACTACCCACTCACTCTTAATGGCTTATAGTATAATGATATTGTGTCCATTTTCTTTCTTTTTCACTTCATTATAGAACAACTTCATTGTTTTTACACAATAAGAAACATAATACTGTACTCTGCTTTTGTTTCCCTGTAGAAGGCTAGTAGAATACAAATGTTATCATCTCACAATGAAAAGAATTGTCTTAAGAAAAAAATCTTTTAACATCTTCTGAGACAGCAACGATTAAAAAAAATCAATGTAGTTGCAACCATTAAAATGAATTTTCTTTTTTATTTTTTTGTCAGAAGTATAAAAATTCAACTCTTAACATGCTTTAGAATGTATTCTGATACTCTGTATTTTAAAAGGTATATCTTGCTTTCCCCATTGATCTTTGTCATTGTCCCATAAGAAGGCAGAATGAGTTGTGTTCACCCTGGAGTCAAGAGCCTAACACCAGGAAGGCAGAGGAACCACACTGTAAGTAAGATACAACACATGTAATATTAACAGTGTTATTTACTTTGAACACATTCTTGTGGGGATTTTCCAACACCTCTGCCTTTGCTCATGTAGCTTCACAGAGGGATTGTGGAGTGGAAAGAGTGTGGGCCAAGAGCTTGAAATCTTGGGTCTTGTTCAAGGTTAGCCTTTACATTAATTTAAAACATTTTGAGGGTAATAATTATGCATGGGCCTTGTTTTGTTTTCATTTCCTCTAACAGACCTTGGCATGGAATAAGCTCTAAATAAATATTTGCTGAATGAATTAACATATGAGCTTAGACAAATTGTTAAAGTTGTCTGAGTCACAGTTTCCTCGGATGAAAAATGAAAATAATAATATCTGAACTGTGACAATAAAAACGATATGTGGGTTTTTGTTCTATGTATATCTACTTGGATATTTGCTATAGTGTGTGAAGATATAAAGTACATGGAAATGTAAAGAAATATTTTTGTTATACTAGAATCCTTTTTGAAGATACTGAGTGAGGAAAATGAGCATATTGTGATACTTGCTACAATAAACATCAAAAACTGTAAAAACACAATAAAGTTTACAAATGCAAAAAATGAAACTACTACAATACTTCTAGCTTGTGATAAATCTCCCTGACCTAAACACTACACACTTGTTCCCTGAATACCATTTCATGCTGTCAATAGGATATTCAAGAAGAAAAAAATGTTTTACATGTCAAATGGAGATGCTCCTTTCATACCACACTGCCATTAAATATTGGCATCAATCAGAAATTCATTAAAGAAGTAGTCAAACCACAAAAACATCAAAAGTGCCTCAGTAGATGAGTGGGTTAAAAGAGTGGTGGTGGATATATACAATGGATTATTAAGTAGCTATGAAAAAGAGTGAAATCTTACCATTTGCCACTGCATGGATAGACCTAGAGAGTATTATTCTCAGTGAAATAAGTCAGTCAAAGAAAGGTAAATACCATATGATTTTACTTATATGTAGACTCTAAAGAACAGAATAAATGAACAAACAAAACTGAAACAGAATCATAGACACACAGCGAGAACTGGTGGTTGCCAGATGCAGGTGGGTTGGAGGGCTGGTTGAAAGATGAGAGGAGGCTGGGGGAAGGTGTGAAAATGGTGAAGGGATTAAGAAGTACAAATTGGTAGTTACAGAATAACCACAGGATGTAAAATACAGCATAGGGAATATAGTCAGTAATAGTGTAATAACTATGTATGGTATCAGAGGGTTCCTAGATTTATTGGGGGTGATCACTCAGTATGCTATATAATATCCAATCACTGGGTTATACACGTGAAACTAATGTAACACCTGTTACTAATGTATGTCAACTGTAATTGAAAAATAACAGTATTTAAAGTGAAAAAAAGAAGGTAGTAAGTGTAACATTTGGATTATTCTTCTTTAGAACACTCACGGTGATTGGTAGAGGCAGGTCACAAATGAGGCAGTGGGAGCCATTCATCTGTGGTGTAGGCCATTCATGAGGTGCACTGTCTATAGAGAATTTAAAAACAATAATAAAGTGACTAAAGTTGGTCTGCTTTTTATTAACAGTACGTCTCAAGTCAGTGATAAAATTTTCCTTCCAGGACAAAATCTGTGTTGTTTTGTATTCTAAACAATTACTACATTAACTGTTGAGTTTTAATAATGTATATGTAAGCTTCAAATTAGCACATTTTTATTACTTATCCTTTAGTAAACATTGCATTCTATATGGAATTTAACTCTCACATATACAGCTGGGCTTGATACACGCATTTGTTTTTAGAATGAGTTTGTCAGGATTTGGAATCATTTGAGTGCTCTCCCAGCATGTTCCATAACTTTGTTTAAACTGCACCGTAGAACTAGACAATGACAGTTCAATGATTGTACAATGAAAAGACAAAACCTGAATTGATCAAGTGTACTTTTAACTGTGTTTAAAATATTGGGAACTATTAGAACGGATCCTAAATAAACAAAGACTAGGACAGTATTGCATTTTTTGGAACTTATTATAAAATAGAATTTTTATCACTCTATGCCAAACTTTCCTTTACATTTAAAATTTTTAAAAACTGTATATGTCAATTGCATCATTATTTTTATTTTTTATTTTTAAATGTTTTTTGTTTTTTTTAATTTTTTAACACAGCTTTTTTTAAAAAAGATTTTTAATTTATTTGTTTTTTTAGAGAGGGAAGGGAGGGAGAAAGAGAGAGAGAGTGAAACATCAATGTACGGTTGCTGGGGGCCATGGACTGCAACCCAGGCATGTGCCGTGACTGGGAATCAAACCTGCAAAGCTTTGGTTCACAGCCTGCACTCAATCCATTGAGCTATGCCAGCCAGGGCAGCATCACTATCTTTTTAAAAAAATTTAAGTTAAAGAAAGGTGTTTGCCAGCCAACTATGAACAAATAGAGTTACAAATCTGTGTATATGTCTATTGACCATTAATATTTTAGAAATATTATTTTTGATGAAGTCATTGACAAATCTGTAGATTGTCTCATTAAAAAAATTAAAGTTATTATAACTTTTTATAGCTGTAGACCAGCATAAGGGTAAGTATTTTCTCATTCTTTAGAAGATACAATGATATAATAAAAAATACTAATCTACTACATCATTCCCTTTTTGTACTGTAATAGTAGTTTCAAATTTGTATTTTTAAATATTTTACTGACATTATCATATACATGAAGTTCAGTAAAGTAAAACCTTTAGTTTCTGTTCTCTTTCTGGCCATTATTATGTCTTTCATTTCATGATTATTACTTGATAATGATCTATTCATGGGTCACCTGTGCTAGGCAGGCTATAGACAGGGATTTTTTACCCAAGATTTGTCAAATGAAGAAAAGAATGTTGAATTGGTGTTTTAGGGTTCTTAAGATATAATCTTAGCCATGGAATTGCTGGGTCAAAAGACAAATCCATTTTTAGTTTTCTGAGAAAATTTCATACTGTTTTGCACACCAATGTTTATAGCAGCACAATTTACAATAGCCAGGTGCTGGAAGCAACCTAGGTGTCCATCAGTAAATGAATGGATCAAAAAACAGTGGTACATTTACACAATGGAATACTATGCAGGAGAAAGTAAGAAGGAGCTTCTACCCTTTGTGACAGCATGGATGAAGCTGGAAAGCATTATGCTAAGTGAAATAAGTGAAGTGGTGAAAGGCAAATACCATATGATCTCAACTTTAACAAGAATCTAATCAACAAAACAAACAAACAAGCAAAATATGACCAAAGACACTGAAATAGAGAATAGGCTGACAGTGACCAGAGGGGAGAGGGGAGGAAATTTCAGGGGAAAAGGGGAAAGGTTTACAGGAACAAGTATAAAGGACACATGGACAAAAACTAAGGTGGGTGGGAATGCGAAGGAGGTGAGGTGGGGAGGGCTGGGGCATGGGCTGGGATGGGAATAAAAAATAGAAAACTGTACTTGAACAACAATTAAAGTAAAATAAAATTAAAAAAAGAAAAGAATGTTGAAACTGGATATGTCTTTTTTAAAACCTTATGTAAAAAATAGGTTATTTTTAACAGCCAAGAGATTCAGTTCTTAATTGTGGCTCATGTAATAGAAAGGGAAAAATTTTATCTTCTGTGTTTGTACATACAAATGTATAAATTAGGGAAGACACTGAGATAATTAGAAAGGGAAGTATTTCCCTGATTTTGTTTTGAAATTTTTGTTCCTTAAAATATGCTGTTAAGAACATGAAAAATGCAAGGCATAGAGTGAAAGAAGATATTTATAATACATCTAAACAACAAAAAGATTCACATCCAGAATGTATGAGGTATACTCATAAATCAGTAGGAAAAAAAGGGAATGCAAATGAAAAAAATCTTGAAAGGATATTCAAATGGCTAACACTGATGTAAACAAATATTCAATGTCATTGATATAAGGGGATTGTAAATGGAAACCACAAGGTGGTAACATTATAAACTCATTAGAATAGCTTAAATTATAAGAAAATAAGAGACTGACAATATCTATTGCTGGCAAAAACACAGAGTAGCTAAAACCTCAAATACATTAGTTATAAGATTGTAAACTGGTACAACACTTCAGAAAACAGTTTGGCGTTATGTTCTTAAGCTGACTATGTGTATACTTTGTGATTCAGTTTCTTATAAGAATGACCTAATAGCTTTATTTGTGGTGACCAAACACCTTAATCAACCCAGTTATTTATAAACATTACAATAAATGAATTATCAATAATGCACTAATAGAATTGACTGTTATATAGCAATAAAAATGAATAAATTGCTATATGCAACAAGATATATTCTCACAAACATCATTTATATGGAATATATAAAGCATATATTTAAAAATTCCTATGAAATATATAATTCAAAACTGCCTAAAACTAGTATAAAGCCATAGAAATCAGGGTAGTGCTGAATTTGGTGGGAAATGTTAGTGACTGGGAGAGATCTTGGGACACTTGGTTTTCTGGTAGTATCTAATTTGTTAAAGTCTTCTATATGCAGGCTATAATCAATAAAATAATTAAAATAAATTTTAATATACTGCACTAGTTGTAATTTTAATAAAATAACAAATTTATACAAGAACACCATTGTACAGCAGAGCCACAGAGACCACATCTTTTATGTATGATCACACTAAACATAAACTGACCTTATAGCAACCTTTGTTGTAACACACCAGTATAAGCTTTCATATTTTACCAAAAACCTTTTGAAAATTAAAGTCATTAATAAGCAATTTAGATAAAATTGGATTTTGAAACTGAGGAAAAATCTATTAGATATGGTTCTTATATGGTGATTTAATATCTCATTCACAATTCAATCATTATCTCACACAGAATTACTAGATTGCCTAGTGGAATTACCAGTTAAAGGGATGTAGAGAATGCATGTGTTGCAATATTCTTAACATTTCCTTTAAGAGTTTTCACAGATGTCTTGAAATGTACATTAGAGACACTTACACATAATTAATGTTTTTAAGTCAAGAACTAAACCTATTAAAGTTTATATTATAACTGAACTATTTTGACTTTTTCTTTTTTTAATTTCTTTTTATTAATATTTTAAAGATTTTATTTATTTATTTTTAGAGAGGGAAGGGAGGGAGATAGAGAGAGAGAGAGAAACATCAATGTGCAGTTGCTGGAGGTCATGGCCTGCAACCCAGACATGTACCCTGACTGGGAATCGAACCTGCAACACTTTGGTTTGCAGCCCACACTCAATTCACTGAGCTACACCAGCCAGGGCTATTTTGACTTTTTCTTATTTGATATATGAGAGGTCTGACCATAAAAACTCCACCCATTCTTAATATAATAAGAAAGGTTTGCACAACACCCATGTACCCTGGCAGCCAAGGAGAGTGGACTGAAATGCTGATGGATGAACAATGATGACTTCACTGTACTAGTCAGTGAGGGTGGTAGATGCCATTGAGTTAGCATGTGTACTGTGTGGCCATCACATTCAAAATGACTGAGTGAGCAGAGCAAGGGATCTGCATCAAATGTTGTGTTAAGCTTGAATACTCCTCTATAGGATCTATTCAGATGATTCGGAAGGCCATAGCTATGGGCAACTGGTGATTGGCAGCTTCATCACAACTATGTGCCTGCTCATGAATCATGTCTTGTGCAGAGTTTTTTGGTGAAACATCAAATAACCCAGGTGACTCCGCCCCTCTATTGCTCAGATTTGGTGTGCTGTGACTTCTGGCTTTTTCCAAAACTAAAATCACCTTTGAAAGGGAAGAGATTCAGACCATCGGTAAGATTCAGGAAAATATGATGGGGCAGTTGATGGTGCTTGGGAGTACTGTGTAAGGTCCCCAGGTGCCTAAATGAATGGGACTGAGGCATCATTCTCCTCTGTACAATGTTTCTTGTATCCTCTGTCTTCTTCTATAAATGTCTCTATTTTTCATATTACATGGCTGGATACCTTCTGGACAGAACTTGTATGCTATTGCTTATTATATACTGATTTAGTTTTTTTTCCAGGAAAACACAAATAAGCAGGCATGTTCTCAGGGTAATAATCCCTGAAATTTCCCTAAAGATAGAAGATAAAGGAATGGTAATAATGTGGTATAATGACAAGAAGTATAAAAATCTGCCTTTCTTTTTGATTGACTGAGGTGTGGCAATCAAAAGCGTTTGGTACCCATAAAAGTCAATTATATTACTACCACAATCCACATGTAAAATTTCATTAAATGTAGAATTACTGTAAGTTACTGGTGATTTAAGAGTAAAGCTAACAGAACACTATTTTTTAATAAATTTATCTACATGTAATTAAAACTTAAAAACAGAAAAATGTTTACTAATCAAAAGAAATTCTGAAAGGCTTGACATATAACTTAATAAAGATTAATAAACCATGTCCTTTTATCCAAGAAGAGATTTTGCAATATGATATCTATATGATAACATTAGTTCTTACATCATTTTTAAATTATAATTTTATAAAATCAAAACATTTTTCTTCCAATGTTAGATATTGATATTAAATTATTCACTTGGATATAATGGAGTTTTTGATACACTGACATCCCTCAAAATCTTAAAAATATATATGACAAAAATAATTAATGATATATGGGAGTCAAATACAGTCTACAGTTTGTTTTTAGAAATTTGAGGGCATTAACTTTGTATGTACCCTACCATGAAATTAATTTTATTTGTCTGTTAGTTAATCAATAAAAGTATAGGAGGAATTAGAAAGGGTTTGTCACTCATGTGAGAGAATACTGTGTAGAGAGCCTTAGGGCTGAGCAAGCCCAGGTCCTGGGGGTTGAACCCCTGCTCTTAATTACCTAAGGCTCATGTACTTGTTCACTCAGACTCCATTTCAGCTCAATGGAATCACACGATGAAGGCACCAAGGCCTATCCTGCTCAATGATAAAGCTGATTTGCACTCAAATTTCCTGATTTTTTAACCTTTAGATAATAATGCTAATGGTCTATGCTCAGCAGTCATTACTTCATGTAGAAATGCCCCGAAAAAACATGTGCTCTATTTCAAAAATCTTTGCATTTGTAACTAGATCTTAGGCTCCTCCATTTAGAAATCTCTATTCAGAGCAATAATTTTCTAAATAGCTAATGTCAACAATATCGTCTTCAAGTTCTAATATTTGTATATTTTTTGTTTCTAAGTCCTTTTCTTGGTGCTTTATTTCTTGAATGTAGTTAAGCTATTTTTTATTGTTATCTTACAGATGAACACTAAATTTTATTATCTATTACAGAAAAATCAATAACTTTGTAAATTAATTCAACTCAGAATTTCTTTTCTTGCTCTGCTATTTGTGTATAGTTCAGTTGAATCATTTGTGAGTTGTGAGGGTTTGCCAGACCCCATTCTGTTGAAAGTTTTTTGTGATGTAAGGTGAATGCTTCTCAGATCATCAAATTCATAAGACCCTTTTATTCAAAAGCTCTGCAATTCTGTTGTTACCTTGTGTAGCCGTTTTTCATTGAACGTTGGCCAACTATGAAGGCAGCAACCTGGGGTTCTGACTTAGTGTCACTGTAAGCCATTTGGTCTGATGAAGCACATTTCCTTTTTACTTTGCTCTCCATTATATCTTTTACCTATGTGACAACATGCCCTGTAGGGCTTTAACTATTTTTTTTCTCTTTGATGCTGGAGCAACATTATGTACAAGTCATCAACTCACCTTCAGATTGTACTTCCAAACACCACACCAAGTATTGTGGTTGATGTTATAAATGTAATAAAAGGCCTTGAAAGTGAGTTTATCTGAAAGTTCTATTTTAGTCTTAATATATTGAATACAAATGAAATTATTCTTGATTTTAGAAAAAAAGGATTTTAATGGGAAAACATATTTTGCCAAGCAAAAAGAGAGAAATAAATAACACTTTAAAATGTTTGCTTTGACACCAAATCAGAGTGTGAAATGATGGCTCCTCTCATTCTATCACACTTGGAGTCATGGAGAGACACCAGCTAAAACACCTAGTTGCATCTGCTACTTAGAGAAGTGTGATTAGGTAAAAAGTTCATTTTCTTTTACATTATGTAATCTTATTATTAAAGATAATTTAGCTCCATTTTTACCAACTGTGCTTTTAGAAGGAAACATTTATGTATATCACTGATTCAAATGTAGGTGTCTATTAAGTAAGAATAACTTGCAATATGAAAAGAACTTTTAAAAAGTCTTGAATCTGTTATTGTTTTCAATATTGCTATCTCCATGAATTAGAGTTCCATCTCTGAGAAAATATTTGTGTGGTTGTATTTTTATAGCTATTTTAATACCAGTATAAAAAATTTAATATAATTTAAAAATCTGCTCTTTAAAATAATTTTCAAATTAAAAAAATAGAATTTTAATAAATTCAAGCATGTCTCATAAGACTGACAGATGTCAGAGGGAGGTTTTTGGGGAACTGGATGAAAAAGTAGAGGTATTAAGAAAGAAGAAACACCTCACAGACACAGACAATAACATGGTTATTACCAGAGGGGGTCCGGGGTGGAGAGAAGTAGAAGAACATATGGGAGGGATAAATGGTGATGGAAGGAGTCTTGACTGGGGGTGGTAAACACATAATACAATGTACTAATGATATATTATAGAATTGTACACCTGAAACTTTATATAATTTTCTTAACCAATGTCACCCCAATGGATTCAATAAAAAGTAAAATAAAAAATAAAATTTCAGGATATTCTTGGAGCACAAAATATTTGACATTAACTAGATTATCCAAATTAGGCAAGTATTAACTTATTAATTCTGGTGAAAACAGGTGAATCTTTAGCAAAATATTCCCAATAAAAGATTAGTGAATATTTTCCTTGTGTCTGCTTGTTTCTTGATTTCTTTTCCTCCTTTCTTCCTAAATACAGGCTCATAATTGGATGACTTTTGCCTGGAAATTGTTTGCTAATGAAAAATGAAAGTTTGTCATTTTATCCTGAAATTTACTGGTAGGAAATTAAAAGATTAGAATGTTGCAGTTGAAATGGGTAGATCTGATATCCTGATACGTTTTAAGAAAAAGTGTAAAAATGAAAGATAACTCTGCTCCATGAAGTATCAAGGGGATTGAACATGTTCTTTTTTGTTTATTTATATTCTTTATGATATTCATTTGTTCGATTTTTGGATCCAAATGAAATCAAGATGTTTCTTGGGTCTCTTTTAATTATTTATATTAAATAATTAATAATTAATTAATTATATATTTCCATAATTCCTTTCTCCTTTTCTAATACATACATATTATTTTTATTGTATTTTTCCATCACCATTTATACCCTTACACTTCCCACTATTATAATTACATTACCTTAATCCTGAGTACTAATGATTACTGAGTGCTGATGAATTTCCTTCCTGATGAGAATCACTGTGAAATACTTTGTGGCAGAAAACTGGGAACGACACAAGCCCTCTCCCTGGGTCTGTTGTTTGGGTTAAGTTTATAAAGTCATGACATACCTCGACATTTCATTGGGGAGACTTGAACAATTGTGGCCAATGAAACCTGTTGAGCAGTGAGTGCTAATTATCAGTGCTAATGAACTCTATATTTTCTTCTATTGTTACTTCTAGAATAAAGTTTGTTTATCCTGCCCTGTAATAAACTTTTATAAATTAATGACAAACCCCTGTCAACTCAGTGAAAAGCAGTAAGGAGCATTCATTCTTTCATTGTTCAGATATTAGATTGAATACCTAAGCACTGTGTTAGAAACTGAGTGTATAATAAGTAATGAAAATGGACATGGTTCCTGTTTTCATGGAATTTATAGTCAAATAAGGAAGACAGATAATAATCAAATAATTCTCATAATACATCAGTCTCAATTGAGAGAGTTCTCTGAAGGGCAAAAATATTATTCAGTAGCATCATAAAGCAAAGGAAACAACTCTAAATTAAATTATTAGAATGCTATAATGAGGACAGTCCAGGGCTAGATGCAATTTTGAAGTGATAAGGATCTACCAAGATATGTTTATGGGGCATACCGATATTTCTCAGCAAATCTTAGATACTGGTTGTGGGAGGAAACACTATTCCTAAAAATACTTCTGAAGTTTTTGAGGAATACCTGCAACTCATTTTATTAGACATTGAATAAAAGAATTATCCCTGAAAGTAAGACAGATATGAGCTATTTGGTTTCTATCTCAAAACTGATTGAGAAACAGACTTCATGCCTCTTATTTGTCTCAATGGCCCACACAGAAAATACTGGGTAAGCAGAGAGCTGTATCTAGTCACAAAAGTTTTGACTTCTGAATAGGTCTAAATACAACTTTAATTGCTATTTGAATACAAGCTAAATGGTTGAGTGATTCCATTAACTATACCCATATGGGGCTGACTGCCTTTTCAAGAAATTCAGAGAGATTTCTCATAAACCACATGTAAAGTAACCATAAATAACCATGTGCAAAACTATGAACACAAGCTGAACACTATTAAAAATGCAACTTTTACCACACTATAAAGTATTTATCTACTTTAGCAACTTTTTTGTGTGTGAGACAGAGACACCAAAGACACTTCACTATAAAGGAACCGCAATATATATTATTTTGGTAACAAATGGGAATCAGAAGAAACAGAAAGATAGCATATGGAAAATAATTTATAGAGAAAAAGATAAAAAACAAAAGAACTAATTTTTTACTTTGAAAATGTGGTCTGATATCTGCCTTGCTCACATGGACCATTATTTAGAGCAGACAGGTGGTGGCAGATGTGGCTTCGATATGGAGAAAACTAAATGTCAAGGAGCTAAGAAACTATAGTTCTTAAAGAAAATTAATCCTGAGCTCCCCTAATTGGACTTCTCTCCATGCCTCTTTCCTCCTTAAATTTCTACCTGGAGTTCTCAGTAAATGGTAGCAATCTTGATGGGATCTAATGGTTTGAGTAATTTTTTTCTAGTGATATTCATAAACAGTTTGTATAAGTACCAGTGTCTATGGTGTGGCAATTAATCTGAAAACAGGGCCATTTATTTCATTAAAAGCTGATAAGGAATGATATATTATCATATATACTATTTTCATTATATATAATATAGTAATTATTTGTATTATTATATCATTTCTTTCCTGTCATACTTTCCTTTAGGAGTAATGGGTTAGATATTGTTATTAAACTTATATGAAAGGAAAAATACTGCTTTTATGTATTTCATGTATTAAACCAGGAAATTTTAAAATTCCTATAGTGTAAAGGTACCATTTGGGTGGTAGGGGGTAATGCCGCATTTTCCCTGGCCAGAACTCATACAAAAATCTTTTTTTAAAAATCCATAATAAACACCCAGTTAAACAATGACAAGGTACAAAATTAGAAGCAATCTGAGTAATATATATATATATATATATATATATATATAAAATAGAAAGTCAGATATGTACACACACAATAGGCAAAGTATAGGTATTTAATTTCACCATCCCAGGAGATTCTCTCTGTGTGACATTAGAGATATCACTGGGTAATAATGATAATGAAGTAGAGGAGGAAGATGGTGATTTTTATTCTGGAGGCCACTCCAGGCCAGTGAGCTGCTGTGGGAAAGATTGTGCTTCCAGTGAAGCCTCCCTGCTCTGGAATGACCCATCCTCCACATTCCAGGGAAATGGATCCTCATCTCTGTGTCTAGCCTGGTTCTGTGTGTGCCGTCCTTCACTCATGTGGTTCCCAATCTTTCTAGCCGTCATCTTCTCACAACATGGTTAGAACCCTTCATGGCATTTTATATCAGTGTTGTCCAGGAGAAATATTACTTATGCCACATTAGTAGTTTTAAGTTTTATAGTAACCACATTTTAAAAAGTAAAAACAGTGAAATTAATTTTACTAGTATATTTGAATTAATATCTAAAATATTTTAATACATAAAGAAAAATCATTAATGATTGAGTACCTTATGTGCTTTTTTTATACTAATTCTTCCTATTCCTGTATGTCAGGACATCTCAGGTTGAACCAGGCACCGTTCGGGTACATGATAGACACATGTGCCTAGTGCCTACCATATTGGTGAGCACATCTCTTGATACTAGCAGTGGTCTGATGATTCTTCTCCATGTGACCACAGGACTAAATCAAGCAGTTAGCTGCCTTATCAAGAATACTTTCCAATTGCATCTACTAAGAAACCTAGAAATGAGAAGACCATGACCCCACTTTAGAAGTCAAATAACACCCTTTCTTTTAAAGTTCATTCTGTCTTGGAACAAATTTACATTAGTCTCACAGACTCAATTCATACCCAGAGCATCTGAAACTTTATTCTCACTTTCATTTAATCCCACATCTAGTAATTAGGCTTCTATACCCTTTCCTCTTAGAACTCTTAAATATCTAATAGTTGACAAAGCCCTTAACATTCTCTTATGGTATACTAGGCAGAATAACCAAATCAGTAGGAAACAAAAGAGAATTCCAAACTCAAGTGAGATTGTGAATCATACAAGCTATATACTACATCTATAGGGAATTAGTATATCCATTGTAAAGCCCAGAGCATGGTTATTTTTATTCAAATAGAATTAGATTTTAGTTTTTACTCCATCATATGTTTCTGTACCTAACATCTTTACAGTAAGAATCCATTTCACTTTAAAATAGGATACCAATCACAATTTAAAATACTCATTTTAACCCTGGCTGATGTGGCTCAGTTAGTTGGAGCATCATACTGTTAATCTAAAGGTTATGGGTTTGATTCCTTGTCAGGAATCAATGCCCAGATTGCAGGTTCAATTTGGTCCCCTGGTTGGGGTGCACAGAGGAGACTATCAACTGGTGTATTTCTTTCATACCAATGTTTTTCTCCCCCTCTCTCCCTCCCTTACTTTTTCTCTAAAATCGACAAGTATGTCCTCAGGTAAGGATAAAAAACAACAAAAAAATACTCATTTAAAAGAGCTATCAAAATATTAAGAAAGGTACTGACATTTCTGGAAATTCTGAAAAAATATTGGATATTTGCATGTAAAAGAAAAAAAACTAGACCTCTATTTGACATCACTCAAATAAATCAACTCTAAAGAGATTAAAGACAAGTGTTAGACTGGAAACCACAAAACTCCTAGAAAAAAATAGAAACTGTTCCTTTACATGAGTCTTGGCAATGATGTTTTTTTGGATACTACACCTAAAGCACATGCAACAAAAGCAAAAATCTAGTGGGACTACATCAAACTAGAAAGCTTCTGCACAGCAAAAGAAACAATTAAAATAATACAAAGGCAGCTTAAGGAGTGGGGAAAATATTTGCAATCTATATATTTAAGAAGGTGTTAATATCCAAAATATATAAAAAACACATACAACTCACTAGCAAAAAAACCCCCAAATAATCCTACTAAAGAATGAGCAGAGAACTTGAATGTTTTTCCAAAGAGAGCATACTTATGGTCATTAAGTACATGAAAGATGCTCAGCATCACTAATCATCAGGATAATGCAAATCAAACCCACAGTGAGATACCATTTCACACGTGTTAGAATGGTTATTATCAAAATACAAAGATAGCAAGTGCTGGTGAGGATATGGAGAAAAGATAACACTTCTTCACTGTTTGTAGGAATATAATCAGTACAGCCACTATTAAAAACAGTATGGAACATTCTTCAAAAAATTAAAAATGTTACTAACACATGATCCAGTACTTTCACTTTTGGGAATATTTCCAAAGGGGATGAATACATTATATGAAGAGATAGCTTTGCCCCCATGTTCATAGCAGCATTATTTACAATAACTAAGACAATGAAACAACTTAAGTGTTCATTCATGGATGAATGGGTAGAGGAAAACATGTGTATGTGAGATATATATATATATTTATATAATATATAATATATAATGTATAATGTATGAACAATATATAATATATGAATAATAATATATATAATATATATAATATATGTATAAAAGTATATAAAGGAAATAAATATGCCATTTTGGCCACATGGATGGACCTTGTGGGCATTATGCTAAGTGAAATAGATCAAAGAAAGATAAACACTGAATAATCACACTAATGTGGGGAATCTAAAAACAAAAGCAAACACCAAATCATATAAACCTAAATCAGACTTGTGGTTACCAGCGGTGGTGGATGAGGGGAGGGGGAACTGGAGGAAGGTAGTCAAAAGATACAAAGTTCAGGTTATAAGTAAGTACCAGGGATGTAACTGTATGACATGACCAACTGTTAACACTGCTACTTAGAATATCTGAACATTGTTAAGAGAGTAAATCCTTATAGGTTTTATCATAAAGAAAGAATGTTAACTAAACTTATTGTTGTAATCATTTCACAATATATGTTAGTCAATTCATTATGCTGTACAGTTTAAATTTATATAGTGCTGTATTTCAATTGAATCTTAATAAAATGAGAAAAGTCTGAAAGAGAAAAGGTCATTAGTATTTTGCATTAAATAATATTTGGGATAGTAATCAATGCTTCTAGCTATCTATTCTTTCAAACCTTATTTCAAGGAAGTATTTTATTTATGTAACTACATTTCCTATTTACATGAATAGTAAAATAATTGGTAATTTGGATGTGAACATATATTAGAATTATACAGTATTATTTTATACCTGGGCTGTTTACTTATAAGACTTCCACTATAAAAGAACAAAAATCACTAAACAGTAAAGTTTTCACTAATGGCTCAAAACTTCCTGGTCTAAAATATTCAGAATATTTCCAAAGCCAGTATTAGAAATTCTGACAACAACCTTATATCAAATAAAAGAGATTATAATTAATTACACATGATCACCTGGGAGAGATTTTAGATAAAATTTCTACTTAAAACTTCAAAGATTTTCCTCAAAGAGAAGTGGATGTAAAAATATGCCTCTACCTACCTTTCTTCCTTCCCCTTTCTTTTCTTTTTCCCCCTCACTCCCTCCCTCCCTCCCTCCATTCCTTCCCTTTTTCTTCTTCTCTTCCTCCTCCTTTTTCTTTTCTTCTTTCTCTTTCTCTCACCCTCTCCCCCCCCCCCCCACTATTCCTTTTCTTCTATTTCAGGAAGGAATATGCTTCAAAGATTGATGTCACATGAGTACAAGAGATGAGACCCATACTCTAGAGCCCTAAAGGATCAAAGATTATTGCCTGAGGGGAAAATGAACTTGTTTCTGAAGGTCTTGTAACTATTTTGTCAGAGTAAAAGTTATGCAAGGTCCTCCTAAAGAGCTTCCTGGGAAGCCCATTCTCTGTCTGCTCACAAGGCTGTTGGCAAGATATCTTATATGTATGGATGGCAGCACATCATCCACAGATGCACCTCTCTGTCCTTCACTGCATGCAGATTCAAGCAGACATGAACTGAGTTTAATGAAAATAGTTCAGAAAAACTCCTGGCATTTCAGCAAACTTAGCTTGAACATGCTTTGAAAGACAAAGGCACTATAGAAAATGAAGGAAATCATCAAACTCATGGGCATTTTCGAGCCATCCTATTTTGAGGGCCTGTGCAGTTTGAAGTTGAGTTAGAGGACTTCAGCCAGGAAGGTTTATAGATTTCAAAACTTGTCTTCAAGTTAATATTTACTAAATGACAATTACAGAGAATTTTTTTTTAATTCAAACAAAAAAGCAAAAAGTCTGAGTTATTAAGCTTTATACATTTTCAAAGTTACCTATAAAGTGAAAGAATTTGGTTGAATAAAGAAAGGTTAAGTCATCAACAACAAGATCGTTATTTTCTCATTTCAAAAGATCTATGAAAGGGCATAGTAGATTCCTTGTTGCAATCATTTGTAAACGTATCTGAAGGTAAAAACTTGAAATGTGCATCATGGTCAAAGTCCTGACAATAAATGAAAACAAACTTCCTTTTTTTATTCGATCTTTTCCTAGATGCAAGACAGCTCAAATTGTAATTTGTATTGAAAGGAATCTCACAGTTACTAGTTGTGTCACCTAACCTATACAGCAAAATAAATAGGGGTTGCATGACTTGTAGTAACGCCCACTGGTTTTATGCTGTATTCATTATGAACAAAGTTAGCATATGTATATATTAACTAAGAGCTGTTACATAATTAGCACAATAAATATCTATTAAGTAGCTTCTATTGAACCTACAAGTGAGACATTTTTGTGTAACTTTTGATGAAAAATTCTAATTGCCTGAGACTTAGTGTCTTTATTTATAAAATGGTTGACTTAAAACATTTTTGCGGTATGCAGGATGAGATATATGGTCACATGTATATCTATATTTTCTACTCTTCAAAATAAATGACTAATTAATTGATTTCTCATTTTCTTGATTCTTAGAGTGATGCAGTATTAAGCAAAATAAAATCTGTTGATTTGGTTTTTCAGCTTTTGATCTGAGGAATTAGTTTGTTTTGTAAGAAAATATTAGGCATTCTGTGAAGCTATATTAAGAATAAGAATACATCAGAATTACAAAGCAGTTTTATACCAAGTTTCAACAGGACATAAATATCCTCAGCTCTTTCTTTTACCTTGTAGTGTACAAAATATTATCACTGACTGACCTAGTAATCTTGAGTTCCAATTTGTCCCCATTAGATCTATGTAATTATCTGTTCAGATGAAGTAAAGAAATATATCGTCTTCATTTTATATGAGGTGTTGACATTTATTGATTTAATGTTCTCTTAAAATCTTTTGGGGAAATGGTTTTTAAATTACAATAATAAGCGGACAGAAATTAATGGACCTACCTAAACTAGAGCAACATGTGGGCCTGTAATTCATGGTCAACATTTTAAGAGTGAATTTTATTTTTACTCCTTATTTGGGAAGGGAAAATTATGAGGCCACATGTAGCTATCCTTTTGTAATATGAACTGCTTCTTCTCTGTGAGCCAGTGTTTGAGGATACTGGTCTATTGAGAAACAGTTATTTTCTTTCAGACATTAACCATGCATTATATTTGCTGACATCACTAGTCTGTAAAGTCCTTTAAAAGAAAATCTTTGAGAAAACATTTTATTCTAAGTAATTTAGGAAGAAGAAATAATAAACTATTATAAATATAATAAATGATTAACATTCAGACATTTTTGCATTAATGTTTAATGAGAAAATGTGTTGTAATATAACATGCAATATAAATTTAACTAAATAAAAAGGACATGGAGTATAAAACCATTCAGATTATTTTCTTATCAGTCTTCACAATAGATGTAAGCACACATGTCCCTCAACCATATTTTGCCATGTATAATGCACACTTTTTGTTCAAATTTTTGAGGGAAAAATAAGGATGTACATTATACATGGGTAATACTAACTCTGTATCTATATAAATTATTTTAATTCTTTTATTTATGCTTATGGGTTAAAAGTGTAATTTTAAAAAGAAATAACTTCTGATATTGACAGTGATGAAGAGTTCTTGACCTTCTATGATGTGTAACTATTGTAAATTTTTTACTGGTATATAAAATTTCTTGTATCCTGTATCTCTGATGTTTTATAATTATTTGTTACATAAAATTTCTTGTACCATAATATGTTCAAAAATAAATGTTCAAATTTCTTTATAATACATAAAACAGGTATCTAAATATATATAAATAAAATTGAATTAACAAATTACAATGACTTTTTTCCTGAAAAATTAGGCTAAAAACATGAGAGTGCATTATACACATCAAAATATGGTAATTAGCCCCTTTTTATAATGTGATAATTTATTTCATGTTCTTTGCTTTGCTGCTCTATCAGCTTTCTCTGATAATTTGTTTTCTATCCTCTTCAGTTTTTGTTTTTATCTTTAGAACAAAAGAAGTGTGATTTCTCTTTGTCAAGATACAAATAAATTATACCTGGAAATATAAGAGAGGATCCCCCCCAACATGGAATTATCTTCTGGAGGCCAGTCCTCTTGTAATATAAGCTTCCCCTGCTAGGTGAGTGTTCTAAGAACCCATCTGTATCAGTTTACCAGCTGGTGTTGTTGTGGGAGGTTGCGTTTGGTTTCAGTGAATTTTTTTGAAGACTCTTTCAATGCCTTTACCCATATCATGATGGGTGATTTATAAGCACACCTGCCAACACCATGTTGAGTGTTCAGCAGTTTTTGACCAAAAATGGGATGACCCCATGCCTCAGCCTCCTTATTCACCCACTCTCCTCAAAGGGAAATATTTTGCCAATGTGAAAGAGGTGAGATAAAAAATGGCAGAAGCCCTAAAAGGAATCAAAATCAATGGGTTGAAAAATGGTTTTGAGCAGTGGGAAAAACATCTTGATAGGTGTACTGCATCAAATGGAGAGCACTTTAAAGATGACTAAAGTTGCCTGGGGTGAGGGTGAGTAGGTGGTGGGGGGAAATGGAGTCAACTGTACTTGAACAACAATAAAAAATAAGAAGAAAGAAAAAGAAGGAAATCTTATCATTTCTGACAGCATAAGTGGACCTAGAGAGTATTATGCTAAGTGACAAAAATCAGTCAGAGAAAGAAAAAAAGTAAACATAAAAATAAGTACACAATTTTATAAATACATTGTTTTTTTGAGCCCCCTTCACAATTGCAATTTGTTCAGCTGTAATTGCATGTATACATGCAAGCTAAATATAATATCTGAATACATCACTTTTTTAATTTAAAAATTTTTAACTTTTAATTTTGAATTTTTGAATTTTTTTAAAAAATTATTTATTTATTTTTAGAAAGGGAAGGGAGGGAGAAAGAGAGAGAGAGAGAAACATCAATGTGCAGTTGCTGGGGGCCATGCCTGCAACCCAGGCATGTGCCCTGAGTGGGAATTGAACCTGTGACACTTTGGTTCGCAGCCCACACTCAATCCACTGAGCTATGCCAGCCAGGGCTAATTTTTAAAACATTTTATTGTTGTTCAAGTACACTTGTCTGATTCCCTCCCCCACTCCTCTACCCCAGCCATTCTTCCCTCCCCACCTCCCTCCCCTGATCCCACCCCACCTTGGTTTTGTCCCTGTGTCCTTTATAGCTGTTCCTGAAAACCCTTTCCCACCATTTCCCCTCCCACCTCCCCTATGGTTATTGTCAGTTTGTTTTCATTTCAATGTCTCTGTGAATTCATCACTTCCTTTATAGCATTTCCATTCTTAAGCATCTTTAAATAAATCAGGATTTTTCTAAAACCACTAACAATAACACTTTGTTGTCAATTAAGATTAAGTTAATGGGGCAACTAATGTAGCATATCAAGTTCACTTAGAACAAGTAAAGTGAGATAAATTTTGCTTTAGTAAAGTATCTTATAACATTGGAGCTGCAAGTAAATGGTCCAGATCCATGATTACTCTGTAGAAGTTTGTGACAGAATTCAGTATTCTTGACTAAAACTGAGGGAACAAACAAAAAAGAACAGATAAATGCAAAAACTGAAAATACAATTTTGGTGGGTTTCATCAAAGACACCATCCTTTGCTGTGGAGCTTCAGTGAAGTGTCTTGAGATCACATCATCTGTTCTGTGTCTATGAGGAGCTGTAACTTATGTTACTCGCTCCCAATTTCCCACTTGTGATTCACATCCTGGCTGGATTCCTGGAACATACTAGACACTCTGTTAATGAATCAATGAAGTGCTCAATTAACAAAATACACCTTATTTTATGTAGTCAGTGGCTGTTTTCTATGTTTTGCTTTTTCATAAAGGAATATTTTAAATAATTTGACTTTTTCAGTTATTTTCTTCTACCAAATACTCTTTCCATATCCAGTTTAAGACATATGTAACTAGTAGAATGACTTTGAAAACCTGTAATGATGTAAATTTCTCTCTCACTAGCTCTCTCAATTGATCTTTCAAGGATGCATTTGTATTTTTCTTCAAATTTCCTGCATAAAATATTTCATAAATACTTATTAAATTATATTGGTGTTTAAGGATGGGATACGTCATTTACAAGAAAGACCAAGTTCTTGCCTTTCATGAAGCTTATATTCTAGTGAAAGAAAAATACATAATCACAAAATTATATCATATAATATCAGGTAAATGAAAGAAGATGAGAAAATAGAGAATAACAGAGGCTATTCTAGGCAGTAATCAAGGAAGGCCTCTATGCGGAATTGGCATAGGTATAAAATATTTCAGGGAAATGAAATGGCAAACACAAAGATTGTAATGGAAGAAGGGATTTTGTGAAGTAGAGGGTTAGAAAGATATCAAGGGGGGTGCAAGTCAGGGTTATAAGTAAGGAGGAGATTGATAAGAAATGGAATTGGAAAAACAGGCAGAATCAGGTGTTATACGGCCACGGAGACACTTAGATTTCATTCTAATCATGATGAAAACCACTGGAAGTTTTGAACAGGGAGTGATCTGATATAATTTAGGTATAAAAATGACCATATTGACTGCATTGTAGCAAACTCACTGGAAAAACAAGAAAACAAAGTAAAACAAGAATAGTGAGGGGTCTACAGCAGGCTACCATGACTTCAATGGGGTCGTAATGAAAGTGATAAGAGTTTGGTTTCAGTATTTATTTTAGAGCACAGCAATGTGACTTACTGTAAGTCAGGTGTAGGGTACAAAGGAAAGAAAGGAGTAATATTACTCTTCATATTTTTTTTTGCTTAAAATAACACATAATAATGGCCCCACTTATCCATGTTGGGGAGAATGGGAAAAGCTCAGGGCTGGGTTTGGGAATCTAGATTTCTGTTTTATGCATATTAACATGTAAAGTCAAGTAGATATTAAATATTTGATTAGAAATATCCAGGAGGTGGTAGAATCTATGACTTTGAAACCATTCAGGGAGAGTGGAATTGGATATGTAAAGTGACAGTCTTCAGCATATAAAAACCACTGTGCTGTGTGCCATTAGGTCGTGGGGCCTTCTTCCTCAATTTAATGTGCGTAAATATTGGGAGCTTATTTAGTACAAAATTTCCTTTATGGTACCATTTCTTTCTTGGGGAGAAAACTTGGATTGTGATCAGTCCTCAGACTAACCCAGTTTTTTGGTGCTCTTGCTTTTGCTCTCTCCACTTGTGTGGCTGTTGATCCTAGTGGCTTCTCAGATTTGATGCTATCACACCTGCTGCCTGAAGGTTTTAAGGGAAAGGAGAATTAGAAAAAAGAAGTATCTTTTTTAGCATTTTTACTCAGTTGTGATTTGCTTCCAAAACTTTTCAAACTTTTTCTATGCACACAAAGCAATGGGAGATAATTTTAAAAGGCAGAATTTGATCCAGGGCCTTATTTAAGAGTCCAAGTTACTAGTCCCTGGGCCACGCTTTGAACAATGTGGCATCACAACATACACATGGGCTTCCTGTGTTATAGCTACTCCGTTTATGCTGACGTACTCGGCTGTTGCTCATCACGCCTGCCTGCTGCTTCAGAGCGGTTAATCGGGAAGGGCATGCAGCTTGAGCCAAATATCCAGCCAGAATCATGCATCTCCCATAATTATTTTAGTCCTGATTTTGAGGCTAGATCAATTCAGATTGCCTCTTAACTTAGGCTGAGGTTCTGGGATGTGAAATATATAAGTGGGATGGGGGCTTGGGAGATTTTTTCTAACAGTAAACCTCCTTGAAATGATATTGCCATCAGAGAGGATCGATGACATTCAAAGTGTTTTGAATCTCAATCTTTTTGCTCCAATAAGCATACTCCTCAGGACAAGAAGTTTTGGTGAGAGACAGCCTTGTTGATTCTTAAGAGTCATACACTTCCCCAGAATCATTAGTGCCTATAAGTTTGCCTTTCTCTACAGGGCTTGGCTTGATATGACATGGAATATCCTTGATGTTTCAAAGTTTTAAGACATTGTATGTAAAATCAGAACTATAGAATCAGTTGTGAAACTTCTTGCTTTCATCAGTGTTTCTATCAATTCTATGTTGAACATGGTATCTGCCTTGACTAGAAAGCCATTGATTCTTTGATGCCATCAAGCAGACTGTAGACAAATATGACTCTTCCTGTGACAAGGTAAGAATTCACAATAAGAACAAATTAGCTTTTGTTGATCTCTGTGTAAAGGCACAGACTTAGTTGTTAATAACTGCATGATAGTCCAGAATCATTCTTAAACTGGCAAGCCTAATATCAGTCACAATTTATTTGTTTGTTTGTCTTATAAGAGATGGAGTATCTCAGTCATTGCCTCTAGAAGAAAGCTAAGATACAAAGTGTGCACTTACAAAATATTTGGATCTCTTGAGCTCATCTTGAACCTTGAGGGATTGCTGGAGTTGTAGGCTAAGAATTTGACTACAAAGACACAATTTTTTTTTACTATTTTTAAACCTGGGTATTAAATGTACTAACCTGTGCAGATCATTTGGAATTCTTTAAAAGAGTTAAGTAGTCTTTTCACACTATGGTATTATATTATATATTATATAATATATATAATATATAATTATATAGTATATTATATATTATATTATATCATATATGGTATTATATCCTGTTAAAAATCCTAAAAAGCAAGTAACAATAGCCCAGGAAAAGGGTTTTACAGAGAATACTCCTCAGAAGGTATATAAATGTTTCCAGTATTATTATTGTTTCTTTGTGGGAAAGGATAACATTTAAAAATACTTTGTCTTCTTCTGCTTTGTCCATCCCCTCCCATCAGACCATTCTAATGCACCAGAAACTCCAAGAAAGTAAAAGATTATAGGCATGAGATACAGACATGTTTATTTCAGTCATGCTTAAACAATAGTTCATATAAAATTTGAATTTACTGTTAAATATTATTAAATAAATGTTTTATCCAGTGGTGTGGGGGTATCTTAATTGACCCATGTGTTCACAAATTTTACTTTTATTAGGGTAACTTTCTTAAATGTTTTTTATATTTTATTTATACTGCATCTGTATTCCTGGGTTTGGTTCAAATCATCTCAGTTTCTTTTCCTAGAATTGCTTCTATGTCCACTGTATAAGGTTATAGAGTGTCTTTGAATCAGGCTATTTTCTTCTTTCCTTTCTCTCTCTCCCCTCCCTCCCTCCCTCCCTCCCTCCCTCCTTCTTCCTTCCTTCCTTCCTTCCTTCCTTCCTTCCTTCCTTCCTTCCTTCCTTCCTTCCTTCCTCCCTTCCTTCCTTTCTTTTTCTTTCAATGAAAGCTTAGATTTGCAACATCTAAACAAAGTAAACTTTTTTCTTCTAGTACTTTCCAGTAAGAATGAAGTACAAAGATGAAAATAATTTAGATGCTTTTATTCCAAGGATAGTGTCTTAATGAAAATATTGAGTGGTCCTTGCCAGGGACATATACTTTCTAGGCTTTATTATTCAGCTCTTATTTATATAATATTCCTTTATATTCTTCAAACAAATGTCTTTTTATCTAGCCATTTGGATTTTATTTATAAATTCCATAGAAACTTACCTTTAGAAATGTGAAATTTTCTTTTCTTTTATCTAATTCTTTAGTATCACCCTTTTTGATTAAGAGGAGGAGTTTGTGTTATTGAGGTATATTAATAAAAATTCTTCCACAAATACCAATTTTTTATAAAGTCACCTTGCAAAAAAAAGTGGTAATTAAGAGAATCTCAGTAGTGGGTTTATGATAAAATATTGCTGGAGGTATGTTACCTAATTACTGATAAAATGTAATAGGGTCAACTCCCGTTCATTTAAACTACCATTTATGAGAAGACACAGACAACAGTGTTGTGATGGCCAGAGGAAAGGGGGTGGGGGGACTGGGTGGAGGTGGGCAAAAACTGGGGAAAAATGGGGACATCTGTAATAATATTAACAATAAAGTTTAAAAAGAGCTGAAAATAATATATTAAGAAAATTTTACCTAGAATTTAAAAAAAATGTAAAATCATTTTAATGTTTCATTACATGTAATAATACTGAATTACTTGGTGATATATAATATCTTTCACAATTGTAACTCTTTCACCCACTGAAGTTAACTTTGCATGGCACAATCCCTGTAGTGCTTCATGTTAATGAGCATTTATTTATTAATTTTGAGCATTAGTAAATTTCCGATGAAAGCTCTGAGAACTCCTACAGTCTGTACAGAGCCAGCCATAAGCTCTATGCACTTGATCAGCAGATGTTCTGGAATATATTTTTTCGTAATTCTTCAGTACTGTTGACATGAACTCTATCTAGATATCCTGTAGATTTATTTATATTAGAAATAGATTTCAGAAGCATGGAATGATGCAAAGCCATTTTAATGCACATCTGGGTCTTGTAAAAGTATGCCTTTAATACTCTCATAACTTTCAAGAGCATACATATCTGTGTTATTTATTTCGATGTTATTTGCTTTAATGTACAATGAATGCTCTCAGCATATAAAATCCAGGTAACTTCTGATTGGCAATAAACTCTTTAGTATACAATAAAAGTACTTTTTAAACTTACAAAACATATACTTTGAGGAACTAATCCATTCCATCTAAGATGTCAAACTTATCACTAGTATTGTTTTTAGTATTCTTTATTATTCTGTTGATATCTGCAGAATATTCAGTGATATCTCTTGTTTCATTCCTGATATTGGTAATTTGTGTCCTCTCTTTTGTCAGCCTGGCCAGAGCTTTGCCAATTTTATCAATATTTTCAAATAACAAGGTCTTTGTTTCAATAATTTCTTCTATCATGTTCCTGTTTTCAATTTCATTGATTTCTGTGCTTATTATTACATTCTTCCTGTGCTTTCTCTGGTTATGTTGCCCTTCTTTCTCTGTCTTGAGGTGGAAGTTCAGATAACTGATTTGAAAATTTTTTTATTTTTAAATATATACATTTAATGCTATTAATTTCTCAGCACTATGTCAGTTGTGTTTTTAAAACTGTGATATACTGTACTATATTTCATGTATTTCATGGCATTTATACATTTCCTTTGAGACTTCCTCTTTGACCCAAATATCATCAAAAAAGTGATTTAATAGTTTGGTTTTTAGTTTTTAAGTGTATGGTGATTTTCCAGTTATCTTTCTGTTATTGATTTTGAGTTTAGTACTGTTGATGGTTATAAAACACACTGTATGATTTTGACAAAGAAACTCAAGAGTTAGCAAATTTTAGTTTTAGATAGTAGATAATAAACTTAGAGTTAATGCATGTAAAAAAAACCCTATTGTTTCAGGAACTGAAGGTACGGCCCACCCTGACTCCAGGGTACCACAAGCAAGTCAACTTTTGTGTTCCAGAAGAGACCATAAGCAATCAAGATGGTATCTGAGCCATTGTGTTCCAGGTGGGACATTCTGCTGCCTAGGACACAGATAAAGAAAATCACCCAGGACACAGGACACACGACCCAGATAGAAAATCACTAGTCAGGGAATTTGGGAAATTGCCAGACTGCAGTTCTTATCTGAATAACCTCTTTCCTGAATTCCAAATCCCTTTCCTACACTTTTTCCTCCTTATACAAAAGGCTGGCTTGAAAGGAAATATAATATGGTCTGTTAGGATACGAAACCGACTGTCTTTTCAAATCACCAGCCATCTGAATAAAGCGCCTGTAAAGATTCAATCCCTGTCTCTGCTCATTGGTTCTGGTGGTGACAGGCAGTATGAACACTGGCTTTTTTGGTTTCAATTTCAATTCTTTTATATTTTCTGATATTTGTTTAATGGCCTAGAATATGGCTTATTCTGGAGTATTTCTGAGTGCTTAAAAGTATTTGTGTATTCTATTCCTCTTGAATGATGCATTCTCAATAAAAATGTTGATTAGTTTCTGCTGGTTGATGGTTTTTTAAATTTCTTCAATGTTCTTGCTGATTTATTGTCTAGTTGCTCTATTAGTTATTTCGAGAGGATATTAAAGGCTTCAATTATTATTGTGAATTCGTCTATTCTTTTTTTAGTTCTATTAGTTTTTATGTCACACCTTTTGAAATTCTTTTGTTTGGTTCATACATAATTAGTATTGCTAAGTCTTCTTGGTATAGTGGCCCTTTTATCATTAATATCATTTTCTTCTCTGACTCTGATAATTTTCTATGCTAAAAGGTCAACTAAATCTGATATTAATATGGCCATGCCAGCTTTTATTAATGTTTGCATAATATAAATTTTGATATTCTTGTACTTTCAATTTGCCTATATTGTTATATTTGAAATGAGCTTCAAAGGACAACATAAACCTGAGTCATGTTTTTATTGTGCAATATATCTCATTTAATTGATATACTTAGTTTATTCAAATTTATTGTAATTATTGACATCCTAGGGCTTAAGTCAACATTTAGTTTTTATTGGTTATCAAATATTTCATTATTATTTGTGCTTTCTGTCATTTCTGTTTTTTTTTTCCTTGCATGCTGTGGGTTACTTGAAAATATTCAGATTCCATTTTGATTAATCTCTAGTGTTTTTGAGTATATCTCTTTAAATAACTATTAATCATTTACTCCGGGAATTTCATATATACACATAACTTACTACACTCTGATGGTAGAGTATAGATTGAAGTAAAGTACCTTACCTCCCTCATCTGTCCTAGTTTCCTGTTTCCTGTTTCCTGTTTCCCCCTTCTGTGCTTTCCACTCTGCTGTTTCATGCTGTTTTTTTACTTGGATTTTTGTATTTTAAATTCTAACATTTTTATTTGGTTTTACATTTTATGTTCTATTTCCTAAGTGAGATTTAAAAGAAAATATTTTTCCAAGGGCTGTGTGATTGCTGGTTTAAGTTTTTAATGATCGTTGTTTTGAAGTTTTTGCACATAATTCTAATGGTCCTTTATCTCAGTGTTGGCATCTATTGTCTTTTTCATTTAGTTTACATTCTTTCTGATTCTTGGAGTAAGTGATTTCAGTTGAAATCTGGATACTGTCATGTTAAAATTTTAATTTACATTTGCCTGATGACTGGTAAAACTGAGCACTGAGCATCTTGCAGTGTGTTTACTGAAATTTAGAAATCCACATTTTTGAAGTGCTTATTCAAGTTTACTACTATGGATTATTAACATGAATGGATGTGGAAAATCGTCAAAAACCTTTTCAGCACCTATTGAAATGATCTCACCCTTGTTTTTTTCCTTTATTTTGTAATGGGATGACTTATTTGATTGATTTTCAATATTAAATCAGTACTGCATCACTTCAATAAAACTTCTCACTTGTAATCTTTCTTTAATTCACTGTTGGACTTGATTAGCTAACACTTTCTATGGAATTATTGACACTTCCTTTCATTGCACTGTCCTTTTAAGTTATTTCAATGTTGTCAGTTTTTGGTACCAAGAATATTCTGGGAATATTTGCTTGCTATTTCTATGTAATAAAAATCTGTGTTTAAGTCTGGGGATATTATTTTTTACCTGTCTGAAAGAACACAATAAAAAGACATCTAGGTTTGAAATTTTCTATATAGTGAGATTTTTATGTATGGTCTCTTTAACTGACATGCAACACCTTTTGGTATACACATATAACATACCCTTCAAAATAAATATACCAAGTTTTTTACACTTTGGAGTTATTATAAATAATAATTTTGTCCTAAATTTTCTGTTATCTGTTATTAATCATTACAACTATCTTATGCTTAAAGTTTGTCTTTGTCCAACTATAGAGATCCTTCTAGACTCAGGTACTTTCAGTTGCTCTTCTGGGTATTTATGTAGTTGATTTTTATATATTTTACAAAGGCTATAGGTGTCAGTTGCAGGTAAACTGTTCAACCAGAAGTTTATCAGCAATTACTGAAAGCAACAGAATCATATGTAGAGAGTTTGTAAATGGCATATTTCATCTAGTGTTTGAAATTCATGGGGACAAAATTGTTTATAATGACCTCTTACTATGATTTTAAGTTTAGAATCTGTGGTAATAATCCTTTTCAGTCTTGATACTGATTACCTTTCCACATTTTTGTAAATGTATCTGCCTTGCCAGAAGTTAATTGATTTGGTTAACCTTTCAGAGTCAATTTCATGCTTTTTGGTCTCTTTATTGTATATTTACCTATTTCATTAGTTTTTGCTTTCTCTTATATTAATGCTTTTCCTTTTTTATCTTCTAGTTTTTCTTTTATACTATATGTGTTTACAGGTATAAATTTTTTTTACTGTAAATGTGTCATGTACATCAAAAACATGCAGTTGTTGGCTGCAATTAGTTCAAGTTTGCTAATCTTTTTTATCTTAACTTTTTAAACTAGTTTTATTAGTTATGGAAATTACTGAGATAGATGAGCTTTGTATTATGACTATGTATATGACTATTTCTCTTTTTTATATTGTCAACTTTTGTTTTGATCAGTGTTTACATAGTATATCATTTTTGACAGTATTATTTTCAACTTTCCTGACTGATTACATGCATTGTATCCTTTTAGCAGTATATAATTACCACCTAATATTTGTTTTTGTTTCAGTCTAAAATACTTTATTTTAATTGTAATATTTAGTCATTTATATTTAGTAAAATTATTGATATATGTAGGTTTTGATTTATCATTTCATTATTTTACTTTTATCTCTAGAGTTCTGTATTCTTCCTTCCTACTCTTTGCCTTCTTTGCACTACTGAATGCTTCCAAACTTATTTTACCTTTTAAATCTTACTACTTTTTTATTTTCTTAATCTTTTAATAGTTTTTATAGAAATTAAAATTTCATGAGTGAGTTCTTAATGTCTAGTATTCTTTCAACACTTATTTAAGTTTACAACACTTAGAACTATTTAGCTGTACTCATTTTCACCTTCATAGTATTTTTTGTGGCTTTCAGTTCTACATACATTTAAAAACCTGTAAACCCCCATTATCCTTTGTATTTAACTTACTGAGAAGTTAAACTGCACCTTGGATCTGTGATTTGACATCTTTCGACAGTTGTAAAATTCTTGGTCATTATCAAAATATTGAGCTGTTTAGTTAGAATCCTCAAACCTTGTCCAAATCTCTCATATATGAATAGAAAATAGGTCTTACAATAATAGGTGAGACCAAGAATAGGGAGATTTTAGTACGTCTTTTCACTTAAAGAAGTCAGGAGTGTCAAATTTGGTGATATAGCATTAAGGGACAACTAATGAAGAAAAACTAGAGGATAAGTGTCAAAAGATTGTAATGTAATCAGGATATCCTCTAATTTGTGTTTTAGTAATCAGCTAATAAAAGTCATGATTAGTCATAACCTCCAATCTTTTAGGGAAAAGTAACTTTTGATTTTCTTTTTTTTCATTTATTTTATTTTATTATTTTTCAAGTACAGTTGTCTGCCTTTTCTTCCCACCTCTCCTCCCAACCCTAGCCATCCCCGCCTTCCTCCCCTGATTTTACCCTCCCTTGTTTTTGTCCATGTGTCCTTTACAGTTGTTCCTAAAAACCCTTCATCCTTTCCCCCCCATTAGCCCCTCCCATATCCACTCTGGTTACTGTTTGTTCTTAATTGCAGTATCTCTAGTTACATTTTGTTTGCTTAATTTTTGGCTTTGTAGGACTTCTAGTTTCTGTCACAACTACTCAACTCTTTCTTTGTAGTATAAAAACAATAAAAAATACATAAATAAAACTTCCAATAAAACTTCACTTACAAAATAGATCACAGACTAAATTTAGCCCCCTTTTGTATTGGGTATTTGGTATTAGTAAGGATAGACCAACTGAGATCTTTAAAATTCCATTCTCTTTCATCTTTCCCACATCTGAACTCTTTGGCTTAATGAAATTAAGGACAGATTCAAAATCTAACATATTGTACATAAATCAGATTGTGACATATCAGCTCTTTGCAATCAAGTTATGGGCCATGTGCAATTTTCCCCTGGGAGTTCCAGGAAGCAGCTGCCCCACACATACTTCAGTAGTGACATCAAATTTACAAAACAGGTCTTGAACAAACAAATTCAGAAAAGTGGAATTAATAAGTAGGAAAGTGTATTGAGAAGACCCAGAGTGAACTTTTGAAAATAAGGAGTAGTTGAGACAAAAACAGAATCTAAGGAGTATTTGAGATTTTAATTACTGAAATCACAATTTTACTCTAAGGAAGGAATTATGGGATGGTGGTAGGATTGATGATAGAGTAAATAAAAAGGGAACAATCTTTTTTAGCAAATATATAAACAATTTCTTTCTTGTATTAAGGACAATTATGATAAAAGAATATTCTGTAATATGGAGATAGCCATTTGTCCCTTTCCTATTCTATCTTTCGTGCAAGAACAACTAAATTTTTCTTCTGGTGTTCCTGTTCTACAAAATATTGACAAGTATCTGTTTGGACTAGTACAGGGAAGTGTGACTGCAGGTTTTTCCAATTGCTTAATCTCGGGTGCTATTAATTTGGTATGTGTTTTTTCTTTTTCTGAGCAAAAGTTTGTACAAAGTGCTTAGCAAGCAGTTGTGATTATGAGAGGCTGCTGATTTCTTTCTAATCTTTTGGTTTTCCTTACTAAATCTATGACCTCAGGTCTAAGACATTCAACAAAGAAGATGAATAGAACAGCTAGAACAGTTGTAATGTCTTCTCCCTAATAGAGAAGAATTTTCTATGAAGGTAGTACTAATAAGGTCTAGAAAGTTAAGGGTGATTTTTTTTCAATTTATAAGACTGGGGTTTTAAAAACATGCTTGATATTTTAGAACAGTTTTTTATTTATAAGAAAGTCGAGAATATAATAGAGATTTCTCATATAATTTCACTCAGTTTTTCTATTATTGATATCTGACATTAATATTATATGTTAATATTAGTAACAATTAATGAACCAAATTAAAATATTATTATTAACTAAGATTCATAATTATTTAGATGTTCTTAAATTTTATATAGTATATTTTTCTCTTCTAGAATCACATTCAGGGTCCTCCATGTCTCTATACTTCCACTTTGTTGTGATAATGTTTTGTACTTTCCTTTTTTTATGAGCTTGCAGGTTTATTGGTGCTGATATTAATCTTAATCACCTGGCTGTGGTCCTGTCTGTCATATTTCTCCATTGTAAAGTTACCTTTCCTTTCCTCTTTCTGCACTATACTCTGTGAAAGGAAGTCACTCTGCTCAGCCCACTCTTAAAGACAAGTGAGTGATAGTCACACTCCTAAAGGTCAAGTTACTACATAATTTCTTGGAAGTTTTCTCTATAAGAGATTTATCTCTCCTTCCTAAATACTCATTCATTCATTCATTCATTTATATAAATATACATGCATGGATATTTATCTTATACTATGAGTGTAATACCATACTTAATTTTATTGTTCAAATTATTTTAGTTTTAGCCATGGAGAACTCCTTTAGTTCCCTTATCAATGTTTGTATCTGTGTTTTTAGTCAACTTATTATTTTCTGGCAATAGAAGTTGTTCCAGGCTCATTTTGTAAAATTTTTGCTCCAATCATAAAATCAGCCATTTTTGCAGGCAGTCCTGGTTCTTTTGATTGCCAAATGGTAATACGACCAAGTTCTAAGAGCTAAAACTAGATTTCTGACAGATAATTTTTATAGAAAAGCCTTTAGGGAAAGCTCTTGGCTAAGTTGTGTTACTCTGTTCAAAATTCTGCAGAATAACCAATGAAGTTATTAATTGTCTTTGGAAAAATCCTTTCAGAGTTTCAATTATTTAGTTATAATTATGCATAACATCTGTACATCTAAGATGGTAGACAACAAATCAAAGTTTCATTGAAATACTGAGAAACCATACACAAATGATAATGAACAATAAGCAAATAGACAAGAATCGGCATTCCATCTCACCTCATCTTTGAGTGCCCTGGGTAATCACACAGATTCCAATCAAGAGGTTATTGCAGTCAGAAAAGAGAAAGTGTGAAAGCTCAGGTAGCACCTGAAGCAAAGAATAGGCATGCTCATCCTAAGGAGGAGTTGCTCAACTGTCTAGGCAAGGGATTCGGACAAGGTGGACATTGAGGAGGTCCAGCTGTGGTCCACCCAGGAAGTGATCTGGGCTGAGTGTGATCTGGGCAGCAGCTCCAAGACTGGTGGAAGAGAACAAACCTATGCATCATTAAGGACAGCCTTTTTACTAAAAATGCAACAACATGTTCAGTTTTCAAAGGGTGTTTTATCTTTAGGAAGGCAAACAGAGTTTCTACAGAGTTTTTGCCAAAGGAGGGATATGAAGTGAAGTAAGTTCTGTAGTACGTTAGTTATAAACTATTCTTGGAAGAAGGAGAGATTGTTCTCGCAATTTAATAGCTGATGGCTAGGCAATTTAGATTTAGCAAAAGTGGCAGAATACAAGAGTTATGAGATAATGTCACATGAGGGCCACCATGAGGGGTGGGAAGAACAGTTTTGGGATTGAGAACATGGGAGAGTCACAGTGGGAAATTTTCAATCATTTCACAGGGATGTCAAACTCATTTTCACCAGGGGCCACATCAGCCTCATAGTTACCTTCAAAGGGCCAAATGTAATTTTAGGACTGTATAAATGGAACTACTCCTTAACTAGGGGAAAGGAGCAGTGCTGCTGCTGGGTAGAAACAACGTGCCAGGCAGAACAAAAGAAAGTGGAGGGCTGGATTTGGCCCATGGGTCTTGTGTTTGCCACCTGTGATTTAGCATTGCTCACATGTAAGTATATAAAGCATCAGCATTCCTTAACTTAGATTAAATGCAAATAATGTACCCTCCATACTTGTTATTTTTACTAATTTAATGTTTTAAGTAAATTAAACATAGTAAAAATTGTATGAGAGGGTTATGTACTTTTATACAGTACATTTTTCAGAATGACTCCTTGCCCATATTAGGTCCTGAATAAATGTTTTAAGCAAAGTGAAACATTTTAAATAGAAATGTTTATGATTCATTATTAGAAGTACACATATTCATTATAAAAAGTTCATAGACTATAAAACTAGGAAAAATAAAAATTTTCCATCCTTCTTCTTTGTCTATCTCTATTGTTTTCCAGGAAAGGCTCTTATTAGCATTTTTGTATATTTTAGATTCATATTAATGTGATAATAACATCACTCACTATTATTTACTGAATAGGACCAAGAAAGGGGATAAGCATTTTCATATTTATTCACATTTATTTTTTACTAAAACCATTTAAAGTAGAGTTATTACTATTTTCATTCTAACATAAAGAAAATACAAATCACAAAAGAATAGGGCTTGCTGAATACACTACATCAAATGACAGAGCTTGATTTAAAATCTGGTTTTCTCACTTCAGAGCCCATATTCTTAACAAAATGTTATTGTCTATTCCAATTTTAAAATTCTTCTACATCTTGCTCTGATTGCTAAGCAATACATTTTGCACCTCTTTTCATTTTGGAATATGTAGGTCCACCTAAAACATTTGAACAGTGGCAAAAACTCAGTTTATGGACATAGTGTGACTTATTAAACTGCAATTTCATTGATACACATACATGCTATACATTTTTCAGTGAAAATCTTTGTAAGTGTATTCATAACACTTTTTTCACTTTAATAACTTTAGGATACATTTAGAGAATTAGAACTACTCAGTAAGAGTTTCAGCATTTATAAGATGATATCAATTTAGACACAACAGTTCTGAGAGTGTGATGAGCTCCTTTCTAAACTGCTACCAATGTAAGTAATCATCAAACTTTGATCACTGGCAACCTGATAACTAAATAGTCTTGTTGCTATTTAATTATAAATGACTTTGTACTTTCATTTACTTATTGGTGGTTCATAGTCTTTGTTGATTAACTGCTTCTTCAATGCTCATTGCCTATTTTTCTATTTAGATCTTGATCTTTTCATCACTGTTAGGAATATTTTTTTTGGTATCTTAAAGGCATTAGCATTTTTCTGTCTGAAGTAACTTTATCATTGCCAATTACATTTTGACTTTCTTATTGTGTGTTTACTTATTTCCAGAGAGTCATCTCAAGTTGATCAAGTTTATATAATCAAATTTATCAAGCTTTTACATTTTTGCTTCTTTATTTTTTATATCCTTATACCCTACTCAATCTATGAGCATAAACAATGTCCATACACTTTTATCTCCTTCTTATTCTGTTTGGTTTTTATTTTCCTTTTTTAACTCTTTTATTCATTTGTAATTTATTATGTTTTGGTATTTTTTCTAGCAAGTTGGACCTAACAATTTATTGATTAGTCTCACTTTTCTTGACTCATTTTAAATAATTCTGCATAATATATTAAATGTTCATGATAAAACTATAAGTTAAAAATAGAAACAACATGGTAGAAATGTTATCATTTCTGTAGAGTTGCAAGACTACATTTTAAAAACCCAAGAAATATTTTACTTGCAGAAAAGTAGAGTTCCTCAATATGAAACTTTTGCTTGAGGGTTATGAATTTAAAATTTTGCAAATAGGGAAATCTATGTCATTTTAAGAGTATTAGAAACACATGCACAAATAACATGTTTACTTCTGAATTTTACAGTTAAGGAATTAGAAGCTCTATACTCTTCCAGTATACAAGGAAATATCCTTTTCCTTTCCTACATCCTTTTGGACTTCTGGATATAAAACAATCTTGTAGAGTTGTTTGATGTGTTACACGGTCTTATTAGGGTTTATTTTATATTTCTCAGGCAAACTACTTGGGTGTACACTAGATCCACGACCCATGTTGCTATGAGACATACATAGCAAAATTGAAACATCACACTCCTTCTACAGAACACTGATGATGAGCACAACTAAATATTATTGTATAATAACATCTTTAGATATAATAATGACTAATTGCCTACTTGGTTTCTTATTCTGTGGGATTTACTGACTTCATTTTTAGTCTTTATAAAGAGTCTTTCCCTTGGAGCTTAGAAAAGTAGTACAATACATTCCTCATTCAAATGTAATATGGTAGAAAAACCTGAGAGGATAATTTGTCAGCCTCTCTGACTTTCCACAAAAAAGTTGGAGGATTAGACAAAAAAGTATTCTCATTCAGACTGTGTGACTCTTATCTCAATGACCAGTACACTAGAAATGGAATTGTTGCTCTTCTAAATGAATGATAAACTCCATCTTCAAAGTTTATATGATTTTTTATGTCTCTGCAGAAGCTAAGTCATAATTCCTGAGTTCATATCATGCATATATATCCATCAGCTTCTGTGTTTACAGGCACTCATGGTGAGCTTATTTGTTTATTTTTAGATGTAGTGTTCCTTTGAGTATGAATGTATATAAACGTTAATCAGAAAAAAATATGACAGAATTCTAAAGGGCAATATTTAATTTTGCTTTAAAAATGAGCTCTCACCTATTTCTCATGTATTGAAAATGAAGCTTGTAATTTCCCAAAGGTGTGCAGTGGAAAATAAGATAATATTGGGAAATTCATCAGTGGACTTTTCTCCAGTAATGAAAAATATGGACATGAAAAGAGAGATTGTATCTGCTAGTCACGGCAGCATTAAGAAAGTGTGAAAAGATGCCCTACTAGTAAACTGACCATAAACAAATACACCATTCAGCATTCAAAAGTTTATTTCTCTTTCAGCTTCCTCTGTAATGAACACACAGAAACACATACCTAAGGAGTGAATCAAAGGGACAGAGGCTGCATTTCCCCCTCACTTCCCAGTACTGCAGGCTCACTTTCATTACTTGAGTGAAAAGGGCAGCAAAAGGCACAAATGAAAGCAAACAGCGGTGCCTATTGGAAAAACTCTGGTCAGATATGTTCTCCTTTACAAGCATCTTTATTTATTTATTTAGTGGAAGAACTCTGTATAGATACTAAGGCATCTATTATTTACCATTATTTTCCACTGTGCTGCCTAACTTCAATGAGGAGTATTATCCAAGAAATAAAAAAAAAAAATAGAAAAAATGATAAAAAATAGTAAGCAAGTATAAATGATTTCACTTTGAAAATTTAACAAAATGATAAATATCTGTTATTTTGGCTATTCTGTGTCTTTCAATGTCTTTTTAATTTTTCTTAACTTCTTTATCAAGGCTAATTTACCTCATTTTCTTATCTTTTAAATAGTCTTCTTTGTAGAGAATCTGGAATTCTTGTTCTTTACAAATTTGAAGTTGCTCTCTAATGATAATGCACAATAATTAAGCAAACACCTGCTCTGCAGATGACTGGGACTCCATAGTTCTGGGAAAACTGGATCAAACTGTTAAGCTACATAGCTTGCTATTTAAAATAACATTTGGAAGACTAGAGTGTGGCTAAGGGTCAGAAAGAAAACTTCAGGCTTAGCTTATCAATTTTACAAGTTAGCATAACTACCATAACTTTTTGAGGCATAAAAGACATAAAACCTATTTTTACCATTTTATTCAGTATAGAGAAATTTATTAAAATCAAAATTAAGCATAAATGCTCACCTTAATCCAAGTATATCTTTGTTTTTTCCCCTTTATGGCACAATAATGACTTCAGCATTTATGACAGGCCTCATAGCTTTCCAAAGAGCACACAGTTCACTTGATAATAACAATCACAATTTTAGCGAATGAACTGTATTTTCCTCCTAGAATCAAAAGAGGAATTTCATTCCTCTGTCTTACTGACTCATGAATCATTGGTAGCCATCGAAAGGGATGGAATTGGTGTTGAATTAAAGTGAGTCCCTGAAAGGAATGTAAATTCTGCTTACCTTGTATCTTCATCTTTTTTAATAACTTCATAATTGACTGAATTTTGGGAAGAGAAACAGGACTTGAACTACTTTCACAGCAGTGGTTGCTTGTGTTGCTGCTTGTGTTGCTGCTAGTGCTGTTTTTCAGCTCATCGGGTGGGCGAAGACCAAAGGCCCAGTGCTGCTGTCTTGCTAAGCACTCAGCAAGATGAGCAGGTTGTATGCATGGCCCCGTGAGAGATTACTGTGGGCTGTTCTCCTTGTTAATTGTCCACACTGGAACCCTAGTTTCCTCCAAAAATTAGTATGAATTTGTGTGCAGACTTGCTGACTCTAGCTCCCTAACTTTAGGCAGCAATGTTCTATAAGAGAATATCAGTGATGTCTGAGGGAATCAGTGGTTGAACCAGCAAAAACAACAAAAGTCTATCAAAGTTTAACTTGATGTAAATGTAACTAAACCCATGCACGTAAGAAACAGCATGGACCTGAGATAACTTTGTGCATTTGTTAGGAAACTTATAATTTGGATAAAAGTTCATGAATTTTGGTAACTTAAAAAAATAAATAAACTGGTTTTAGAAATAAAGCTTTTACTGATGCAACTGAAGAGAGAATACATATGCAATGATTGAAAGATTATTTTTCAAAGGTTTCCCCCCCTCCCCAGGGAACTTTAATACAGCAAAAGAATATGTGTAGTTCATCATGACAATAATTAAATACAAGGTGATCTCAGTTAATAATGAGCCTGTACTTAAATACAAAATGGAGTTTAAGACCATTCAGCTTAACATTTCTGGTATGTCATATTTTTCCATGCCTGACAAAGATGGTGCTAAAATTCATTTTGGAGTTTTTGACACCATATATTTATATGATAACATTTCAAATCACTTGGACACAACAACAAAAGGCCAGAAACCACTTAACTGTAAGTGAAAACATATTTACCATTCTTTCATAAAGATGTCTTATCCCCTTACACTAGAGCAAGAGTATTATAGTGACAATAGATTTTATGTACATTGGATACTTTGAAAGTGTATATTATTATACAATAAAACACACTGTTAATAACTAAGAGTACAAAAGGAAAAATCAGAGAAATATGTGTCTCATGGGAATTCTACTGCCTATTGTTTTACACATCCTGTATATATTTGAATGTGTATGTGTTTGTGCATATATTTTCACATAATTATATATATAAGCAAGTAACTATGGAAAAACACATTTTAACACATGGAAGTATATCTCTTTCATAGTTAATTAAATATAAAGTAAGAAATGATCAAATTAGAGATGCACATGAAATATTATAATAGTAGAATTAAGCAAGAGTGTAGGGATGTAGAAAATCTAATAAGCTATTGAAAAATCAGTAATTTGGCATTACCAGTTAATATTTCAGATACATACAATCTTTGTTTTATTTTTATTTTTCTTACTGATTTTAAGTGATCTTTATGTGAAAAAATCATCTTTTGCATGTTTCTGGGTGTAATATTTCTTTCCAATTTATTATTTCTCTATGTGTTTTCAGTATTGATTTGGCAGATAAGATTGAATTTGTATGACTTTATGTCATCATATTAATTAGTTTTTTCCTTTAAGCCTTAGTTTTTGTCCTGCTTTAAAAAAAGTTTTGTCTACACAAAGATCATAAAAAAGAAAGGTGTACTCTTATTTTCTTTTTGTTTTTTTGTTTTTGTGGTTGGTTCATTTCAAATTTTGATTATCAAACATTAACTGTGGAGTAGAGATTTTATAATATAGTCCTATATATAATTTCATAAATATTAACTTTTTCATATGTTGGCTTTATCTATACTTTCTTTAAACATTTTAAGTAAGTTAAAAGATATCATACATTTTACCTATAATTTACCTAAAAACTCCAGTATGTATCCTTATAAAAATTAAACATGATTTAGGTACAGATTATTTCTTACCTGAAATATAGAATTTGGTTTTGGAAAGGTTTCCACAGGAAAAATTACAGACAAAAAACTTTAACCAACTGCTCTAATGATGAAGTCTTTGATATCAAAGCCATCAGTCTATCACATGGTTTCATTTTTCTAACCTAGTTTAACAATGAAGGTAATACTGGTATTTTGAGAGATTAATAATTTTGAGACATTAATCATTTTGAGACATTAACCATTGTGCTTTGTGTAGATTCAACCTGGTTAATCAATACTTGTGTACAATAAAAGAAAAGCTTCAGCAGACATCCTGGCTACTCTTGTTTCTTTTCCATCATTAGTATATATAAAAGTGAAACTTTTAAAGGTTATCGACATGTATCATCACAAAGATTTTCAAAAGCAGCCAAAATCATAATAATCAAAGAAAATAATTGATTGGATCTTACAATTATTACATTTGGCAAAGAGGCATTATTCAGCTATGAAACTGAAAGAAAGTACTATTTATTTTGCAATGCAGTATTGATAAAGTTTTTTAGATTTCTGAAAAAAAATTACAGTTGTTAATGATCTTAATAGGACTTATAAAGCTAAAATATAATTTAAATGTATCAACTTTTAAAGTACTAATACCTTGCCTTTCTCTGGATTTCAGATTCATATACATGTATAGTTTTACAGAACTCATTTTAGGTATTATCTTATTTAAATGGTATTTGTGATATGATAAAATGGTGATAAAATGCTCACTGGAAAAATATAACAAACTGAACTCATTGTTTTTAATTAAATAATTTCTCTTCTTTTTCTCCTTATCTCAATAATCTTTCTGTCCAACCTTTATTCAGAATTCAAAATTTCAGGAATATCTTAAAATTACTTGCCAGGGAAACTTCTAAGATTATAATTTTTCTATTAGAAAAACATTATATTTACTTTTTTGTATTCACAAATGTATTTCACTAAGAAAGAGGTGCAAAGGTAAAACTGTAAAGTAGAATGGAAATATATATGAAATACAAAAACAACACAAAATACATTCTTCACATACTGCAGTTTAAAAAAGAGATAAATCATTTTAGGTCTAAAGCAAAATGATGGTATGTCTTCATGACAAGGTTTTTATATCTAATTTAAAACAAATGATTGCCAGAGGAGAGTGGAATGGGGGAAATCAGCAGAATGTGTGAAAAAAGTGAAGGGAAATATAGTCAATAATATTGTCATAAGTTTGAAGTTGACAAATGATTATTAGAATGAGTGGGTGATCACACAGTAAGGAATAAAAATGTTGAATTCACTCTATTGTACAACTGTAATCAATATAACTAATATATTGTATACCAAGTATACATTAAATAAATAAATACACAAAATGAGAAGAAAATCCACTAACATAATAAAAACAGATATTTTGATGTCACTTTAACTTTCATTCATTGAAAAGTCTGATAATGGTTAGTATGTGATATCAGAGAAAGAAAAGATAGAGCAATAAAAAGAATACTCATTGAACAATATCTTTTTTTAAAGATTTTATTTATTTATTTTTAGAGAGGGAAGGGAGGGAGGAAGAGAGAGAGAGAGAAACATCAATGTGCAGTTGCTGGGGGTCATGGCCTACAACCCGGCCATGTACCCTGACTGGGAATCGAACCTGTTACACTTTGGTTCGCAGCTCGTGCTCAATCCACTGAGCAACACCAGCCAGGGCAATATCTTATTTTTAAAGAATGCCAGTTATGCTACATATATGCTGCCTAAATATTGTGATTTTGAGTTTTTTTAATTTTTATTAAAATACAAAAATTTATATTTTAAGTTGTTTTTACTTCTAACACAGACAAAATACTAAACAGAGAGATAATATTAAATTATTGTCAATGTAATTTCAGCAACTTCTGTCTATTCCTTTCTTTCTCTACCGTGTAAGCATTTGATTCTAACTTGGACTTGAAAAAATATCTCTTAGGATCTATCACTTTGATATAAAAATAATTTACCTTAGATAGTTCTAGTGAGTTTTGACAAAAAATTTCTATCCAAAGTGGAATGTAATATGTTATAATATTTCAAACTGGAATGTAATATAATATTTTAAATATTAATACAAAGTATATATACAGTTTCTGCTGGATTCAAGATCAGGAAAGAGTTGAATCCTAAGTTATTATTTTTGAAAATATTTTACTACATAATAGTCAAACAGAGGCTTCACAATTTTTGTTTAATTTATGACTACAACTTTAGAAATTATTTTTTTCTTCTTTCTTTATACCCATCAGACCTAACCTTTGCTCTGAATAATCAGTAACCTCTGAGGTCAGAAAGTGTGGACCTCTGGCAAGCTAAAGGTAACCTCTTGATCTAAGTCCTAAATTATATTTCAGTTCCTAAACCATAAAATAGAATGACCCCTGGCCACCACTTCATGAAAACAGACAGAGGGATGCCAGTGCAGACCCAGTGCTACCCTCAAGACCTGAAGAAATGATTATCATCCTTCATCTCATCCAATCAGCTCCCAACATAACACGGGACCTCGAATGCACAATGTCTTGATTTTGCTCCAAATAATCTGTAACCTACACCTCACTGAGGATTAGGGTCTTTCAGAGCAGTAGCTCTATGCACTCATTAGGCAGTTCAGTATTAAGTTGTTTTTTTCTACACTGCAAACTCTTGCTCATGCCCTTCTTCCAGCCAGTGCCTGCAGCCAGTGGACTCAAACACTGAGGTCTGATAAAAATAGTACTCAAAATACATTGTATAGAGTACCAGCTCTGTGACATCAGAAGCTATTTTAACTGAACAGTGGAATGTTATGGTAAAAACATATTTGGGGGACAATTTAAACCAATATTTTCATTGTAGAACTTCTGAGAACCCTAATATTACCATATCTATTTTGAATTTGCAAAATGGCAATTTGGTATACCACATTCCAAACACAGTGACTACAGAATTGCTTTGCTTCAAGAATCTTACAAAAATAATATTTTACAGCACACCTTTTGGCAGACACTAGGATATTTTTTTAATCCTTACATGAATCAATGTTTTTATTGGTTTGAGAGAGAGAGAGAAACAATGATGTGAAAGAGATACACAGTTCAGTTGCCTCCAGTATATACACCCCATCTGGGATTAAACCCACAGCCTAGGTATGTGTCCTGACCAGGGATCAAACTTGTAACATTTTGGTATGTAGTATGGTGCTCCAACCAACTGAGTCACCTGGCCAGGGCCTGATACATTTCTTTGAAAATTTTTTGGAAATATCAGGTAACATTTTAAGACAAAATGATTGGCTCTCAATATGGATAGGGGCCTATGAACAGTGCCTAGTGTACAGTGAATACTCAATAGGAGATAGATTTATGTTATAACTTAATTTATTATTATATGTGTAAGTTTTTAGTGAATATGTTTAAACTCCTCTTAAAATGCTAACACATTATGAAAATGATGATATAACTACATAAAGGACTTCTGAGAATCTAAGATAAACACTGATTCATTCTAATGTTATTAGAGAACATTCTCAGGAAGTAAAGTGAACTTTTTCAGTCAACAATTTTCTAGAGCCAATACATATTGAAATTATCTTACTGATCCATGGCAATAAATCAAATATTTAATTTTTAATGCAGGTAGTTTGTGGTGATTTTTAATTATTTCCACTCAATGACACATTTGCAAAATAATTAGCTGGTAATAAACATGCCATTCAGGAAAACTAATGAGAGACGGAATACAAAAATCTAACCTATGCCTTTGGTTTAATGCGTATTTGGAAGCTCAGTGCTTCTCAAACTTGAATGCACATAATAATCCTCTGAGGTATTTTAAAAACACAGCCTTACCTTCCCCAGGGATACTGATTCGGTAGGTCTGAGACTGGTCTGTGAAACTGATCTTTTTTAAATGCCCCAGGTCATTTTAAAACTTTTGATTCATGGCACCACACATTGCAAGATAATAGGTTCAGGGGATCTCACAGACTTGCCTGATCACTCTCTCCTTCTCCTGAGATGGTCATATTCTCTTAGTGCACTTGCTTTTTAGGGGTGTTGGTATTATTATCAGGATGATGATGATGATGATGTCATAAGGCAGATTCATCAAATAGAAAAAGGCAGCACTTATACTTTGTCTAGAAATAGAAAACAGCTTAATTCTATTTTATTATTAACATTCAAAAGAAATATAATTTATTATAAAAGCACCATATTATTTACTGATGACAAGCATACTGAGACATTTAGAGTCTGAAGAAATGAATGTTTTATCCCCTCATCTATGCATCTCCAGAAAAGAGAACTGTGAAAGTTTAGTTACGTTCATGAAACTCCAATTAAAATCTATTTTCTTTAATTTTTCACAGACATTTATTCAACAGCTTTTAGGTATCAGGCACTGTACTCAATGCTGGGTACAAAGCTGCAGATACAACAGCTCCACCATCAAGGTGCTTTCCGATAACTGATGCAGGATCCCATGAAGGCCCCAATAGTCAGGTATTCTAACACCTGGTAAGCTAATAGTATTGTGACTAATGACATTTCTTTATGACTAATAGGTATTTAATAAATGAACATATATTTGCCTGTGCACCATTTTAATAAACACATTTTAGGTTTCATTTTCTTAGAGAAATATTAGTCATGTTTTAAAATTTTTCCTCGCCTTTCAGCTCTTCCACAGCACTGACCATTTAAGTTCTTAGGGGTGTTGGGCGAAACTGCCTTAAAGGCATTAGAGTTCTCTTTTGTCCATCTGAGCCATTAAAGCAGTACTTGATTTCACTAGGTAATTATGTTATGTTACCTGCCGTTTACTAAGGCAGTGTAGGTCTGATCTTTGTGTTATGAATTATAAACTGGTATTTAAAAGAGAGCAAATAACTTCCAAGAAATAGGGAATTCCAGGGATATCAGAATACTGCAACCATTATAATCTTACATTTGTCAGTGGCACAGATAAAATTCACATATTTTATATATTTGTTGTTATTTATAGGAAGATAGATATAAAAGAACAGAAATACAATAGGAAAGAAGCTATTTTAATATTGCCAGTATTCATTTAGAGCAACAGTTCAATAAGGAGCTTGAGTTACAATGGAGATTTTTCTCTCAATTTCATAGATAAACTTTGTAGCAAATTTTTACGCCACTATTAATTACAATTTGAGATACAATTAATTAAACCTTTTAAATATATATACATGTATATACATACAAACACATACACACATACATTATATGTACACATTCATATATATACCTGTGTATATATTTGTAAACTCCAGAATTTATCCATTTAAGATTGTTTTCTATTTCCTCTAACCACTCATCATAGTTAGCTTATTACCTCTGGGTAAGGAAATGTATAAGAATCATGGTGGCAATAAGAAATAGTACTTGATTAGAGTCATTCAATTGTTTTTCAGGAATGCTTTTTAAATGCCTACACCAACTAAACAGGATTTCTAATGTGCATGTTTCAAAGACTTTATGAGTTATCTAATTTACTATCCAGTAACACACAGAGTTTCTATAGCAACCATATAAGAAAATGTAGCATTTGTGTTATAGCACTTAAAAAAAGAGATATGCTCCATAGGAACTAAAGTACATTTAAAAATTCATAACAACTTATCTTTCAATGAGTAGCATACCATGTTATACACACAAATGGAATTTCATATTGTCTTTCTTGGAGAATGATTATGTCTATATTTATATCTATACATATTCATATATCTATATACATGGCCACTTTCAAAGTTAGCTGGATAGAGAATGTGTACATTATGGAAAATTACATGCATTACTAAATAATTGACTGCTATTCTTCATCAAAAGTCTCTCCCACCATTCTTTCTTTTTATTCAGAAGGCAACATTATTTTACTAATTTATTTGTTTTCTGAGACTTCATTTTTTTAGAGGAGTTTTAGGTTTACAGCAACATTGAGAAGATATAGACTTCCCATAGACCCATCAATCATACACACACATAGCTTCCCCATCACTTAATATCACTCCCAAAATGCCACCTTTTTTTTTACCAAGGATGAACCTACATTGACACATCATAATAACCAAAAGATTATAATTTTCATTATAATTCACTCTTGCTGTTGTACATTATATGTGTTTAGGTTAATGCATAATAACATATATTCACCATTATATCATCATACAGAGTATTTATACTGCCCTAAAACTCCTCTCTACTCTGCCTTTTTATTACCCAGTGGCAACCACTGATCTTTTTACTATCTCCATAATGTTTCCTTTCCTATGATACCATAGAGTTGGAATCATGCAATTTGTAGCCTTTTCATACTGGCTTCTCTCACTTGGTATCATTCATTTAAGTTTCTTCCATGTCTTTTTATAACTTGATAGGTCATTGCTTCTTAACACTGAATAACATCCTATTGCCTGAATGTACCACAGTTTATCTATCACCTGGGGGAGGACATTGTGGTTACTCCCAGGCTTTGGCAGTTATAAATAAAGCTGTGTAAACATCTGGTTTTTGTGTGAGTATAAGTTTTCAGCTCCTTTGGGTGAATACCAAGAAGAGTGATCACTGGATCCTATGGTAGGAATATGTTTAGTTTTTTGTTGTTGTTTTATTTTTTTAATCACCTGTTTTCCAAAATGGCGGTCTCATTTTGCATTCCTACCAGCGATTAAGCTGGGTTCCTGCTGCCTTATATTCTCATCAGCATTTGGTACTTCAGATTTTGGCCAATCTAATAGGTGTGAAGTGGGAGATTTCATAAATTTACCTCCTCTATGCAATTACTGTCACTGCTGTCTCCTCACCTGTTTTGTGTCTTTCAATGCCTTTATTTGGTTGGTCTCACAATGCCCTCACCAAAAATGCCACCAACTTCTGGTTCAAAAATGAAGATCACTTTGTTTTGAAAGTCTCAAAATTGTACTGTGCTCCCAAGTTTTCACAGATATTTAGTCTGTTAACCATTCTTTCAGTTTCTTCTGTAGCCTCATCATCCAGACTCAGAACAGTATGCATAAGGCAGATAAGATATTTATTTACTCAAGCATTTCTCTAATGGTGCACATGCTAGTTTTATTCCCAAACTCCTGTCTCCCCTATTTTATCTTCACGATCTTCCACTCTTCCTGATCAACTCAATTATTATAAATATATTAGTGAATACCTCCCCTAAAAATGATTTTAATGGTTCTAAATATTCTATCCTAGTCATAGGTTAATGTCCTTGTATGTTGAATATAGCTTTGAAAACTGACAGATATATTTCACATAAATCTATGTCTATATTACTATTGAAAAAGCATAGGTTTCTCAGAGCTTCAATTTATATTAAAATTGAATGTAATACATTTTGACAACTTAAAACTTCCATTTTAATGTTTTAAATTTTAAATATTTTAGCACTGCCATAAACCCAAAATAAGCAACTATAACTGTGCCCTGAAGGTCACACACATATACTGACTTTTTTCCACTTTTACAGGTCAGGCTCAGAACACTAAAGAATTACATGTTTCTTAATACTAACTAATTACCACATTTTGCCATGCACAATGTGCAGTTTTTTGCCCAAACTTTTGAGGGAAAAATAAGGATGCACATTATACATGGGTAATGCCTGAAATACCTTGTATCTGTTCTTGTGTTTTGTAATTATTTTTTACATGAAATTTCTCATACCATGATATGTTTAAAAAGAAATGCTTAAATTCCTTTATAATACAAAAACAAGTATCTAAATACATATAAATAAAAATTGAATTAGAAATTAAAACAAAATATTTTTTTCCTGAAATTCTGGGCCAAAAACACGAGTGTGCATCATACACAGCAAAATACAAGTAAAGAAGAAGATGTCCACCAGTTTGTCAGCATCTCAGAAGTGTGAGACACAGAGATCCATGTGACTATGCATTATGTCAGATTTTAATTACAAATACCCCTCAAATATTAATTAGCAATCCTGTACTATTTTACAGAAAGTTAAAACTTGTGAGAAAAATATAATATCAAAGTATGCCTTTGGTAATGGAGTAACTTTTTAAGCGAAAGCATTGGGCCACCCGGAACTCGTAGGGTAAAGAATTGGAGACCACTGGGCTGTCAGAATTATACTGCTGCCGGCTATAATTTCAATATATACAGTGCCTTAATGACTACTTGTCACTATTACACTTCTCAGCTATGTTCACACAGAGATCATATTTTTCTCTGTTATTATCTTAAAATAAACAATGTTAGTATATAATTGATAGTAATAATAGGATTTGCTTTGTGAGCCAACAAAAATCATTATTCAAAATTTCAATGAGTTTTCCTGATGGAAACTCACTTTAAGTAATTTATATTTCCCAAGTAGTTTCTCCTTTTTTAGTGAAGAGTTGCTATCTAAGTCTGGCTGAGTAGTGCTATTAAATTTCTGCACCTGGACATCTTCTCTCTTTTCAATCTAACTGCTTATCTTTGGGGACATGGAAATATTCAGTGTGCCAATAGCAAAAACCATTTCTAAAAATTTGATCCTGTGTTACTCTGAGAAAAAAATATTGCTTTCCAACTTTATCACACAAAACATTTTTATTCTTTTTATAAGCTAATAAAATGAACTGAAATTGAACCACGTAAATCAACTTTACATTAATATAAGTTATCAATTTTTGATCATGTGTAACTTGCAGTGGGAGGAAGGAAGGTCAAATCTCTTGTTAGGCAATAGTCTTGAACCCCAGCAAGTACCTCATAAATTCTCATCCAGCACTACATTTGGATTGTACTCAGAACACTGAAAATATTTACACCTGTGCTGGTAAATTTCCTCTTATGTTATTTCCATTTACTCAATAGGCAATTTCAAATTTTCAACCTTTGAGAAACATTTTTTTTTCTGGACAATAGTCAAAAGTCTGTCTTTTCATTGGGTCTATTTTTTTGACTAGTATTTCTTCCATGACTACGACATCCTCCTTAACTGAGCCTCTAAAATTATAGGGCTTTTGACAAAATTCTCTTAATGTAGAGGCCATCCTAGATAAAAATGATCAAGTACCACTTGTGTACCTGATCTTTGATTATTTTTCCATTGAGATTTCTTTGTGACAATTCACCTTCCAAATAACATATGGGTATATTCCTACTTATATCTATATAGTTTTCAGTACATTTATTCATCATTTTAGTTCTAGAAGTTTTCACGCACTTAATCTTGAGAATCGTGATGGTATGATCTTGTCAGTATTTACTACAATGTGCTTCTCATTGGCATCTCCCTTGTACTTATTTTACTTTTCTGCTAAAAAGTTTTCAATAATTTTCCTCCCACTTAATTCTTTTTGAAAATTTAAGTACAGTTGGTTTACAATATTATATTTGTTTCAGATTTACAATATAGTGACTTAACATTTATATATCTTACAATATAATCACTTCACTAAGTCTAGTAATTATCTGTCATCATGCAAATATCACAATATTATTGAATATATTTCCTTTCATCTTTTTTCACTCATCCCCACCCCTCTTCCCTCTGGCAACTAGCAGTTTGATATCTGCATGAGTCTCTTTTTGTTTTGTTTCATTTCTCTATTTGTTTTTTAGATTCCAGACATAAGTGAAAGAATAGAGTATTTGTCTTTGCCTGATGTTTCACTTAGCATAATACTCTCTAGGTTCATTTGTGTGTTTTTTTTGAATTGTTGTTCAAGTACAATTGTCTCCATTTTCACCCCACCACGCCCCTCCTCCCCAACCATCACCACCTCCCACCCTCAAACCCGCACCTTTTGGCTTTGGCCATATGTCCTTCATACAGGTTCCTTGATGCCCCTCCGCATTATCCCCTATTATTCCTCTCCCTCCTCCTCTCTGATTACAGTCACTGTGGAAAACAGTATGGAATTTCCAAAGAAAAATAAAAATGGAACTCCCTTTGGCCCAGCAACACCATTTGTGTTTTTGCAAATTGCATATTTCATTCATTGTTATTGCTGAATAATATTTTATTGTGTGTATATGTATATATATATATATATATCATATCTTCTTTATCCATTCAACAGTCTATGGACACCTAGGTTGCTTCCCTATCTTTGGTATTGTAAATAATGCTACAATAAAAATAGACAGGGCATAGATGTTTTTAAACTAGTGTTTTTGTTTTCTTCAGATAAATACCTGGAAGTGGGATTGTGGGTCATGTAGTAGACCTTTTTTTTTTTTTTTTTTTTTTTTGGAATATCCTCACCACTATATTCTAATGAGACCTTTATTTATGTTATTGTGTAAATCAAACTTCAGCTGATCCTATGAACTTAATTAAATATTAGTAAGATACATGTGTTAGACTAGCAGGTAAATTCTTAATCTGATTGTCACAATACGTAAATTCAGAGATATGACAAAATTTCTGATACAAAAACCTCCAATAAAAAATGAAGTTAAACATTTAATTACTTTTATAAAGGTGAAGATATTTTGATCAGAAGGATTTATAAAGAATCAAATCTGATCTACTGCCCTTATATTGATCCATGTTAATATATTCTTCCTTTCCAAAAAATATTTTATTGTTATTCCATTACAATTGTTCTAATTTTTCCCCTTTGTCCTCCTCCACCCAGCCCACCTTTCACTCCCATAGTCAGTCCTCACACCCTTGTTCATGTGTGTGGGTCACTCATACATGTTCCTGGACTAGTCCCTTCCCTTCTTTCCACCATTATCCCTATCCTCCTGCCCACTTGTCACTATCAGTCTGTTCCATATTTCCGTGCCTCTGGTTCCATTTAGCTTGCTAGTTTATTTTCTTCATTAGGTTCCTCTTATAGGTGAGATCATATGGTATTTGTCTTTCACTGGCTGGCTTATTTCATTTAGTACAAAAATAATACAAATATTTTTGGGTAATAAATACTATAAGTAACTCATGCTTAACAAATGCAAACATAAGGTAATGAATACCTTCATTGTAAATCAATATTTTTTGGTTCTTCTTTGCGGTGTAAGTAAATTCTTAATTATTGTTCACCCAGTTGCCTTTTCATTGCCATTGTATAACTCTATAAGGTTTTTTAAGTTAAAATATTTCTCTGGTTAGAAAAATTTGCAATTTTAAAATGTAAGCTTTTCTGCAAAAAAAAAAAAAAAAAAAATGTGCAGACCAAAGAGAGCTTTATTACAAAAGTGATGATGGTATAAGTGAGCTGATGATCCCATCCATCACCAGATAAGAGTAGAGATAATGTAATCCTTTTGGAAGGTTTTATTTACATTTGTTTAATTAGACTTTTTTCTTCCAACATAGTATTGACCAATGGGTTTCAAGTAGAATAAATGGAAAAAACGTTTAATTTTTAAAACTAAATTTTATTGCATAATGGAACTCATACCAATTTAAGGATTCTGTTCATCATTTTATGTTTATTTTAAAAATATTTACCTGGCTTGCGTAGCTCAGTGGATTGAGTGTGAACTGTGAACCAAAGTGTTGCAGGTTCAATTCCCAGTCAGGGTACATACCTGGGTTGCAGGCCATGGCCCCCAGCAACTGCACATTGATGTTTCTCTCTCTCTCTCTATTTCCCTCCCTTCCCTCTCTAAAAATAAATAAGTAAAATTAAAAAAAATATATTTAGAAAAGATTTTCTTCTGAAAAAATTAAATCTTTATACTAAAATCTTTTTTTTAAAGATTTTATTTATTTATTTTTAGAGAGGGAAGGGAGGGAGAGAGAGGGGGAGAGAGAGAGAGAGAGGTCAATGTGCAGTTACTGGGGGTTATGGCCTGCAACCCAGGCATGTACCCTGGCTGGGAATCGAACCTGCGACACTTAAAATCTTTTAAAGATAGTTTATATATAAATTATATTTTCATAATCATATTTTCTAGTGATCTAATGTTCTTTCATGATATTAATATTTTCCTTATAGTTGATTATTTTGGCTCTTAGTTCTACTGTTATCAGTTCTCTTTGCCCTAGAAATCAATGAAAAATTGACATTATAACACCTAAAACAATTAAACATAAAACATTTTTTATTCTCATCAAAGTAGCTATCTAGCTAAACTGACATACATTTTTTTCCTCTAAATATGCTCTCCTTCTAAGTTACAATATTTCTGCTGATCATAGTATCGGAAATGGCAATTTCTACTCTGTTCTAAATAGCTGTCTATTCATATTGGATGTTTTTCGAGCAGCAATGGTGGATTTCAAACTGTAGAATGCTTTATTTATGTCCTGCTTAGTGTATTTTAAAAGTTATTATTTGTTGTTAATATTTCAAATTCATGGATTTAATATAAAATTAAATCTTCTGATTATTATAAAAATTGGGATATCTGTTATTAACTAGGTTAATCTAGTGCAGCATCTACTGAAGCCAAATGGCTGTTTCCCTGTGAGGACACTGTACTTGACCTACTTAAGGATATTGCTTCCACTTGAGTTGCAGATTGACTCCCATGGGCATTTATCATCTTTGATCTGAAACCTACCTTTCTTCCATTGAGTCCCGTCTATATTCCAATTGCTCTTAGACAACTTCCTGACAACACCTTGAGGCTGGAACTCATTTATGTTTTTGTTCTGTTACCTCTCGTTTTATTTAGAAGGTTGATTTGGAATTTGGCATAAACATCATATGATTTTGCTAAATCTCCAATCTCCCAAGTGGATTATAAATCCATTAAACAGATGGTTCATATTTTGCATCAATCTATATAAGTTGCTTTTTAGTATAATACTGAACACATAATTATTTTTATAAGAGAGTATTCTATTCTACCTATGCATAATATCGAAGAAAGTGCTTCTACTCTTTTTCAAATAGAAATCTGTTTTAAGTGAATGTGTATTATATACTCTGGGCATGCCAGGTTTGTATCTTTATTCCCATAAATGTCATGACACTGACTCAGAAAGCTCACAAGGAAACACTTGATTTACAAGCAATCATGTTCCAGTAATTAGTTTTGGTTCTAATCACTGGAGTTAAATATTTGCAAGTAATTTGGAGGATGGGGATCTAGGGCAAAATGTAGAAAATTGACACAGGTATCATTTTTGGAAACAAGAATTTGCCTCTGCTTCAGTCATGAGGCATATGTACCATGGAAATATACTCGATTTTCAGAGAGCATGTAATATTCCATGAAAATCATACTTTCATTATTTAATGAGTGGAATATATATATATATGATATAAAATCAGGAATGAAAAAAATTAAGCCACATTGATTACAGAAGTTCAAAGCCTTTAATTAGAGTTTCAATTCTTAGACTTCAGATTTTACAAGTGCAGTTTAGATACTTTCTAAACTATAAGGAATAGAATGAATATATAGATATATGTGTGTATGTATACACACACATGTATTTTTAAATAAATTATTAGATTGGCAGAATAAAATATTTTATTTTAGTTACCCCCTAACTGCTTCAGAATTACTCTATAGAATTATTAGTTAATAATTTAGCTTTTATACTCACACAACTGTATACCTCTATATCTGTCTACTGCTTTTTCCATTATTTGCAGTGGAGTTCAAAAATACTCAAGGAACTAATAGGAATAACTTCTATGGTTTCACCATATTAGGACACAGTGCTGAACGTAGGCTGTTTATCTCTAATCCTTTATGTCAGTATAACATTTCAGCTCTAATTTGTCTTGTGTGTTTATGATACTAATTCAGTTTTTGGAAATAAAGTAGTGTTTTAATAAATGTTTCTTGAATTAAATAATAATCATATTGTTTACTCATTAAGTATGAAAATTATTGGTAAATATCTGAGTTGATAAAATGCTTGATTGGTAACAATTTTTTTCATAATTTTCCTATCATTCCCCTGACAATATCATATTATTTTCCAAATTATTTTTATGTTGATTTATTTTGTTAAGTGGGTTGTTCTTTTTAATCTCTTGGAAGCAGTGCAAGTACCCACCAGTAGGTGAGTGGATAAAAATACCTTGGTACATTTACACAATGGAATTCTATGCAACTCTAAAAATGAAGGAAATCTTACCCTTTGTGACAGCATGGGTGGACCTGGAAAGTATTTTGCTAAGTTAAATAAGCCAGTCAGAGAAAAACAAATTCCATGTGATTTCACTTATATGTTTAATCTAGTGAACAAAATAAACTAACAAGCAAAACAGAAACAGTCTAATAGATACAGAGTACAGATAGAGAGTCATCAGAAGTGAGGGTGGTTGGGGATACTCAGTGAAAAAGGTGAGGGGATTTGCAAAAATAAAAAATCTCATAGACACAGACAACAGTATGGCAATCACAAGAGAGAAAGGAGGGGGTAAAGGGAGGTAGAAGAGGGTAAAGGGAGAATAAAGAGTGATGGAAAGAGACTTGGCTTTGGATGCAAAACATACAATACAATATACAGATAATGTATTGTAGAGGTGTACACTTGAAACATATCATTTTATTAACCAATGTCACCGCAATAAATTCAATAATTTTTTAAATAAAGACAAAACATGATAAATTATTAAACACATAATGGGCACAAAATAAAGAAAAAATACCATGAGCAGAAAAAAACTTCCAAGTAAAGCAAAAACACCATGAGCAAAAAGAAAGAAGAAAGAAAAGAAAGAAAGGAAGGAAGGAAGAAAGAGAAAGAAGGAAAGAAGGAAGAAGGAAGGAAGGAAGGAAAAGAAAGAAAGAAAAAGAAAGAAGAAGAAGAGATTCAAGACGGAATAAAAAAAGAGAAGCAGAACGGAAAGGCACGGAAGGACGGACCCCTCCCGCCCTCCCTCCCGCCCGCCCCCCTCCCGCCCTCCCGACTCCATCCCTCCGCACCCTCCGACCTCCCCCCTCCCTCCTTCCTCCCCCTCCTCCCCCCCCCCTCCCTCCAAGAAAGAAGACAAAAAAAAAGAAACAAACAAGGAACACATTTAAGGTAAATGTGTAGCAACTCACTACGGATGACTTTCCCAAAATTTTATCTAGCAGATAAGTTCCTCCAATTTTGGGAAGGGGAATGTGGCCTTTACTGTGGAAAGTAGAATTGCTGAAATACCAAGTGACAGTTTAAAAGAACTCTTCCTTACCAGCTACGTCAGGTTCCTCTGAGCCTTCTTTTTCACTAGGACTTAAACTTTACTTATTAAAACATACTGCAGAAAACAAGCACAAATGATTTCTTTTACCCCACCTCTCTCTCCCCACCACCCACCTCACATACACAATCATACACACAGAAGACTTGAAAAACACTAATAGTTCCTAACAGCTCAAGGACATCCCTAGGATGATACCAGCTCCCCTTAAAATGCCTTGAGAAAGCTCAAGGCTGCCAAAAGAATGCACTGTTTTAAACAGGCAGCACTTGAACATAGGGCCTCTGTCTCTTTTTCTCTGTGGGAGGGTAGCATCTGAGTTACATTTTCACCACTTAGCAAAACCGGGTGGCCTAGTACATGGAACAAGCCCTTTTCCTGCTTTTTATAAATTTCTACTTCCCTCACTCTGCTCAAGCCTCCTGCAGCTCCCCCCTCCATAATTCCTCATTATCCCTTTTAAATGCCCAGTCCCTGCTGCCTGAAGATAAACTGAATTCAGTAACTCTTTCAAATTGCAATAATGGAACAAAATTTGACCTTACTACTTTCACTAGTGTCCAGCTTTGTCTTCGACGTGGCCCACAAAGGAAGTGGAGGTTACAGGCACGTTGTTCACTAGCCAGAAAGGTTGAACAGATGCCCACCTTTGACTGAGTGCTTGAGAGGGAAAAATAAACTACAAGAATTTAGTAATCTAAACCTCTAAACTGAATTAACTATCAGAAATTACTGTCCTAAATTATATAAATAATCTGTTACATCTCTTTAATTATCTAGAACTTATTGAACTAGAGGGAGACTAACCTTGATAGAATGAGTGCAAAATTAAATACTGTAAAAAAAAAAAGAGCAGGAAAAAACATGAATACAAATAAAAATAAAAACCCACTGATGAAGAAATATCTTTAAAATATGAAGGAAACTATAAAATAAGTATAATTGAAAATTAAAGAGAAAAAATAAAATGAAAGATAAACATAAAGCTATTCTAAAAGTAGAGGTAATTTAAATAAATCAAATAATATTTCTAAAATGAAAACATTGACAATATAGTGCCAATATTCATTTTCTGTGTCAGCATTATTTCACTACTTTTCTTTCAAGAAATTCTATTTTATTTTTTTCAAATATTTACTATTCTTCTATCTAGTTAAGTGCTTCATAGGAAGCTAATTCAAGCCAACTGCCAAGAATAAGTCTGATTAGAACAACAAAAAGCCCACTACATAGCTGATGATTTAGATCGGGAATAGGAATGTACCACAACCTGACTCAAGGAAATATAATGGAAAAAGATTCTGTGCTCATAAAAAGAAAAAAAATTATCTCCTTTAACTGAATTATATTTTATGTGGATAATCTCTTTATATATTATATAAAATATTATATTTATATAATGCATTGATATGTAATGGCACAATATAATATATAAGTATATATTACATATTACTTTACATTATATGCTATTTTACATTAGGTTATCATGGGACTTATTAATGCAGAGGAAATGGTAAAACAAAGAAATAGAAAGAACTTTGATACTGAAGACATGAGCTGAATGGCATAATAAACCTATCCAGGAGGATATACAGTCTCTAAATTTTTGTTATTGAAGGTATTTTATTCTAGTTTTCTGTTATCCACAAGCTGTATCCTCTCAACTGATACACATGAAAATATAAAACTCAGTAGATAGGTGAATAAAATTGTTATATGATCCTAAAGAGAGCATAAAAATGATGAGAAAAAATATAAAGGGATTATCATCACAAGTTAAAATGCATACATAATTTTACTACATATTATCTCTATATACTATCCCCTTCCTATATTTATATTTATGTAATCCTTCTCATATACAATGTACATGAATACATACCTATATGTATACATACATGTGCATACATGCATGCATATATAATCATACATGTATAGAAATGGCAAACATATTCACAGCAAAAATAAGGGAACTGAATGATTGAGAAAGGCAAAAATGAAATTGCAAATTTTCATTGGTGGGTATTACCAATTTGTATGTTCTTTGCAAAATATTCTCAGAATTTAAAGCAAAAATTACACTTTGCCTTTCTTTTTTTTTGCTTTTATATTTTTTAATGTTTTATTGTTTATACTATTAGAGTTGTCCCAATTTCTCACCCTCCTCCCCCACTGCCCAGCCCTCCCTCTATTTCCATAGTCAAACGAGACACTGCTATCCATGTCCATGGGTACTTCATATATGCTCTTTGACTAATCCTTTCACCTTCTTTTAATCAGTCCCCACTTTGTACTTTGCTTTTCTCAATTAATTTATGCTTCTCTAATCAAAGTCCCACACCCCAACAATAGCACATGCTGCTTATTTTATTATTTACAATAAAAGTTGTTTGAGGATGGCATATATTCCTATTGATTGAAAATATTTCATTTATTTAAACTGCTTCATTTATTTATATATTTTTATTTGTTTATTTATTTATTTATTATTCCATTGTGAAAATTAACCTATTCCTCTTACTGGTCAGTTATGCCTGCATTCTCTAAAATAGATGGGTATGGAAAAACTTAATGTTAAGGAAGAAGAGTTATATAAGTTCAATATACAATCATTTATACAAAATAATTATATATTATTTTTAACTACAGGTATATTTCTGATATTAAAACATGGATGGTGATGTTACATGTTAAATCAGAAATATGATTACTCTAGAGGTAATGAAGACAATGGAATTCAACAAGAAAACAAAAAGTTATCTGCAATTCTTATTTTACATATAAATATATGCATAAAGCAAAAAATGAAAATTTCAACCTTTAAATATTCTGGCTAAGGCATATATAGGTATTCATGATATCATTTTCTACAACATAAATATTTTTTTCTTTATATATTTGATTTTATTTGCAAGCAACAGAAACTATAATAATAATTCCTACCAGGAGATCTTAATTAACTCTGTGAAAGATTAGCTTGATCACCTCTTTTTTATTAAATACTTTTGAATTTTACTGTTGTTCAAGTACAGTTGCCTGCCTTTCTTCCCCACCTCTCCCTCTCACCTCAGCCATCCTCAACTCCCTCCTTTATTTCCTTCCCCCCTTGTTTTTGTCCATGTGTCCTTGACAGTTGTTCCTGTAAACCCTTCACCCTTTTCCCCTCATTATCCCCTCCCATCTTCCTTCTGGTTACTGTCAGCTTGTTCTTAATTTCAATGCCTCTGGTTGTATTTTGCTTGCTTGTTTGTTTTGTTGATTAGGTTACAACATAAATATTGTTGAAAAAATAAATACACAAACAAAAGTTATACATTGTGGGGCAAAAGTAGGTTTTCAGTTGTGAGTGTGTGAAACACAGAGGTCATTCTTGTATTATTATTTATTAATTATTGTATTATTTTTCCATACAAACAACTGTAAACCTACTTTTGCCCACCTTGTATTGTACAAGTAAATTCTGAGTCCTCATTGGCTCCCTTGTGTCCCAGACAGCAGGGTTGCAAGATTACTGTATACACATAACTAGAGAAGTTGTATAGATAATCTCAGTTATTTAATATTTCTGAACCTCTAACTCATTAATAAAAGCAACTCAGTAATAACAGTGCTTGCCTTGTATAGTTGTTTTCAAAATGAAATGAGACAACACACATAAAGTTCCAGAAATATAGTAGGGAATAACCAAATGTTAGTTCTTATCCCATCAATGAATATCCAGTTTTTTTTATTGCATATTCCAGTGGACAGAAGTGGATTTGTTTGCTGTCACCCTTAATCATCTGCTTAACCAATTACTCTTAAAATATTCTATGATAATTATGATATTCTGCATAAGTACCATAACACTTTAAAGTTTTCTAAAAGCCCCATTAACCAGAATTCAAGAGTAGTAATATTTAAAATATTTGTTATATTATATGAGACTAGCTAATAGGATTTAGGTATATTAATTTTTTTCTTTTTGTTGGTGTTCAAATACTACATCTTTATCTGTTCATATTCCTTCTAGAAATTTTACCTCTATTTAAATTAAAATGTTCATCTTTCTGTTTGTATTGTAAGCCAAACACCTCCTCTTAAAACAATAATTAAAAATGAACTTGGCTTTTGATAATGGGTTTTTGTTATGGTAACTGTAACTCCTTTTTTCTTGCAAAATGTCAGTTAGGGCATTACAGAATGCCAATAATATTCAATAAAGCAAATGGACTTTGAAAATTGCTTTACCTTTGAATTTGTCCTTTTTCAGTCTGATATTCTTTGGCCGATATTTAATAATATGATGCCATGGTATAAAATAAGAGGTAGAAAGTATGTAAGAAGTGGGATCCAATATTGAATATTAAGTTACTTTCCTTCTTATAGACCAATTTTTATTTATGGTTTGCTATATAACTGTCACTTCATGTATCTTTCAGAAGAGGTAATATTTTGACAACGCAGGAAATTGTGCACCAAAATATACTTTTTCAACACATACACACCTACACATATAAATACACATTCTTGGTCTCCTATATTTGGAACTTGATCACTTAGAGAAGAATAATTTGCAAATGTTTCTATTAGGTGCCACCTAAAAAATACAAACTTAAAAACAAAATGTGCATTGTATTTGGGAAATTTAGATTTGTAAATCTACTTCCTAATGTTGTAACACTCACAGTAGTCTGTATCCCATGGCTTTTTATAATTGTAATCTGCCTTGCCCCCTGTGTTAGAGATATAATTATGGTAACCGCTTTTCTACACAGGCATCATACATTGCCATTATGAAGCTAACCTCATTTAATTAGCATCATGAAGTAAATTAGCAGTCATAAGGACTGGTGGGTACAAGGGGATCTCCATTTTCTCACCAATTACTTAATCCTCAGTCAATGTTAAGATTAATGCTCACTGAATTTCCATAGCAAGATCACCATCACTTTCCTCAGATGTTGTGATTCAGCATTTGCATGGCTTTAGAGCAAACTGTTCTCTCCGGATGCTCAGAAGTTAGGATTATTGAAACCCAGTCATGCTCCTGACTGGAAAGACACAGGAATGCAGAGAGACAATGCCCATGTGAATGCATTCCTTTTTCTTTCAAAGCAACATGTTTTAAAACAATTTGAAAAAAGTTGTATTAACTAGGAAGTGGAAAGGCAGGATTTTTTTAAAGGAAGTCTCCAGATTTTAATACCATTTTTGTAAGAAGACTGTTTATGCCTACTGCTTGGCAGAAACACATAAAAAATAAATATATTATTATTTATACCATCACTGGGCTTAAAGAGAGCTGTGAAAATGATTAATAATTTCTGTGTTTATGTGTATGTGCTTGAAAATTCATTGTGTTTCAACATTTTAATAATTATTTTTAGAGCAGCAACATTTTTAGTTTTAAGTATTATTATCAATACCACAGAACATCATAAACTTCATAAATATTTAAAATGTCACCTCATTTTGTTATTTCATCATAAGTTAATTCTATAGATATATAAGAAAAATCTATAAATGATTTCCAATTCATGGTTTTATGATCAGAGTCTATAAATAATAATTCAGGCTCCAGAAATAAATATTGAATAAAATCCTCCCAAAGCATTGTAAAAAGTAATTTAAAAAGTTATGTTGTCTACTTTTCCTCTGGTTCTTCACATGCTGTGTCAAATAATCTATAAGCACTAAATATCACATGTGTGGAAAGCAGTCCATATACATTAAAAATGAAAACTATACTCAAATATTTGTACTGTTCCTTAAATGCGATGGAGAAGGATTCAGTTTAGGTTACTTGTTTGGATGTTCCCTCATGTAAAAAGAACTTAAATTTTGCATCTATATTGTGTGCTGCATGGATCCTTCAGTAATCAATTTCTACTGGATGCTATGCTGATCCTTGAGAAACATCATCTAGCACCAGGAGCATTTCTGTAGGCCCAAAGAAGTTTCTGCCATCATTAGAAGCAAGCTGGTGGAATGTAGTACATACTTTTCAGAGGGGCTAGGTTTCTGTGACCCCTTGCATACTAGGCTGTTCTGGCCCTCCATAGTAGTTGCCCAGTCTCTCAGAGACAAAACCTGGTACTAACCTGCCTCATGCCACATTCAAGTCCTTTTGGCCTCCTTCCCAAGAGTCTCTATTCCATTGGGGCTAGGAGAACACAAGAGGCCTGCTGTAAACGTACACAAGTTCCTTAGCTTTCCAGGACTAGTAGGGAAGACTGCCAGTTCACACCCACTTGAAGCCTCTCCCTGCAGTACCCTCTGGATTAGACGTGGGTGTTGGCATTGCTGTCTTCAAACCTGATGTCTCTGGTAACAACTCTGAGAGTACAGATAGAGATAGCACACTATAGCGATAGTATAGATACTATCATGTGAGTAAGGAAATACACCCATGTGAGGCAAATGTTGATCAGTGAAACATGGAAGTCAAAGAATAAATTCTTCTCCCATCATTTTCCTGGAGAGATTCTTCTGAGACATATTTGTCATGGGGTCTCTGTGAAGATAACCTTCTAATTTTTACTTTCCCTTTTTCCTCAGTTTTGCTTTCCTTACCATTTACACATAATAAAGTATATGGTATTCAATTCAATTTCTCAGGTAAATGAATCAGCTATCTGCTCATGTGAAGATAATGTTAGGTTTGTCTAGAAAGCTAAAAATTGAAGTCAATACATTAGTTTGTGCCCATCACTTACTGGGGTACTCCCCATCTCTGTAGTCAGATCTTGGCTACACTTACATTACTTCCAACTTAGCTGTGCTTCATTATTTTGCCTTGAAGCACATGATAGCAGGAATCAGCAAACCTGAAGAGGTGTTGGGGCATTTCTACATGGTTGCCTTTATGAGAGTAAGGTTACAGTGAGATAGCAGGGAAAGAAGAACAAAAAGAAGTCTAAGCATGCCTAATATTATGCCTAGAGTCCTGGACACTTTAGTGTGTCTTGGAGACATTTCTGCTGTAAAACACAATATAAAAGCTGATTTTATAATAATGGCCTTGAATATAAGGGAAAACTTAAATTATATTTACTATATTCTATGTTAAGAAGGCAGGCAAATTCCCTGGAGAAGTCTCAACTAAACAATTATAATTAAAAATATCTTGATGCTTAGATTTGAGGTAGATACTCTAACAAATATAGCCATGTATAACATTTTATTTTCTAAGTTTCCAAATCATATTTAATTTTGACTGTTTAAGGAGTTAAATATTTCCATATGCCAATCTGAAAATATGTAGATGAATACTCACAGTAGCTAGGAAAGATCACATAGTAACACAGCAACTGTTTCTTTCAGCTCTGGCTGTGTGAATCAAATTAATATTTTAAGTACAAACCAGACACACTAAAGAGAGAAAATCTGAATAGACCTTTAACTAGGAAGAAGGATGAATTAGTAATAAAAAAAATGTGAAGCCACATACCTGATGGCTTCATTACTGAATTCTACCAAACATTGAAAGAAGAACTAACATTAATCCTCCTTAAACTTTTCCATAAAATTGAAGAGAAGGGATCCAAGATCTAACTGTAAAAGTTGACATTATAAAACTCTTAGAAAGCATAGGGCAACACTTCACAATCTTGGATTTGGCAATGATTTCTTGAATATGACACCAAAAACACAGGCAAACAATAGAAAATGTAGATAAATTGGACTTCATGGAAATTAAATATTTTGTGTATCAAAAGATACTATCACCCTGGCTGGCATAGCTCAGTGGATTGAGCGCGGGCTGGGAACCAAAGTGTCCCAGGTTCGATTCCCAGCCAGGGTACATGCCTGGGTTGCAGGTCATAACCCCCAGCAACCTCACATTGATGTCTCTCTCTATCTCCCTACCTTCCCTCTCTAAAAATAAATAAATAAAAAATCTTTAAAGTAACATTGTGAGAAAAAAAAACAAATTTCTAAAAAAAAAGATACTATCAATAGAGTAAAAAAGAATGGGAGAAAATTCACACAGAATGGGAGAAAATATTTGCATGTCATACATCTCATAAGGGATTAATATCTAAATTTTAATACCAAAAAGCAAACAACCTGGTTAAAAAATGAACAAAGGACTTGAAAAGACATTTCTCTAAAGAATATATAAAAATGGCCAATGAGTACATTAAAAGATGTTCAACATTACTAATCATTTGGGAAATACAAATCAAAACTATAATAAAATACCACCTCACACCCATTAGAATGGTTACCATTAAAAACAAAACAAAATGGAAACTATATGCTGTTAAGAATTGGAGAAATTTGTCCTGGCTGGCGTAGCTCAGTGGATTGAGTGCGAACTGCGAACCAAAATGTCGCAGGTTCGATTCCCAGCCAGGGCACATGCCAGGGTTGCAGGCCATGGTCTCCAGCAACCACACATTCCTGTTTCTCTCTCTCTCTCTTTCTCCCTCCCTTCCCTCTCTAAAAATAAATAAATAAATCTTTAAAAAAAAGAATTGGAGAAATTTTAACCCTACATACTGTTTATGGCAATGCAAAATGGTATTGCTACTGTGGAGAACAATAAAGTAGTTCCTCCAAAAATTAAACAAAGAATTACCATGTGATCTGGCAATTTCACTTCTAGGTATATGCTCATGAGTATTCAAAGCTCATAGGTATTCCATGTCCATAGTGGTATTATTCACAATAGCTAAAACATAGAAGCCACCCAAGTGTCTATCAGTGGGTGAGTAATAAGCAAAATGTACCATATATTAGATATACAATATATTATATATACACATATATTACATTATATATAATATATATAATATTAATATATTTTACAAAATATACAAAATATACAAAATATATTTTATATATATATTATATATATAAAATAGCATATTATATATATATATATAATAGCATATAATTCATCCTTAAAAAGGAAGGAAATTCTCGTATATACTACAACATGGATGAACTTGAGGTCATTGTACTAAGTGAACTAAGGCATCCACAAAAACACAAAGGACCCCATTATGTCAGTTATATAAAGGACTTGGATTAGTCTAAACCATGCAGACATAAAGTAGAATGGGGAATGCCTAGTGCTGGGGAGAGAGGAAAATGAGGAATTCTTGTTTAATGGGTATCGAGTTTGTTTTGTAAAATGAAAAGCACTCTAAATATTGATGATGGTGTTGATTGAACAAGAATATGAATATACTCAATATCTGTGACCTATACTTAAAATGCTTAGGATAATAAATTTTATGTGTAGTTTACCAAAATTTAAAAATAGAAAGAATATGTGAGATATGTATGAGGCAGAAATCATTATAAGCATCTCAATTAATTTTATTAAGAAACATTTAAGGTGGGTTTTAGAATTATTAACTGATAGGGAAAGTGGTACATCTTGTCCAAATTCACACATAAGAAAGCTGGGACATGAGAAAGCTTGACTTGAACATACGCAGTGGCAATAAACCTGCAGTCTTAATCATCATGTTACCATCTGTTCTTGACAGTGTAGGTAAGGACAAAAATGTCCTTATGTGAAAATTTTAGTTTAAATTTTGAAGTACAAGTGTAGTGCTTAGATCTCTTACCAAGATGTCTCCTTGTGACCAGAAAAGATTTGAGCTTTTCTCAAATTTGGCAAAAAGGTTCAGACAAATGGACTGGTAAGGGGATGATTAGAAGGGTAAGAAATGGATGAGCTGTACTGAGCGGAGGGAACTGTGTTTGTGGAATGAGCTGGTTCTGAGCTTTGAGAGAAGCGAGTGCACATTGTGAATCTGGGCTTCACGTCTGAATCCCTGTACAAGTTGAGGCTCAACTCTCTTCCAGCCCTGGTGCCCAGTACTTTAGTACATGGAACTTTATCTTTCACAGTGATTCTGTGTAAGGGAAACCCTTATCTATTTATTTAAATAATGTTTTATAGTATCAAGAATATTCCAACTTTAACATTTTCTAAAAACCATTTTTACATTTTTGTATGACTAGATAATGATAAAGCATTGTTAATTTTATTGAACTTAGTTTTTCTGATTTTCTTTGGGTAATTTTGGGTAAGATAATTTTATTGAAATTTTGATTTAATGTAGTTTATTAGAAAGAATATATTTATAGTTAATTCATTTTATCATTATATCTTATTATAATTTGTATCTCTCCATGGGAAATCCTCTTAATGAATTTATCATATCTCTTTTAACTTGAACATATTCTTATAAAATGTGCACTTTTTTGCATATGCATTTTTCTCTATAGAAATTATATACTCTTCATTCAGTTATAGGAATCAGGAATATTCCCCTTATACCAGTAGGAGACTGGATTGGGTTTATTACAAGTTAGTTACTTCTTGGTAAACCTAGGCTACCATCTTCTTTCTTCAGCACATAAAGTGTTTTTCCACTGATGGGCCACCTGGCACTTAATACTTTGATGAGTCCAACACCTTCCTCCTAGCCTGCCCTCCTTAGCCAGAACCTGTCAGTTTTGCCTAGAGTTTATAAAGCTTACTTTTCTTCCTCAAATAACAGTAATGTGCTTGCTTTTATTCAACAAGTCAAAAGAACTAAAACAATAATTATTTATACATTGACGTTTAAAATTTCCATCAATCTGTATAAGTGTTGGCTTACCATTTGTCATGATCAGTGCATACAGGAATTTGAGGGAAAACCTTTCAATCATCACAATTAATACAATACTATTAAGCCACTGTCATATTGGAGCTTGTAGTATGCTGACTCTAAGAAGAATAATTATCTATAAAATCTATGCCAAAAATAGAATAGAACATTGCTACTGGATTCTTACTGACCTTCCACATTAGAATAAAATAGGCTTATGATTTATTTCAATACCAATTAGGTAGAACTTATGAGAAACTGCTAGCCAGTTAGGATAATATAGAAAAGTGACCTTAAAGGCTATTCTTGTGCTTCAGATATAATTCAAAATATTGTTGACAATCTATAAAACTCTGTCTTATGTTGTAGTTAATTTAGATTTCAAGGTAAATTACAGAATGTAAATAATCAGCTGGACCATTCAGACATAATGCTTTGTATTTAACCTACTTTTGTAATTTTTTTCTGATTAGATAGGACTTTATAGTAAACATATCATCATATTTTATATTTATTAATTATAAAGATTCAGTAATACTTCATAAGGTAATTACTTGTGAATGACACTTTGTTAAGCTGCATTGATAAAAGCACATTAACATTGTTATCAATCAAACATTAAATTTGGACTTAAATTTAAACTCTTAAGATCAAAGAATTAACAACTTTTTTATTAAACAAGTAAAAACACTACTATCAAAGTAAATAAATACATGTTTCCTATTAGAAATAAATTTAGAAGTAGTAACAATTATAGTAAATTTTTTCCTCTATAGATTTCTAACTCAATCTAACAGATGTAGTTGTTAATACAGTTTATGAGATGATCTATTTACATCAGTATGAGCTTACCTAAATCATACAAATAAATTGACAGAATCAAAAGGTAGATTCTGTTGCCAGCTAGAAACATGATTTAAAAAGTCCTTAAAGTGCAGAAGAATTTTAGAAACTTCACTTACATAAGAAAACTTTGATTTTTGTTTTAATACATTCTTTCTATTTATAATAAGGGTTGGGGGACAGAATTGTAAACATTATACCTAAATTAATAATTTTGGAAATATAACTACTTGTACAAAATGGATAAGTAATTTCAAATACACTTCTTGTATTTGAAAATAGCATTTTTAAAAAGGGTATGTTATAACCAAAATATTGATTTATAAATTTAAGGAATCATTATTTATACCAATAAACTGATACCACTAGAATCAAAAGTCATCAATCAATATCATGTTAGTAGCATGTCCAAGGCCTGCTATTTTGATAATTTCTTACACTTCTCTTCCATTCCCTTCTCTTCCCAATTGTCCTCATCTCTTTCCTCCTCTCTCCTGCTCTTGCCTCCCTTTCTCTTTTCTCTCTCACTTCAGTTGAAACTCTTTCTTTACCTGCTATTTCTCCTAGTTCAACCCTTGAGACCCTAATCTCTGAAATACGTATTGAGCTTTTCACAGTTCAAAGGTGACTTATTTATAAAGCATTAAATAGACATAAAAAGATTTTTTCTATCTTTCAATAGATTTTCCTTCCTCTTGTGTAATAGGTATTGCATTTTGCTCATTTATGAACGTGCCTGTTCATTCCCCTGACCAAAAGACCCCATGAAAGGCAGGGCTAATGTCCTAGTTATCATTGCATCCTTAGCCTTAGTACAATTTGTGAAACACAGAAAATATATAATGAGTGCTCATTTTGTAGATAGATACTTGTATTTTTAGACCAATTTTTCCATTTGTTGAAATATGTTAATCCTGTTTTGTGTGAGACCTTCAAGGGTAATAAAATAAGGTTAAATAGACTAGAAAATGTATTTTCCTCTTTAGAGATGCCTAGTGCAGGTAGGAAGATAATATATCTAGGAGATACTTTCAAATATATAATATTACCCATCTGAACTGACTATCAGAATTCCAACATTTGTCTTCCCAAGCAGAGAACTTGGGAATTCCTTACATGCCACAGTTGTACCAGAGAAGCACCTGCAATTATGTTTGCCTTCTTCCACATATTTCTTGACAGCCATTAGGCTATAAAATGTCAGACCATATAGTGATAGTAAAAATATCAACTATGATAGCAACAAAAGCAGCCTTTCATAACTAAAACTGCTGACAGACATTAGACACTGTTTGGATTTATGATTTATTTTTTTGTGTGGGTATATAAATCTTGCATTTAAATAAATAAACTCGTGACATATGTGCATGCTACCCATTTTACATGGTTAGCTTATGAGGAACACTATAGTGCATCTACATTGTCTTATTTGAAAATCTTGGGCAATAAATACATAGCTAAAATGCACATTCTGAAGGTAAACTAGTTTTGGTCATCATTATCAATACAGAATATTAGGAAGTGAAATAGGCTTTTAGCAGAGCAGTAGAAAGAAGTAGCAATGAGATTCTATTTACCAATAATTTTCTACCTGCCAAAGTACTAAGTATTAAACTTTTATTTTATGAAATTTTAATTTTTACTTTTGTATTGAGTATTAAACATTTAAATGTCTTATTTATGTCACTTCATGCTAAATGAAGATATACTATTAGTATGCCCATTTTATATAAGAGGAACTAGGTAGGAAAAGCTAAAAACTTTGACCTGTGACTCAGCCAATACATGTCTGGATTACATTCAAACCTAGTTCTGTTTGCCTGATTTAAAGGCCATGCTATTAATTGCTACACCCTTCACTTTTTATGGTAAAATGAATTCTTCACTACTATGCCAGAAGTATTTGTTCTGCATTTTTACCATCACTAGAAATTTCAATGTTCTTCTAGATTTATTAGTTAGTTGCTTAAAGAAATGGTAGGCAAAGGATTTGAAAGTTAATTGAAATTTTGTGAAAGGACAGAGAAATATACCTATTGGAAAAAAGCTAAAATATTGTGACCTCTTTTCTTTTTCTTATTTATATGGATAATATTCTTTAAATGAATAGGAAAACAATCTATAAATAACAGCTTCCATATTTTGAGCACTCAATTTGTGACAATAATTGTGTTAAGTACTTTATCTATATTACTTCCAATAGTTAAAACATTGCCTCAAAGTAAATTTAGTTTCTTGTTTTACAAATGAGGGAAATGATGCTCAAAGAGATGAAATGATCTTCCCAATAATTGTGGAGCTAGGCCTGGTATTTGTCAGGTCTTACATATAAATGTCTATAGAAAAATAAAGTGCTCATATATGTTATACTCAACGAAATGGAGGAAGACTGCCAACATTGAGAAATGAATCTTATGTAGAGATAAAAGGAGGCAGCATCACTATAATAAGCTGATGCTATAGAAATGAAGATGGCTTTCCTTTTGGATTATGAATACATAGTTTCTACAGATGAAGTGGTGACCCATTTTAAGGGGTGATACTAGAATACTAATTGATAGTTATACCTATCATTTAGTGAACACTTAGATTGTATTACTTACAGCAAAATCTCCATTCTTACATGAGCCTTGTGAGATAAGTGATTTATATATATTTCTAACTTTGGGTTATAGAAAAAGCTAACAGAAACTTACACAATTTCAAGATGTTGCCAAAAGTAATGCAGTCAATTCATAAATAGAAGAAGAATTCAAATGTATCACTGGTTAATACCTTGCTGTATGCTCTTATTTAAGGAAAACATCTTGTTAACAACATCCTGTTAATGATTTCCTATTAATAACATTCTACAAGGTGAATGTAAGTTAAACACAAAGTAACTTGTCTGTCCAGAAAATGGAGGCTTTTGAGCTAGATGGAGGGTATCTGGCCCCTCCAGACTTCAGTCCTACTCAAGAGCTGCCACAGACACTAAGATCCTCTGATCAAGAGAGAAATCATATTGGAAATTACTGGTAGGTTGAGGATGAATAGCTGAATGATTTTTGTGCTCACCAAGAACACTACCTGGCACTGAAGCACATGTGTCAGAAAAATTGCTAGCTCTAGATGAACTTCTAGCTCTAAGAATGGCTCTTAGTATACTGCAACATCAAAATACCATTTCAGTTACAGCTGCTTGGAGCTAGGATAAACAGAAACTTAATTGCATGTTTCTAAATGGGTTATTATTATCCCAGGAGAACATAAAAATTAAAAATGTATCATATATTTGATAGTCTGTTAGACTTTTTTAGTATAATGGGAAAAAATACATTCTGAGTCACAAAAAATGAAGGGAGATTTGTGTTTTGACGTGCAAATATAACCGTAAAAGTGGACAAATGACAGAGGGAGACTCTAGAGGAGAACTACAGAAATTTGAAATATTTTTTTAATCAGTGACTTGGATCATGACAGAGCAGTCACCCTTTTCATATTTGTGGATGATGGATTTAGGAGGATTATCTAATATATTTCATGACAGTGGCAGAGTTCAGAAATCTTGATAGGCTTGAATGATGGCTTGACATCAATAAAGAAGAATTTGACAGAAATACATATAAGATTCCCCATTTAGATTAAAAACAGGTTATATAAATGTAGATTCAGAGAGTTCTATCTTGAAGTAGCTTAGTGAAAAAGACTGGTGATAGAAGCCAACAATGAGGCATAAATAAGAAAAAAATTAAATTCTAGGAGGCTTAAAAACCCTGTTAAGTGGAAGTGTTTTTTAAATTGGTGCTCTACATACGTGATTGATTCTTGACTTGATTAGTGGGTGCTAATAAGCACTTTATTTTTATAACTAAAAATATGAGAATATGATAAAATGAATGAATGGAATAAAAACACAAAGAAATAATTAGGAGCGAGAGAGACTAGATTACTCACTCACTGTATGGGGGAAAGATTTTTGAGGTACAATTACTTCTCAATCTCCAGTACATAGACTTGCACATGACACATGAAATACATTCCATCAAGGTTATAAAATGAATTATGGTAAAAAATATATTTTTACTATAAATCATGTTTAAAAAGTTTAAGAGCTATAGCTCTCTGTCACTCTGCATGATCAGGATGTGGGAGTACTGAGTATCTGGAAACTTTTAAGATATAATAACAAATTACGTAAGCTACAGCTAAAGTTTACCAGGATGGAACTGTCTGATTTAGAAACCATATCATTTTAGAAACTATATAAGCAGTGGTTCTTAGCCCCCTAGATATCTTTACACAAATGAAGAGCATTCAAGTGAAAAAACTATCATTTCAACAGATATTACACTAGGAGGCACACTATTAAAAGTATATTTGTATTCTTAATATTGTACACATACCAAAAAAAAGAAATTTAAAAAAAAAATATTTCCAATATGGAAATTACTTTCAACAATTTTAATGTTCAAATTTCTTGATACTCACTTTTTAAATGTATATATATTCTTTAATTTGCAAGGATAGGTACTCTAGGTATTTCCCAAGTTTATTTAATATTTAGTTTAACAATTGTTTATATAATTTTAAAAGTAACCAATTAAAATAATTAGTTGGTTAGTTTGTTAGTTGTGCTGGGAATGGTGTAACTGTTAGTGAAAAGGAATTCAGAAGACAATTGCATTATGTTAATAGGATATTAATGATATTAATGTAACCACTTTTCTTGTCTGTCTAAAAAAATAGAAAAACAGTCCAAAAACCTTGTTCATAATGATATTTATCGTCAATTTCTATCATCAATAAGAATATCACCTATTTTCTTTTAAAGAGAATTGATTCTTCTTCTGAGAGCTTAGATTAAATTAAATTAGATGGTCTTTTTAAATCCAACCCAAATTCTAATTAATCAGTGAAAAAACTAAGCTAATTTTGGTCACTAGCACATAGACAACAAAACATTGAACAGCATTATTGTGATAACTGATAGATCAAGAGCTCAACAGTTTCAAATCAAATGGTAAAATATTTTTCAGGTAAATATAAACAATTTTTTGGAGTCAGAATTATATTTCATTATCATTTATTAGTCCATATTTTATAATTATTGTTTTCAAAAACTAAACCAACATTTAAAAAATTTTTGAGAATTTAGTTTTTTCCTATTATAAAGCTAATTTGCAGTTTTTATAGATCATTCAAAATAGAAAAAAATTGAAAGAATAAAAACAGTTACTTATCATTATTCAAAGCAAACCCATTGCTAATTTGTCAGAGTATATGAGGTCTCTCCATAAAGTATCTAGCCACATAAATAAGATAGAGACATTTACTGAAAAAGATGCTAGATAAAAGAAACTTTGTACCTAGACAATGATGCCTCTGTTCCTTTCAAAGTAGGCACCGTGGGACCTTACCAGGTCTCCTGGAGTCTCTTCCACTTTTCAAAACATTCTGTAAAATCCTTTGTTAGAATTGCCATCAGCTGCCCCATCACATGTTCCTGAATCTTATGGATGTTCTGAAATCTCTTCCTTTTCAAAGGTGATTTTAGTTTTGGGCAAAGCCAGAAGTTGCAGGGCACCAAATCTGGGCTACAGTGGGGCTGAGTCACCTGGGTGATTTGGCGTTATGCCAAAAAATTCTGCATGAAACATCATGCATGAGTGGACGTGTTGCCATGATGAAGTTGCCAATCACCAGTTGATGATAGCTGTAGCTGTTTTTGTCATATTGCATCTCTCAATCCATGAAGAACATTGAGGTAGTACTCCTTATTAATTGTTTGGCCTGGAGGGGCATACTGTGTTGGAAAGCACCTTCCCAATCAAAAAAACCCGTTAACATGGTCTTGATCTTGCTGCAACTTTGTAGAGCCTTCTCTGGGCATGGAGAACCAGGCTACTTCCTTTGGAATGACTGGGCCTTCACTTCCAGATCATAGACATAGACTCACGATTTATCTCTGGTTATGACCTTCTTGAGGAAATCTGGTTCATTTGTTAGCAGTTTGAATCAAATTAGGAACTGAAGCATGATATTCCTTCTGCTCTTGTATCAGAAGCTTCAGAACAAATCTCACCACAACATGTTTCATGCCATGATCCTGCATCAAAACCTTGGACACTGCAGTTTTTGTAATCATCAGATCAGCTTCCAGTTCTCACACTGTCAGTCACAGATCTTCATTGATTGCAGCCCATACACGTTCAACAGTCTCAGGTGTTCTGCTTTCCATAGGCCTTCCAGAACATGGATCACTTTCAACATATTCTCAACCATCTTGGAAGTGCTCGTGCCATATTTCTATTTGTACTGCACTCATTGCATCATCCCCAAAAGCCTTCTGAATCATCCAAGTGATTTCTGTGGAGAAATGTTCAAGCTTAACACAAAATTTGATGCAGATTCATTGGTGTACTTGGCTCAGTAATTTTGAATGCAATGGTCACAAAGTACACATGCTCACTCGATGGTGTCTACTGCTCCCACTGACTATCATCGTGAAGTCTTCATTATTCACACAGCTGCATTCCAGTCCACTCTCCTTGGCTGCCAGGTTATATTGATGTCATGCAAACTGTTCTTGTTATACTAACAAGGGCTGGAATTTCCCCCCCACATTTTTCACATATAAGAATTTCAAAATTGGGGATTATATTAAAATTAGTTTATTTTATATATATTATGTTCCACTGATCTGATAGGTGATTTTGAAAATACTATTTCTGTAACTTTATAAAATATGTACTATTATTTTTGGTTGGAAAAGTTTCACATTACTACTATTTTTTCTAAATAGTCATAGCTACTCTAACTCTTGCTTTTATCAAAGGAAATCAAGTATAACTTTATCAAATTATAAAAAGAAACTCCTTGGTTCTTTTTTGGAATCTCATGTTTGTAATTTGTGGGGGAAAAAGAAGGCATCTGTGGTGGGGGGTGGGATCTGCCCACAGTTCCCCCTGGCTGCCACGGATGAGAATAAGTCTACCAAGACACATATGCTTGGGGAAGGAAAGGTGGCAGATCTCTCAAAGAGGAAGGGACAAGAGTCTTTTCCTCAATGAGCTTTTATTGGGTTCATTTGTACAAGAATACAGATAAAGCTCATTAATCATTATCAGGCAGTAAGGATCAAACAAAGAATGCTTGAGGGCCTATTTGACTCAGGATCAGATAGCTAAAGAGCTATAGAACTTTGAAGAACAAACTCACTTCTTGCTTTGGACCCTTATTTAATTGAGAGCATTCTAAAGAAAGCAGGTTTCACAAGATTTTACATATTCTTTCTTAGGCCTGATCACCTGGGGAGCCCGCCCTTTCTAGCACAGGGCTGCACCACCCTCTGTTATTGTTTCAGGCAGCCAAGAGATTAGGAGACTTCTTGCAGATAGAATGAGGACTCAGGCTATGTGAAAGCCGAGGGGCAAGGGTCCATCACCTGCTTTTGCTGTAGCCCCCCAAGTCCTCCACTGAGGGCCTCCATGTGATTGTACCTGTCTTAAGTCATTCCGCCTTTGTGGAATCTTCCCCATTATTGGCTAACCGACCAAGCATTGGAGGCCAGGAAGAGTGAAGAAAAAGGAGAAGTGGTGCCCCTGCCAAGGAGATAAGCCTTGTCTCCTTAGTGGTTTATGGTCCGAAGGTAGCTCACTCAGCCTTAGCCATGGGAGGGTTACAACTTCTGAAACCAGGCAGGGCAGTTCCCAACAGGGATCTTTGTATTTTTTCTTCTTTCCATCCATGAATATAAGTATATCTCTTTGAGATACAAATAATAAATCTGCTCCTGGAAATGGCCTATATGTCCTACAGAATCTCTCTTATTAGACTTACTAATAATTTAGTTTGTCTACAAAATATGTCAAGATCATAGTTTATTGAGATTTTATTTTCCTACAAGAGGTAAAAAGACAGAATGATTAAATAAGGGAAATAGTAGGATCAATTTAACTATTTTGAAGACTATGCACAACTCTTGGCTAAATAAAGCCCTTTAGGAATTTATTACTCTGTGAAATAGAAATGATAAAAGGATATAAAATCCATCACAGTCTGAAAATCAACTAGAGACGTAGATTGTTTTACTTACAAGTTTTGCTGCTGTCCAGTCATCCACATTCTTCTTGATTATTATTTTGGTTTCTATTCCCACTTAAAGTCAGTCTTAGTGTGATATAACATTTTTAGGTCAGACATAATCATATATCAAATGCAGTTGTTTATTTGCAATATATTGCTCAATGTAAGGTAGCTTCAGTGATCTTGTGGTTTTCAAATATAAGGTTATAATTTATGGGAATCAGAGAAGAAGACACTCTAAAAATAAAAAAAAATCATTACAGATTTGAAAAATAGTCTCAAAACCATTCATAAATTAACTCTAGTGTAGTCCAGGATTTTGAAAATGAGTAGCAATATACTTAATAAAACTGAAAATCAACTATTGTTCATTATATGGAGAATTTCTTCAAAACAGAATAGGGTAAAGGACAAGATTATTATAATGAGGATAAGGAATACTCCTTCTTTAAATACTTATCCATAAATATTTATATGTATATATACTAAAATACTATCTATTGTGAGTTCAATAATTGTTGATAGACTCAATAAGCAAAATGAAGGACTGGGCAACAAAGGACATTCAATGTCTCATTTTAACAGAGCATATACCTACAATTTCAAGAGAACAAATGGTAAAGTATACCTAGGATTACTTAGTAGGACAACATATTTCAATTGGGGTAAGAAGGAACTCAGGAAATGGTCTTAGCTGACTAAAGTGCTCAGAAACCACTGCCTGGAGACAACAATCAGAAAGATATGGAGAACAATACTAACAACTGGATGATAACTCAATAATGAGGAGAGCCAGGCACACTGCATCTAAAAGAGTGCATACAACACTAATGATTTTTTTAAAGTAAATAAAGAAATTTCAGAGACTGAGCTATGAGAACGTGTTTTACTTAACCTGTCTTCTGTTGTAAGCACTGTTTTAAGACATGGGTGGTACAGTAATACATTAGATGGACAAAACCTTTATTTTCATGAAGATATTTTTGGGCAGATGTGTGGCTATGGAGATGTGGAAATATTTGGGAGAGGAGAATACAGCTAGTAAACTACTGAGTTACTACTTCACAGATCAAACAAACAAAAAGAAGGAAAATAATTTTAAATAGTGACAAGTGGAGGAAAAAAACCAAAATGGGTTAGGAACAAGAGGAATTTGTTCTGAAGTTCAAACAATGTCTTGTGAAGTCAGCATTGTGTCTGGTTTTGTAAGCACAGTCCAACTTGACTTTAGTTGCATGCAAATAATGATGGATGGACCATGCTCTGGGAGCAATCTAATGTGGTGAAAATGAAAATAAACTGAGTCAAAGAATGTATCCTGAGCCTTCTCAGGTGGGTATTAAGTATATTATGTATCCTAGATCTACTCATCCTTTAGAATGTATTAATGTACTATCTGGATGCAGGGCTACATGTGAAGAGAAACACTAGAATTTTAATTTAATCACATACATGTTAAAATATTGGATTTAAATATTGATCTGTGGTCTTATTTGGAATATTTTCATTTTTAATAACTTAAGTTTTCTTCTGTACTATGATCTAGGCACTTGACTAAGATTCTTCAAAAACATAGTGGTGTGAAAGCTCTTAGGGGATTTTTAAATTAGTAGAAATGAATGATTACTAATGTTTTTAAAAATGCAACACGATAGGACCAATATAGTATTGTAGATATTTAAGCGAGTTGTGATAAACGGAATCTTTGAGATATTTCATAAATGTGTAGAAGGGTATATGACTTCTGAAATATTTCTGAAGTGCATGATATATGATCAGGTAGGACACACACCAAACATTAAGCGTGGCATTTGAGAGATGCATAAGAATCAGTCACAAATGTGTAACTCTGACAGGTGAACATGCACATCAAATAAAAACTTTAAAACCCCTATATATTTATAAAAATGATTTATGAAGTAATATTTGTGCCTAAAAGTAAAGCATAAACATAGACATTATAGATGCCGATTACTAATGCACCTTAAATTTTACTTAATTATGTGTCCTCATTATGCAATTTCATATATGGTACTTATTTTAATTAAATAATTAGAATGCAACTAGAACTTGCTTCTACATAATAAAAAGAACTTAATTTATTTTAGACAGAAAAAACAATATGTAATCATCCAAGTTTTTCCTAAATAAAAATAATGGTATCTTGGAAAGAAATTAAATAACATGGTACAAAGATAATATTTTCCTGGGAATCTGTATGGATCCAGTTTCTGCAGAAACACAAAAATTAACTACTTCCCACTTCATACAATGTAGGAAATCTGACAGTCTCTATAATTTTATCAGTGATATTATTTCTGTAAAGATTATCAATCGCTTTGTTATATACTCTTTGAAAATATATTAAAATTATGATGACCCAAAATCAAGGAAGAAAGTAAAGGAGATATGATTTAAGATACCCTTACAGTGTTGCATACAAATAATGTGCCTCCTTTTTCCTACTAGTTAAATCCCTTGAAAGTATGAATAGAATAATCCAATTTTCATAGAACATTGAACAATATTAAATATGATAGAAAACCTGATAGAAGAAACTACTGAAACATTGTTTCAAAATATCTAGGCAACTATTAACAAATGTTGCTGAATTCATCAGGTTAATGGTTGGTGAGATACTTAATAACATATCAGGCTGACAACTTCTGAATCTAATAATCATTCTTAAAAATTACTAAAATGGAGACAACTACATTTCATGCATTACCCAATGTCAGATAGCATTAATTATACACATTGCAAGATATTCTTTAGGAAAAACAAAACACAACAAAACAACAACAACAACCTGACCCTAACTGCCAGATTATGGGCAATATACAGGATAAAGGTTCATGTTAAACTATGCTATGATGTTGTAATTCGCTAAATTCAGGGAAGGGAAGGGAAGGGGAAGGGAGGAGAGGGAGAGAGAAGAACATGGATGTGACAGAGAAACATGGACTGGTTGCCTCCTATAGGTACCCTGACTGGGGATTGAAACTGCAAGCTAGGTATGTAGCCTGAGTGGGAAACAAACCCACAACCTTTTGGTGTAGGGGACTACCCTCCAACCAGCTGACCAATCCAGCCAGGCTCTAATGAACAGTTTTATCATAAGGGGAATTGTAACATTTTTGAAAGATAAGAATTTTGTTTTTTTATCTGAAAAATAATTCCCTGTGTCCTCAAAGAAAATTAATTTGATTTTAATGAACTTGAAATAAAACCTTCATGGTACAAAGAAAATAGAAATTACTTAATGAAATTTTTCCTTTAAAAACCATTTTCAAGTAATAATAATAAAAGGTGACATGGAAGCAATGGTCTTTATATGTGATTCTTGCACAGTGTTATGACACTATCTTAGCAAAGGGCAAATGCCTCCACTTATTCTATGAAATTTGCAAGGGCATAATATTTCTTGTGTCTCAATAGCCCCATTTCTCATTTCATGTAGAAGAGGAAATTAGGCAAGAGGAAGAGATAATGTCAAATCCAGTCATGAAAAATTGGTATGGCAGTAAAAGCAGAGAGAATAGGGGCATTTTTAGTCAAAATTGTGGGTTTTGGTGAGGTCCTTTATTTGCTCTTCTGGCAAAAATTAGAAAATGGTAAATAATTACATTGAGCAGGTAGGCAATTATCTCTATAAGGTACAAATGCAACTCAGGTGGTTACTGCTTGGCCCTCACAATGCGTACACTGTGCTTACAACAGCAAACACCTCTGATACTGCCATTGTTTCCAACATTCTTTGTAAGTCAGTTTTAAGGGTAGAGGTAAATATGTGAGTGGCTAGCTCAGAAGAAATATTTAATGCTCGCTTTTATGCCTGCACTAATTTTGCCCCGTAATTATCTTTTCCAGGGAATTGCTGGGAATTGAATTACTTTGCTCTGAAATTAACCCTGAAGGGTTACACAATTCTTGGGCAAGACAGGCTGGTAGCTTATTAGCATAGAAAAAGATATCCACCTACAGAAACTTCAATTTGCAAGTAAAACACTGATGAATGAAGCAATAAAATGGTCTGAAAGGCTGCTTCCTATCCACGGGGAAACACTAGGGACAAGTCTGCTGAAGCTTTATGTTCATATAAAATGGGGTCCAGCAAAGGATCCAGTTTTATAGCCTAACAAATTGGTGCCAACTTATTTAAACATTCTAACAGCGGGGGAGGTGGGGGGAGGGAGAAAAGTGAAAACTGTTCAAGGACAATCTGTTTAGAAGAGGCCAGAAATCATTAAAAATGTATTCAATGTGAGATAATTAGTAGAAATGCAATCAACACTGACTTACCCTCAGAGATATGAGTTTAACAAAAGTGACGATAAACAGTGACTGTTAGAAGCTTTCTGCAGAGCACCTCGTAAAGATAACAGAACAAAAGACAATGCCCCTGAGAGCTGGCAACTGTGATGGACCCTAGCTGCAAATGGAGTGCAACCCACACTTCTATCTGGCTGTTTTTTAGGGGGAACCCTGACTTGACAGTTGCCAAGCCAAGTTCTCAGAACACATAAGGAGACCAAAAAAAAAAAAAAAAAAAAAAAGGCAATAGCTCTCCCTGGGAGAGAAAGGATCAATAACAAACAATTTCCCCTCTGTGTATCTCAATTTGAAACAAAAAAAGACAACATAAATTTTAGCTTCCTCTCTGGACCAGGTATCACAAAGATCTGAAAGAGATGACTTTGGTGAAAGTATTTACCCTTTGCTAGCTTCTGCCAGTTCTGCCAGGTTCCTGTCTACAGGCTCTGGAGCAGTGGGTGTCTCAGAAGGTTTAGTCTTAGTCACTCTGGTGACTAAGAGAAGAAAAGATAAGTTTTTCCTCAATCCTTTACAATGAGTGCTTGAATAGACTCCTTTTTCTCTAGGGCATCTCATGAATGGATTAGGTTAAAATTTCTCCAATGGGACACTAATTAAAATTTATCTTTGGAAAGGTTAACCTACTTGTTCAAACTTAGAACAAATTTTGATTCACCAGAGGCCTCACACTGAATTGTCCAGTTTAGGTAGGACCCAGTGTGACCCCACAATCGGTCCAGCTGCCAAATCAGACCCTGTCCCATCCCAAAACTGTTTGGGCTTCTAAGTCTGACCCAGTTTGAATCTCCCATGGTTCCTGGACTGTGTCTGGAAAAATGTGTGTCTCCTGTGTCTGGAGAAGGCCGAGCTTGTGTGCTCAAGAGGTACTTAAGCCTGGTTGTTTGCTGCTCCTCGGTGCCATCAGGGGCCTCCTTTGGTTTTCTCTTCTGATACTAGAACTGTGAAAAGATTAACTAAGGTATATTAAACATTTTAATAGTTCATGTGAGCAAAAATTGATTCGCATGGAGCAGCACCAAGCAGGAAGTGGTTAGAAGCACTCTACCTGCAGGAGTTGGGGGAGACCCTTAGAAAGGTAACAGCAATATAAGGAAATTGTAGATTGATTATAGCTTAAAGCTTAGTTTGCTGTTTGTGATTGGTTGTCTTTGGCATTTTGATTTTCAGACCTTGAGGTATTTGTAAGCTTAGATTTTGGCTTGCTTATGTAGGCCATCACAGAGTTAGAGGCCCCTCAGTCTGAGGGTATCCTTGTTTAATTAACTTAACAGACCAAATCCAATATTAGTTCCCCATCACTGACTTTCAGGGCAAGAATCAGATTTTTGCTGTAAGCAGTTCAAGTCCGTATAAATTTGTAGCCAGCAGTATAGGTAAAAATGTTTTGAACATATAGATACAGGTGATTATTATATTGGCTATATTTTATTTTTTGTTTTTGTTTTCTGAATTTGGTCATCTTTCAAAAACCATAAAGAAAAGTTTAAAAAATCAAAAATAGCACTTTTATTATAATTGTCTGTTAATGTCATAACTGTGACTTCTTGTGAGTGAAATTGAAACATATTATTTAAAATTATATTCTTAGTTTATTTCACAGGAATAAAAATATCATTAAATAAATAGAGAGCAAAGAATAATAAAACATTTTTAAAGCTGATATTATCATTACATCAGTATTAGTAATTCAGTCTTAACTTAGTCCATATATAGACCTTTTATGGTAGTTAAAATGATTTCAAAGAAGCAATGATTCTTCTAAAAAAAAAGAAATATAACTGGTTTATATACATAGATGTTTTGGCATCTTTACTTTTAAGATTGCCTTTATATAATGAAGCAGTATTTAAATATCCACAACGAAGGCTGTTGATGGTAGGTTTGATTTATATTCGGAATCATTTGGAGTCATCTCTACATTCAGGTTTCAAAACAAAGAACAAACAAACTGCAGATTAAGGAAAAATTGGGAAAATAATTCACAAAGGAAAACTAATTTTCTCCTTTGTAAACTGAATGATCAGTTGAGTTATAACATTTTTTACAAAAATAAGAAGAGATGTTATAAAATTATTTTATAATAAAAAAAGACTGATTCTCTTACATTAAATAGAGAAAGAAAAAAACACAACCACAACTAGCTAAGGAGTACAATGCATAAATGTCAATAATGTTATTAAACAAATCGTATAGTTACTATCTATTTTATCTCTTTATGTCTTTTTCTTTTTATCACTATATTTCTCTCTGTATTGTTATACTTAGATATTATCTTTTTTATATAAAAAGGTCACTGTTCTTATGATGAGTGTTATATAAATTCATTTGAACTTTTTTTTGAGTTAACAATACATAAGGATCTTTAAAACTATAAACTCATAAAATTAGATCTTTGGTTATAACTTTGTGGGTATTTTCCAAAAGGAGCTCTGGATAGGCATACAATTTTTTTTGTTGTTGTATCTTTCTACTGGTACTAGCTACTTTTCTGCTAGATTATTCAGGCATTTCAGTTCTGACTTTCTACTTTCATGGACCCGAGCCCTCAATTCCTGTACCCATACAGCCATTAAGATACAAATATTGACTAGAAAGGTTGGAGAAGATTCCAAGGCTATCTACACATAGTTCCAACTAACAACTTTGGTTTTTGGTTCTTCTTCCACTTTGGCCCCTTAAGATTTATTTTAAATTTTAATTTCTTGTGAGCTCATTGATATAACAGAGAGAATATTTATAATATTTTATTCAGATGCTCCTAAGTGTCTTTTAGAGGGTTATTTAAATTATTGTTTTGCCATAGTTTAATAATATCTCACTGTGTGTATGTATTAGAACATTTTTCCTAACCAACAGAACCTGTATAGAGCTAAATGATGGAAAAAACCCACCACAACTTATATACCCTAATTATATTATTTGTTGAAAGCACACATAGTAAATGGATTCCATGTTCTACATATAAGATATACTTTTTTTTTCAATTTATGCTTTACAAAGGGCATACAACTATAATAGATTTTTCCTTTAAAAATGGTTATGGCATGGATTCAAGATGGCAAAGGAGTAAGTGGCAGCTGCACTAACTTCCTTCTCAAACCAAACTTGAATTACAACTAAATTGTAGAGAAATAATCCTGAATAACCAACAGGACACCATCTGGAGAGAAGGCTTATAACCACAGACAGACAGAAGAAACCATTTTACCACAACAAGACTGGTATGAAGTACAGAGGTACAAGAGGGCTGGTGGGGCTCCCACATAAGGCAGCTGAAGTTTCAGAGGGATACTTCAGTGGCCAAGAATGTTCCCCATGAGAAAGAACTGTGGGGTCTAAACCCAAAGCTGGACTCCCCAGCCTCCAGGACCAGAGCCAGGAAAGAAACCCAGATAATAGCCAGCTATAAAAAGTAGACAGGTTTCTGTCCACCATGGAGAGACAGCTGGAGACACAAAACCCTCTTACTGAGTCAAAATAAAAAATTCTGTTTGTAACCATTTATCCTGGACTCTGGCAGAAGGAGGGCAATGCAGACTTAGGGATGTGTGGGAGGGTTTGAGGTTGGTGGTTCTGGGGAAAGAATGGAAGGAACAGCCACCAAGATTCATGTGTTCAGTCATTCCCCATGCTGCAGAAGCAGCCTTTTTCAGGCATAGCACTCCCTGCCAAGTGGAATCAGCCAGAGGGGAAACACCAGCACCACCCACAGGAATTACTCTCCCCATCTTGTGGAGCTTAAACTGGGCTGCAGAGGAGTACAACTGGAAATTATCTCAGTGATTAAGTTAAACATCTAATGTGGATTTCTGGAAGTTTTGATGCTTTAGCTGGTCCTCCCACAGTCCTGATGCTAGTAAGTGCTGGACTTGGTGTACACCCTGGTTCTTTCTGTATGCTCCCATGCCTAGAAAAGGGAGAGAGAAGCTGTGGATAGCTGATAGCTCCAAATAAGTTGCCCAGGGCCAGTCACAGATAGTGTCTGATAGAGGCTGGCACCAGTGTCTTTGCAGACTTACCAAGTACATAGAAACAAACAAAAAGATGCACCCAAAATGGGAAGACAAAGAAATAGACCCTAGACAAAAGAACAAGAGAATCCTCCAGATGTATAACTAAAGAAATGGAGGCAAGCAATTTGTTAGATATACAGTTTAGAGAATTATTATAAGGATACTCAATAGCATGAACAAAGACATAGAAACAGTAAAAAAGTACCATTTTAAAATAAAGCAATATATGAAATAAATAATATACTGGAAGGAATAAACAGTAGGATAGATGACAAGACATTTGAATCAGCAATTTGAAAGACAAGGAAAACAAAGCAGCAAAAAATAGAAAAAGAAAACAAACAAAGCAACAAAAAGAAACAGGAATTAAAAAAACAGTGAGGAGAGTTTATGAAATCTTTGGTTTCTTAACATGAGGCATACATCATAGAATACCAGAAGGAGAAGAGAGTGAGCAAGAGATTGAGAAATTATTAAAAAATATAATGACGGAAAACTACCCTAGTCTGGTGAAAGAAAATACACAAAAGTCCAAGAAGTGCAGAGATAGATCCAAAGAAGCCCATACCAAGACACATCACAATTAAGATGGCATGGCTTAAAGACAAGGAGAGAGTCCTAAAAGCCACAAGAGAAAAGCAGGAAGTTACCTATAAGAGAATGTCAACTAGACTGTCATCTTATTTCTCAACAGAAGTATTTCAGGCCAGAAGGGAGTAGTGTGAAATATTTAAGGTGATGAACAGCAAGGACCTACAACCATGGCTACTTAACCCAGCAAGGCTATCATTTAAAATTGAAAGACAAATAAAGAGCTTCCTAGATAAGAAAAAGCTAAAGGAATTTGTTAACACCAAACCAGTACTGCAATGAATGTTAAAGGAATTGCTTAAAGAAGAAGAACAAGAACAACAACAACAAACAACAAAAAACAACAGAAACAACAACAACAGAGGAAATAGTTTAGAAACAAAATGGCAAGAAATATGTATCTACCAATCATCTCCTTAAATGTAAATGGCTGAAATGTTACAACCAAAAGATATAGGGTAGCTGAATGGATAAGAAAACAAGATGCATATATATGCTGCCTTCAAGAGAACCACCTCTGATTGAAAGATACACACAGACTAAAAGTAAAGGGACAGAAAAATATATTTCATGCAAATGGAAAGGGGGAAAAAAGCTGGGGTAGCAATACTTGTATCTGAAAAAATAGAACTTAAAACTAAGGCTATTGTAAGAGACACAGAAAGACACTAGATAGTGATTAAGGCAACGATTCAACAAGAGGATGTAACCAGAGCAACATTTATACACTCAACACGGGAAAACCCAAATACTTAAAGCAAATCTTGATGGACATAAAGGGAGAGACCAACAGAAATACAGTCATAGTTGAGGATTTTAATACCCCATTGACTTCAAAGGGTAGATATCTCAGATAGAATATCAAAAAGGAGACAGTGGCCTTAAATGACACACTAGGTTAAATGGATTTAATTGATAACTGCAGAGTATTTCACCCCCCATAAGCAGAATTTAGATATTTCTTCAAGCCCACATAAACATTTTCTAGGATAGCCCATGTCTTAGGACACGAGTCTCAATAAATTTAAGAAGACTGAAAGCATATCAAACATCTTCTCTGACCACAATATTAAGAAACTAGAAATTAACTACTAGAAGAACACAGAAAAATACACAAAGACATGGAAGCTAAATAACATGTTATTAAACAGTGAATGGGCCAACAATGAGATCAAGAAAGAAATCAAAAGATACCATGAAACAAGCAAAAATGAGGACACAACAATTCCAAATCTGTGGGAAACTGGAAAAGCAATCCTAAGAGGGAAATTCATAGCATTACAGGCCTATGTCAAAAAAAAAAAAGAAAAAGGAAAAAACTCAAACAATCTAACATCACATTTAAAGGAACTTGAATAAGAGCAACAAACAAAGCCCAAAATGAAGGAAGGAAATAATAAACATTGGAGCAGAAATAAACAAAATAGGCTCTAAAAAAGATGATACAAAATATCAGTGAATCCAAGAGCTTGTTCTTTGAAAAGATAAACAAGATTGACAAACCTTTAACCAGACTCATCAAGAGAAAAAGAGAAAGGACCCAATAAATAAAATCATAAATGAAAGAGGAGAAATAAAAACTGACAGCAAAAACAAAATACAAAGAACTGTAAGAAAATACTATGAACAACTATATGCTAACAAACTGGACAACCTGGATGAAATGGATAAATTCCTAGAAACATACAATCTTCCAAAAATAAATCAGGAAGAATCAGCGAATCTGAATAGACAGATTACACCTAATGAAATTGAAACAGTAATAAAATAATCCCCAACAAACAAAAGCCTTGGACCAAATCTTCACAGGTGAATATTAGCAAACATTTTGGGAAGAACTAAAACCTGTCTTTCTCAAACTATTTCAAAAAAATTTGAGCAGAAGGAAAGCTCCCAAAGTAATTTTATAAGACCAGCACTATCTTAATTCCAGAGCCAGATAAAGACAGTGCAAAAATAAAATTAGACCTATATCCCTGAAGAAACTAGATGCTAAAATTCTCAACAAATACAGACCTATATCCCTGAAGAAACTAGATGCTAAAATTCTCAACAAAATATTAGCACACTGAATACAGCAATACATCAAACATATCAGACACCATGTACAAGTGGGTTTTTATTCCTTCTTATACCACACAAAAGAATAAATTCAAAATGGATTAGAGACTTAAATATTAAACCCAAACCCATAAAAATTCTAGAAGAAAACATAGACACTAAAATCTCAGACATTGCTCTTAGCAGTATTTTATCTATCTACCCAGGCAAGGGAAATGAAAATATAAACAAATGGGACTACATCAAACTAAAAGTTTTTATAAAGCAAAGGAGACCATCAACAAAATAGAAAGACAACCTACAGAATAGGAGAGCATATTTGCAAACACATCTGAGAAGGGGTTAATACCCAAAATTTATAAAGAACTTAACAAAACTCCACATAAAAAAAAACCCAACAACCAAATTTAAAAAATGGACAAAGGACCTGAACAGACACTTCTCCAAAGAGGACTTCTCCAAAGATATATGGAAATGATGCTCAATGTCACTAATCATCAGAAAAATGAAAATTAAAGCCACGATGAGATATCACCTCATGCCTGTCAGAATGGCTATATCAATAAATCAACAAGTGCTGGCAAGGTTGTAGAGAGAGGGGAACCCTTTTACACTGTTGGTGGGAATGCAGGCTGATGCATGCAAGCACTGTGGGAGCAGCATGGGGATACTACAAACAATTAAAAATGGACTTGCCATTGACTCAGTCATCCCACTTCTGGAAATAATAAAAAAATACTAATTTGTAAGAACATAGGCACTCCTATGTTCATTTTTAGTGTTATTTACAATCACCGATGTATGGAGGCATCGTAAGTGTCCACCAGCAGATGAGTGGAAAAACGACTGTGGGATATTTGCACAATGAGATACTATTCAGCTGTAAAACAGAAGAAGATTTTACCCTTGTGACAGCAAGTATGGACCTGGAGAATATTATGCTAAGTGAAAAAGCCAGTCAAAGAAAGACAAATACTATATGATTTTACTTAAATGTAGAATCCAATGAACAAACTGAACTAACAAGCAAAATAGAGACAGACTCATAGATAAAAGCAGGATGACTGCTATTGGTGGGGGGAGGTTTGGTGGTAGAAGGACTGAGCAAAATGGAAAAAGGACTCGTGGACATGAACAACAGTGTGATGATTGCCGTGGGGAGGGTGTATAAAGGGGTTAAATGATAATGGAAAAATACATTAAAATAAAAAAAAAGAAATGGTTATGCAGTAGAAAATTCACAAGTTTCATTGGCTTAAGTAGGTGAAAAAAATAAATAAACTTCAAACGACATTTTAAGTTTTACTTGATTTTTTTTTAAAATGTGTCTTAACTTAGGTCTAAACTCCTCCTGGATTCTTAATGAAGCCTTTGGGAGTTAAGTACTGACCACCTATGGAACAACACATATAAACCTAAGATGAGGAGATTACATGTAATTCCAGCTCTAAAAAAATTATTATAAATATAAAACCTTTTATAGCTAGTACAAAAATGAGTATTATACAATGTCTAATTCTTTTTTAAATAGGGATTATAACCTATATGTAACAAAATGATATTATGGCAAAGATTACTATCTTATAATGACTACATAAAATGTTAAGAAGCATGTCTTTATTTTTTTCCTATTTTATTTATTTATTTTATTTTCATGTTCTCTCTAACTCACTAATCACCTAATTTCAAAAAGCTGTAGTCAATACCAAAGTCATTTACTAACCTGATGGTCTTAGTATCATCAGCCACATTATATAACTGTATATGCCAATATAATAAAAAGCTTAATGAAACAAACTAAGCTGTCTGTGCTGTGGCTCTTCAGGTATCTTGTCTCTTTATTGTAGAAGTCAATCTCACTTGTTTATACTTTTATAATTTTTTAACTAAATCAAGAATATTTAGACAGTATGTATTTTATTGAGATCCTAGAAAAATAAGCCAATTCTTTTCTCTATATTCTTAATTTTTTCTATTCTCTGCTACCCCTTTTTGTTGTGTAAAATTTGAATTTGGTTGATTTTACTACTGTCTGAAATATCACGTGTACACAAGAGTATGTAAAATATATGTGTAGTTTTTAAGTGGTAACTATTAATGAATACCTGTATCACCATCATGTGTTCAAAAAATAATATTTCTAGCACTTTTGAAAATCTTGTATGATTCTTTAATTGATAAAGCATACTTGTTGAAGTTAAATTTGTCTTTCAAATAAAAATCAACCTACTCATATAAAGAGTTTGTTGGCTAATCTGCTTCTTGTAGACTCATATATATTCCTATATTAAATAGTTAGGGCTTCTATAGAATTCAAAGCATTTCGTAAAGATTTAGCAAATATGCTTGAGTACAAAAGTTAATGTCTATGTAAGTAAAACTAATTGATTTCACAGTTAACATATTTGAACTGATATTCTGTAAATATATAGATAAAAATATTGAAGATATTATGTAAAGTAGAAGGCTTATCTAAGTAAATAAAACCAGTTTATAAAATTTTCATGGAAAATGTGTATTTTAAGTCAGACTTGACTATTCTAATTTTAAAAATAGCTTTATTGAATATTAGCCAAGTACCCAGGGCCATCTGAAGTAATCAGAAGAGATAAACTATAAAAAACATTTCCTAAATCTCTGATGTTGCTATTTGATGTGTTTGTTTAATGAGTTAAGAGTATTATAGATAATTATAGATAATGATAAAAATTAGAGAATATAAATGAACTTTCTAATACATCCTGTATTATAGAAGTTCAGAGATATGGTCTATCTGTGAATAAGAAAGATGAGATGATAGGTGTCCTCTTTTTTAAAGGATGGGTTTGGACAGGGCAGGGGAGTGCAATGTGGGGAAAATTGGGACAACTTTAATAGAACAATAATAAAATAAATAAATAAATAAAAGAATCTTAAAAGAGGTAAATAGTATGGATGGTATGGGGAAATAACAAAATTTCTTCTATCCTCAATGTTCTTTTCGCTAATCTATTCTAATAAACTTGAAACAACCTAGCAAGGGCAAATAACCAAATATAATACATACATATGAATGGGAATCCCACATACAAGAGAGTTAAAGACCCCACATGCAGTAGAGATTCATATAAAGAGGAATTGATGTATAGAAGACATTCTGATCTAGGGATAAAGTAATGTGCTGTGGGGGCTTCAAAGAGACATTGCAGGGTGATAAGAATACCAGAGGGTTAGTAAATAAAAGTTGTTCCTGCCATGTAGGTAGGTCAAAAAAGGTCACTAATAACTTCTCATGAACAAGGCCTCTAATTCAAATTTTTCTGGCAGTTAAGATTTGGGTGCAAAAGTTTCTCCTGTGCCTGTAGTTAAAGCTGTCTTTAGCTCAAAACAATCCTGAGGGATGTGGGAGGGCTAGGGTGGTAGGGAGGGGTGGAGGAAAAAGGCAGAAAACTGTACTTGAACAATTAAAAATGTTAAAACAAAACAAAAAAGCCCTCATACCACAGAAGCACATCTTGGAGTAACTTGTCTGGACCCCACAATGGATAAAGATAAGGCAAGAGAGATTTTGGTAGAAGAGAATAATTTACAAAATATTTCTTTGAAGGAAATGCTAATCTTGTTTATTTAATTTTAAATATACATGGGTCCTAGCTATTAAAGTATTTTAAATGCTATTATTTGAAAAATATTGGTATTAGATCAATGTTGGTCTTTAGCATAGGTTCTGATAATATTGTAGCTGGAATATTATCTCTAATGTTTAAAAACTAAATGTATACTTTTAAAAACTTAAAATGAATGCCTTTTCCCCCCATATAATCCATTGTGAAGGAAAAATCATTTAGTTTGTTCAATGAGTCTAGTTAAAATAGCAGTCTGCCCTGGCTGGAATAGCTGAGTGGATTGAATGCTGGCCTGCAAACCAAAGTGTTGCTGGTTCAATTCCCAGTCAGGGCACATGCCTGGGTTGTGGGCCAGGAGCCCAGTAGGGGGCATGTATGAGGCAACCACACATTGATGTTTCCCTTTCTCTCCGTCTTTCTCCTGCCCCTCTAAAAATAAGTAAATAAAATCTTTTAAAAAAATAGCTAAGTATGTGGGACTAGAACTGTATAGTGTTCCCTCATTAAAAAAAAAAAATTACATTGTCACTCTGTAAGCATAAGTCACTCTGTAACCAACAACTCTACATCCTCAGTGACTTATGATAAAAATTTTGTTTTGTGGGTTTTTTAAATTTTCCCATTTTTTATCATGCAAAAACAAATAATAACCATTAAAACAACTCTCTTCATTGTAACTTCAGAATCACAATTGGGCATATTGTTGGTCACTTTGTCAGAAAAAACTAAACCTCTGGCAATTTGTACACCAATTGAACATTTGGCCAAGCAGTGTTACAAATCATCTACACATAAAATGTCTTGTCCAGAGCAACTCAGTTGGCTTCCTGAAATGATAAGCTTCAAGGAAGTATGTACTGTGCTTGAAAGGCTGGGAATCAGAAACATTCAGTGAGCAACACTAAACTTTGCCATTTTATTTACTACATCTTTACTTTATGTAAGATGCAATCTTTAATAATGTATAAGCTTTTTAGTGGTTCTCTTTTATTTATCAAAATTTTATAAGCAATTGAACTTTCTCTAGTAACAATTGCCTTTAACTAAACTCCACATGTTATCTGGATTTCCCTAGTTTTTCCCTAATGCCCTTTTCTTCTGTCCCAGAAATCTCATCCAAGATACTACATTGCATTTGATCATTATGTTTATTTAGGATCCTCTGTTCAGTGACAGTTGCTCAAACCTCCCTTGTTTAAGGTAATGTTGACACATTTAAGGAGTACTGGTCAGGTTTTTTGTAGAATGCTCCTCAGTTTGAGTTAGGCTAATATTTTCTGTTTTTTATTTGTTTGTTTTCTGCCCATGGTTAGACTGGGGTGATAACATTTTAGGGAGAAGAATATAAGGGCAAAGTGCCACTCTCATCATAAATTCTCAAAGATAGGCACAAGCAAAATAATTTAGCACCAAAGATGTTAGCCTTGATCATTTATCTGAGGCCGTGTCTGCATGTTTCTCCAATACAGTCATATCTCTCCTACCTTTTCCATGCTCTGCACTTTGGAAAACTCATGGGGATTTAAAAGATGTTTTCCCTTCAGAGGTTTAGAGAAAAAACATGATGTCTAACCTCTGAAAAGCACAGAAAAGGCAATGAAGGCACAATTATTAAGGTCAAATTCTCACCAAAAGGGGTGGAATGTGCTTCCTCTTCCTAGAAAAATAATGCCAGTTTGTGTATTGTCAAATGGAAGGTTGTCTTTGTTTCACAAAATGCTCATAATTTCTGTAAAGCTTTAGATTGTTATGCCTCAATGAGGTTTAATTGCTATATGTAAAGGACATTTAAAATATTGTTGAAAGTGTTCTAGAAACATCCACTGGAAATTGTTAAAGAAGAGATTAAAAGGAATTATTACAAGGAAGAGTCAAGCAGTAAAAAGTAAATGAAAGTTTTCTGAAAGGACAAAAGTCATTTAAAGATTAAAGAAGTACAGAGGTAACTATTTTAGTGTATTTAATAGAGAGATGAATTATACCACAACATCAAGTGTGCTTGAACAAATAAATACAAGCTAGCTAAGAATCACATTTATTTGGTGTTTCTGGAAAGTGTTTTACAATCTCGTCATCTCAGGTAATCAGAACATTTTTAACTGACTTGAAAGGCAAAGACTGATGGGTATGCCAGGGTAAAGACAGACAAATTAGCTAAGTAATCCTAGAAATTAATAAGATTTCTTTCATGAGATAATAACATTTTTCAATTCATTTATTCCTATTCTGATTAATTAGGAGAATATTTTGAGTGGATTCTGGCAGATTTATTGCAAATTAATTTGGCTCCATCAAAATTCCTGTCTAGAACAGCATATAGTGAGAGCTCTTAAGTGAGGTTACATTTATTAGGATAGTAAAATCATTGGATTAGGTCTCTGCTTCAGTGGGTATTTTTAATAAATTTTCCTCCATCTTATTGTGTGTCCTTCTTAAATACAAATGGCCATCTGAATTAAAAATTGTAACCATTGGCTTGGTGGGCTTTAATAGTTTACATGAAGTATTTCAAACATTTGTCATTCTCTTCGTATGAATTAATTAGAGGAGCTATGCATTTGTATCTATCAATTACACTCTATTAACATAGTTACACAGGGAGGGAGAGTGTAGGTTTACAGTGGTTTGTATGAAAAATAACACAATGATTTATAAATAGTAATAGAAGAACAAATTCTTGTATTTTCCGTACTCAAACTGTAAACCAACTCTAGCCCCATCATGTACATTTGCCTATGGCACAATTCAAGCAAAACAACATTGAAACTCTAGTTTTGTTAATTTAGAAACATGGTAGAAACAGAAAGTTATATTAACACTTTTAGTGAAATCAGGAGAAATAATTATTTTATTAAAAATGCTTAAAATATTTCAAAATAATGTTTAAAAGAAAGTGGCCACAATCTTATTTCAGTCCTTTGTTTGCCAAAACCCTGCAATAGTCTGGTCTTCTTGAGCCAGCACCAATCAGGCCAATCCCTTTTCCAGTGCTATCAGGTTTATTGCTTTAAGTCCCTCATCTGATCATACCACACTTAAACAAACAAAAAATTGTGTGTATATATATATATGTATGCATATTTGTATACACACACATTACACATATATAATTTTACAAGGCTCTCCAGTCTGGGACTTAGGTCTCCCTTTTAGAAAATTAAGCTACAGGAATGTCAGTGCATTTGCAGCGTCCTTATCTTCTCATTCTCATTGTGCTTGCATTGCTGCCATCTCCACACACAGTACCTACCTTCTTACTCTTTCTTCTTGAAGACCCTGTTAGGCACTTTCTCTGCTAATTATTCCTATATTCCCCAGGAGCATCTTTTTGCCTTTCAGCACTCAGGTTGTTCCTGATTAATGTGCACCCTGTTTTTTATGTCCTGCTTATCTAGTCATTCTTTTTTTACTCCAGAATATGTAAGGAGTTTTGCATTTTACATTCTTCATCTGAAGTGAATACCAGTCCTTGACAAAGAGTAAACCACTCAATAAATATTGATGGAGGAAAGAGACAAAAAATATATAGTGATTTTAGTAGTGATGAGGAAAATAAATGCCATCAAAAACACCTAAGAGTTTCATGTTGTTTATAGTATAAGAACACTTTCTCAATTGTTTAATATGATGGATACTGATACATGGCATCCCCTTAAAAATTATTCTTCTGCTAGCCAGAACTTACAGGAGAAAAATCCTTAGCTATGCACTTATGTCCTCTAATTTTCCCATTTTGGAGAAGTCAGCTAACAACTGGTGCCTACATGACTAAGAACTGATTTTATAAGCCCATCTAACATAATACTCATCTCTAACTACTTGAATATACAAAGAACAAAGGTATCAATAGTTAAAACTTTTTAAAAATGATGAATTCCTAAGCAATATTTCTTGAGACCTTTTCTCAGAACCACCGAATCTCAGTATGAGTTCCCTTTTTGAGTTGCTGCTTCTGGTTTCTCCTTCTCATTGCCATCATGACACTCATATATATGGAATTCAGGATGGTTTCCAAAGGCCAACTCTGAGTCTCTGGTTATGATTGGATGCATGGTAAGGGAGGTAAGGATTATGCGTTATTTTCGAAAAACACTAACACTGACAAATGCTAATTTCAACCACCCCATGATTACCCCATTACTCCTTCAAAGAAAAAAATGTCTACTGTTTGGGAATTAGAAGGGTAGTTATTGTTTTAACTTTGATAGAATGTATGGCTTCACAAATGCAAATAGGTAAGGAAGAGGAAGAGAGATAGAGAGTGAGTCCTATCTTCAAAAAGAATTGTTGATTTGATTATTGGCACATCTACTGGAAATAAATAGAAAAAAAATCAAGTCATTAAACAGCCAGAACACTTTATGTCAAAAAAGTGTTGCAAAATTTAAAACTATTTCTGAGTACCTAATAGTCTACATGCTGGTGGCAAACTGAAGTGAGTATATTCTTCAAGGCTTTCTTCTGATGTGAAGAAAGGGAATAGTGGATAAGAATGGGCCCTCAGAAGGAAAACTAAGAGGAAGGGAGAAAAAAAAAACAACCTTTGGAGATACTGTCAGGGAGTAGAATAATATTAACTATCTTCCAAATTTAGCATCAGCATTCTTATGGAATGGTAACTCTATTTTTTTTCTTTTTTTTTTTCTGAAGGAGGATTGGTTGTATGATTAATTGGTCCCTATTCCATGTTGTGGAGTGTGTATGTGTTGGAGGCATGTGTGTGTAGATAACCTGACTTTTCAAACTGAGATCTCTGTTTCAAGAAGATTCACACTCCAACATAACACATAAATAAAATTAAGAATAAAAATATGATCATTTCAATAGATGCAGGAAAAGCATTTGACAAAATTCAGCACTAATTTATGATAAAAACTCTCAAAGAGTTTTTATCTTTGGGAACATTTTTATCAAAATGGGAACAGAGGAAATATCTCAACATAATAAAGGCCATCAGCTAACATCATACTGAATGGGGAAAACTAAAAACATTTCTCTTAAGATCAGCAAAAAGACAGGGTCCATATTCACCACTCTTATTTAACATAGTACTGGAAGTCCTAGTCACAGCAAACAGACAAAAAGAAGAAATAAAAGGCATCCATATGGAAAGGAAGAAGTACAACATCTTTGCAGATGACATTCTACTGTATATAGAGAACACTAAAGATTCCACCAAAAAATTACTACAATGATACATAAATTCAGTAAAGTTCTAAGACAGAAAGTAACTATTCAGGCGGGGCACGGTGGCACGCGCCTGTAGTCCCAGCTACCCGGGAGGCTGAGGCAGGAGGATTGCTTGAGCCCAGGAGTTCTGGGCTGCAGTGCTCTATGCCCATCGGGTGTCCGCACTAAGTTTGGCATCAATATGGTGACCTCCCGGGAGCAGGGGGTGGGGGGGGCCAGGTTGCCTAAGGAGGGTGAACCAACCCAGGTCAGAAAATAACTATTCAGAAATTGGTTGCATTTAAATTTTTTTTTATCCTCACCAAAGGACATTTTTTTTTTTCACGACTTTAGAGAAAGAGGAAGGGAGACAGAGAGAAACCATGATGTGAGAGAGAATATTTATTGGTTATCTTCTTATACACACCCCAAACGGGGATTGAACCTGCAACCTGGGTACGTGCCCAGACCAGGAATTGAACTCGCAAATTTTTGATCTATGAGGCAATGCCCCCACCAACTGAGCCACTCTGGCCAAGGCAAAATCGGTTGCATTTTAATACACTGAAAAGGAACTATCAGAAAGGGAAACTAAGAAAATAATCCAATTTAAAATTGCATCAAAAATACTTAGGGATAAATGTAACCAAGAGGTAAAAGACTTGTACTTGTAAAATAAGACACTAAAGAAATTAAAGAAGATACAAATAAAAGTATATCCTTTCTCAGTTATAAGAAGAATTAACACCGTTAAAATGTCCATTGTACCCAAAGAATTATAGATTCAACAAAATTCCTATCAAAATATCAATGGCATATTTCACAGAACTAAAATAATAATCCAAAAACTTGTATGGAAACACAAAATATCCCTAATAGCAATAGCAATCTTGAGAAGAACAAAGTTAGAGATATCATGCTATCTTAATTGTATATCAAAATTGTATATCAAGGTTATCAAAATAGGTTGGTACTGGCATAAAAGCAGATGTATAGACCAATGGAACAAAATAGAGAACCCAGAAACAACCTGTGTGTATATAGTCAATTAATATTTGAGAAAGGGGACAAGAACATACAATAGAGTAAAAACAGTGTAGTTGATAGTGTTGGCCAACTGGACAGATATATGCAAAAATTGAAAGTAGACCACCTTCTTACAATGTATACAAGAATACATTAAAAATGGATTAAAGGCTTAAATGTAAGGCTTGAAACCATAAAAATCCTAGAAGAAAACATAGGCAATACAATCTTGAATACTTTTCTTATTTTTTCAGATATATCTCCTTGGGCAAGAAAAACAAATGGAAAATAAACAAATGTGACTATGACAAACTAATAATTTTTTTTCACAGCAAAGGAAATTATCAATAAAACAAAAAGACAACCCACTGAATTGGAGACGATGTTCAGCAGTGATATATCCAATAAAAGGTTATTTAAAATTTATAAAGAACTCATACAAGTCAACATCAAACAACCCCCAAATGATTCAATTAAAAATTGACAAAGGTCCTGAATAGACACTTCTCCAAAGAGGGCATATGGTTGCCCAATAGACATATCAAAAGATGCTCCATGTCACACATCATCAGGAAATGCAAATTAAAACGACAATGAGATACCACCTTACACCAGTCAGAATGTCTATCATTAGTAAATTAAGAAACAAGTGTTGGTTGGGATGTGGAGAAAAGGAAAACCTCATGTACTCTTGGTGGGAATGAGATTGGTATAGTCACTGAGGAAAAAAGTGCAAAGGTTCCTCCAAAAATTAAAAATAGCACTGCCTTATAATCCAGTTATCCCACTTCTGGTTATATGTCCAAAGAAACCCAAACACTGATTTGAAAAAAATGCATGTACCTCTATGTTCATTGTAGTATTATTTAAAATAGTCAAGATATGGAAAGAACCCAAGTGCAAATCAATAGACAAATGGATAAAAGACTGGTGGCATATATTTACAATGAAATACTACTCATATTACTCAGCCATAAAAAAAAGAATGAAATCTTGCCATTTGCAACAGCATGGACAGACCTAGAGGTATTATGCTAAGTGAAATAAGTCAGTCAGAGAAAGACAAATACCATATGATTTCACTTATATGTGGATTCTGAAGAACAATATAGGTGAATAAACAACTGAAACAGACTCATAGGTACAGAGAACAGACTGATGGATGCCAGACAGAAGAAGTGTTGGCAGTCTGGGTGGAAAAGGTGATGAAAGAGAGAAGCACAGATTAGTAGTTAGAAAGCAGCTATGAGGATATAAAGTACAGCATAGGAAATATAGTAAAAATATTGTAATAGCTACGTATGGTGCCATGTGGGTACTGGAAGTATCAGGGGGAACGCTTTGTAAGGTACATGATTGTCTAATTACTATGCTGTACACCTGAAACTAATACAAAGTAACATTGAATGTAAACTATAATTGAAAAAATAAAAATAATAAATTGAAATTGAAGAATGTATGGAGGTTTCTCAAAATGTTAACAATTAAAAATTAACAGTATGATTTAGCCATCAATTTCTAGGTATTTTCTTTAAGATAATTGAAATCAAGATCTTGAAGAGATATTTACACTCTCATGTTTATTAATAGTCTAGAGTTGAAAACAACCTAATAATCATTAATTGGTGAATGAATAAAGAAAATGTGTTGTGCCAGCCTGTGAACCAAAGGGTTGCTGGTTCGATTCCCAGTCAGGGCACATGCCTAGGTTGTGGGCCAGGTCCCCAGTAGGCAACCACATATTTGATGTTCCTCTCCCTTTCTCCCTCCCGTTCCCTCCCTAAAAATAAATAAAAGGAAAATGTATACATACAATGAAATATTACTCAGCCATAAAAAGAAGGAAATCCTATATGGCTAAAACATGGATGGAACTTGAGAACATTTTGCTAAGTGAAATAAGCCAGTCACAGGACAAATACTTATGATTGCGTTTAAATGAGGTATCTAAAGTAGTTGAACTCATTGAAAGGGGAAGTAGATTGGTGTTTGCCAGGCAGTAGAGGGATGGGAAAATGGAGAGAGTTGCTGCTTAATGCTTATGAAGTTTCAGTCATGCAAGATAAAAATGTTCTAGAGATTCCATGTACAACATTGTTCTATACTGTTCTTATACTTTATTAACAATGTTATACTGTACAGTTAAAAGTTTGTTGAGATTTAATGTTATGAATTTCTACCACCATAAAAATACATTTATTAAGCATAAAAAAAGAGGTTTATATCTGGAACAAGTGAAATCTGTATTAAGATCTTGGACACTGAGCCTTACAGCATGATTTGATAGGACTTTTGGGCATCTCCTAAGGAAGCAGATGAGGATGTTTTACTATATTAAAGTAGGAAGTGAACATTTATGGCCAAAAGCATTGTCTATGTTAGATTACAATATTCTTCTCAATTGTGTGTTGTTATTTGTAAGAGAATTCTGTAACTCTGTCCGTTGTCATATGATGTATTATACCTCTGTATGGGAGGAGCATATTCCCTTACCCCATTGACTTCTGGTTTTACAGTGTAACTTGCTCTGGCCAGCAAAACATGTGCAGAATTAATCAGTATACCAAACTGAGGAAAATACTTTAAGAATGACAATATTGTTCAATACTTCTCCCTTTTCCCTTCTGCCATGAGAACAGCATACTCCAAATACAGGCTGTTACCTGGTTGCAGGAATGAAAAAGGCCCTTCGAAGACTACCAGGGTAGAGATACAACTGAATTGCAGCTGCTACTACTTTTATGTAACACAATCAAGAAATGCATTTTGTTGTTCCAAGTGATTAAGGGTTTGAGGTTGTATATTCCAAAGCATAACCTACTAACAGCTCACTAGAAAACAGCTAAGGGTCATCTCAAAATTTTGCTTATAGCAGCTGGTACAGTCTGCTACAAAGTTACTGCTAAATAAATAATTGATATGTACATGGATGAAAGACATGAAGATATGTAGTCATTCATTATAAAACATCTTGTTGCATTCCATCTCCAATGCCTACATGAATCCTCAGATGACTTCAGGAACAAAATCTTTTAGGGCACTAAAATTTCTTTTGATGGAAAATCAAGATTGCCAAAATAAAGATGCATTCAAAATGTGGGTATCAATTATTCCATCCATGTCTGAATAGATGAGAATTCATATTAATGCAAAATGTCTAATATCTTAGCATCTAAAAATCAATAAGATAAAGGTCAACAATTTCATTTAAAAATGGGCAAAAGGATTTTAAAATAGTTCTTAAATGAAGGTTGCATAAAAATTTATGATACATTTTCCAATATTAACAAATTAATATATAACAAATTGTGATAATGCACTGTACTGGCAAGCATTAGAGGACAAAAGCAAATTCACACAAGGCTGTCAGAACTTTGTAAGCTGACACTTTGGCAATGTCCATAAAAATTAAAAGAAAAGTATACACATAGCTTTTAACCCAACAGTTCTAACAATTTGCCATACAGGTATATTTGCACATAAGTAAAATGACCTAGACTGTTCAATACACTATTGTTTGTATAGTAAAATATGGAAATAATCTAATTACTGACAGGGAAAACAATGATGTGTCCATGTAGACATGATAAAAAATTAGTAATTTTATGGATTACCATCTGGAAATGTACCCCAAGTATATCATTTTGTGAGAAAAAGAAGATGAAGAAGAGTGTACACTATAATGCCATATAAATCAAATTAAAATATACTTTTACCAAAATACATATGATGTACAGTTAGGGTGACCACTTATTTCAGATTTCCCACTACATTTCTGATTTTCACCTATTGTCCTGGCATAATTAACATTTGCATTCTCTTTCTTTCTTTTTTTTTTTTTTAAGATTTTATTTATTTATTTTTAGAGAGGGAAGGGAGGGAGGGAGAGAGAGAGAGAGACAGACATCAATGTGTGGTTGCTGGGGATTATGGCCTGCAACCTAGGAATGTACCCTGGCTGGGAATCGAACCTGGGACACTTTGGTTCCCAGCCCGCGCTCAATCCACTGAGCTACGCCAGCCAGGGCTTGCATTCTCTTTCATACTCAAGAGTGTGTTGGTTAGACTGATAAATTAATTTATATACCTTATATTTAGGTGTTATATGCTTAGAATATTTTTTGAAATATGCATAGGAAATACACTGAGAGCAGCAACCAGGATAGGTATGGGTCTGGGTGGAAAGAACATTTAATTTAATCTATGTATCTTTTATGTAACATGTATTATAACTATGTGTATAGATTGCCAATTCATAAATTTTGAAACTAATATAGTAGTATATAAATTTTGAAACTAATTCTTCAAATTTATCTCTATTAGATTTTATATAATGTGAATTATTATGAAACACAGAAATAATGATTAAAATAACAATGCAAAATTATACTGTGTAATGTGAAGAGAAAGGAGAAAATAGAATTATTAGAGAATTTCTAAGGGTAAAATAATCTCCAATTGCATTCTGCTTCTACAATGCCAAATTGTGGCTCTAAAGCAGAGTGTAATTTTCTCACTGACCTCTTGATATTATGCAAAAATAAGATGTGTGAGATAATTATAATGACTTCCAGTAATTAAGTAGACTCCTTACTCATAAATAAATCTTGTGTATTTTCAGTTCTCACCAGGACATAGTATCTATTTGAACATGATGGCAAAGCTCAGAGGACTTTTTTTCTCAAAATCCAATCTATTTTTTTTCTTTAGGCCAGAAGGCTGTCATAAAATCAAGTATTGTGGGACAAGCTTCACTAATTATTTGTTAGAATATAAACTCTCGTATGGAAGCAGCTTTTCCTGGCTGGTTCACTGCAATGCCCCATTAGCTACAGTTGTGCCTGGCATATCATCAGTATGCAATAACTATTTGTTGAACAAATGAATAAATGGCTTAATGAAGAAATGGTTACAGTTTCATAATAATAGTGTATAAATTGCATAACATTTTTTCAGAGTGAGGCATGTTAACAGAGCAACCAAATTTAAAATCAGTGTACTTTTTAAAAAAAAGTAAAAAGATTTTATTTATTTGTTTTTAGAGAAGGGAAAGGAGGGAGAAAAAGAAGGAGAGAACATCAGCGTGTGGTTGCTTCTGACATGCCCCCTACTGGGAACCTGGCCTGCAACCCAGGCATGTGCCCTGACTGGAAATTGAACTGGTGACCCTTTGGTTTGCAGGCCTGTGAACCAAACCACTGAACCACATTAGCCAGGGCAAAATCAGTGTACTTTTGAACCAGCAATTTTATTTCTAGAAATTTATCCTGGGAAGACACTAGTACGATGTACTAGGATTCACACACACAACATTCAAGGTCTGTCCAGAACATATTCAGCTATGTACTATGAAAAATAAAGACATTTACTGAAGAAGATACAAGATACAAGAAACATTGTTCATAGGGCAATGATGCCTCAGTGTCCTTCAAAGTAGGCATCTTGGGACCTCACACAGCTCTCTACATCACCATCAGCTGTCCCTTCATATTTTCCTGAATCTCGTTGGAGGTCTGAAATCTCTTCCCTTTCAAAGGCTATTTTAGTTTTAGGAAAAGCCAGAAACCTCAGCGTGTCAAATCTGGGCTGTAGGGGGGCTGAGTCACCTGGGTGATTTGATGTTTCACCAAAAAACTCTACATGAGGTGCGACACACGAGCAGGTGCATTGTCCTGACAAAGCTGCCAATCACCAGTTGCCCATAGCTGTAGTTTCCTGAATCATCCAAATAGTTTCTGCAGAGGAATGTTCAAGCTTAACACAAAATCTGATGCAGATTCACTGCTCTACTCAGTCATTTTTAATGTGATGGCCACACAGTGCACATGCTCACTCAACAGCATTTACCACCCTTGCTGACTAGTACAGCGAAGTCATTATTGGTCACACATGCCCATTCCAGTCCACTCTCCTTGGCCACCAGGTTACACAGATGTTGTGTAAACTGTTCTTGTTTTATTGACAATGGCTGGACTTTTTCCAGGAAGACCTGGTATATGGGACATTACTAGAAATAGTGAAAATCTCATGAATATTTATTTATTTTTAGGGAAATTAAGTCAATTATTTTAAGTTCATAAATGGGATATAATACAGACAATGAAATTAAGTAGATGTATATGTACTGAGTTTGAATTAATTTTTAAGAAAGAAAAGAGGAAAGGTGGGAGCAAGGAAGGGAAGAGCCTACTAGTGAAGGATCCCCAGATCGAACAATTGAATATGAAAACATAGTCAGCAGTGAGATCAATTAAAAAAATATTTATAAATTCAATTTAAAAATGAACTATATACATTTTACAAACATTTCTGAAATGAGTATATACAGTATGTATGTTTATTTTGTCATTGTTGTGTTTCTTTATTACTTAGCTCCACAAGAGCTGGTACAGTGATGTTTGTGTTTACTTCTTTGCCACTTGTTCTGCCTTATTGTAAACACTCAACAATTATGTGATTTTTCTGGAAGATGTATCTAAAACTAAACTAGCAAGAGATATCTCAGAAATACAGCCAAAGATCAGGTATGGAGTAATATATACTCCCTGTCATATGAACTCAACAGATTTATTTATTTACTTATTTATTTAGATACTTTTAAATTTTATTTTTGTTTAAGTACAGTTTTCTGACTTTTCCCCTCCCCCCCACCACCACCCCATTCATCCCTACTTCTCTCCCCTGATTCCACCCCTCCCCCTTGTTTTTGTCCATGTGTCTTTTATAGTTGTTCCTATAAACCCTTTACCCTTTTCCCCCCATTATCCCTTCCCATTTCCCCTCTGGTTACTGTCAGCTCGTTCTTAATTTCAATGTCTTTGGTTATATTTTGCTTGCTTGTTTGTTTTGTTGATTAGGTTCCAGTTAAAGCTCCAAGGAGGATAGACAGAGAGTCTAGAGACATATGAAAAGATGCTCAGTATCACTAGCCATCAGAGAGATGCAGATTAAAACACAATGAGATACCACTTCACACCAATCAGAATGGCCATCATAAACAAAGCAACAAACAATAAGTATTGGAGAGGATGTGGAGAAAAGGAAACCCTAGTGCACTGTTGGTGGGATTGCAGACTGGTGCAACCACTGTGGAAAACAGTATGGAATTTCCTCAGAAAACTAAAAATGGAACTGCCTTTTGACCCAGCAATTCTGCTGCTAGGATTATATCCTAAGAACTCTGAAACCTCAATCCAAAAGAACCTATGCACCCCAATCTTCATAGCAGCACAATTTACAATAGCCAAGTGCTAGAAGTGAACTCAACAGATTTAAAATAAGAGGGTTGAGCAAGCCTCTCCTACTAAGTCAATGCATTTAAAAATATTTTACTATGTCTTATATTTGGAAATAGGCCCATGGCTCAAAATTTTGCTGGCAGTATTTGAACTCCAGCTGCTTTATGCTATACATATGGATGTTATAGGCAGGTTTCAACTTCTTTTGTACTTTTATACTTCCTCTGGCAATCTAAGCAGCATGGCTATCTCCATGCCCTTTGTGTTAGGTACTGCTGTTGACCATGATTGGTATGCAGATGTGTGAGTCTGCAAAAAATATTTAACTAGCATCCCCTGTGCCCTGCCTCCTGCCTCATGAGAATAAAATGACTTTTATTTGGTTGGGCCATGCAACTGCTATTTCTACACACTGTGTGTAATTGTTTATTTGTCTTACAGTCTGTCTTTTGGTCAAGTGGAATTATGGGATTTCAAACTACTGATAGTCCACATCTCTTTACTGTGACCTAATGTAAGGCATAACTTCATATTTTAAATTCTTTACCACAATAACTTTTAACTTGGTAGAGATTGTGAATTTATAACTGATTTTTAAAAACAGTATATTTCTATTAAAAAAAAACAAATGCTTTTCTCTGAAATTGATGTTAGTAAAAATCGTAGTTTTAGAAATAAAATGCTACAGAGTTCTCATGGTTGTTTGTACAGACTGAATTTCACTTTACCGACATTTATACAACAATAGTTCCCAGGGATTTAGTGCTAGAATGCACAGAACAGAAAAGGATGACTCAAAGAGCTAGAAGCTCACTAGAAAAATGAGAGTGTTGAGTGCCTATGCCTCTTCCTGAGCCACTGCTTCTAACAGGTCCTTGGTGAGCTGTCAGATGATACAGTTGTGATTGGGTAAAAAGTAACCCAAATGGCATTTTTCTATTGTTTTTAGAGTCTAAGAAGACCTATTTAACTAAAATATGCTTTAAAAAACTTTTGAACTCTCTGAGTGTGAAGGAAATATAGACTATAATTTAAATATTACTTGAACTCCTGCTTTCAAACAAATTAAAGCATAATAATTTGAAGGTCAAAATCTTTATCACAATAATTGTAGTCCTTGGGCTTGTGAGAGTGTAATCTTAGAAGGCACTAACTATAATGGATGTGTGATAACAGCCATTTGACTAACACTCAGGTACTGCTTGAACTTCTCCAAGGGCAGAAGATTTTATCTTATATAATGCTGGATGCCCCCAAAGGAGGAAAGAATAAGGGTTCTTGAGCAGATATTTATTTCCATATGTTTCCAGCAGGGAATTATAAGAGAAATCATCATACCATTAAAATTAAGTCTACCTGCTAAAAATATTTATAAAGCTTTTATAATTTGTTAGACTTTTTATACATATATTTTTTAATTCTCCAAGAAACCATATAATTATACAAATAAAGTGACTAAGGCTTAGAAAGGTTAAAATGATTCCCAAATATTCTACTTTTGGTAAATGGTAAGGCTCAGATTAAAATATAGACATTGGATGGAATATAGTAAGTTATAAAAACTAAAAACAAATTTCTACTGAAAGAATTTTCATTTTAAAAATCTGAATGTCTAAGTGAAATATAAGAATATTATTTGAGTTTCTATTTTACCTATTTTTAAAAGATTCTCTTAATTTTAATAGATGTTTATCTTGATGATGAGGCATTATTAATGACATGTAGGTAAAATAAATTCCAAATTACCATGTGCTTTAAGTGCTGTGCAATCATTAATACTGAAGTACAGGAAGCCAGTGATAAACAGATGGCTCTATTTGTAATATATCATTATGTATTGGTTTTAGTAATTTGTCCTGTGGTTCATGAACACAAAAATCAAACATTAGATGTAGGAAGGGAAATTTTTATGTTTTATATTTAATAAGAACTATTTTAATTACTGAGGAAGAATGTATCCTACTGATATACTTACAGAATTTGGTTAATGAATGTTTATTTTATAATATATAAATCTAAGTTTGCATAGGTATAAATATAGCTCTACGTTTTTTAAAAATAAAGCTATGCTTTGGGATATTATATGAAGTTTGGACAACTAATCCTGATGACTTTCATATGAGGTAAAATAAGTATCTTCAAGAAATAATTTTTACTTTAAATTATTTTAAATTTTGTTTATGATATATTCTTATTTTGCATATTTATTTTGTTTTATTAATTATTTGTAACATTAAATACATTATTGGCTTCTTTGGACTAAAAGAAGCAAAAAAGAGCTCAGTGCAATCAAATGTGTTATTGTCAACAAATACATCAGAGAAAAATGTACTTTTGAGCTGCACTTTTGATCACCAAAGCAAAGAATATATTGTTTAGAATATATATATGTATATATATGTATATGAATGATAATAAAATCTATCTGGGAGAAAATATTTATAAAAAGATAAATTAGACTTTTCAAAAGTTTATGGAAGTTATAAATGATTCATGAGATAGCAGCTTTGAGGAGACACAGACAGGGAGATGGGGTTCTGGTCATGAAGGAGTCCATTTTGTTAGAAGGTGACAACCAGTTGAAAGAAAAACAAAGCAGATTAAAATGGCAAGATATTATGACAAGCTTTAAGGGGAAAGGTAAGTGCCTTCCTGTGGTAGGACAGAGGATGACTCTGTGGGTACGAGAAGACCTGTGAAAGCAAAGCAAGGCATGAAAAAGACGGTGAGGTAGAATTTAATTGTTGATACTTTCTTGTGTTTCTTTTATATATGCATAACCTACTGCAATGCATAAGAATTTTATAAGCTGCATAACTATGACAGAAATAAGACATGAAAGTTTAATTGTTTTTTAATAAACCCTGAAAATGGTACCCCTATACTTGCATGCCCATGTAAAATCGCATGGATTCCTAATCAGGGCAATGTTTTATGAACTCAATATATTGTGTAATGGAGTATAAAGACATAAATAATGTCGTAAATAAAACCAATCAAATTATATCACAACTGAGGCTAATAATCCATTTATAAACTACCAAATGATCCAGCTGTAAAGATATATGTTTTCCTTAAAAATATGAAGTATAGGATGTGTGAAATTTATTTTGAAAGCAAGCCCAAGATTTTATATATGTCAAATTTGGGAAAGGCTATGTTTTTCATATGATATAAACAATTTCCTTTCAAAAATTAGAAGCAGAAAAGTTTCAAACTTATTTTAGTCACGAGTATGCCATAGTTAAATTAAAATCCACAGTTTTATATCTGGTGCTTAAAAAGAGTGTTTTAAATTGAAGGACTTTTAGCTATTTATCTAAGCATGGATCTTAAATCACTCTGAGATTTTCTTGGATAACATAAAACATAATGGAATTTATAGATGTTAGCTTGAGAATTAGTAAGAATTAGTAACTGTGTCTGTCCTATTAATAATAGGACTACTTGATGACCTAGATTTTACTCAATGGAAAAATAAAAGGAATGATGAAACTAGATTCAACTCTTGCCTACCCTTTACATAAATATTATTTATATTATTCAGAGCTTCAAACCGTATTACAAAGGGAAACCAGGACTCAAAGCTATCTTGTAGGCAAGGTTAAATCTAGAAGTATTAACCTATGTGTTTCCTGTATTTCCCTTTATATCTTCCAACACTTCATTGGAATCTTAATTTGTTTTGATTTTCTCATATACAATAACAAAAATTAAACACTTAGAGAAAGCATTGGCCTAAATGATAAAATGAGATTTTAAAATGTAATTGGAGAGTAAGTTTTTCTCTATCCAAAGGTAAAAAGGAATTCTAAATTAAATATAATATTTACCCATTAAATAAATTAAATATTACAGTATTTACATAAACATTATTTTTTCCTCTATCTAGAAAAATATAGTTTGGTGAGGAGGAGGAAACTGGCAGCATAAGGGAGATGCAGAATGAAAAGAAGGAGTAGAGAAGAGACATTTTGCATGCAGAATGACAGAAATTCCAGAATGTGACTCATTTCTGGATTCCTGTCTATTCAGAGCCTCTGGAACACTTGCCATCTAGTGGTTTGAGCTACTATGCCCATCTAAATATGAATAGGCACCTTGAATATTCTGTATTGCTATAGGACATAGAAGAAACATTTCCCAATTCCTTCCATGGAGAAATTGAATAAAACTAGTTGTGAATTTTCCTGTAAGCTAGGTCAATGTTGGAGCTTCTGCCATTTAATATATACTGTTTAAATTACTTCTTAGTTTCAAATATGTGTGGCCATCCTTTGACCAAAGTCTTCATACATATTTTTTAATATACAGTTTAATTTCTAGATGACCTGCCATAGTACAGCCCTCTACATATTTTTCTTTATCCACTAAAAGTGGAAGGTAGTATTAGTCTCTTAAAAAAACTTAAATTCTTTGCTGTAAATAAAAATTAGCAAAGGACTCATTTACTATTCTTATGGTATTCACCATTAGTTTGAGACTTTCAAAATATAAAGTATCAGCATTCAAAGAATCACATGAGAATACTACTTCAAAAGATGAGTTAACTTTTTCAGGTATGCTTATTGATATTCAAAACAGCAGGGCAGTGTATTTACCTGTGTTCAGCTCTTCTTTGGAGTAATGATACTTATATTATTCTTCAGGGACATTAAGTAGGAATATTTTTGTTTTATAATTGACTCTAAGTTTTACTGTATTTTTCCATTACCATTGAATGCCCTTCGACTCCCCGCCCCCCTGCAGTCAGCTTACTGTGGTCCATATCCATGAGTTGTTTTTCATTTTTCTGGATCCCTCCACCTCTGACCTCTACCTGCAATAGCTGTCATCCTGCTCTCTGTGTGTTTCTAATTTGCTTTTTAGTTCAGTTTGTTCATTAGATTACACATGTTAAAATTTACTTTTAGAAGCATTTTACACTCAAGCATGTTTTTCTTTAACATCTCAGAATAGCAGATGAGTCAGTATTCCTGTGTTACCAAGATATCAATGAAATGTTAATTTATAGTAACATGCAGAGATGGGGGAAAGAAAAGATTTTGGACAGACTTTAGGTTGTAAGAGATGAGGAGTAAATTTTAACTGCAACTTAAATATCACACAGAATTTATTTTGGAATTATTATCCCGAGACAACTTCAGTGTAGGAAAATAACTTTTCCAAGTCTTTCTTTATATAAGAAACTTGCTGTTATGCATTGGTTATATATCTTTCTCTGAAAACAATATGGCATATACCCTAAATCAAAATATATAGTCACAGTCTCTGGAAATTTGATTTAAAGAAACAATTATCCAAAAGCACAATGCCATTTGCTCAGTTGTTTGTTCAAATGTTATTTATAAAATCACCAAATTGAATATTTAATGTCAGGAGTTTTTTAGGTGTTATGATACATCACTTAAAGGGGCCATTATGTAGATATTAAAAATTACAGATATGAAGGAGAAAGGGATATGTTTATGCAAAAGCAAATAATTAGACTTTTTAAAAAATTGTATTTATAATGTTATATAAGGCTAAAGAGATCTAGAAAGATAAAAATAGTTATTTGATTAGGGTCAGTAAAATTGTTTTGAATGTGAATTGTATTGGGATGTGTTATTATCAAATACACTGTATTGTATTGAATACATATGATTTGAACTAAAACAAATTCCTATCAAGTTCACTGCTTTTGGAAGGAAGTTTAGCAATAGTGTTATAATCACTATTATTAGTATTTTAGTTTTTTCCAGAATTATTGTAATGTTTTAAATTCTTTTTGAGAATGCTATTTTATTTTAAATACAAGGAATTCAAAATTAAAAACAACATGTAATCATTAGTTTTTCTTCTCTTCATCCAGAAAAAGTCACAGTTTTATATATCTGGATCAATTTTTTTGCTCTTAATGAGGCTAGGTGTACAGTAGGAAACTGTTAAAGATCTTGTTGACAAATGGAAATTGCTAGGAATTAAAATTAGCCCACTTACACTAATCAATACTTAGGAGACATTGAGGCATACACATTCATTAGAAAATCATTACTGCACATAAAAGATGTATTTGAAGCACACTAATGTAAAACTTTAAAAGATGTTTATTACACATCTTAATAGGTGAAGAGTGATAAGGAAGGAGTCATTAGTGCAGTGTTTGTGAAGTGTGGTAAATGGACCATCGCAATTCTCTCTGGTCTATCACATTCTCTGCAGATGGAGCTGCTTCTGTTTGTGGAAGAGTGAGGGACAAAAGGGAAGAAGCAATTTTCTTTATCTATGTTTCCCAAATTTGAAATAGGAAATATGTAATTCTTCAGATTTGGATTCAGCCTTGTCATATTCTTAACAATCTCTACATTCTTAAAGTTTTCCCATGAACTAACTACAGCATTATATTGTTGAAGTTGTTTCACACAGGGCTCCATTATGTTGGTCTGAAGTTTTCACATCATTTACTTTTTGTTGCTTAAGAAATTACCAAATATTATTCTTATATTGGACATAAATCAATGGCTCAAAATGGTTTATTTAAAAGCTGTGGGGACAACATAATGTGAAAAATAAATTCAGAATAATCTTCATAGGAAATGAGTGCATATATAGGATGCACAGACCAAGTGCTGGCAAAACTTCAATTTCATAGAAGTAGCCATTAAATATAATCCTTTAAAAATAGAAAATTTAAGGCTGAACATATTAAAACTGGACTCTATTGGATAATTTCATTGTGTCTTAAAAATGTTTCCCAAAGAATAACATAAAACCACTAAAGGAGTGTATAACTTCCCATTAAATTTAAATGACTCCCCTAGAATAAAGTTGACATTTACACAACAAACATCGAAGAATGTTTTCTAGTTTGTAGATAGGCATGTACAAGGGCAGACCCAAACAAAACTGGAGTTACCTTCTTGAGGGCAAGCCCCTTGCAGTACAGGCTTTGCCCACTAGGTGAGTATTCTAGGAACCCATCTGTATCAGTGTACCAGCTGGCATTGTCAGAACCAGCATTTGGCTTCAGGGGATTTTTTCTTTTTGAAGACTCAACATGTTTGCCCATTTCATGATGGGTTATTTAGGAGCCCACCTGCCCACACTGAGCTGAATGTGAACAACAAATGACTAATTAGTCATTGCATGTGAGGAAAAGAACAAAATTATAGAGGTTTCATAAACATTTTTATTCCTTGGAGGAAAAAAAGGTTGAAAAGTCACATTTTTGCAGAGAAATGTATAAAGACAATTCTGAAGTTGCAAATAGTATATTACTTACAAATACCATAGTCACAAATACAGAAGTAGCTATTGGAAAACATTCTTTTCATAAATGCTATGTCAACAGTGTTAGATCAATGAAATATGTAAAAAATTTACTATTATATAAACATTTTATTTGCTTTATTTTTAGATGATAATACTGAAGTATACAGTATGTTTATTTGTATATGAATGCACAAAAAGCATATCTGCATATAAATGTACATGTGCATACAGCTATGTGCATATCTATATTTGAAGAAGTGTTTTATTAACAAAATTATCTGCATTATAAAGAAGAAGTTCATTGTATAACCTCTACAGTAAACAGGAAGAAAATAAATGATACAGTTGTATGAGTAGCAAGGGAGTGTTTAAATGTATAGGCAGGGCTTCTCAGTACCCAGTATTTTCCCCTTAGAATAATAAGAACACTCCACCTCACATAATTTGATAGTTATTTCCTTATTAATCAATTATTTGGCAATTCCTGGCTAAACATCTGCAAAGAGATGATAACATTCACTATCTTCATTTCCATATCTGATCTTATTTCACCAGTATTTCAATTTGGCTTTAGGTGCAGTATTGCTTCTGAAACAATTCTTATAAGGAAACCAATAACATGTATTCCTCTAAACCTGTCAGGACTTCTCTGGCACTTAAATATTTGAGTTCTCAATAGCATTTGAAAATACTCAGGCATTACCTCCTTAAATAACATTTATTTGTTCTTCTCTGAAAATCTTTCACCTCAACTTTCTTACTTTATTATCATATTTCAATACTTTTAATTTTTTAATTTAGCAATATTCTGTATTTTTAGAGAAACATCAACTAACCTGCTATTCCTTAAAACAGAAGTCTCATTGTTATTCACTAAAGTTAATCATTTTATCCTTTTTGAAATTACTTCACTAAACATTGGTTTCCATGATACAACATTACCTTCATTTTATCTTTTTATCTTTCGATATGTTCTGGCTTTTTTGTTGGTAAATGCATCATTCTCCACTCATCTGTTATATGTTTAAGTTCATCAAGATTTGTCTTAAATTATCACTCTTTTATTCTACTTGGACTCTCTAAGATATATCATCCAAGATCACAGCCTCGATTGTTACTTACATAAGATAGTAAAAAGTATCTAGCCCATACTTCATGTTCTGCTCCAGAATAATAGCTTCTTACATTTTTTAGGTGACAAATCATATCTCAAAATGAATCCATGGGTACCCCCGCCCCATACAGTCATTTTCCTTTATTTCTTATGACAGTGACAAGAACTACTATCTGTGTTATTATGATAATCTAAAAGGTACCCCATATATTTCCTCTTTCATATCCCAATATCTAATTTATCACTGTGCTCTATAATTTATGTCATAAATAGCCCTCACATTTTTGTTTTTTCTTCAATTCTGCTTCCTTCTTCACAGTTCAAACTATAAAATTCTCCTGCCAGGCTTACTATGGTAGCTACTTAACTCTGTCCTTATAGACATTCTTGCCCAGGCAAAGAACACTCTCCATACTACAGAGTAGTCATTTCAAACTGAATCTGTGTATACTACTGTTCTTTTTTTCCTGCTTAGCCCTTTTCTTCATTTATCTAATAGGTATTTATTGAGTGCCAGGTATGTGCAATCATTGTGTAGGCACAAAGAACACAGAGGTGAACACATTTAAAAAAATTCTCAACTTAGTAGAGTTTACATTCTGTAAAGAAAGACATCCAGTATCAAGCAAATATGTAAATATCAAATGAAATGACAGGTGACAGTATATGTTTTGAAAATGCTGAAGCAAAGTAGGTGGCAAAAGGGTAAGTAGTGATGCTATTACATTTCTGTAGGCTACTTTTGATGAAAATTTTGAGAAGAGTGACACGAAAGTGAAAAGACAACAAGGAAGAATGCCTCAGGCAAGAGGAAAGAAAATTAAGAATATAGTAGGAGTTTAAGTCATAGAGGGAGAGAAAAGGATGACAGAAGGGTTAAAAATCATGCAGGTATAGTTAGTTAGTGAGTTAGTTAGTTTTAAGGACAGTATTTCAACCCAATGCAGTGTGAAACCCTGATTGGTTGAGAATAGGGAGCAGCAATTTCTTGCTAATATTTTTTAAACAGTGTCTTTGACTCTTTATAGAGAAAAGATTATAGGAACATAAGAATAAAAGTGAAGAATAAGTGAAGAAGATTATAGGAACATAATAATAAAAGAATAAAACAGTGAAACAAGTTTGGAGGGTATACAATAATCCAACTGGAGAAGATACAAATGTGACATAGATTGGAGCCATGAAGGAGGTAAAACGGTGGGTGGATTCAGGATATACACATTTGACAGTAGAATGCACAGCATTACGGCTGTATTAGGTGTGTGCTATGGTTGAAGGAGAGAAGCCAAAGATAATTGTACAAATTTTTAAAGAGCAATCAGGTGAATTATTGTACAATTTCTTGAGATGAGAATAAAAACATATTTTGGGAAAGTTTCAATAATTTTTATATTAAAAATGTTAAGTTCGAATACTTAATAGACATGCAAGGGGAATTATTGAATTGCAACCATGCTTATCTGTATAGAGCTCAAGATTAAGGCTGAAATTAGAAGTCTAAATTTGGCAGTAAATATTAAATAATATTTCAAGTCATGGGACTAGATGTGATCTCACATAAAGTGCAAACAGACAGTGAATAAAGAAGATACCACAAGACCAATTTAGTAGGGGCAGCCAGGAGGCAAGAGGAAAGAAGACTTTAATGATTCCCTAATCATATGTGCCTATTGAATTAATATGTAAATAAATTACTTAGCATATAAATTGCAATCCACATGGAGTGCAATTTATATGCTTCCCTGCCTTTGTAAAGAAGAACAAGACTGTTTCTCAATTTTTTATTCCCTGCTTTAGTGAAAACCACCATTACAGATACAAGTTGGCAAACCGGGAACTTAAGACAATCCTTCGACATCACTCTCTATGACAAAGTGCTGAAAGTTTTCCTAAAGTAGAAATCTCTTCATAATACTCCTATCCACATTTGAACCCCTTATGTATAACTATTTGACAGAAACACTGAATATGTGTATCCATTTTCATGTAAAACGTAAGACATGTAATTGTCAGTTAGGATCTTGTAAGGCAAGAAACTATCTGGATGTGGAAATTTCCCTACAACTACAGCTATTTATAATTAAATTAGAACTGGATGCATTATCATAAGATGGAAATGACATTATTCCCATTACTGACATGAAGCTATTATTATTAACAATTTTATAATGTTTTGTGTTCCATTGCAATAAGTCACTTTTTCTTAGTGTATCTAAACATTACAGTCCATGTGTTTTCCAATGGTCTATTCAATGGCTTACAGATACCAAGAATTTGAGAAATGCTGCATTGAGTAACCTAAATGTATAAACCAACAATTTCAAATATACTCCAGTAGTTTGTACATAAAATATTACTTGTCTGTTCTCTTGGAATATACTTTTTGTTTTTGGAAAAAGTGCACAATGGTTGAGGAAGATTGGTAAATCTTTTTCAGGACCCAAAGCCATATGTACTTTTTATTTAATACTAAACACACTTGATTGACAATAAATAATAGATCACAGATGAATCAGAGATTATAGCAATATCTATTCCTGTTTTATCAAGACATATTTTTAACATAAATATACAAGTTATTCTAAAAGCTGTCAAAACCTCTTTCAAAATAATTTCTATGGCTCCTGGTTGATGTGGCTCAGTGGATTGAGTGCTGGCCTGCAAACCAAAGGCCAAAGGATCGCTGGTTTGAGTCCCAGTGAGGGCACATGCCTGGGTTGTAGGCCAGGTCCCCAGTAGGGGGCACATGTGAGGTAACCACACACTGATATTTGTCTCCCTCTCTTTCTCCCTCCTTTCCCCTAAAAGTAAATAAATAAAATCTTAATTTTTATGCAGTAATTTTCCCCCTCTTGTGAGAAAGAAGTTTGTTTTATTATTAGACATGAAAGGCACAGAGCTTATTTCCATAACATTAATAAAACTGAGAACAAGAAGTCAAAGAAAATATTCATGTGTATTTGGATTCAGAGTTTCTTCCTTCCTTAAAAACAATCACAAGAATGGTCATGGAAAATTTGCACATGAGTTTCTTTGACACCATGATATAATACATTAAGGTCATACCCACTTTTTAACTTCTAAACTGTTCTTGATTTAGCAATTAGGCTTGGAATTTCTTGAAAAAAAAACATGTCTTCAAATTTTTCTATTCTTAAGTCTGAGAAGAAAAATTGACAATAACTTGGGAGGAACTTATAAAATATTTAGAAGTTTATAGGACTTACTGTGAGATTTTTATGTGATAAGACAAATGGTGGGCATGTTAAACAGAAAGTGGCTACATCAGATTTTGTTTAATTTAGTAATAGGCCTGTTTAGTAAAACAGTATGAAAGGGAGTTTCTCAACATATGCAACAGGCTTACATCTCCCCCCCAAATGCTTCCTCAGGACAGAATCTTTCACTTCTGTTTTAGTGCCTTGATGACTCTGTCAGGCCTGCTTTTGATTAGGTTTACAAAGAGAAAAGCATATTACTTTGTCAGACACAAATTAAGAATAAAAGCAGAATTCAGTTTCTTGTATTTTTCCTTTCTAGAGGATCCTAGCCAGGCAGCTGCTAATTATTATGTTTCAAGGGTTAGAAACAGAGACACAAAGAAGGTCATTATGTCTGGCTCACTATGACTATCTCTTCACTAGAGTCTCATAGTTAAAATAGATGTTAGGTACAATATGACGTCTGTCTGGGGAAATTCTAGCCATTGTTCATATAAAGAGATTGACTTGTGGGACATCAATGTAACCTGGCAACCAAGGAGAGTGGACTGGAATGGGCATACATGAACAATGCGAGCCTCACTGTACTAGTCAGTGGGGGTGGTAGGCACTGTTGAGTAAGCATGTGTACTATGTGGCTATCTTATTCAACAATGACTGAGCAAGTAGAACAACAAATGTGTATCAAATTTTGCATTAAATGAGAAAATTCCTATGTGGAAACTATTGGATGATTCAGAAGGCAGCAGCTATGGACAACTGGTGATTGGCAGCTTCATCAGGACAATACGCCCCTTCATGCATCAAGTCTTGTGCAGACTGTTTTGGTGAAACATCAACTCACCCATGTGATTCATCCCCCACTGCCAAAAGCCTAAATCTGACATTCTGAGACTTCTGGTTTTTCCCAAAACTAAAATCACCTTTGAAATGGAAGAGAGTTCAGACTGTCAATGAGATTTAAGAAAATATGTATGATGGGGCTGCTGATGGTGATTGGGAGAACTGTGTGAGGTTCCAAGGTGCTTACTCTGAAGGGGACTCAGGTGTCATTATACTATGCACAGTGTTTCTTGTATCTTGTATCTTCTTCAGTAGATATCCCTATTTTTCATATAACATGGAAGGATACCATCCAGAGACACCTCATACATTGAGCTTCTTATACCTATTATGTTACTAACTATTACTCCTTTATTGGCTAATTTAGAATTACACTGAAATAATTACAAATAAGGCTCTATTTCTCAGTGACAATAGTTTTAAACTGAATTAGGCATCTAATCTGCTTACCATCACTTCTTGGCTTTAAAGTAATTTTTTAAAGCAACTTTAATTTCAGAAATGCTCTGTGAACTCTAAAACATTAAAAACAATGGCTACCACCAGCAAAATGACTTTTGGATAAGTAGATAATTATAGTTTTTCTAGGAACTAAATTAATTAGCTGCTGCCCTTTCCTAAGGAGAAAGCTTTGTACTTAGCACATTTCTCAGTAGATATTTATTTGACAGAAGAGGCATGACTAAGCAAATTAGTCTACTTGGGATCGTTTAACATGGTAATAATAAAATAGAACCATGCAATGATAGACTGATTTCTTCATGTTAGAAACAAACATGACTCTGACACTACAGAGCAATAGAATTTGAAAGGACACAATGCTTAAAACTCCTTTCAGGTTCATTTTAGTTTATTTGATGGAGGCAAAAACTTCAAAATTCATTCACAATGATATGAAAATTCAATTGTTAATAGGCACAAATGAAGCAACAATGATATTTTAAAAAGCAAAGATGTCAAGTCAAGGGAAGTACTTGGTAGCAGCCTTATTTCCTATACTTCAAAACCTTCACGAGTACATGAGGATTGGGTTGAGGAATTTTATACATGTTAAAAGAATACTTCCAGTCCCTATGTGATATGCATTCAGCAAACACACATATTATTTCAAAATAGCCTGGCTTAGAATTTCAGGATGGCATAGGTCTCTTAAAATATGATCATGAAATGGTAAAGCTGCCTCATTTTAGGACAGGGATTCTAGACTCTTAGAACCCTAACAACAGAGAGATTTCCGTAAAGACTTTCAGAGAAGTGAAACAATTTGACTTCTCACAAATTTCATAACAATACCTTATAAATGTGACTCTTCCCTGGCTGGCGTAGCTCAGTGGATTGAGCACAAATTGTGAACCAAAGTGTCGCAGGTTCGATTCCCAGTCAGGGTACATGCCTGGGCTGCAGGCCATGACCCCCAGCAACCGCACACTGATGTTTCTCTCTCGCTCTCTTTCTCCCTCCCTTTCCTCTCTAAAAAAATAAATAAATAAATAAAATATTTAAAAAAATAAATAAATGTGACTCTTCCATCTGTTTTTACAGAATCTGGTGTGACGTGTGTGTGTCACTCACTGGCTGTGTGAGCATAGGCAAATTACTATACTTCACTGTTCTCTTTTGTGGACAGATATAATGATGGTACCAATTTAACAGGGTCTAAGAATTCAATACATGCATACATACATACATACATACATGGACCTGGCTTAGAATCAATCTTAATCCATAGAAAGCACTTAAAAATACAAGTGTTGGCAAAAGTAGGCTTACAGTGGTAATATAAACAAATAATACAAGCATAAACTCTGTGTTTTGCTTACAACCATAAACCTTCTTTTGCCCATTTCTGTATGTAGCATACTATTGTTACTACTTCATTTGAATATATATGCATTTGTATTATACATATTCATATTCACTTGAATATGTATAATACAAATACCATATATAATATGTTGTTTATTATTTTAGAGGAAAAAACACTTGAAGCTTTTTTTTAAAAGATTTTATTTATTTATTTTTAGGAAGGGAAGGGAGGGAGAGAGAGAGAAACATCAATGTGTGGTTGCTGGGGGTTATGGCCTGCAACCCAGGAATGTACCCTGGCTGGGAATCGAACCTGGGACACTTTGGTTCCCAGCCCATGCTCAATCCACTGAGCTACACCAGCCAGGGCACACTTGAAATTATGTTTTTAATGATAGTCTTTGTTGTGTTTGGGGACAAATCTGGCACTGGTACCCTTTTTTTTATTTCCCTCAGTCTGTTTCTTGCCTAAGATGGAATCATTTATCTTAAAAAAAAAACAAACTCAAAAAATATATTTTCTAAAACTTTTAATAGTGAAATATGAGAGAATATGAACTAATACTTTGTGAAACACCTATGATCTAGGGCCTAAGTATACCTGATTTAGATATGGAAGTGCCATGAATCTATAGATGAACCTATAGAATTTTCTTCCTCCTTTGTTGGAATTTCTCCCTCAGATCTAAGATACACCAGCTGAAACTTTGCTTCCCAGTCTATTTACTCTCACCAAGTTCTTTGCCTTCTTTGTCATGCAAACCTTTATGTAGCTATAGTTAATCAGACTCCTTTGCAAACAGCATTCCAGCAATTTACTAGTTTCTATTTGAATTCCAAAATATATTGCTTACATCTTTACCAATTTGAGTCTAGAAATTAGGGCTCTTGATAATGCATTTTTTTCATTATAATGTTATCTTCATAGTATTGGCCTGGGGAGATGCAACATATTTTGCTCATCTAGACCCAAGGGGAAAAATAAACAATATAGTGCATGTCAGTAATATCATATCAAATTTCATAACTTAACCTGGAATCTCTTTACTAAAACCATTGCCATTATTCAATTGATTCACACTACATTTAAAAAACAAACCTAATGTCTAAGTAATAAATTTTGTGCATTTATTACATTATTAAAATTAAGGTAATTGCTGGATTAAATTAGCTAAAAAGCTCTTAAATTACAATATAAAATCAATTCATGGATGACACATGCCAAAAGGGTTAGCATAATACTGAAATTATATTATTTTGATTTTATTAAGAACTAATCATTTTATACCATGTTATAGAACTATGGTCTACATAAACAATTATGTAGATTAAAAAGGTAATATTTTAAGAAAAGTTACTTTACATCTCTTTCTTTAGTTAAAAGTTATTAAAACAATATCCTGCTGGATAGCTCTGCTATCTGTGTACATTTTAGTACATTTCAAATCTTTTAATTTGAAATAGTGAGAATATTTTGAAAAGCATGTTTAATTTCCAAAGTAAATTCTTTAAAATACCATTAGGACTGCACTCACTTTAATTTTCCACCTTATTTGTAAATTATTATGCTGTGCTTTATTTTATCACTTCTCTTATATCAAAATAATTTGAGCTTTTATAAGGCTAATCAATTTAGGAAATTTTAAAATAAAGAAAACAAAATTCATCTGGATTTGAAATGAACATAATGGTAAGGATAGGATGATGAAGAGAAATTAGAAGAAAGGCAAAATACAATCTTTTCAAAATCTTGTCATAAAGACAACAGTTGTGGTTTTTATCCTAACAATAATAGGAAGCCAATGAAAATACTTAAGAAATGAGTTGCTTTGTTCAAAATTGTTTTTTAAATTATTACTATTATATGCCAATTGTTGATTAGAAGAATCCAAAAAGATAAACAGTCTTTATATCTTTTTACTCTTACAACTCAGATGAAAAAGTGGCAATAATTGAAGGGTAACAAGCTATTGATATTGGTACACATTCAAAATTTTTATTGAGTGCTTCTGTTCCAGATCCTGTCTTGATTACTTGAAAGTGAGATGAATATGATAAATAGTGTCCATGCTCATAATGCTCACATTCTAGTGCTCCAAAAAAGTCAGTATGAAACAGAGCAGTCAATTCTATTTTCTAACATACACACACACGTAGAAAATCTATACATTTTCTGCAACATATATTCAACATTATATATATAGAGAGAGAGAGAGAAATCAAGTGTAGCACCTTTGTATCCTCATATATGATAATGAGTTTGGTACATTTGAAAAACAGTAATTGAGAATAGTATCCAAGTATTAAGTAGTTAAAAATGAGGTGTGTATAGTTTAAAGAAAGTGAAAAATTCAGTAGAATATGAGTATGAAAGGGGTAATAGATGTAGTGGTAATACTTGAAGAAAAAAGTTAGTAGGATAATGTGATGTCAATAATTTGTAGGTTTTTGAGTGAAATAGATGAGCTAGGATATAGAAGCTACCAAATGTCTACACAACTCAAGGAATGAATTCTCAACTTTCAAATCTATAGAGGGTTCTATACACATAATTATTCATATAACTTTTTTAATTGACACTTTTGAAATCACTGTAAATATACATACACTTTTAAGATATACTACAGAGAGATATTTTGTATACTTTACCCCATTTCTCATCAATGGTAATATTGTAAAACTACTGTATACCACAACCATGATATTCATATTATATATCCACAAATCTTATTTGGAATTCACCAGTTTTACATGGAGCCCTCTGTTAGAGTCAGTTTGTGAGTTTAATTAGCTTTCTACAACATTATCACATGTGCAGGTCTGTGCATCCAACATTGCAGGCCAGGTAGTTACAGGGCCTTCACCACAAGGAGAGCTCATTCTCTTAGGACACCACCTTGCCCTAGCCCCAGGTCATGGCAATCTCTCATATGTTCTCTCTAAAATTTTGTCTTTTCAAAATGTTATATTAAGCAGTAATACAATATGTAACTTTTGTGGATTGGCTATTTTTTATACTCAACAAAATTCCCCAGTAATTAATCTAAATAGTTGTTGTATACCAATAATTTTGCTAAGTAGTATTCATAATCCTTATGAATCACATTTTGTTTAATCATTCACCATTAATTATTTGTATATAACAATTTTGTTAGTAAATAATATGTTATTATTTCCTTTTCTATTATACTAATTACAGTACTTATTTTCAATGTTTTAATGCACTGGCCTAAATATTCAGAATAGTATCGAGTGTCATTATATAATATCAAGTATTAAAAGCAAGCATTCTTATGTTGTACTTAGAGAAAGAGTTTTAATAATTTGCCATTAAGCAGGATTTTTGTGTAGGTTTTTGGTAGGTACTCTGTATTATACCAAAGGAGCCACTTTTTTTCCTAGTATAAACAGCTTTTTGTCATTGTTGTCATGATTTCATACTCAGATATATTTAGTGCTTTCCTTCATCTATGGGGATGATCACATGATTTACCTCTTCTTTTTCGGTTGGTATGTTTAATCATCTTGATTGATTTCCTATCACCCTTGCATTCCTGGAATAAATGTCACCTAGTGATGATATAATATACTTTTGATATTTCTCTGGTTTGATTTGCTATCTTGTTTTTAGAAGTTTTACACATTTTCATAGTTTTTTATCATTTTGTGAAGTCCTTGTGATTATCAATGATATGCAGGTTTATATAACAAGTTGGAAACGATTTTCTTTTTATTCTCTGGATGACTTTATGTAATTGATGTTATTTCTAATATATTTGGAAGAATTCACCACCAAAATGGTTTAAGCCTGGCATTTTCATTGTGAGAAGATTTTAATAATCAATTCAATTTTGAAAAGCAACATGGTAGAATTTAGATGTTTTTCTTTTTAAATTAGATATTATTGTTGTTATATTTGTTATATATACATATATTTACAAACACAATGCTTTACTATTTCCAGTTTGTACATAAGTATGTATTTATATGTATCACATTTTCAGGATTTGTCTATCACTTCTAGTTGTATTTTTAAAAGGGGTTATCCTTGGCCTTCAGACTATAAATTTTAGAAACCTTATGTACTTTCTTCCTCTCAAAAATCAAAACTTGTTGTAATTTTTATTAGAGTTGTGCTTACTGTATAGATCAATTTTGGGGGTGATTGCTATAGTGTTATGAAATATTTATATCTTAAACTATTCTCAGTAATTTAGTTTTCAGTGTACATATCTGTATACTATTTATAGGTTCCTTCCTATGCATTTAATTTATTAATGTTATTTTATACAATATTTTTAAATTTCATCTTATGTTATTGCTTTTCTACATGTATACAAATTACTGTATTTTAACCTTGTATAATATTTACTTTGTGAACTTTCTCATGAATTTTAATAGTTTTTGTATATTCTTTTAAGTTTTCTGTATATAGATATCTGTGGTCTACAGTAGAAGCAGACAGCTCACCCTTCAACCTGTGTGTCTCATAAGTCCCTCGCCCAGCTCCACCAGATCGTGGAGTACATTTTCTTTTCAGATTGTTGTAGTTTAACAAGGATTTTTACCACTACAAAAAGTAGTGGTAAATTACTCTGATTCCAGCATTTTATAAAAGTCTACTCACTGTGTAACACATTGCCCTAAAGCTACTGTTACATAAAAATTTTCACCTAAGTACCAGTTTTACTATTAGTTATCTATTGTCATAGTAATATTACCTAAAATACACCACAAAATATCAGTGGAATATCTTATTTAGTGTTTTTTTTCAGTGCTTTTGGTTCTGAGTATTGACTGTGGGATCTGGCTAATTTGATATATTACAAATATTTCAATCTCAGGCCAAGGGATATTGACTACTTTGAATATGTTCTGATCTTGATGTGTGTCAGATACTCTCTAAAGGGATTTGGGAACTGCCTTGAGAAGACTATCTTTCTGTTTGATATTGGATACATTTCCAAGTTCGACTCTCAAATTTTGCAAAACCACCAAAATCTGGACTGCTTGTTTTTTTTTAACATTAGTAGTGGCACTCCTAATGGGCAAAGCTCAGATTCTTAGCTCCCTGCCAATATCTAAATCAGCAGATACCCCTAGAGAAAAAATCAGCTACAGAAAATCTGCTCCACGGTTCTCCTGTCTCTGGACTCTTGTGTCTTCTAGCCCCTCATTGCTTCATTAATGTCTTTTCAGTGGCTCATTGAAGTCTTTTATTAGTTTTTGTTTATTTTTTTAAATAAGATTTTATTTACTTACTTTTAAAGAGAAGGGAAAGGAGGGAGAAAGAAAGGGAGAGAAACATCGATCTGTCTACAGCCATACCACCCTGAACATGCCTGATCTCGTTTGATCTTAGAAGCAAAGCAGGCTCGGGCCTGGTTAGTACTTGGGTGGGAGAAACATCTATCTGTTGACTCTTCCTAGCCCCAGACAGGTACCTGGCCTGCAACCCAGGCATGTGCCATGACTGGGAATCATCAGCAACCTTTTGGTCACAGGTCAATGCTCAATCCACTGAGCCACATGAGCCAGGGAAGTTTTTGTTTCTCAATCTACCTTTTCTGTTTGATTTTAGCAATAGCTACTCCTTCCTTTCTGGAGGTGGGAATCCCACAGTTGTTTTTCAAATAAATTAAATACTAGTGTTATTTTTGAAATCCTTTTAGAAATCTGATATTTTTTTATTCTATTAGATATCCTCACTTTAGAAACTTTTGGGGTCTTTCCCTTTTTTGTTGAGAGACAATTTTCCACAGCTTCTCAGCATACCTTGCATAAGCTTTTAGTCAATCTCTCTTTTCAAGGATGTTTCTTCAATGAATAGCCTGAAATGATAGAGATAAAGTCCCCTCCCTTCCAGGGCATAGGACAGACCTACTTGGTGGCTAGTAATAAAAATAATGTCTCATCTTGGGGTAAATGTTGGGCAGGTTTACTAGTGTGGATGAAAAACAGGAGACATACTAAACCAGAAGAGCTCAGAGGAGGCCTGTGTGGTGGGCCTTACATATTCAGAAACCTAAAGTGGCCACATGAGTGTGATCTGAAATTAAAACTTCCTAAATAAAAGCGAGTCACAGCTGGTAGTCATGTCCTAGGCCAGTATCTTCCTTGACACAGGTCAGTCTTTAACTTAACTGAGCCTATCTATTGCTCTTTTGCATCTAGGATATTATAATATTCATTTGAGATGTCAAGAATAACCTCTTTTTCCATCCCCCTCAGTGCATAATCTCCCACCAGAACAGAGACCACATAAACCCTCATTGTTACTTGTCCCCCATATACCATCTCTGTGTGCTGTAAATGTTAATTGTTAACTATCCTGTACTTACTAATGTGAAAGGAATACATCTATCCCTTTTACACTTTATCCAGTCTCACAGATTCTCTGCTTTACTTTCTCCCGCCTCCCTAATCTACCACCAATGGAGTTCATGTAACTCTTTCTCCTTTGATTCTAATGTATAAAATGAGGAGCAAAACTACAGTTCTCTGGAGCATTTTCTCAGTCTATTGAGATTTTGCTTCCCAGTAATTCTCATCAGTTTGGCTCAAATAAACTCCAAAATTCTTACAGGTTTGAGTGGTTCTTATGTCGACACTAGTTTCCTAAAATCTGGGTTCTTTGCTGTGAGGGAGACTCACTGTGTGTATAAAATTCATCTACATGGGAACTGTCGTGCCACATATAAATTTCAAGCTACCTATTGTGTCATTAGTAATAAAGTTTTTTTTCTCTGACCCTAAGTATTGTATTTTCTTCCAGCATCCATAAAACTGGAACATGATAAATTGTTAGCTGCAAGAAGAGTAAGATCTCAGAGCCCCTACTGTTCTTTTTTTAAAAATTTTATTTTAATCATTGTTCAAGTACAGTTTTCTCCCTTTTACTCCCATTCCAGCCCACCCACCCAACCCTCCCTACTTCCCTCCCATTACCACCCACTGCTAGTTTTTGTCCATGTGTCCTTTAAATTTGTTCCTGTAAACCCTTCCCATTCCCCCCTGAAATTCCCTCTTCTCTCCCCTCTGGTCACTGTCAGTCTGTCCCCTATTTCAGTGTCTTTGGTTATATTTTGCTTGTTTCTTTGTTTTGTGGTTTAGGTTCCTGTTAAAGGTGATATCATGTGGTATTTGTCTTTCACTGCCTGGTTTGTTTTGCTTAGCATAATACTTTCCAGCTCCATCCATGCTGTTGCAAAGGGTAGGAGCTCCTTCTTTCTTTCTGCTGCATAGAATTCCATTGTGTAAATGTACCATAGTTTTTTGATCCATTCATTTACTGATGGGCATCTAGGTTGCTTCCAGCACCTAGCTATTGTAAATTGTGCTGCTATGAACATCGGGGTGCAAAGGTTCTTTTGTATTGGTGTTTTAGTGTTCTTAGGATAGAGTCCCAGCAGTGGAATCGCAGGGTCAAAAGGCAGATCCATTTTTAGTTTTCTGAGGAAGTTCCATACTGTTTTCCGTAGTGGTTGCACCAGTCTGCAGTCCCACCAACAGTGCACTAGGGTCCCCTTTTCTCCACAACCTCTCCAACACTTGTTGTTTGTTGCTTTGTTTATGATGGCCATTCTGACTGGTGTGAAGTGGTATCTCATTGTGGTTTTAATCTGCATCTCTCTGATAGCTAGCGATATTGAACATCGTTTCATGTGTCTTTGGATTTTCTGTATGTCCTCCTTCGAGAAGTGTCTGTTCAAGTCCTTTGCCCATTTTTTAATTGGGTTAGTTGTCTTCTTAGAGTGGAGTCGTGTAAGTTCTTTATATATTTTTGAGATTAAACCCTTGTCTTAGGTATCATTGGCAAATATGTTTTCCCATACAGTTGGTTCTCTTTTTATTTTGATACTGTTTTCTTTAGCTGTGCAGAAGCTTTTTATTTTGATGATGTCCCATTTGTTTATTCTTTTCTTTATGTCCCTTGCCCTAGGAGACATGTCAGTAAAAATGTTTCTGCATGAAACATCTGAGATTTTCCTGCCTGCGTTCTCTTCTAGGACTTTAATGGTGTCACAGTTTATATTTAAGTCTTTTATCCACCTTGAATTTATTTTTGTATAAGGTGTAAGTTGGTCCTCGAGTTTCATTTTTTTGCACGTAGCTGTCCAGTTCTCCCAACACCATTTGTTGAAGAGGCTATTTTTATTCCATTTTATGTTGCTCCTTCCTTTGTCAAATATTATTTGACCATAGAGACTTGGGTTTATTTCTGGGCTCTCTGTTCTGTTCCATTGGTCCATGTGCCTGTTTTTATGCCAGTACCAGGCTGTTTTGATTACAGTGGCCTTGTAGTATAGTTTAGTGTCAGGTATTGTGATCCTTCCTACTTTACTCTTTTTTCTCAAAAGCAGCAGCTTTTCAAACCCCCTACTGTTCTTGATATCAGTGTAACACTTTACTACATATATATGCATCCATTTGTATTTTACATATATATTAAAATTTAAATAAAGGATATCATTTGCATGTCAATATTGTCAGTTTGACAGATGTCTAATTACATCTTGTTGCTTAAACATTACCCAAATTACAAATGAGGTTGAGCAACACTTTATATATTTAATCACTTTTCAGTTTGGTTCATCTTTAAGTTGCCTATATATATATATATATTGCCCATTTTTATTTCATTTCACTTTTCTTTTTAAAAATTTATTATAGGAATTAGTTTTTGTCAATAATAATGAAACTGAAAACTATTTCTTTGTTAGTAATATGTTTTACAAATATCACTCCCAATATATTGCATTTAATTATCTTTATGGTTTTACTTTAAAAAATGTATATATTGAATTTACTAAGTGCTTTATCAGATTATAAATTTATCAGTATGTTATTTATTTTTTGAATTTATCAAGATATATTTATTTTTGTGGTTTGTTCTTTTTGTAACATTTAAGCAGCTTGTGCTTACTTAATATTTTATTCTATTTTTAATTTTAAAATATCAACTATTTAATTTTTAACTAAGAATCTTTAAAAGGAAATTTATTTTATATAATTTCTTTCCATATTGCAGCAACTGGGTAACTTTGATGTTTTAAGTATGTATTTGAAAAAATATGCAGATTAAATAAACAGTTGGATAGTCAATTGTTCAAACCACTGCTATTATGTACTAGGTCTTCAAAATTATTTTGTTTTCTTTCTGGATTCCCTATTCTATTCATACACTCTGCCTACATCAACATACAGCTTCTCAGTTTCTATGGCTATAAAATATGGCTTAATATCTTATATATTTCTATGAGTAAATATTTCTCTTTTCTAATATAGCATCTTCTTCATAAATTTATTAGCTACTGGTTGCTCTACTTTTTTAATTTTTTTATTTTTCTGAACATGTTGCCAAGTTATCAAAAAGTATCATAATTTTAATTCAAAACATCATATACAGTGATGCGGACTCTGGCCATCAGTGTCTGCGGTGTTGTGGATGAGACAAAACAAATTCACACAGACTATTCTAGTCCTGTGGAGAAAAAATGGATGGCTCTGCTACTCTCTCAAGGGGAGGATACCTTGACCACTGTCTCAAGGGGAGAGTGCCTCCACCCTTGCCTTGACAAGCTTTTATTGGCCTTCTAATAGCATACATCAAAGAAGGTTCTCATTCATTATGCTCAGGTTTGCTTTAGGTATTACTTTTACAGATAACAAAGGAAAGGATGTTACTGATTACTTCTTACAGGTTAACAAGGAAAAAATGTTGCAAATGCAAGGGGATGATGAGAGTGGTGTTGTTATAATCTGTCCTTGGGAGAATTAGCACAGACTTCAGGAAGTTACTTTAAAGATAGGCAGTAAGCATTTGCTGCCTCAGTGGGGTGAGGGAATTGTAGCAAAAGCAAGCCTCAAAGCAGGCTAGGTATAATGCAGGCCTAGTTTCCCACAGGAAAGCTGATACATGGGTTTGGCTTCCTGTGTGCAGATGTGTGCCTATCGGCTTTCCAATTGGGCTGCGCTATATTTGCCATTCCATGCAGACAGGTTCCCTATAATACAGGGGTGAACAAAAGTAGGTTTACAGCTGTTTATATGGAAAAAGACATGAAGATTATGAGCATTACAATGGCTTTATTAACTCAACAAGATGTCACGATGGCACAGGGCACGTAGGTACCATCTTGTAAGTGCCATTGTTACATTCTGTGAGTTAATAAAGCTACTGTATAATCATAACCTGCATGCCTTTTTTCCTTACAAACACATTGTAAATCTAATTTTTCCCACCTTTGTATGAATACCCACACACACATATATGTTCTGTCATATATGTATGGAAATAAGCTATTGACCATATAGCTTTTTCTCCCAGCCATGAACATGGTATATTGACTGCTCTTTTATTAATTTTTTCATTTAAGATAATTTCCTTTAATTATAAAAGGTTTAGAACAGTGAGTAACTTTACATTGCTGGGAAACTATGAAGAGTATTGTTAATGCTTTACGATTATTGCTTTGTACGATGCTCTAAAACTTACATATGTCATTTATGCATTCTTTTATTATGAAAAAGCACACACAAATTGTTAATAGAGCTGAGAATGGTGGACACTGTGGGAACTGTAATCTTTCTCTCTAGAAATAAATCATTTAAATTATTTGATCTTTTACAATGGGCATACAATGTGTTTGAGTTTGAAAAACATAAAGACTAAAGAGAGAAATGGCCTTGTCAATAAATTTTTAGAATTTTTCCATAAAATTCTTACTAATTTTTATTAAGTCCAAGAATCTTATAGTTTAATTGCCAATGATAACAGAATATTTTTAAATCAATTACTTGTTTGCTTATCACTAGAGTGCAAGTATACTTTTAATTGTGCTTGTTGATTGTACATCCAGAACAGTGGCCAATCTGTATAATCTAATACATAAAAAATTTTTGGAATTTTATATAAATAATTATATTACTAAAAATATATATTTATTACATTTTATTTATTTATTTATTAATTCATTCTAGTCATTCACTCAGAATTCAAATGTAATTTTTTTCCATTACACTGAATAATGCTGAGTGAAATACATTATACATCTTAAAGAAATAGGACATTTTCCTTATACCTATTTTTGCAAGTAGACTTAATACCCCTTATATAAGATATAAACAATGTTTTAATTTTGGATAAGTATTTAATTTAAAAAAAAGAAATCTAAGTTTTTTGTGTTTATTCTCCCCTTCCACATTCTGAAGGTATTATTCCATGTTTTCTAGAATTTATTACTACTGATAAAAACTCTAGTGTCAGTCTCATTTCTTTTACAATTGTGTAAACATTTTTTTTCTGGTATTTTTTGGATTTTCTTTTTGTCTTTACGCTTTGTCATTTCATGGCTAGTTGAAGGTCCATTGTCGTCTTACCTAAAGACTCATGTCTTTCTTCAACACTGCAACATTTCAGTCACATCTAATCATGTTGTTTCCCCTACTATTCTCTTCCTTTATGACACTCTTATTAGATGTACAACAACACTTCTCATTTCCTATTATGAATCTTTTAACCTATCTTTTTAATTTTTACCACTTCAATTCTGTTTGCATTTTGAGTTTCACTTAAATTTACCTTCCAGATTTTAACCTAAAAGCCTGATCTGTTATTCAATGTTATATTTGTTATTAATTTGAATGGTTATGTTGATTTTTAGGAGTTCTATTTGATTTTTTCCAACTATTTCCATTTATTTTTGTTCATATTCCAAGTCCTTAACTCATCTTGTATGCGTTTAATCATTTTAAATATACTTATTTCAGATTATTTTTGTTTTCTTTATCTGAGGATCTTTGTGTTTATTGGTTATTTGGACTCTCACATGGGATTTCTCCCTTTTTGTTTAATAAGTGTTTTAATTGCAATGCCATTTTTAGTGGTGATTCTTTGTCTGTGGGAGTTTCATATGCCTCAGTTACAAAAGTAGTCTTGATGCAGGATTTCTGACATTTCTTTGTGGACCTTATAGATTTCTATGAAACTGTTCAATTCTGTATGTTTATTTCCTGATTTTGTGTTTTCTCACTTTTCAGATATTTATACTTTATAACCCTCAAGCTGAAGCAGCCCAGGAATAAGATTTCAGGTCTTCATAGATGGCTTTAATTCCCCCTTCCAACAGACAGAGCAACAGATAGACAATTCTAAACTCCTCATCACCCACCCAATGTCTGTGTCATCCATCCTAGGGTGCTTGTCAGAACCCCAGCCTCAGCAATTAGGAAATATATCTGGAACTAGAATACACATGGGTGCCCCATCTCAATTTTTATTTAATTCTCTGCTTTCAATTTTTCACTACTTACCTGTATAATGTCAAGTACAGTTATATATATATTTTAAAATAATTATATGGGAAGCTAAGAAAGAAGGAATTCCTACTTTTGTGACAGCATGGATGGAACTGGAGACTATTGTGCTAAGTGAAATAAGCAAGTAGGCGAAAGACAAATGCCATGTGGAATCTAATGAGGAAATAGGGGGAATTCTAAGGGGAATCTAATGAACAAAATAGAACCAGAGGTATAGAATCACAGAATAGACAGATTGCTGTAAGTGGGGAAGGAGAGGGCAGAACTGACTGCAAGAAAGTGAAGGGATTGGTCAAAGAACATATATGAAGGACCCATGGACTGCTTATGGAAGTGAGAGATGAGCTGGGTGGAGGGGGGTGAAGGGGCAAAAAGTGGGGCAACTGTTACAGCATAAACAATAAAATATTAAAACAAAATATATGGGTGCTGATATCAGGTGGGAAGCAGGGAAGGTAATTCCACAGGAGCTTAGTTTTTCATATTACCAGAAGCCTCCAAAAGTCATATTTGTATGTAAATCTGTAAGTTTCATATTTATTTGGACAAAGCTCTTAAAACATATTAGTGTCCAAAATTTGAGTATCCTTAATAATAGTTAATAGAATAAAGCATTTAGAGCAGAAACCATTTAAAATATTTCACTATATTTTAAACATATGCATAACTAAATAGTAATTGTTAAATTAAAATACATGTAAATCTATGTTCTGAAATAAAATTTTCTATAAGAAATGTAGAAGAGGAAATTTCTTAATATTCTTCTTTTTTAATTTTTTTTATTTATTTTTATTTTTTTTATTTCAATCATTGTTCAAGTACAGTTTTCTCCCCCATACTCCCGTTCCAGCCCCTCCACCCAACCCTCTTAATATTCTTCTTAAATTTTTTTCCTTCATGTCTATCATAAGTTCTTCCTTAATTAAAAGGATTTATAATACTTTAACATAAAAACATACTGTGATTATTTGCAAATGGTGAATGTACTTTTCTTCACTCGAAGTAATTCAGTAAAATATTTAAGATATTTAAGTTGGCAATGCCTCAAGTAAAACAGTGACTAAGTAATCTGGCAAAATTGTTCTGGGTACTAGAAAAATACATTTTTATTTATTATAAAGACAAATTCTAACTGACCATTTGAAAGCAACAAGTTTTTCCTTTAAAAAGTATTTCATTCCTTCAAGGCGATATAAACTGTTGCATATATATTTTCAGGATAGATTAAGGGAAATATTGTTAATTGAAATATTTTTTACTGTATTTCTTACCTATCCTATCAAGTAGACCCCTGGCCTGAATTGCAACCAAGTAATAATTAATGGCACACCAGTGGATTTACATAGGGCAGGCAGTAATAAAGAAAAGTGATAAGTTCTCATTTTGAAAGAATTTGACCTTTTATGAAATCTGTAAAAAAAAAAAAGGAGTTAACTCTCTGGCAGATTTCACAGGCCTCAATTAAGAAAGGTTGTAATTATTATTACAAGAGCAAACTGAGTCAATTTGGCTTCTGGAACTAGCATTCCACTATCCTTAGCAACCCTCTCAGTCTCCTGTTAAAGTCCTGAGCTGAGGCTCTCTGTAACACTCTTGGCATTGGATTTAGTTTATAAAGAGAAATGAGTTATAGCCATCTTTAGAGAGACAAATTACATTGTAACATTCTGAAATAGTCTATGACTAGAAAGAAAATGGGGGGAAAACCCTTAGACCTCTTAATATCTTCCACTATTTTTATAAATATAGTGATGAAAAGGAACTAAGGAGACAATAACCACTGTAATTATAAAATATATTTCCATTATCTGTGCTGGAAACCAAATCTCTTAAGAAAAAAATAACTTCCATCTATTCTATACATTTTTTACTACATACTCCCCCACAAACTAAACACACACATTTTTGAAAAGAATAAAAACATTATAAGGAAAAAACTTTTTATATTTGAGTGAACAGTGTTGATTTCTAGCACTGATTAAACTATGATTTAAATTAACATGGTTGTTTTAATAGGCTTCACATGAAATCCAGTCTAATTTCTTATTTTTTTCAACTGGCATAATTTAGTAGATTATGACCAACAATTTATTTCACGTTTTAGTGTTTAACCTAGTGGAAAAAGTATTGCTAATTTTTATTACTACTGTAGCTAGTTAAAAACAACTGTCTTCAATCAAAGACCAGCTCTTCATTAAAGCAGTGATTCTCAGAAATTTGCATCATGCAGAGGCTTGTTAAACCAGAGGTTGCTTGTCCCAGCTCCAGAGTTTCTGATTCCATAGTTACAGGTTGGAGCAAGAGAATTTACGTCCTTAACAAGTCCCCTGGTGATGTTCTTGCTGCTGGTCCTGCAGTGACAATTTGAGAACCACTACTGTAAAGAATAATCGTTCTCATACTTATTTCTGGGGAAAAAATTACTTTGGGAAACTGTGAAATACTATACGGTCTCTTGGTCTGCTGTGTAGACATTCCGATTCAATAGGATCCTGAAGAATTAAACCTATAATTTAAGTCTTTCTAAGTACTAGGGGACAAGTCGTGTGTACATCCATTTGTTGTTTAGTTAGCTAATAGTCATCTAGTTTCAACCATGCACCAAGGACCATTCCAGGTCTCAGGGATATCATGGATCAATAGAATAGATCTGAACCCTTATATTCTAGCATGTTAAGTGGGGTGGACAAGGAGACCTTTATTGCTTGTAATAACAAAATGTTATAAGCCCTACATGTTCCTAAAATAGCTCTATATGCACTAGAATGTCACGTAGTAATGAAGTTCTATAGCTACATGCACTGATATGGAAAGATCAGGGCATATTGTTGAGTGGGGAAAGCAAGTTACAAATCAGCACAAAAAGAATGATACAATATGTGTGAAATCACAAAGTTAAAACGAAACTATGTATTTTTATGAATACATTTATATATACATAAAGAATATGAGAAATGTATATAAAAATAATAACAAGGATGGGAACCAGTATTAAAAATATTCTTTAGTTCTTTTATTTTAAGAAAATATCCATATACTTTAATAAAATTAAAATATTATGCAGTAGTAGATGAGACAATAGAAAATTGGACAAAGTGCTCTTCCCCATAAAAGAATGAAAATGACAAAATAAAATTACTAAATCTTAACCATATTAGTCACCAAGGAAATGCATATTAAAATATCCACAACATACTCATTAAGGCATAATATGAATGCAAGAACGAAAATTGTACAAGCTTTGCCTGCCTGGTTAGGAAATGATTACACAGGAAAGGTCAGACCTGGATTTCTAACCAGATATGAAAAAGTCCTCTGTACTCACTATCCAGAAACAGATCAAAAGAAATGATTTAAACAAGTCTACCACCTTCAGAGACATCATGCTCACAAGGATTTAGTCTCAAAACCAGCTGCTTACATTTTCCAGCACCTTCTTTTGACCCAGATTTGTTCTTCTAGTCTCCCACCATCTAGCTTTTCTACCATATCAGCTTGATGAGAAATCTTTTCCAACTGCTAACATGTAACTTTTCCCTAATGGTTTTAATTCTGTCCCTCATCTTATTATTTGGTAAAGAATTCTCTTTTTGACATGACTTATAGGAGGCAATAAATGTAACACAACTCTTCTCATTCCCTTTCTATTTGAATCTACTTATAATTAAGATGCAGAGGCAGGTACATAGCATTACAAAAACTGATAAATTCGATGACACTAATTAGAAAATTTTAGATCTGTCACCAAAGATGTTTGCTAATATTTTACCCCAAGTGAGATTTATGCTGCTAGACACTGCAACAGGTAGAAATTGCACTGAAGGCAACAGAGCTAGTTATACTGAATGTATTGTGCAGCCAAAGAGAAGACCACAGTGCAAACTCCTGTGAACAGGCCAGCCACTGGAAAGATAAATCTGGATTAGCTGAGCTTAGAAGGCTGTTCCTTTTCTCAAATTTGCCAATCTGGTAAGATTCTTCTCCTACTTAGCGTGAATTAGGAAAGAAAAGCTGAAAGATATACCTTATAGCATGATGTCGTGGTTTGCAAACTTCAAGGAGCATCAAAATTGTCTGGAGAGTTTGTTAAAACACAGACTGCTGGACTCCAGCACCAAAGGTTCTGATTCCGCAGGTCCGGAGTGGAGCTGAAGGAGGTCTTAGAAGCTCACAGGTGATGCTGCTGCTGCTGCCAGTATGTGATCAAAGCTGAAGAACCACATTGATGGTGCATTAGAATCATCTGGAAGATCTTTTAGAAAATACAGATGCATCAGCTCTACCCAACCAATTACATCTCAGTCTTTGAAGGTGGGGCCCTAGTCATTGGGATTTGATATATTCCCCCTAGGGAAATCTTTGGGTTGGCCAAAAAGTCATTTGTCCTTTTTTTCCTGTAAAATAAAAGATACATTTATAATTTTCATCAATAACTTTATCGATTTGGGTATTTCAGGTATATCAGCTATCTCCCACAGGGTATAACGTTGATTATTTTCAATTAACGTCTTGATTTGATCGCTATCAACTTCAACTGGTTTACCCAACCATGGAGGATCATCCAGCGAGAAGCCTCCAGCAAGAGACTTCGAAAACCACTTGGGACACATTTGATCAGTCACAGCACCTTTTCCATACACTACACAAATCTTTTTTTTTTTTTTTTTGCATTTCAGTTGTGTTTTTACCTTTCTTGAAATAATAAAGCATAATATGCTAAAGATGTTACTTTTATTTCCTTCCATCTTCAATATTAAAATGGCTACACAAAACTTCACCAGTTTTGTTTTTGATTCATAATTGTTCTGAATAAAGTTAAAGACAACTAAGCGCTATTAGAGCCATTTTACTGAAGAAAAAAAAATAAAGCAAACATTTTGGCCAACCCAACAATATTTAAGTATAGTTAACCATTGCATTTAGCAGTAGTGCTTTATATAAAAGTCACAGGACAGAGAAATTTGGTTTCTCCTAATCTGTCTCTTAATTTTCTCCCAAATTTTAAACTCATAAAACTTAGATACTGGAAATAGGTGTTTCTAAAGATTCAGAGAAGAAAACAAGTTTGTATTCATAGCTTTTTTGGTATACATACAAGAATGTGTATACTTTGGGGGCCTTGCATAGTGCCGATTACATTTTCCTTCTTTTAAATAAGAAAATGTTATCATATTTACATAGAAAATAAATTTACATTTATACTAATATTTCAACTGTTCATTTTTAAATTAAAAATTTACCAGAAACCATAAAAAACACTGCTTTGAGGTACCTATGTCAGGAATATTTATATAAAATGCAGATAAACAATTTTAGCTTGGAATGATTACTTCATTCTTAGAAAATATTTTTTCTGTTTCAAATATATGCACTTGATATTAAGAGTGTTAATAAAGCAAATGCCTGAGAAACAATGCATATATTCAAGAATGGAGCCTTGCTTTTGAAACTTCAAAGGGTAACCATTACTGGATTAGTTTGTGGGTAATTAATAGCCTGTATTTTGTATTTATCATCATTTTATTATTTTCACAGTGTTATCACATACTAAATTGTTTTCAAAAGTGGATGTACAAACATTCCCCACAGCAGTGTATGACTGTCCTCTTTGCTTGACATCCTAGCCAATCTTTGTTATTGTACAAGAAATTGAAAATCCTTAAAGAGCCTATTTCATATAGTACACATTTTAATTTAATAGAGGAAGTAAATCTGACACAGAAATCAATTTATATAGTAAACAAATGAAGAAGCCAGTAAGTATAGTGTATTAAAATCTAAAAATGTTGGAGATGGTTTATCTCAAGGGCCTTGAGAGTGTGTGAGGGTGTCTAATGTCTTTGGTCTTTCATGAAGATCCTCCTCTACTATTCTTCCCACTCCAAGATTTCAATACAGGGAAAAGTAGATCACTTGCTTGGCAATGAAATTGCAAAATCCTGCCTACCACTAATTTGAAAGTTATGTGAGTCTGAAGCTGATTAAAAAAAAACACTCTCACAGCAATTAGGCACTGATGTCTCCCTCTTATTAATCTCCTCAGCACATACTGAGGTATGTGGTTATTTTCCCATGTTTTGGGGGGTATCAGGGTGCTAATCACTTGGTAATAAAACCCAAATTTGTAGTAAGGCTTACACCATATCTGTATAAATAGCCCCATTCTCTATATTTTAGCCTTGTTGTCTTTTCAAATTCTCAAACTTACCATGTTATTTGGCCTCTTAAATAGTACATGCTGTTCTCTCTCTGTAAATAAATCCACACTATGAAGTATAAGTGAATGAATGAGTGGATAATGGTGAAACATCATGGATATTACGTGTTACATTTGCAATGCTTTAAACTTTGTCCCAAGGGACCTACATGTTCCAGGTTCCTCTTAACATTAAAGCAAGACCCATGACATCTTTTGGCCCATCTGACATCTAAACACTTCAAAGCACCTTTTTGAAAACTTAACATGGTTTATTTCTCTTGCCTTCTTTCTTTTTATTAAAGAATCAATGCTTTCCTTTACACAAACTTCCCTTAGTTTGTGTTTCATGTATAATGTTATATGAACATAATATTTCTTAGAACTTCTTGCCCCTTAATGATGATATTTTCAATATTTATGCAATTTACTAAATTCTATACTGATACATTCTGATTTTACCTGTAAAACTTGAAAATAATAGTAGATATTATTTTGTTATGTGCTTATATTTCATTTTATTTCAAGGTTTGCATATTTCTGTTATACTTTTTTCTTGCTTGTATGAGATAAATGATGAAACACTCCTATAATACTAGTTACTTCTTAAGTGCTTGCACTGGGATTGGTGTTTTATAGATATGATCCCATTCATTCCTCACAATGACACTGTAAGCCAGAAATAGTTATCCTCAATTAACACAGGAAGACATTGACCTCAAAGGTTAAGTAATCTGTTTAAGATTGCGTTGCTAATATAAATAACCCTGGCAGACCTGTTGAGTATAAACTAACCTCTTAGCCACTGAATTCTACATTTCAATATTTTTAGAATATATCCACACCCACAAAGTTTTATTGACACATTTTACTTATATATTTTTGCTTCTCTGAAATTTTTGTAGCCTCCCCACTCATTACAATATATCCAACTTTGAAACCAAGTCCATATTCCTTTTTAAAATTACATGATGAGACAGAGAGACAGATGGACAAATAGACACAGAAGTACTGAGCTTTTCTGATCTCTCTGGTTTGTGATGTTGTGGTTTTCAAAAGTTTAAAATTATACAGTTATGATGAAGATGTAGCCAAGCTGGTCAGGCATGGAGAGTATCTCTCTCTCTCTCTCTCTTTCTACCTTCTTCCCTCTTTTCCTCCTTCCCTCCTCTCCTCCTGCTCTCTCACCTTGCAACTGTAAACATTGCCCATGGGAGGGGTTATATACTAGGTATGCTAATTTAAAAGCCAATAAATTATTTGGAAGAGTTTTTCCCCTCACACTTTGAAATTTGAGAGAGCTTTTGGTTTTGTATAGAGGGCATTAAATAATATAGTAAAATGCATCTTTATATATAGCTTCATAGCAAATACTTACAAATTTTTTTCTTATAACAAACCCTGGTAAAATATGATAGTCACAAAACTATGCATTATCCTTTTATCGGGCTTTGCCTAATATTGGAGAGTGAATCTGAAGGGAAAGAGAAAGGGTTTCTTGCTCAGACTCTCATGCTTGTAAGAGGGATGTTTACACTAAATGGTATGTTCTTATTGCCCTTGAAACAGTTCTGCCTTTGTTGTTCACATACTTGTTCACAGTGCTTTTTAAAAAGGACTCAGCAGGCTTTAAGATGACTACCGTAGTCTGACAGTTAACCAAGTTTTCTCACACCATGGGGCCATTTATACTTATAATTGAGCAATACTGTTTATTTTTGTAAAATGTATAACTATATACTTAGAAGCAATAGTAAGTACCGAGTGCTCTGACGGACCTTTATTTTCTCATGAAATAAATCTCAGTCTAGCATACAGCAAGAAAATTAAAAGCCAAATTCTGGTCAAGATGGAGGCATAGGTGAACGGCACTCACCTCCTTGCACAACAACAGCAAAAATTACAACTAGACCACAAAACAACTATCACCCAGGATTGTCAGAAAATCAAGCTCTATGAAAGTACTGCAATCAAGGAATTAAATAAGTTGTACTTATCCAGATGAGGGGGAGGGGTGGAGAGGTGGAGATGCGCGGAGAGGCTGAGATGTTTGGAGACACAGAACAGGTGGTTCCATGCCCATGTGTGCTAGATAAAAATCAGGAGGAGTATCTTGGGAACGAGGGATCCCAGCCCCACACCAGTCCACCCAGACCAGGTTTCCAGTGACAGAAAGAGAAGTCCCCATAACTTCTGGCTATAAAAACCAGTGGGAGTTGTGGCAGCAGAAAAAACTGAGGGATTCTCAGGATTCTCCTCTTAAAAAACCCACAGTGGACTTAGGACTTACACAGGCTTACTCCTATTGGGCTCTAGCATGTGGGCAACAGCTGGAAGGGCACCAGTGCCATGCAGAGAGAAATTGAAGTGTCTAGCACAGTGCAAGTGCTGGGGTACAGCTTCCTCTCAGACAAAACTCTAGAGGCCAGACAGCAGCATTACCCCCTTTCTGAATTCTCCCCCACACAGAGCCACAGAGTGGTGATAATATATTGGAGACTCCATCAACCTGGTTCACATGGGCTGCCCCACCAACGTGATTACCTAAGGCTCCACCCCATGCAAAATATGGGTGTACTTCTCTACAAAAGGCTATGCTATTAAGACAGGAAGTTAAAGCAGCTCTTTCTAATACATAGAAACAAACACAGGGAGTCTGCAATGAGGACACAAAGAAATATGGCCCAAATGAAAGAAAAGAACAGAACTCCAGAAAAAGAACTAAACAAAATGGAGATAAGCAATCTGACAAATGCAAAGTTCAAAACACTGGTTATTAGGATGCTCAAGAAACTCAGGTACTTCAATAGCATTAAAAAAAAAAAAACCCAGCAGAAACGAGGGTTACGTTAAGTGAAATAAAGAAAAATTTACAGAGAACCAACAGTGGAGTGGATGAAGCCAAATATCAAATCAAAGATTTGGAAATAAGGAAGAAAAAGCATTTAATCAGAAAGGCAAGAATAAAAAAGAATTCAGAAAAACCAGCGTAGGCTAAGGAGCCTTTAGGACAACTTCAAGTATACCAACATTCGAATGATAGGGGTGTTGGAAGGAGATGAGAAAGAGCAAGAAATTGAAAACTTATTTGAGAAAATAATGAAAGAAAAATTTTCTAACTTGAAGGAATGAGACATACAAATCCAAGAAGCACAGAGAGTCCCAAACAAGATGAATGCAAAGAGAAACACACTAAGACACATCATAATTAAAATGCCAAAGGTTAAAGACAAAGAGAGAATCTTAAAAGCAGCGAGAGAAAAGCAGAGGGTTACCTACAAAAGAATTCCCATAAGATTGTCAGCTAATTTCTCAAAAGAAACCTTGTGGGCAAGAAGGGACTGTCAAGAAGTATTCAAAGTGATGAAAACAAGGACCTGCCACCAAGATTACACTATCCAGCAAAGCTGTCATTTAGAATGGAAGGGCAGATCAAGTGCTTCCCAGACAAGGTAAAGCTAAAAGAGTTCATCATCACCAAACCATTATTATATGAAATGTTAAAGAGACTTATGTAAGAAAAAGAAGAAGATCAAAACTATGAACATTAAAATGACAATAAATTCACAACTATCAAAAACTGAATCTAAAACACAAACGAAGGAAACAAGCAGAAAACAAACAATCATAGATATGGAGATCACTTGGAGGGTTATCAGCTGGATGGGGAAAGGAGAAAATGAGGGGGGAAGGTACAGGGATTAAGAAGCATAATTGGTAGGTACAAAATAAATAGAGGGTTTTTAAGAATAGTATAGGAAATGGAGAAGCCAAAGAATTTTTATGCACTACCCATGAACATGGACTAAGTGTGAGGGTTGCTGGAGGGAAGGGGGGGTACCAGCTGGAAAGGAGCAAAGGGGGAAAAATTGGGACAACTGTAATAGCGTAAACAATAAAATAAACTTTAAAAAAGTTTACTATAAATGCAAAATTTGTCATACATGAGCTTATAAATAATATATTCTGAGTCTATGTTGATTGATTATGCTTTCAGAGAATGCTATTATTTATGTATGATTAATAAACATTACATCTTAGTCATTAACATGTAGTAGAAACAATGAATATAGTCTTTCAATAGGTGAAAAACATAATTGGGAGATAAAATAGTATAAATTTTTTAATGCTTGTTAAATAATAGTAAGTTTTTTCCTTCTGATAAAGGGTTATTCTCTTACATTTCCTCTAAAATTGTAGAAGCAAGGAATATAGTTATATCAATAAACACACATTTATATATTTTTGACAATAGCTTTACAAATTTCTCAGTAATACTAAAGTTCTAAAAAAAACTGACACTCGCCCCCCACAAAAAAAAACAAAACAAAACAGAATTAAGAAGAGAAGAAAACTAAAGAATTGTTATGGAGTTATTGTAGTTATAACTAACTACAGAACATACAAATTTTTATTTGTTTCAAATTGTACATTTTGGATAAATATGATTTTATCTTTATTGGTCAGGTATACTATTAAAATCTTTGTGAAATGAATCACAAAGGCAGATAATTTTCTTTTTGTATAGTCGCCTGTATAGCAATCTTAATGTTGTTCATATAGTACTTTTTTAATTACGTGATTTTTGTAAAGATACTTTCCCTAATGCTAATGTGGATATTATTAGGACATGCTCATGGTACATGAGAATGTTAACCACCCAGATAATATGACTTTCTCTGCATTAAGAGTTTAAAATCTATCTTTTTTGGGGGGTAGAAAGAGTGGGATCAAGATAGCCAGAGACAGAGAAGCATCAATTTATTCTTCCACTTATTGATGCATTCACTTGTTGCTTCTTGTATGTACTCTGACTGGAGATTAAACCCACAACTTTGGCACATGGGGATGACACTCTAACTAGCTGAGCCATCTGGTCAGGCCAAATATCTGTCTTCTTAAACATATTTTAATCACAAAAAGAGAGATCTCAAACAACCTAACTTTGTACTTCAAGTAAATACAAAAAAAGGCAAAGCCTATACTTAGCAGAAGGAAATAAATAGCAGCAATAATGCAATAGCAACTAGAAAACAATAGAAAAGATCAACAAAAATAAGAGCTGTTCTTTTAAAGATAAGCAAAAATGACACATCTTTATATAGACTAAGAAAAGAGAGAACACTCAAATAAAATCAGAAATAAAAGAGGAGCCATTGCAACTGATACCACAGAAATACAAAGAATAATAAGAAACTATAATGAACAAGTATATGCCAACAAATTGAACAACCTAGAAGAAATAGGTAAATTCCCAAAAACATAAAACTTACAAAAATGAATCTGGAAGAAGCAGAAAATCTGAACAGAACAACAATGATTAAAAAGATTGAGTTGTTTTTCAAAAACCTCCCAAATGAACAAAGCCCAGAACCAGATGGCTTCACTGGTCAATTCTGCAAAATATTTAAAGAAAAATCAGTGCCAGTATTTCTCAAACTCTTCCAAAAATTTGAATGGGGGAAATGTTGCAAAGCTCATTTTATGATGTAGTGTTTTCCTGATACAAGTCAGCTAATCTCACTATAACAAAAGAAAACTAAAGGTCAATATCCTTGATGAGTATAAGTGCAAAAATTCTCAACAATATATTAGCAAACCAAATTCAATAGATATTTAAAAGCATTATACACCATGGTCAAGTGGTTCTATTCCTAAAATTCAAGGGTGGTTTAACACATGCAAATCAATAAGTGGGACACACCACACTTATAGAATAACATTTACATGATCACCTCAATAGGTGCAGAAAAAGCATTTGACAAAATTTAATATCCTTTCAGGATAAAAGCTCAACAAATTGAGTAGAGAAGGAGCATGTATCTCAGCATGATAGAGGCCATATATGACACATCCACTGCCAACATCATACTTTAGATGTGGAAACTTTTCCTCTGATATCAGAAATAAGACAAAGGTGCCTACTATTACCATTCCTATATGACATACTACTAGATGTCCTAGACAAAACATATAGGCAAGAAAAATAAATAGAAGGCATCCAAATCAAAAAGAAAGAAGCAAAATTGTTTCTTTGCTGATACACTTTTATTCACAGAACATCCAAGCAACTCCACTAAAATATGTTAACAGCTTATCAATAAGTTTAGTACAATTCTAGGATACCAAAATGAACATAAAGAAGTCAGTTGTTTATCTATACACTAATAATAAATGTCTGACAAAAGAAAACAACCCCATTTACAATAGCATCCAAAGTGATAATTACTTAGAAAATAATTTAACCAAAGACATGAAAAATCTGTACAATGAAAATTATGACTTGATGAAAATAGAAGACACAAATAAATGAAAAATAATGTGTTCAATGATTGGAAGAATTAATATATTTAAATGTCCACATAACACAAAGTAATCACTATATTCAATATAGTCTCTGAATGTTTTAATGGCATTTTTTACAGAAATACAATAAAACAAAAACAAAACAAAACAATCCTGGTACTTGTATGGAACTGTAATAGACTTTGAATAGCCAAAGCAGTCCTGAGAAAAACAAAGCTGGAAACAGTACACTTTCTCATTTGAAACTATATTACAAAGTTATAATAATTAAAACACCATGGCACTTTTTCATTAAAATTGTGAAGACTGTTAAAAGTGTGAAAAATGAGCTACAGACTAACAAAAAATCATGTGCAAATTTATATCTGATAGAGGACTTACATGCAGAATATTTAAAAACCATGGCACTCATTAATGAGAAAAGAAACAACCCAGCTAAGCAATGGACAAAAGATATGAACAACACTTCACCAAGGAAAATGTATGTAAGGCAAATAAGCACATGGAACGGTATTCTGCATTGTTTGTCATTAAGGAAGTATAAATTAAAAACACAAGGCACTACCACTGTACAGCTATTAGAAGGACTGAACTTAAAAGGACTGGCCATACAAGGTGTTGGCGAGGATTTGGAACAACTGGAATTCTTGTGTCCCATTGGTGGGAGTGTTAAATGATTGAACTACTTTAGAAAAGTTAAAACTTTTCTTTAAAATTTAAGCAAATATGTACCATATGATCTATCTATTTGACTCATAGGTGTTTACTGAAGAAAAATAAAATCATATATTCTACAGAGATTTGAACATCAGTATGCATAACTAAAATGTGGATATGAGTGAAATATCCATTAACAGGTACATGATTAAATGAACTGTGGTATTTACATAAAATGGAATAACTAAGCAATAAAAAACATGAAGCTACAGTATAAGTTACAATGCTGATAAATCTCAAAAAAGAAAAAAAAGTATGCTGAGTGAAAGAAGCCAGACAAAAATTGTATGTTCTATTTATAGGAAATTCTATACAATGAATTTTGTTTCATATGACAGATCAGTGTTTGCCTGGGGTGTGAGTGGAGAATATTGGAGGGGAGGGATTATAGAGAGGCATGAACAGATTTCCTTTAATGATGGTTATGTTCATTATCTTGATTGCATTGATGGTTCCACAGATGTATATGAGATGTGTCTGGAAAATGTCCAGCTATTTTTTTTAATACTTTAAAATTTTATTGTTCAAGTACAGTTTTCTGCCTTTCCCCCACCTCTTCCTCCCACCTCAGCCGTCCCCACCCCCCTCCCCTAATTCCACTAGCCCTTAGTTTTGCCCATGTGTCTTTTATAGTAGTTCCTGCAAACCCTTCCCCCTTCCCCCATTATACCCTCCAATCTCCCCTCTGGTTACCGTCCATTTGTTCTTAATTTCAATGTCTCTGATTATATTTCATTTGCTTGTATTGTTAATATAATGAGAATGGTTTGCATGACATCAGTGTAACTTGGTAGCTAAGAAGAGTAGACTGGAATGCGCATGCATGAATGATGATGAATTTACTATGCTAGTCAGTGGGAGCAGTAGACAGTGTTGAGTGAACATGTGTACTGTGTGGGTGTTGCATTTAAAATAACTGAATGAGTAGAGCAATGAATCTGTATCAAATTTTTCGTTAAGATTGAACGTCCCTCCTAGGAATGTATTTGGATGATTCAAAAGACTACAGATAAGGGCAAGTGGTGACTGGCAGCTTCATCATAACAATGTGCCAGTTCAGCATCACATCTCAAGCAGTCTTTTGGCAAGACATCAAATCACTCAGGTGACTCAGCCCCCCTACAGCCCAGATTTGATGCTCTGGGACTCATGGCTTTTCCCAAAACTAAAATCATCTTTGGAAAAGAAGAGATTTCAGACTGTTGATGAGATTCAGAAAAATGTGATGGGACAGCTGATGGCAATTGGAGAACGGTATAAGGTCCCAAGGTGCCTACTGTGAAGGGAACTGAGGTAATTGTTTTATGTATAATGTTTTTTATATCTTGTATCTTCTTCAATAAATGTCTCCATTTTTCTATTTTTTTTATTTAACCTTTATTTTATATTTTTTCCATTGTCATTTAGTCTCTTTATACTCTACCCCCTGGATACTTTCTGGAGAGGCCTCTATATCTGTAAAAACTTAACAAATTATATACTTTAAATATGTAAATTTTGCCCTGGCTAGTGTAGCTCAGTGGATTGAGTACAGGCCTGCAAACCAAAGGGTCACCAGTTTGATTTCCAGTCACAGCACATGCCTGGGTTGTGGGCCAGGTCCCCAGTAGGGGGTGCAAGAGAGGCAACCACATATTGATTCTTCTCTCCCCCTCTCCTTCCCCTCCCCTCTCTCTAAAAATAAATAAATAAAATCTTTAAAATAAAATGTATGTAAACTTTATGGTATGTCAATTATATTTCAAATAATGGTATTTAAAATAAAATAGCATTAAGGGGAAACTTCTTTCTACTTTCAGTCTCTTGCTAATTCTAAATAATGTAAGTTTAGAATGGCAACAACAACAACAACAAAACAGCATGGTACTGACATAATAGTGGACATATCGACCACTGAAATAGAATAAAGAGGCCAGCAATAAACCTCTAAGTAAATGGTCAACTAATATTTGAGAAAGGAACAAAAAATATTCAGGCTGGAAAGGATAGTATCTTCAATAAATGGTGGCAGAAAAACTGGAGAAAATATGCAGAAGAATAAAATTGGACCCCTATCCTATACTTCTCACAATAACTAACTGGAAATAAAATAAAGCTTTAAACATAAGTCCTGAAGGTGCAAAACTCCCAGAAGAATGCATAGAGTAGAAACTCCCTGGCACTGGCCTTAGCAATGATTCTTTTTTATATGACATCAAAACCAGAAGCACCAAAGGGGAAAAAATAAAAATAAATAACTGGGGTTGAATCAAACTAAAACCTTGGCACATGGAAGGAAACCAGCAATAAAGTGAAAAGGCAACCTATGGAATTAAAGAAATTATTTGCAAACCATCTATCTGATAAAGGAAATATCTAAAATATGTAAGGAACTCACACAACTCAATAGAAAACAAAAACAAGTAATGTGATTATATGATCTCACCTAAAAGTGGAACCTAATCAACAAAACAAACAAGCAAGCAAAATATAACTAGAGACATTGAAATTAAGAACAAACTGACAGTAACCAGAGGGGAGATGGGAGGGAATGATGGGGTGGGGAAAGGAGGAAGGGTTTTCAGGAAGATCTATAAAGGACACATGGACAAAACCAAAAGGGGGGAGGATCAAGGGTAGGAAGTGGGGATGGCTGGGGTGGGTTGGAGTGGTGGGGGGAAAATGGAGACAACTGTACTTAAAAAAAAAAGAGAATAGGGCAAACTAGTTTTTATTATTGTTTTATAAATGATTAGTTTTCCTGTTAGTTTAACAAACATAGATTTTCCAGTTTTTATCTAAATAAAAACAATATCTTTAAAAAACAACTGCAAAAATTTAAAAACTCTATTAAAAAAATGCCAAGAATACACAATTATACATATTTTCTGATTTTGTTTAAAACCAAAACAAACACTGCCTTCCATCAAATAAAAAAGTTATAAATTTTACTACATAGTTAGGAAATATTTATTTAATTAGTGAAGAAATCTCATTAGGTCTTACACTTCAAGCATTCTATATCTAAACATTCTATTCAACTTCTGCTTTCTCCAAGTAGTCCAAAAATTTGAACATTTTCATTTTGATAAAGCATTTCCACAGATTTTATTTTCCATGAACAGTTATTTTGCTGTTGTGTGGCAGTCACTTAAATAAAAAAGGGATTTGTTCCTATGGCCAGTAAAACTCTGGTAGGGCAGTCAGTCCGTTTTAGAGCTTGTTTCAGGTGTTCATATATACTATGTTTTGAAGACTGCCTCCCACCATTCCTCAAAATAGACCTGAAAGATAAATTTTACCAGTATCTAAGTATTGTTCATTAAAAAAATCAAAGAATTTTATTTGAATCATTAATTTAATTGAAGATGAATCTTAATTTACTCTTTTTCCAAAATAATGTGGAAGAGAGGAGCAGGTGAACAATTTATGTTGACTACTAATGAAATAATCCATTTTTGTTAAAAAAAACATTTGACATTACTCCGAGATGCAATTTCATTTTATCAGTTTCTCCTCAAAGAGCTTGTGACCCTGACTAAATAGAAAAGCAAAACAAAGAAAACAAAACATAATTATCTAAAGCATAGGTTGTATCAATAAATAAGTTTTAGACAAATTATAATTTGGGGCAGACTGCTGACAAGCTAATTTCAACTTAAGCTTGTGACCAAATGAAACAATTTATATGATACAAAAATGCCAATGGCATTTTAATTACTTTTCCAAAGTTAGGGAATTTCATGCTATTTATATATCTACTCACTGAGCTTCATTTTCACTTTTAAATAAGAATGTTGTATGTTGAATATACTTTAATTGAAAAAATGGCCTGATCTTAACATTCAAGTTACTGAGAAATAATTACCTTTAAGTTTACTTCTTCCACTTGTATTTATTGCGTTTATTCAGCTTTTAAGTATAATTAAAAGACACATTTTTATTTTCAATAATAACTTCATTGAACAACATATTTGCTGTTTTGTTTCACTACCTTCTTTCATCTTTCAGGCGACTTCACAATTTTATCTGCCCAAAACATTTTATCTTTTTGAGCAAAGAATTGTTCCAGGTGTCTTTTGCAGTCTTCCAGGGAGTTGAAATTATTTTCCATTAAAAGAATTTTGTCAAGACCAAAATAAGTGGAAATCCAAAGGCACAAAGTCTGATGAATCTGGTGAAGTAATGAGAATTTCCCCACTAAGCTGTAACAGCATTTTCTTGGTCATTAAAGAAACATGTGATCTTGCATTGTCCCGATGGAAGATTACATGTTTTCAGTTGACTAATTCTGGACACTTTTCATTGAGTACTGTTTTCAGTTGGTCTAATTGGGAGCAGTACTTAATAGAATTAATCATTTGGTTTTCTGGAAGGAGCTCATGATAGAGGACCCCCTTGCAATCCAACCATACACACATCACCTACTTTGGATGAAGACCGGCCTTTGGTGTGATTGGTGGGAGTTCATTTCATTTGCCCCATGGTCTCTTCCATTCCACAATATTGTAAAGTATCCACTTTTCATTGCTTGTCACAATTTGTTTTAAAAATGAAACATTTTCATTACGTTTAAATAGAGACTAGCATGTGGAAATTTTTTCAAGAAGGTTTTTTCGACTAAACTTATGTGGAACTCAAACATCAAAATGGTTAACATAACCACATTGGTGCAAATGGTTTCCAATGCTTGATTTAGATATTTTGAGTATGTTGGCTATCTCCTGTGATATAACATTAATTGTTCTCAATTAATTCCTCAATTTTTTTTTATTAATTGTATTTTCTCCATTACCATTTGGTCTCCTTATAGTCCCCTCTCCACCTACAGTCACCACACTGTTGTCCATGTCCATGGGTCCTTTTTCCTTTTTGCTCAGTCCCTCCACCTATCCCCCCTTAGCTGTCAGCCTGCTCTCTATTTATGAATCTGTCTCTATTTTGCTTGTTAGTTCATTTAGTTCATTAGATTCCACATATGTGTGAGATCATATAGTATTTGTCTTTCTGTGACTGGCTTATTTCATTTGGCATAATGTTCTCCATGTCCATCTATACTATCCCAAAAGGGAAAATTTCCTTCTTTTTCTTCTTCTTTTTTTTTTTTACCTTGGAGTAGCATTCCATTTTATAAATGTCCCATAATTTTGTTTTGTTTTTTACCCACTCATCCACTGATGGACACTTGGGCTGCTTCCATATCTTGGTGATTGTAAATTTGAACATTATCAACTTCAACTGGTCTACCTGACTGTGGTGAATTGTTCAGTGAGAAATCTCCAGCATGAAACTTTGCAAACCACTTTTGACACATTCAACCAACCGAGTCACAGCAACTTCTCCATACACTGTACAATTTTTTTTATTTTTCAGTTGCACTTTTATCTTTCTTGAAATAATAAAGCATAACATGCTGAAAATGTGTATTTGCTTACATCTTCAATATTAAGATGGCTACACAAAAAATACACCAATTTTGATGTTTTTTAATGCATGCTGACATGACAGCTGTCACAATACAATCTAACAAAATTGTTTTGAATGAAGTTAAAGACAACTAAGGACCACTAGAGCTATCATACAGAAAAATAAAAGAACAGACTTTTTGGCCAACACAATCTCTAGGTGATATAATGTGATTAGTAAAGAAAACTTTGGTTAATAGGGGCATATAGTAAATATGTCTCATGTAACTCTGAAGGCACTTAGAAAAGAGGCTTAAGATTGCTGTAGTGAAGTAGGTAACAGAAATGTTTGTTATTTAATATGATTGGAATCCACTTATAATGAGCATTACTACATTTCTAAATCATTTCAAAAGACAATATTGATGGAGACCTGTTTCATTTTCCTCTTCATGCTTTTCTTGGATATTGATGAAATAATATCTCAATTTGAAGTGAATGTATGATGCCAATTCAAATAGGATCCTTTTTTCTTTTCACTGTTGCATCACTTCCTTGTGATATGTGATATCACATATCTCAGTACCATAGTACTGAGATAGACTGATATAGTTAATGAGAGGTGACAAAAGGCAGTAAGATACCCGGTTCTATCAATACTAGATGTGAAATGGAAATTTACACAAGTTGAATTCAAAAGAGGCATCTTTCATTTGAGCTTTTGCTTATCAAGTAGGTGTTATATTCATGTTAATGAATTCCCCTATTAGCTGTAAATCTTAAAAATGAATGTAAAATATCAATGCACTTCAAAAACCATCTTCATCTGGTACTTTAAAAAAGTCAACTAATTAATTCCTGTATCAGTACAAAATTTGGCTCACATTAAGAAGTTAACGTTCACATAGGTTGTACTTAAGATTCTATCAATGTGCTTACTGGAATGTATCATTTTGGGGAAAATCAGATTATTCATTGTAATATTATTATATGACACAAAGTAAATATCATCAGGTCACTAAATTCATCTACTTCAATATTCTAGATTCATTAAACAAACAATACTTGAGGATACATTTAACTTTTAAATTGGTCTCATGAATTAGTGAAGATTTCCATAAGATTATTTTAGGCATGAAAATCTGATCTAAAGCGTAGCTGCACATAGCAGAATATCAGTTAAAATGATAGTAACTGGTTCAGTAAAATAATCAGCCAGTTGTCAAAGCATTTAGTTAGTATTCTCAAGTAAAGACAGTGAATAAGACATTGAGTCAGCACTTGGTATCAAAAGAGGAATAGGATCAGGATTTCATGAAATAATTATCCTAAAGAATCAATACTAAGTTTTTTGACTCTTTTAAAAAATATATATGCTGTCACAGTTCTTCTACGCTTTTTCCCTTTTCCCCCTTTCATCCAACTCCACCTCTCTCTGCACTCCAAACCAATCGCTAAAGGATAGCAATGTAGAGTAGCTAGAGTCTTGAATGTGGCTATCTCATGAAGTTCATTTGATCTATTGAAGGCTCAATATAATATTTATAAAGCTAGCAACAAAGGGTACAACTCATTGTAAGTCTCCAGTAAAAAGTGGTTCCCTTACCATTTAAGTTTAGGATACAAAGTAAAGCAGAACCACGTCAACTGCAAAAATATCTACAGTGTTATTGCTGTCCTATTTATAACAAGGATCTGAGGAAAACAATAACATTGTATGTGTTTCCATATTACTTCCAAATGCAATTAAAAACGCTTTATTTATTACAAAAATATATTCACTTTATTTTTTCAATAATATAATGTTTACTCTAATCCTGAATGTGAAAATGTCTCAGTAGTTTTTATGTTTCTTTTTTTTAATTGTTATTCTATTACAGTCATCTCAAATTTTTCCCTTTGCCCTCCTCACCCAGCCAACCCCCATTCCCACAGTCAATCTCCACACTATGGTCCATGTCCATGGGTCATTCATGCATGTTCTTTGACTAGTCCCTTCCTCTTCTTTCTGCCATTATCTCCCTTCTCCTACCCCTCTGGTTGCCATCAGTTTGTTGCATATTTCCATACCTCTGGTTCTATTTTGATCATTAGTTTATTTTTGTTCATTAAAAACACTTTATAAAAGGAAATTTTGTGCAATAGCCATTTTTGCTTTGACTAATTTGATAGTTTATTTTGATTGAGATTGCATGGAATTTATAGGTGGATTTAGAAAATAATTACTGTTTTAGTAAGGTCATGCCATCTCATCCCTGATTATGGTAGAGCTCTTTATTATTTTGATTAAAATTACTTCATTGTTTCTAATGCTAAAGATATTTCATACTTAGTTAAATTTTTAGTACATTTTTATGAGTTATGGTGCATTTCCACATCTCAGTTTATTTCTTTATGTCAGAAATGCACATTAGTTATGGCTATAGCCTTTTTTTAAGTTAAGGAAGGGACATTTTTAGATGCAAAAGAAGTTACCATAAATTTAAAAAAATATTAGAGAAAAAAAACAATTAAAATGTATTGACACTGAAATTTCAATGTTAGTAATTAATCCTAGAGAGTATAAATAAAGAGGATATTCATTTCAGTATTGTTTTTATTAGTTAAAAAAAAGGACCTGTGAACTACCAAATTATTCAACATAAGAGAATGGTTAAATATGTGTTCATATAGCTGTATACCAGAATGTTATGCTGATGATAAAATTAATTATGTAAAAGTGTTGATAGATCATATTATAGGAAAAATGAGTTGAAAAAATGATATGCATTTTATGATCTCCTTACTATGGGTAAATGTTTACACCTATTTTCTAAATTGTTCATCCTAATCACCTCCTAAAGAATAGTACTGAAAGAAATATTATACTCTTCACCTTGTATAATGTAAACAATTTTTATTTTTTTCCTGATGATCAGATAATATTTTGAAATTCTTTTAAAATGAAAAATGGAGAAATTAATGGACAATTGTTAGTTGTAGAATTTACAGTTAAATAAATTCTATCATTGAGGAAAGAATCTCAAATAACATAGATTAGCACATAGTCAGCTGGAAAATGTGATTTAAATTCTAATATAATACAAATGCAAATAGTATCATTTTTTCTAATTCTTTAGTACAGATAACTGATTTAAAAATTGAATATTAAAATTCCTCCCTGAATATGAGCATTCTTTAATTCTGTGACAAATAAAGTATTTGGAAAATCTGTTAAGGATATAGTGTTACAGAACACAAAGGGGGGGCCAAGGGCAATATACTATTACCAAAAGGAACCCCCCAGGTTCATTATGTCAGCTGCCTTATAGGAAAGACATCTCTCAATGCCAGAGATTCATGAAAGGAAAGAAAATGTTTATTCAATGCTGTACAAAGTTAAAGTAGTGCACTAATGTCTTCATCAAAATCCCAAAGTCCCTTAAAACACCCACAAACACACACAGTCCTTCCTTCCCCCTTTACCCAGTCTGGGGTACCGTATCTCAGGAAAAGAAATAGAAGTCCACGGCTCAGGCAGCCCCTGGTTCTTCCCAGTAATACATCTGGGCTGGTAGGCCTCCCTCGGTTCCCAGCACCATCAGCTGTGTTGCCGGGATCTCTGCTAAAGCCTGGTGATGGTTTCCCTTTCTAAAGCTGTGGGGGTCCCCACTCTGGCAAAGCCACAAGGTTCTCTCTCCACTGCCCCAGCCACATGGTCCTCTCTGCACAATAGCCTTGGAAGTCCCCACTCTGGCAAAGCTATGTGGTTCTCCCTCCACTGCCCCAGCTGCATGGTCTTCCCTCCAATGGATGACATGTCTGGGTTTAAATCCCCGCACCAATCTTCCTCTGTAGCCCCATTTCTGACTCCTCCCACAATTTGCCACACTTGCCAGCACTCTCATGTCCTTCCAGCTTTCCTGGGCTGCTATTGTGAGTCTGGGCAGATGCAGCCCCAAATCATAGAGCCAATCTTCTCCAAGCTCCCACATAGGCACTGTAACTTGGGGGACCTGCCCCCCAGTTACATCTTGGTGAGGAAGTTACTTCCATTCCCCTGGCTCAGGCATGGCCACAGCTATTTAACATGTCTGTGCAACCAGTTAAAGGTCATTGATATGTTAAATGACCACACCAGAGGTTAGCTGCAAAGTTGTGGCTGTACAAAACAGCTCTCTATGGTCCTTCTCCATTTGTCCCTTCCCTCAACCCACACCTGTGGCGGGGTGAGAACATCCTAATATTTTCTGAACACCTTGAGTTCTGGATCCCATTCCAAATCCCTATTTGGCCCCCCCCACCCTCTTGGCTGCACCCTGTTATAATAGCAGTTTTAAGACTGTGCCCTATTTAAAAGTTAGTTGTTTAGCCTGCCACAGTTTTTAAAGTATGGTCTCAGAAGGCACCAGACCCCTAGACGGGAGCAAAGAATTTGTTCTTCACATTACAACAAGTATGAACATTATATTTCCACCTGAAGTCCTATGAGGTTAGGGGTATTGATATATGCCTACACTCAAGTTACATTATAGGACAGAAGCCTTGAACTTAGGAAATCCAAATATTTTATAGTGAGTAATAAGCATGCCTGTCTGCTCTAAAAGGAGACACACTCTTTGTCTTCCAGGATTGTTTGCTATTCAAGTATCTTTCTACATATTTCTATTTGCTAGAGGTGCAGAAATGTGAAAAATATGTTGTGATTATTTCCCAAGAATATCCACCCCTAGCTACTGTGCTGTCAGGGGACTAGAACATTTTTCCATGACTACACCACTTTGTCAGGCACTCTAATTAACCTCATAGGCAGAGTCTGGGACCACATTCATTCAACAGTCTTATTTAGCATTTAATTAAGCTATACCAATGGGACTTCAAGCTGCAGAATGGGACCAACCAGCATCTATTTTTCAACCAGGCCTAGAAGGGCCCCAGATTGAAAGTCAAAAATTCCATAAACCATCATGGTCTAACTTAAAATACAGGTGGCTTTATCCGTCTAATTGGCATGTGTGTATTCACCTTTCCTCTTGGCAAAAGCATTCATTTGGCTACAGTATGCTGTATTAGTAGTTGCACAGATTTCACTTGGTCCACAAAGAGGACACCTAAGGCAATTCTATTATCTATAACTGCCCTGGTTAGTGAGCTGAGTCTGAGCTGAGTGCCTCCCAGGGCTGAGGTGGCAGCATTGATTTTGTTAGCTAACATTATGGACACAGTTCATAACACCTTTTCTAATTGTCTAACTCCCACTGTAGAGACAACTGCCTGCACTGGGTATATGGATAACAAGTCATTCTCTTCCAGAATGACTCTTCCAGAAATTCCACTAAGTGACCAAGAACTACCAAATTTAAAAGAAATCTTTTCAGTTATCTGCAGTGTATATAATCTACGGATATTTCCTTCATTTCTGACTGGTTCTTTTTTATCCTGTTGAAGTTCTCACTAATTTCCTTGAGTATTCTTATAAGAAGTGTTTTGAACTCTGCATCTAGTAGATTGCTTGTGTCCACAGATGGTGTTCCTTAAACAATCACAGGTCTGTTATGGCAACCATAAAATGCACATTAGTGTTTTAGGGAGGAAGTCAAGTTAATGCCCAGCATCTACACAAAAAGTACAGTCCCAAGAATGCACATTTTTCCCCTGGAAAGTAGGTATTATTTAGAATTGCTGGGGCCCTGTAAATAGGACCTAAATTAGGCAGAGGTCATATGTTAATGGTGCTGGTAGTGCCTCCATTGTTGATGATACATCTTCCTTCCTGCTGGTGAGTCTTCATATTCTCAGTTCAGTATGATAATTGAGTCAACTCTTTGCTCTCGATGGAATACTTAAGGGAAGTTTGTCCAAACTGTTCTTTGTTTATTCCAACAACAAGGTGGTATTTGCCATGGATTGAATAACATCCAATGGATGATTAAGACTTGGTATATTAACCACTAGAAGCAATAGCTGGAGATAGCCAACATATTCAAAATATCCAAATCAATAAAATTATTGGTAAAAATGAAAATAAAAAAAAGACTTGGTATATTGTTTTTCTTTTGCAGCATAACAAATCACCACAAACTTAGTGTCTTAACTCAGTACACTTTTTTAACTTAAAAAATTTATTTATAAAAGTTATTTGCTAGTTTCTCATTCATTTCTCAGGGATTTCTTGAAACCATTTAGTATGTATATCAAGGGAGATAATAAGTAATCCTTTTATATTTTTATTTCTCTATTTTATAATTAATTTAGTGTTGACACTATTACAGATGTTCCCATTGTCAGTGAGAATGCAGACTGGTGCATCCACTTTGAAAAACAATATGGCATTTCCTCAAAAATTTTACAATGGAACTGCCTTTTGACCCAGTGATCCCACTGTTGAGATTGTATCCTAAGATTCCCAAAACATCAATTTGAAAGAATATATGCACCCCCATGTTTACAGTAGTGTCATTTACAATAGCCAAGAACTGGAAACAGCCAAAGCATCCATCAGTAGATTAGTAGGTAAAAACAAATAAACAAACAAACAAAACTGGTACATTTATGCAATGAAATATTATGTGGCTATAAAATAAAGAAGGAGATCTTACCTTTTGCGTCAGCATAGATAGGTGGAGGCAGGCAAACACAACCCACTTTTTATTATAACATAGTTCTTGTACAGGAGAAGTCTGGATATGGCTTGTCTGGGTTCTTTGCTTCAAGGTCTTGATAGTCTACAATCTAGGTGCTGTCTCAGTCTGTGCTCACATCAGAGGCACAACTGGGAAACCATTCCAAGCCCATACATGTTATCAGAGTTCATTTATTTGTGGTGGTACAACTTAGGTCTTGGTTTGTTTGTTTGTGTGTTTTTGATGGCTGCTGACTAGGAGTAGTTTCTTGCCATATGGCTGCCTCTGTGGGCTCTCTCATAGCAGCTTACTTCTTTAAGCCAAAAAAAATTTGCTCAGAATGTGCTAACAAAACAGTCATAATATAACTAGTGGTGATCATAGGAGTGATAGCTCATTACCACTGTCATATTATACAACCTAATCAAGGGAGACATAATCGATCATTTTGTTCTATAAACGGTATAGCAGCTAGTCTCAGGACCCATTCTACTCTAGAGAAAAGTCATTGATAACACCAGTGGGATCCCTGGCTGATGTGGCTCAGTGGATTGAGTGCTGGGCTGTGAACTGAAAGGTTGCTGGTTCAATTCCCAGTCCAGGCACATGCAGGGGTTGCAAGCCAGGTTCCCAGTAGGAATAGGTTTTAAGTGTATCTCCCCATTGATCAGTGTGAGAGGCAACTGATCAGTGGATAGCACCAGTGGGAGAGGGCCAAGATGATAGAAGCTAATTTAGATTTCTGCAGGAATGGTGATGGAAAAAATAATCCAGAGTGTAACATCCTTCAAGAGGAGGGTTGGCTCTGAAAACAAAGGTCATTTGTTATTCTGTTCCCATACATACTATGTTTCCTGTAAAAGTGGTGTGGAGATTATTTCCTCTACCTCTGCATTATTGGTATTTCTCTTTCTAGAAGCTATAACACAGCTTTTATTCTAATCATACCTTCCTTGTACCTAGAGGCTTGATCCAGAAGAGTCAGGGGCAAGATACAAAAAGGAACTTACATAAAATTGACAAAGACCTGCTACCTTACTTGAGTCCCTGTGGGGAACTTGGCAAACAATGTACTCAACACATTACCTCTTTTATTGCCCTCTGATTATTGCCAGAAATGAGAGATGAGCCCTCTTTGGGGACAGATATATTCATATAACCAAGTGTACTACTAAGGTATTTAGATCAGAAAGAGATGATGGATGTACAGTCAAATCTTTTTGAGTGACCTTTGAGTAGATTATTCTAATACCTAACAATACCAGATGCCTATGTGTCTTAGGGACCATGAAAAATTTGTTGAAGGACTGAAAGCCAATTGTTGAGTAGTGTTTGCAAAGGAACTCACATCATTTTGATTCTCCAGATGATCTGGAAAGTCAAAAACATTATGTAGATTAATTTTAAGGGCATGAGTGGTTGTATAGCATTAGCTGATTGAACTAGAACAACAGCATGGTAACTTGGGAAATTGTAGACCTATAGTTCTAGTCTGTGTTGATGGATGCATTACTACATCTGAATGATGATAGATCCAGACAGGCAGCAATGGTTAGTGCAATCTGGCTATTTTGGGTTTAATCAGCAGTTTGATTTTAGTCATTTTCACCTTTTTTGTGGGCAACAAAAAATGACTGTTTAGTTTTCTAGGACTGCTGTAACAAATTGCCACAACTTGATGGCTTAAAACAACAGAAATTTATTCTCTCACAGGTAAAGAAACCAGAAGTCCAACGTCAAGATGTTACAGGATCAGGTTCTTCTGGAGGCTTCGTGGGAAAATCTGGTCCATACCTCAATCTTAGCTTTTGATGTCTTCAGGCTACCCCTGGTGTTCCTTGGCTTATAAATGTATCACTTCATTCTCTGCCTGAGTCTTTACATGACCTTCCTCTCTGGGCCTCTTATTTGACTTGTCTCAAATCCCCCTCTTCCTGTTCTTGTAAGGACACAAGTTATTGGATTTTTTAGCTCACTCTGAATCTAGGATGATCTCATCTCTAGATCCTTAGTTTTGTCCCTCTAAAAACTAACATTACAAATAAAATAAAATTTATAGATACCAGGAATTGGTGTTTGACTGTATCTTTTTAGGACTACTGCTCAAAAGTGATCCAGGTAGTTCAATGAGAAGCCATGATTTGTCTCCAGAGTTGGTAGCCCCAAAGAGGTGTGCTTTAATATGCCAGTTTTGTCTTTAGCTGGGGTTAGGTTGAGGGGGAGAATGAAAACAGAGGTAACAGATGAAGATAGTGACTATGAGTTATTTTTAATTACATTTACTGGGGTTAAATTGGTTAATAAGATTACATAGGTTTCAACTGTGTCTTCCTATGATTCATGGTCTGTTTATTGCACTTTAGCCCACCACCCACAGTCAGATCATCCATCACCATATATTTTGCCCCTTTTACTCCCCACCTCTACTGTCTTGCCCTCTGATAACACCCATAGTGTTTTCTGTATCTATGACATTGTTTGTTTTTCTTGTGAGTTCATTTGTTACTTTCAGTTTTATATCCCACATGTGAGTAAAATCACATGGTTCTTAACTTTTTCAGTATGACTTTTTGCTTAGCATGACATTTTCAAGGTCCACCCATATTGCTGCAAATGGCAGTATCTCATCTTTCTTACAGCTGAGGGGTATTCCATTGTATGTATGTATGATATCTTTACCCAATTATCTATTGAAAAACACGTTGGTTGTTTCTATGTCTTGACCACTGTGAATAATGCTGCACTGAACATAGACATGCATATATGTTTGCAAATAAATGTTTTCAAATTCTGGGGGTAGATAAGTACTCAAACTCCTCCAAAAAACTGAATAAAAGGTAACACTTCCTAACAAATTTTATGAGGCCAATATAACCCTGATACCAAAACCTGGAAAGGATACACACACACAAAAAGAAACTACAAACCAATATATCTCATGAATACAGATGCAAAGATCCTAAACAAAAATAGTAGCAAATTGAATACATCAATACATTAAAGACAATACATCACAGTTAAGTAGGGTTCATTCCAGGGGTACAAGGATGCTTCAATCAAGGTGATACACCACATTAACAAAACAAAGGATAAAATTATATAATTTTATCAATAGGTGCAGAAAAAACATTTGATATGATACAATATTAGCTATAATTAAAACACTCAGTATAATGGTTATAGAAAGTACCTCAGCATCTGTCATACGTGACAGACCCTCAACTAATATATGCAATGGTGAAAAACTGAATGCTTTTCTCTAAGATTGGGAGCAAAACAAGGATATCCACTCTCACCACGGTTATTCAACATAGTACTGGAAGTCCTAGCAAGATCAATTAGGTGAGAGAAAGAACTGGTATATAAATTGGGAATAAAGAAGTAAAAGCGTCACTTTTTGAAGATGATGTGATTGCATATATAGAAAACCCTAAAGATCCACTAAGAAAACTATTAGATATAATAAACAAATACAATAAAATTGCAAGATAGAAAATCAATGTACAGAAATCCACTGCATTCCTATATACTAATAATGGCACTTTAGGAAAAAAAATGCATAAAATGAATTCTTTTTGAATTGCAACAAAAATAATAAAATACCTAAGAATAAACTTAACAAAGCATGTGAAGAACCTATATACTGAAAACTACAAAGCATTATTGAAAGAGATTGAAAAAGAAACAATGAAATGGGACTATATTTTTGTTCATGGATTAGAAGAATCAGCATAGTTAAAATGTCCGTATTACCCAAAGCAATATACAGATTTAATGCAATCCCAATAACATTATTTTAAGAAATAGAAGAAAAGATAATCAGATTTATATGGAACCCTAAAAGATGGAATAGCCTATAAAATCCTAACAAAAAGAAGAGAGCCAGAGATATCACACTCCTTGAGTTCAAATTTTACTACAAAGTGACAATAATCAAAATAGCATGGTGTTGGCAGAAAAAGACTATGAGTTATTAAGTTTCTGCACTTGCTTTTATTTTCAAGCCATATTGTTCATTGCCTAACCAAACTTTTTTCCTGTATTTTGTCCACCCAAAGCTCTCTATAAGGAATAGCAAGTTCCTCATCTCAGACAATATTTGTTTCAGCTTTGGTGTATCTTGGTTTAGTTGCTATGGAATCATGGCATTTTAGCTATGACCATGGAGCTTGTTTCTCATTGTCATAATAATATTCTCTCCTCATCTCTTCTTCTCCCATCAGAGGAAAGTAAACACAAACAAGGCACCATTTGTATTGTTTGTTTAATGCTATATTTTACTGCTCAAAATATTATTTCTTCTGTTTATTAGCAGGTAGGGCATTGGGACATACTACCTCCAAATTGCCCACCATTAGAGCAAGAATATGCATACCACATCCCAGGGTGTCATCTTGCATTTTCTATCCCAGCCCAAAAGAGGTTTTTATCCTTCCTCATTTAGAAAGTCATTTCTATCAACATCATCACATTTTTATTGCCAAGTTGTCAAGAATGGTGGATGCTGAAACTGTTAGATAGAAAGGACATCATTACTCACATCATAACATGCATTGTGAGCACTTGTTCATTTTGGACCAGTTCCACCTCCCCTAAGTTTCATGGGATGATGTCCATGGGCTCCGAATGATGCCTGAATGTGTCGTGGTTTGCATTTCAGAGAGAAACATTGAGTTTAGGAAGCCCGGAACTTTAATAATGGAGACTAATTATGTCTCCCTTTACTCCAGAGAGAGACATTATCTCGATTTTCAAGGCTGTTTGTACAAAAAAACAGCCTTGAAAAGACAGTCCAGAAAAAGGGTCAGTCTGTACCTTTGTTTGCAAGATGTATAGAAACAAGAGAGATCCATATAGAATTGTTTTTCAACAAAATCTAGTGCATTGAATTCAAGGCCATTTTTTTCTTTAAAGTAATTTGTGGAAATGTTATTTTATTGTTGCATGATATCGTGCAATCAAATATTTTTCAACAAGTGTTTGAATATTAAATGTTCAATACTAGTCTTAGTCATTGGATTATATGATACAGTTCCATAATAGATATCCATCTTTTGTAGATTTTAATAAGTGACTTTATTAAGATTACTCACACAGTAATGATGCACAGGGGAAATAATTTTCATCTGTTAATTAAATAGTATTTATGAGTTAATATACAAGTATTATTAAAATACTATACTTTATATTTTGAAATTGGAGTGGCCATAAATTTTGATGCATACAGTTAAAAGCTTATAAATTAAAAAAAAAGATTCAATAGAGAGAAAAACCAAACTAAAAGCACACATATGATGAAGTACTAATATACTAACTCAATGCTTCTTAAATAATGGTATTTTAGCATCAATGAAAATATACAATTGAAACTGAAACTCAACTGTAATGCTATCCTTTTGGCAAGTGTTTGTTTTGGTAGTAGTGCACATATTTCTTAAAAACATATTTCTTAATAAAAATAGATAAAGTAGAAAAACTTCAGTGTTCACTCATTGGATATATGCAAGGAGAGGCTTGCTGGTGAACAATGAGGCTACTAAGATAGACAACTGCTTTAATGAGATAAAGATCAAGACTAAGTGATCTCTTAGTATATACCTGCACATAGAGTCAGCTCTTCTTGATTTTATTATACTCAGGAAACTTTAACTTCTGTTTTATTGGAAGGTACAAGCTAAAGAATCATGGCATTCAATTTTGAAAATTACATAGGCATTTACCTATTGGACTCCAGTAATACAGGGCATATCCTTCCTAAAGTTTAAATTTTAAGAAATTAAATTTTAAGACAATGATAATATTATAATCCATGAACAGAGACAATATAATTTTCATATGCTAATAATTAATAATGTTTTGAAAATTCAGTAGGTTAATTGACATAAAACTCAGAGATATTTTTAATCAGATTAAAATATTTCTACAGAGAATTTCTCTTATTCTCTCTCAAATTTCACCTCAGTTTCTCATTTACCCCTCATCTTCACATTGATTAGTTTATGTTAATCTCAGATATGATATTAATACTTTTACTATTAATATGTGTATTACTTTATTTCAGATGAGTATATACTTTTCTTAAAAATGACCTAAAGTCTGCATGCTCCGTGGGGCCGTTTATGGAGCTGTGCGTGCATGCATGCACTGACACTCTCCTATCACTGTTGGCAGCATTGAGAATATGCAGCTGTCCTAGGAAACATTTTGGTTAATTGGCAATAATTGTATCAGCACTGCCTGTCCTCCAGTTTTCAGAAAAGTTATTTCTACCACATGTCATTCATTATTTTAGTCATAGGATATTTTGGGGTTAATTTTAGGCAAAGAATACATCTTCTGTTCTGTACAATATAATTTTCCAAGGCAACAGAAGTTTACAGAGCTATAGTGGCTTTTTTTCTCTTTCTACTTAATGATAAAATATAGCTTTGTGGGTCTTATGTGAGTTTTATTCATCATTTTATGAGATAATGTTTTAGATACTAAACAATTTTTATAAATTTGAACACAAAAACCATTTAGAATACAATTGGCCTTCTCTAGAAGTAACTACACTGGTATTCATTTTTATCTTAGAGACTTTTCCCCCATTACTGTGTGGATATCATGGTTATGTGAACAACTGCTCTTATAAGTTTCTTACTCCAGTGGTATAAAGTAGGCAGTGTGTTAAAATGTAGGCCACAGTGTCTGTGCTATGAATATTTATATATTTTGACATTCAGGAAGAATATGCCTTTCTGTACGTAACCCCTAGCACTCTTTTAGTTGATATATTTCTAAAAATGGAGCAATTTATTTATACTATGTCACTTTGGACTTAAGGGACACATAACCTACCTTTTCACAGGCATAAAATTCAGTTGTCTTATTCCTGCTGCATGAAATATGCTTAGAAGCTGTGGAGTCACAAAATGCTTTAATGCTTTTTGTTTCTACATTTATTTATCCCTAGGTAGGCACATTCACATACCTGGGAGGAATATTGAGAAATTACAGAATCTGTATGTAGAATGGCATCTTAAATATGTGAAATAGTACTTTCTTTGTTAGGATTTTCAGAAGCAGTATCCTCAAACTATTTTGGAAATTTGCTTAGGTTTTACCAGATATAGTATCAGAAAATTATTCTTCTAATCTCATGCAAGTCTTCTCTGTGTAGTTTATATTTTTCTCATATGATTTAAAAAAAACTAGGATTCTTGTCACCTTCCTTAACACATCCAAGAAACAACAACAACAATATTGCCCATAAGGTTCCTCTTCATTTTTTATGATTGAAACTATCCTAAGTGTTTTTTCCTATTTTTTTCACTCACAGGATTATAGATTTGATGAGATCAGGATTATTCCAAGAAAAAAATAAATAGGTGACATAATGATTCCAAAAGCTTGTAGATGTAATTGTGAAGTTTGTGTATCTTGAGTTTTACCAGTGTATGTAATACTTTCCAGTTCTTTAAAGCCTAAGGCCATATTAGCAGGGCTTCTATTTTTCATTGAGGTAAAAATTATGCAATGTTGAATGCACCCATCTTAGTGAACACACAATAGTAGTCCTTCCTTCTCCACAGATTGACATTCTGTGGTTTGTTACCTGAAGTCAACCTTGATCCAAAAATTTTAAGTGGAAAATTTCAGAAATAAATAATTTATGTTTTATATTATGGACTGTTCTCAGCAGTGTGATAAAATCTCAACCCATTCCTCTTGGGGTGGGAACCATTGCTGCATCCAGGGTATCTGCACTGTATACACTACTGTTGAGTAGTCAAGTAGTGGCTGTCTCAGTTTTCATATCCACTGTTGCATTATCACAGTGCTTGTGTTCAAATAATCCTTATTTTACTTAATAATGCCCCAAAATGCTTGAGTAGTGATGCTAGCAATTCAGATATGCCAAAGAGAAGCCATAATGTGCTTTCTTTATGTGAAAAGTCATGCTTGTATAGGAAAAAAACATAGTATGTTTAGAGTTCAGTGCTATCCAAAGTTTCAATTACACACTGGTGGTCTTGAAATATATTCCCCACAGAGAAATAAATGGCAACAGGCATTTATTTAAGACTGAAAAAAAAAAAAACAGTTTCAGGAAGCATTGACTCATGCAGAAGTCCAAATAATGATCCAGTAAGGAGGGACAGGCAAGAGGTATTTATGAGAAAGGGAGAGGGTATAACTGTATCACTAGAAGGAAAGTATTTCTATTGGTGCCAATAACATTACATCGTGACTTTAAGTTTAAAGAATGTTTTATATATTTCAGTACAATAGACATCAGTCTGGCAGTCATAATATCTGCTTTCTTGTTATCTTTGCAAGCAGTTATTTGGACACAAATTTGCTTTAGGCTCAGTCCAAAGTTTATTTTGCCCTGTTTTAACATTTCAAAAATTAAAGCACAAGATAGGCAAGGCAGTTCTTCTGGAATAGCAGCTCCATCTTCATTTTAATGTGGCTCTGTTGATTATTTTTTACACTCTTAATGGTATTTCTGAGTAGAAGTTTGTTGAAATTTATTTTATCATTTTTTTACAGTTAGTGCTTTTTGTGTTCTAAGACAAAGATTTGCCCACGAAGATCATAGCCTTCTTTTCATTTTGAAAATCTCTTTGTTTATTCAATTATTTTTACAATTTATATAAATTTTAGAATCAGCTTGTTAATTTGAACTTTCAAAAATTCTCCTGCAATTTTTATCAAAATTGAGGTAAATCTGTAGACCTACTTATGAACTATTTACATATTATATTAATGACTCTTCTATGTGTAAATTTATATACTTCTACTTAAAATACTACATTCTCACTACACAAGATTTATTATTTTCAGAAAGTTTTATAATTATTTATTAGATTTATTCTTGATTTTTTGATGATATCTAAAGGAGTTATTAAAAATATTTCAGTATCTAAATTTTTGCTAATTTACAAAATGTAATTGATTTATTTTTATTTTTAATTATTGTTCAAGTACAGTTTTCTGCCTTTTATTCCAGCCCAGCCCCCACCTTCCTCCCATTTTCATATGTGCTTTATACTTATTCTTGTAAACCCTTTATTTATGTACTCATGACTAGACATTGCTAAATTCACTTTATGAAAATATTTTGTATATTTCACAGAATTTCTAGGTAGATAGTACTACCATCTTTTAGTAATGGGAGTCATAATTTGTTCTTTGCATTTTTTGTGTATTTTTTCCTGCTCTATCAAATGTACTGAAATTCTAATACAATGGTGAGTAGAAGTATAGGAGTGAACATTCTTGCCTTTTTTTAATCTCAGAGGCAAAATGCTTGATATTTCATCACTAAATGTAATGACAGCTATAAATTTTTCTTCATGAGCTTGACAAATTGAGGAAATTTTATTCTGTTTGTAAAGGTTTGAGACTTTTAAAAAATCATGAATGGGCTTTAATTTTGCTAAGGTGTTATATTACACATTTATTGGATTTATCATATTGTTTCTTTTTCCTTTATTCTGCCAGTAGAGTGATTTACACTGATAAACTAATAAATGTTAATTTGATATTGTATTTCTTAAATAAGGTCCACTTGGTCATATGGTCATACCGTTTTTTATATTTCTGGACACACTTGGAAAATATTTTGTTAAGAATTTTAATGTCACCCTGGCTGGTGTAGCTCAGTGGATTGAGTGCAGGCTGTGAACCAAAGTGTCGCAGGTTCGATTCCCAGTCAGGGTAAATGCATGGGTTGCAGGCCATGACCTCCAGCAACCGCACATTGATGTTTCTCGCTCTCTCTCTATCTCCCTCCCTTTTCTCTCTAAAAATAAATAAATAAAATCTTAAAAAAATTAATGTCTGTATTCTTGAAGAATATTGGTTACTAATTATTTTCTCTTGTAATGCATTTGGGAGGTTTTGGTTTCAGGGTTTAGGTAACCTCATAGAACAAATTTGGAGAATTCTCTCCTTTTCCAGTGTCTGAATAAAGCTGACAAGGGCAGCATTATTATTTCACAGTCATCACTTAATGGAGTTCACTAAAGAAAGCACCTGTACCTGAATTTTTTTTTTCAGATAAAATTTTTGGTCACAATTCAGTGCTTTAAATTGAAATAGTACTAAACAGAATTTCAATTTCTTTCTTCTTAAATTTTAGTAAATTGTATTTTTAATGTAATCTGCCTATTTACTCTGTTGTATTAATCAGCTTAAAGCTCTATTAATATTGCACTTCTACACTCATTAGTAGGATTAGAAATAACTTCTCTTTTATTTCTGATATTGAAAATGCATATTTCTCTTTCTTTTTTTTCTCATTTAGTCTTTGTAGAAGTTTATCAGTTTTACTAATCTCAGGAATTGACTTTGACTTTGTTAATTTTCTGTACTGTTTTCTACTTCATTTATTTTTGTACTTTTATTTCCTTGTTTCTGTTTGTGTATTGTAGTTTATTATTATTTTTCCAGCTGCTTAGGACTATTTACATACTTTTTTACTTTATTGAGGCAAAATTGACAAAAACTGCATACATTTAAAATATACAGCATAATAACCATAGATAATAATACTATACTGTGTACTTGAAATTTAAAGCAAGATCTTAGGTGTTTTCAGCATCCACACAAAAAGATAACACATAAGGATATGTAAGGTGATGAATGTATTAACGTGGCTGTGGTAATAATTTTATAGTGCATGCATATATTATAACACTGTGCACCTCAACTCTTCTAGTATAAGAATGTGAGCTTTGCAATTGCCTTAAATCTTGCTTTTGCTGTATTCCACAAACTAGGGTTTTTATTGTTACTCAATATAGAACATTTTAATATCCCCCTTCCGATTTCTTCTTCAACCTGTAGGTTATTTTATTTTTTATTCATTTTTTATTTTGGGGGGCATATATATCTTTTATTTTTTTAATTTTAATTGTATTTTTGTCAATTGCCATTTATCCCCCATATTCTCTTCCATCTCCACCCGCCCTCCTCACCACTTTTAATTACCACATTGTCATCCATGTCCACCAGGTTTTTTTCCTTTTGACTATATTCCTCCACCCCCAATCCCTACCTGCCAGAACTGTTTGCTCAACCCATAAGTTATTTTAAGTGGTTTGCTTAGTTTCCAAGTATTTGGCATTTTCTGATCATTAATAATAAATTTACGTATGCTGTAGTCAGAAACATGCTTTGTAATATTTCAATGTATTTCAATTTATTGAGATTAATTTATGGTACATCATAGGGCCTAGCATAGCAAAATTCCATGTACCTTTTAAATTCAGGATGTGTGCAGGTATTAGTAAAATATTCTGTTATTGGCAGTTGAGTGAAGATAGTTAATGGTGTTCAAATCTCTATTCCCTCCATCGATTGTTCCGGTATTGTCATATTTTATATAAAATAAACCTCAAACTAAAATACATTAGTTTTGCTTTCAAGACTTTTATTTTGAAAGAAATTAAGGGGAAAAACAATCTTTTATGTGTTTCTTATATTTTGTTTTCCTCCTACTCTATGTCTCCCTGTCGATTCAAGTTTCCATGCTTGACAACTTGTTGTAGTGCAGGTAGGCAGACTATTGAGAGATCCTCTCATCTTTTCTTATACAAAAATATTTCATTTTAACCTTAATCAGACACAGTATTTATTTTTTATTTTATGTGGTTTGTTTGACTTTTATCTAGTGGAATTTTGAACTGTAGAATTTTGCAGTAATCATCAAATGTTGAAATAGTTTACTTACACATCTGTTGCAAACATTTTCCAAAGTGAACTTAATGAAATATACAATTAAGGCATTATTTTAATATTAGTTTGAATTTCAATTAATGGACACTTTTAACTGTGATTAATCTATTTACAAATGTTCTATGTCTATGTAGATTGATAATGCAACTTTTCCCAAACATTTGAAAGACCTCTTAAGTTTATTAAATTAAAACTAAGGTATGTCAGGTTACAAATTTGTTTCCTCTATGCAAACACAAGAATTTTGCAGCAGTCTATTGTATAATAAATATATATTGTAAACATAAATATTTTTCCCTGGTCTTCAAGCAACTGTGTGAAGCCCTTTGGGAGAATTCTATACATGCTTCCCTCTCATCTATAGCACAGAAATTGAACATAGAATGTCACTGTTATGAGATACTTGTCTTCTGTGAAACCCTAAAGGGGTATGGCTTCTTAAGAGTCACTTAACTCCAAACACAACACACAACAGTACAAAATGAGTTGAATAACAATTATTATACCCAGTGAAAGAAAAATTCTGTATTTACATTTAACATCTCCTTTGTTTTAGCCCGATGTTAAAGACATCCGTTTTTTTCCATGATAATATAATGTACCTAGAATGTCAACTAAATAAACTGCCTTCAGCAAAGTTTTCTTGTCCACATGGACTCAAAACACATTTTACTTTCTTTCATGAAGAAGATATTTTATTGCTTTATCTCAAATAATAAATATTGTCAGTCTCATATTTCATTCTAAGTACTTTTCAAGCCAATTTCTCCAGCTTTGTCTTAAATGCTCTGACCTTTCAGAACATTAGTTCTGTTGCAAACTAAATATTTGTGTTTCCCCAAAACTTCATGTTGAAATTCAAACCCAAATTTGATAGTATGAGTAGGTCAGGTTTTTTGAAAGGTCATTATATCATGAGAATGGAGCCCTTCATGAATGGGATTAGTGCCCTTATAAAAGAGACCCTCAAGACCTCCTTTGTCTCTTCTGTCGCATGAAGGCACAATGAAAAAGTGTTAATCTGTGGACCAGGAAGCAGGTCCTCACCACGCACTACATCTGCAGTCTCAGACTTGGATTTCCCAGCCTTGAGAAATGTGGGAAACAAATGTTTGTTGTTTAAGTGACTAAGGTATTTCAGTATAGAGCCTAAAAAGATTAACATAGGGTCACCTTCCATAACTAAGCTTAGATCTTTTATGTTTAAATTTGATGATCAAAACAATGTACATTTTTTGTCATAATCTCATATAATTTTGGCACATGTCAGTAAATTTGTTTTAAAAAATTGTGCTGATATGTTAAACAGGACAAAAGATTTATCTCAAAATCTCTCTCGTTAATTTCTTGAAGTCCCAGGCCTGCTCAAGCAATGATAAAGTCAGCTACTTGCATAAAACCATGTACTGTTAAAAAATAACTGCATTATAAAAATTTTCAGCTTCTTCATCATGTATAAAAATAATTGTTAAAGAATGGCAACTGGTATTTGTGCTCATAAAACTTAATTGTTTGTTTCTGACATAGCCATTGATCACTGACCTTGCAAAAATAATTCTTTGGGCTTTATGTCTAGGTTAACATCAAAATTACTGAACTTGAAGATATATTCATAAGTCAATGAGATAGCTTATTTTATAGTCTGCAAACATTATAAAAAGAGGGCCTACATAGCTCTTCCAAACCCAAACTCAATATAATAAAATAAAATTATTAATTATGACAGATATTCTGGAAAACCTCTTATTCACATTTCAAGATGTTTTCTGTCCTAAGGCTAAAGATCTCTTTGATTCTTAATAAGAGTGTACAGTTGGAATCCTGAGGAATAACAACAGAAAGATAAATAAGAGCAATGATCCCAAATAACTTATTTTTGAAGCCAGGTGTTATTTTTATATGTGACCTTCAGTTTCTAACAGTATTTAAACATAGTTTTCTAATTGAAAAGTTAATTACATTCTATGTGAAAATTTGACTTATTTCCTTTCATAAAATAGCACTTCATTGTGTTTTTCTGGTTACATCATAATCATCATTTGCTATGTGTCTATGCTCCATCTAAAGTACCATCCTTTGCAACATAATTATGTGAGGTGGTAAGGTCTATCTTCCTTTTAAGGGATACATTAGCCCATTAACTATGTCTTGGAAAAAATATGTAGCTTTTATAAAGTCAACAAAACACTTGATGGGAATAAACATTGACAAGGCATATGTCTGATAAGGGGTTAATAGCTAAAATATAGAAAGAATATGTAACTTCAATACCAAAAATATAATGCCATTAAAAACTGGGCAGAGGAATTGAACAGCCATATATCCGAAGAAGACACACCAATGGCCAACAGGTATTGAACACATGAAAAAGTGTTCAACATCACTAATCATTAGGGAAATGCAAATCAAAGCCACAATGAGATATCACCTCACACCTGTTAGAATGACTGCCTTTAAAAAGACAAGAGATAACAAGAGTGGGTGATGAGATGGAGAAAAGAGAACCCTTGTACATTGAAACAATCTAAGTGTCCACTGATGAATGAATGGATAAAGAAAATTATATATATTTATATACATACATACATATATACATATGTGTGTGTGTATAAAGAGAGAGAGAGAGCTATTATAGGTATAAATATGAATGTTTTCAGCCACAAAAAGATGAAAATCTTGACATTTGTGGTAACATGGATGGACCTTAAGGATATTCTGCTAAATGAAGTAAGTCAGGCAGAGAGACAAATACTATATGATCTCAATTATATGTGGACTCAAAAGAAAGATAGAAAGAAATAGAAAGAGAAAGAAAGAAAGAAAGAAAGAAAGAAAGAAAGAAAGAAGAAAGAAAGAAAGAAAGGAAGGAAGGAAGGAAGGAAGAAAGGAGAAAGAAAGAGATAGAGGAAGGAAGGAAGGAAGGAAGGAAGGAAGGAAGGAAGGAAGGAAGGAAGGAAGAAAGAAAGAAAGAAAGAAAGAAAGAAAGAAAGAAAGAAAGAAAGAAAGAAAGAAAGAAAAAGAAAGAAAAGAAAGAAAAAGAAAAAGAAAGAAAGAAAGAAAGAAAGAAAGAAAGAAAGAAAGAAAGAAAGAAAGAAGAAAGAAGAGAGAGAGAGGAAGGAAGGAAGGAAGGAAGGAAGGAAGGAAGGAAGGAAGGAAGGAAAGAAGGAAGGAAGGAAGGAAGAAGGAAAGAAAACAGATCAGATTTACAGGAACAGATTGGTGGGTGCCAGAGTTGGTGCAGGGTGGAAGTGGGGGAATGGATGAAGCAGTTCAAAAGGTACAAATTTCCAGTTATAAGATAAATAAGCCCTGGGGATACTATGTACAGCATGCTGACTATAGCTAACAGTAATGTAATCTATATTGGAAAGTTGATAAGAAGGAAGATCTTGTAAGTTCTCACAGAAAAAAAAATTCTATGTGATGATGTTAACTAAACATCTGGTAATCATTTCACAGTATAATCATATATCATATTATGTTATACACTTTACACTAGTACAATATTATATGATGAGGTTTGTCTACAAAGTATTCAGCCATACAAATATGGAAAACAGAGACTTTTATTGAAGAAGATACAAGAAACATTGTACATAGGACAATGATGCCTCAATCTCCTTCAAAGTCTCCTCCTTTGACCTTGCACCTCAAACAGTTCTCCCAGCATCTCTTCTATTATTCAAAACACTCTGCAAAATCATTTGTTGGAATTATTTTTTTCACATTTTTTATTGTTGTTCAAGTACAGTTGTCTGCACTTCCCCCCACCACTCCCACCCATCCCAGCCATCCCCACTTCCCACCCCTGATCCTACCCCCCTTTTGTTTTGTCCATATGTCCTTTATACATGTGCCTTTGTTGGAATTAAAACCAGCTGCCCCATTGTATTTTCCCAAATCTCATTTATGGTCTGAAATATCTTCCTTTTCAAAGGTAATTTTAGTTTTGGAAAAAGTCAGAAGTCACAGGGCACCAATTCTGGTCTGTAGGTGGGTTGAGTTACCTGGGTGATTTGATGTTTCACAGAAATACTCTGCATGAGATGTGATGCAGGAGCAGGCGTGTTGTCATGATGAAGCTGCCGATTACCAGTTGCCCATAGCTGTGGCCATTTTTGTCATATTGCATCTCTCAACCAAGGAAGAACATTGAGGTAGTACTCTTTACTAATTTCTTGTTCTGGAGGGAAATACTTGTGATGTGCAACACTTTCCCAATCAAAAAACACAGTTAACATGTTCCTGATTTCATTGCTACTTTGCCACACCATCTTTGGGCATGGAGAACCAAGCAACTACCACTAGGACAATGGGACCTTCATTTCCAGATCATGGACGTAGATCCACAGTTCATCCCCAGTTATGACCTTTGAGGAATCTGGCACACTGGTACCGATTTGAATCAAGTCATTAGCAACTGCAGCATGATATTCCCTCTGCTCTGGTAGCAGAAGCCACAGAACAAATTTTGCCAAGACACATTTCATTCCAAGACACTGCATGAAAATCCGAATACAGTAATTTTGGGAATCCCCAGATCAGCTTCTAGTTCTCACACTTTTAGACACTGATCTTTGTTGATTTCAGCCCATTCATGTTCAACATTCTCAGGTGTTTGGCTTTTTGCTGCCCATCCAGGACATGGATCGCCTTAAACAGATTCTTGGTCATCTTTGAGTCACTTGTGACACACTTTTATTTGTGCTGCACTCATTGCATCACCTCTGAAAGCCTTCTGAATAATCTGAATAGTTTCTGTGGAGGAATGTTCAAGCTTAACACAAAATTTGATGCAGATTCATTGTTCTATTCACTCAATCATTTTGAATGTGATGGACACACAGTACACATGATCACTCAATGGCATCTACCACCTCCACTGACTAGTATTGTGAAGTGGTCATTGTTTACACATGCCTATTCCACTCTCCTTAACTGCCAGGTTACATCAATGTCATGCTCACCATTCTTATTATATTAACAATTGTTGGACTTTTTCTGGACAGACCTTGTTATAGCTCAATAAAACAGGAAAAAATGAAAATTCCAATAACAATTGAAAAGTATTATCAAAGGGAAATATTTTACAATGTGTGTTTTTAATCCGTTGATTTTTCATAATTTTAGTTGGAATAATGGATTATTTGTTAAGAGTTTTATTTTTAAGATTTTTCTGTATTGGCTGTATATTTTCATATTTTATTTTGCACAGGAAATCTTGTTGGTCTTGCAACAAGATGGTCTCAGAACAAAGTGGTTATATGGAGTTTAAAGTTCTGTCATTCCTATAAAGTTAATCCTGTAAAATCTGCCATGGTTTTTTTTATTTTTCTCCTGGTTATATTTATTTATTTTAAAAAATTTATTACATTTACTGGCATAACATTGGTTAATAGGATTATATAGTTAAAAAAATCATAAATGTAATTCCTTCAGGTGTTTGGTTTAAAGCAACAAGCAGATCTTGTAATGAAGTTTTGAGTCATCATAACATGTAATTCTTATTTTTCTTTTTCTGTCCTTTGGGCTTGAAACCCTTTCACTTGCCAATATGTCCAGATATATTTTGTTGTGATAAGCAGCTGCCTCACCTTCCTGTGTCCCATCTGATTTGAAATAAGTGGCACTGACATACTTGGTGGCTCATCAACTTCTGTATATCTTGGTTGTCCTCCTAAAATGCAGAATCCCTAAACGACAATCAGTTTAGAGAGACATCACTTACCCAATCTAGTGACTTTAATACAGTCAAAATTTTAGTCACAAGTAAGCAGCTTATTGTTTATACTATATACTTGAGAAGTTTAATTTTTGTCACTCAAAGGTGCTAGCCCTCTCCAAGAAGCTGTAGAAATAGTTTCATGATACTTTGGCAGGTAGTATGTTTGCTAAACCCTCTTTGATCAACTCATTAAGAATCTTACATATATGAAATGTTTCTGTATTGGTAGATCTTACTAAAAATAATCTACTCAGTACTGTATGAGGGCAGTAGCTTGCAAGACAAAAGACTGTGTTATCTTTTTTTCAAATATCCTTTTAACGATTTTCCTCCTGTTGTTACCTGATGTGTGCAGGGTTCCTTCCCTGCATACATCAAACCTCAATCACATGGGAACAGGAGTTTGCAGTCAAGAAAGTGGAGGTTTTTTAATGAAAGAAATGGTGTCATGCCCTGAGTCATAGGTGAGCTGCTACTCAAACACCTGGAACCCCATGGCTTCTACGGGATGGTTATGCAGGGGAAAAAATCATGATGGAGTTAGGGTCCTGGTCTCTACTGATTGTTCAGCCCTAGGGTAGGGTAGCTGAAAATTGCATCTGGTCCTGACTCTAGCCATGGTGTCACTCTGTCTGGTTTGGTAATGGTGTGGTTGATGGAGTTGTTCTGTTTTTCTGTGTCTGGAGCAGAAACACAGCTGAAACTTAGATGTTATCTTTAGTTTAAAGAAAAACTCTGTCTCTCTCACCTATAAGTGGAATCTAATCAACAAAGCAAACAAACAAGCAATATATAACCAGAGACATAGAAATAAAGAACAAACTGAAAGTAACCAGAAGGGAGTGGGGAGGAGATAACAGGGGAAAAGAGGGGAGGGTTGTCAGGAACATATATAAAGGATCTATGGACAAAGCCAAAGGGAGCTAGGGTCAAAGGTGGTAGGTCGGGATAGGTGGGGTGTGGGGGACTGGTGGGGGGATAATGGAGACAACTGTACTTGAACAACAATAAAAAAAATACCAAAAAGAACCAAGGCTTTCTAAGATTATTCAATGTTTCTCATCCTTAGGGCTTAATGATTAAGGGAGAGGATGTGCAAGGGAGAGTCATAGGTGGATGGGTCAGAGTGCTGGATGAGACTAGTTTGAATCAAAAGAAAAAGAAAATGCCTTATTAAAGAAATTAAGTTTCCGTACACTTACACTGCAATATCAGATTCTCAGTAATGTCATGTTTCTGGAAAATTTATTTGTGAACTATTATTTTGTGTCTTAGAACTACCACTCTTAAAGTGTATCTAAGAAATGATTAGATATAATCTGATAAGTACATGAGCTCTAAAAACAAAAAAAAAACACACAGTATAAAAGTTTTGAATAATCCTTTAACACTTTTTATTTAGAAAACAGTTGTCATGCTCCACTAGTAGTAGGTGTCCACCTCATTTCTTAAATAACTGCTCTCCTCTCAAAAAAAGATCACATCACAAAGTTGAGGTACAGGAAATGTATTAAATTTCTCAGTTCTTGGGTATGATATAATGTCTTTTAAAAATTAAGGGTAATATTGAGTTTGTATTTCTCATGGTCTGATCTAAAATGTCACTCTGAAGAAGAAGTAAGAGATGAATTAAATGATATACAATGCAATATTTGTGGAGTCACTGCAAAGGATATATAAATCATGTCCACATAGATTTTCCTCATTTTTATGCATATAGAAATGCCTAATGTAAATGGGAAATTTTCTATAGCATGAGAAGGAGTTAAAATATGTATGTACTAAATCATATTTATAATGAATTATTTTAAAATATGAATAATCACTCAACAAATCAGCCTTATTTGTTCAGGGAGTTCACTAGTTTAAATTAAAAAATATAAAGATATTCATATTTTAGGAACTATTAAGATCACTTTGACTTTATTAAATCATGTTTAAATTCTACAATCAAGAAAAGGAGAATTGTCAAGTCAAGGAACATGAAACCAGGACCCATGGACAAGGACAATGGTGGAGGTGGATCACTGAATGTGGGAGAAGGGTTGGGCAGGGCAGGGGAGAGCAATGGGGGAAAAATGGGAACAACTGTAATTGAACAAAAATGAAAAATTAAAAGATAAAGAAGTATCTCTGGAATAAAGAAAGTAATGAGCTAAAAAAAAGAAAAAAGATGATTTAGGCATGAGAAAAAAATTATCAGAATAAAAAGTTAATATCAAGTAATTATTTTAACTTGTAAAGAACAAATTAATTAAGGAATTAGAATACATTTTTTGGAGTTATTGAGACAACTCTGTTTTCCAAGTAAAAAGAATAAGAAGTATTTCATGCACACTGGGCTTCATAGTTTTTTTACAAATGATTATTTGTTTCCTGCTAATTGATCATTTTTCTATGAATATTTTTGGCATTATTCCAAAAGTCATGCATTATATGACCTTTTTAACAAGGTGTTATTATGTTGTGATTAACTGCTTAGAATTTTGATAATGATAGTTATTTCTTTTGAGGTTCATATGAATTTCAATTTCAAATTGTGTAGTTAAAAGGTGAAAAATTAAAAGCAAATATAACATGTAATTTTGCCATCTCAGCTTTTGTAATAAATCAAATTAGCTGTTTGTCTGCAATCACATTTGCTCCTCTGGCCATCCATATCATTTTTTCCCCACTTAAGTACAATTAAAAAACAAACTAAAACCAAATTCTGAATGTACTTTAGTATGATGTCCATCTTAAAAGAAAGAAAGAGAGAAGAATGCTTAGAAGCAGAAGGTTTGTTGTTTACTTTTAATTTTTCTAAATTATCACCATTTTCCATTTTTGAAACCAGTGTTCATTTTACATTTATCCAAGAAGTTTAGATTATCATGAACATTTGACAATTTGTAATTGAACGCTTATAGGCTAAAGAGGTTTTGTTCTTTCATTTGATGGATTGTGTCATGCCAGAGTCTAGCAGTGCATTTTATTTGACCTTTCTCCTTAACTCTATTGATCTTAAACCCCTTGTCACATGAGTGACAGGACATCATGATGTGATGGGAGACAAAACTTCAAAAAGATGCATCACCTTGTCAGATAAATGCACTCAAAAATCCTCTTTTTCTCTCAAAATTTCCACATTTATTTACATAAATTTTAAACAGTTACTCCAAGAAATCACTTTACCACCCAATTTAATATTTACAGATTTTTTTGGTTGGAAATAAAAAATCAAACACAGCAAACCTAAGTAACTTCTCCATGTTCCCATTATCTCCCTGATTTTACTGTAGCCACTAAAACAAGGCTTGCTGACCTTTCTTCACGTTACCTTTCAGCAGAGGAGCCAAGGTCACACAGGTGGCAGCTCAATTAAGTCATAGAGTTTGCTTTGATTTGTCCATCCATTGGGTCATAGAGGAAGCTGTCTTCAAAAACTGTTTAGTTCAATAGAGGAAAGCTTAAGCTAACTTAGGTTGTAATATTGAAAAGTAGGAGACTAAATTTGGGAGATCGAAGATTACTATAGGAATAATTTGAATAATACTTACAAATGAAAAGTCAGAATGATTTTTATGATCTTTCTTGTAAAATGTGAAAGTGACAAGATATGAAATTTCCTAATAAAAAAAAGTGTCATAGTGAAAGAAAGTTACCTAGGAGTGTGGGCACACACACATGCCTAGTTCAATTTTGGAATATTTATTTTGAAACATCTCTTTTTATAGGATGATGCACAAAGCTTAATTCATTCAGGGCCCCTGATACTGATAAGAATTTTGATGCAACTGGAGATGGGCAGTTTTATATTTCTTAACCAGAAATCATTTTTCTACTCACAGGATAGATGTCAACTGAAGTGAAGAAAAGGGTAGATTTACTCATCTTTTGGAGGTCATTTATCTCACATTCAAGACTTTTTATTACAAAGTCCTGAAAGAGTCTGTGCTTCCTATGTTTATACCAATAGACAGAGGACATTCATATTGTAAATCAATGAACTAGTTTCTTATTTTGACAGGATCAGCAATGATTTAGTGGTGGAATATGAACACAGAGTAAAGACATTGACCTGACACATTTTTATCCCTTCCCATGTGAATAAATTTCTTCTATCTGTAGAAGAACAGAGATATATGTGAGACAAAATAATCACAGGATAGAAATAATATTGCCCTGGAACAGAAATGGCAAGAAGTAAAAATACATGAATTCTCTTTTCTGCAAGGTCCTGAAGTCAGAAAATATTGTTTTTCTATTATAAAAATAGAACTACACAGGCACACATTCTGGCATTAATATTTTCTTTGTTCATTCATATATTTAGTCATCTAACTCATGTGTTGTGTATTTATTTGAATAGTACAGCAATCACAAAATAGGCTCAACATTTCAAATATTTAATATAAATAAATATAGCTATACACACATACATATACACATACATACCCTGGAACAATTAATGCATGTATATTTTCTCTTATGATTGTATTATCTATTTGGTTTAGGTCATACATTTTGTCCAATTCTCTCTTCCACATAAGAATATATAATTATGGTGAATCCAAAGTAAATTGGTGTGGCCATTTTAGACAACAATGTGGAGGTTCATCTAAAGATTAAAAACAAAACAAAATAAAACTAATGTGTTCCAGCAATTCCATTTCTGTCTATATATCTAAAGAAAATAAATGGCTTTCTCGAAGTGATATTCATTTTATGCTCATTGCAACATCTTTCACAATAACCAAGTCATGGAAACAAGCTAAGTGTCCATCAATGGGTGAACAAATACAGATATGGTATATTAAAAAAATAGGACATTTTCATCCATAAAAAAGAGGGAATTCTGTCATGTTTGATAACATGGATAAACTTGGAAGATATTATACTTAGTGAAATAAACTAGACAAAGAAAGACATATACTTTACAATCCTTTAGGGTGGAATCTAAGAAAGTTAGACTCGTAGAACCAGGGAGTAGAATGATGATTGCCAAGGGCTGGGAGTGAGGAAAAGAGAAAGATATTGACCAAGGGGTCCAAAATTTCAATTAAAAGATGAATCATCTCTGGGGATCCAGTGTACAGTTCAGTGATTATAGGTAATAATACTTTATTGTAAACTTGAAATTTGGCAAGGCAGAAGATCTTTTATTCTTACCACAAGAAAAAAACAACAAAGCATTAGGTATGTGAGATTATGGGTGTGTTAATTTACTTGACTATGATAAGCATTTCACAATATATACAAATATTTAGATGGGGCGGGGGAAAAATGGGGAAAAGAATAAGTAAACAATTATGTAAATATTTAATAAAAAGTGATATACTACAAAGGCATTAATGAAACTACATGATTTGATTCTTTAAATGATTCAAATAATTTTCTTACCACTGTGAATAAACCATTCACCATAGTGGTTAGAGAAGTTTATTTTAGTAATTTCCATGCTTAAGGCTTCTCACTAAACAATGAAACTGCAGTGGTGACTCTTTGGGGTATATAATTCTTCACAAAATTAAGCCTGAAACTGGCATTTCATGTCATTTAGAAACAAGTATTCAAAATAGAATATAATCATATGCATATACATCTTAAAGGTAGGCTTGGTCATTGCCTATTCCAAGACCCTATAATATAATCACAAATATTTAATTGTTTGGCAGTAAATTTATTTTTTCTCATTTATTTGATGAAGTTAAATCTCTCTCTCTCTCTATACACACACACACACACACACAGATCTATGTATCTATATCTATATCTATATGCACACACATATTAAAATTGTGGCTAAAATAAAAAAAATAAATTGCCATAAAACTTATTGATTGCAAGTGACATTTGCTGTCACAAATTTCTTATTTAAAAGTTTTCAACAAGTTTAGTTTTTCAACATTTCTAATGCAGGCAAATGAAACCAGCAAAGCTTTTAGAATTTGTCTAATATTTCTAAAATAGTTACATATTAATTACCACCAGTGAAGAAGAAATTGCCCTGTGCACATGTTTTATAGATGTACAATAATACCAAAACACTCTGGCTTTTAAAAATGATACTTTTTTTTGAGGCAGACACTGAAGGATTGTCATCGTAAGCCCACTTGGAAACTAGTGCAAACCTCAGGACAGCCTGAGTTTAAGCTGGCCTCCGAGAACATTAACAAAAATTGTTGAATTTCATCATTATAGCTGTCAATGATGGAAGCTAATATATCCAACAAAACGCTATTGAACTTCATATCGAGGTAATGATCCTGATGCAGAGATAATTTGGAGTAAGGCAGGAGTATTTTGTTTTTGTCATAATGAGTTTTTGGTAAAAAATAATGTGTTCTTATAAAATAACAACACTGATTTTTCTAGTTACATAATACTTTTAGAACAGCTTATAAAATTAAAGTGAAAAAGTTTTCAATATTTTAAGCATAGTCATTTTGATTAAGTAATCATTTACCTATTGTTGACAACTTTGAAGAGGGCAATATATAATTATGATTTTTGCTATGCTAATTGTAGAGTTAGCTTCAGTAACATATAGCTTCATTTGGTACACAAAGTTGTAAGTTAAATTTCCTGTCAGTACTCTCATAAAACTCTATATCAGTTCTTTTTACCAACATACTCATTATTAAACGATTCCTTATGGGAAATAATAACCATTCATTTTCCATTGAAATGAGAGGGTAATTAAGTCTAGTTACATGTCCTTATGATCATTGAAACATGACAGAAGTATGATTTTCTATTTTCAGGTAATCTTTTGCAAAAGAAGTATTTTTTATCAGCAACTATATTATGTTCAATTGATTCTTTTAAGAATAGTGAGTTTTATTATTAGTCTTCTCAGGGGAAACATGCAAGTAGCTTTCAAGTGAATAAGTAAACTGTCTATAAAATTGTAATTTACAAGGAACTTATATTTTTATCTATTTATGAAGTAAAGAAATAAAAATGTAAATTGAAAAAGCTCTCATCTATGATTCTTTTAAAAGCCTGGACTTGGTCATTGTCTACCACAAGGTCCTTGTAATCCTGTCACAAATACTTAATTCTTTGGCATTAAATTTATTTAATTTCATTTATTTGATGAAGTTAAGTTAGTGCTTCCTATTCCACTAAATGGTGAGATTTTGGGGAAACATCCAAATCTTCTTCAAATATCAGAACCATAAGTCTTCCATATTTTCTGAATAAAATAATTATATAAATGTATTGGCACTCATAGTTTTTATTAGAGAAAATAACTCCCATGTCCAGCTTTCTAAATTAGATCTCATATTTATCATTCCAAATTTCAGACACATTTCATATTAATCATACTGATGTTCATCTTTTTCTGACTTTTTGACACAGATTTAACCCTATATAATGTAGTTGATCAGTTGTGCTTAAGATCCCAATTATAAATTATCTTCTACCTTGTCAAGATCCATAATATTTTCAGGCAAATTTGTTTTGTATATCTGGTATAATATTTATTTAGTATTTTCAAATAAGGCTATTGGCCCTGGCTAGTGTGGCTCAGTGGACTGAGTGCTGGCCTGGAAATCAAAGGGTCACTGATTCAATTCCCAGTTAGGGCCCATGCCTGGGTTGCTGGCCAGGTCCCCTGTGGGGGGCCCATGAGAGGCAACCACATGTTGATGTTTCTCTCCCTCTCTTTCTCCCTCCCTTCCCTTCTGTCTAAAAATAAAATAAATAAAATATGTAAAAAATTTTAAAAATGGGTATCAGACTTAGAGCTGGAGAAGCAGGTTGACGAAATAAAGTGAACCACCACTTTGACAACAGAAGTACAGAAGAACACTCTGAAATGCTTCATGCTCAGTGACAAAGTAGATTCCCAAAGACCACATTCAGAGAAGTAAAAGCAGTCAGGAAAAATGAGTTCATATCCTTTGCGTACTTGGAAATGTTAACAGAGAGAAAAGAACAAAACTTTTCAAGATTCAAGAATTTGAACTGGAATATAACAGGTTATAACTAGGTAATAAAGTCATAATGTGTTTTTTAATTTAAGATTTTGTAAATAAATTTACAAATAAATTTCAAAATAAGAAAAAGCTTGACAGAAATACCTACACAAGTCTTATACTAGAAAAATATTTCATTAACTTGTAATGATCTTAACATAACATATCCGAACCAGGACTGATCTCTACCACAAGATATAGTAAAAAAAAACAAGTGATGTTTAGTGAGCTTATTTTAGACATGGCTTTAAGAACTTTCATTATATTAATTCCTTTAATAGCCATAATAGACCTGTGAAGTTACAGCTAACAGTTCCCGTTTTTACAGGTGTGAAAACTGAGGCTAATAACATGTCTAAGGTCATGAAATTAGTAAATAGCAAACCCAGGATTTCAACTTGGCAAGTTGCAGTCAAAATAGTACCCTTATGCATTATGTTACCATACTCCCCTTTAATTGAGTGAGAAACATAAATGTATAATATGGGAATATCGAAAAAGTATGGCAAAGCTGTAGTTGAAGGATGCAGACTATTCTGAAACAACTCAAAAAAGAGATATCTACATGATCTCAGAACTTACTTTTGAAATTCAGTAAATAAAAGTGAATCACATAATACAAACATAGAAGGAAGTACTTGGGCTTAAAGTGTCTTAAGATTCTAAAATTATTCTGATAGTAATAAAAGCAATATATTATGTTACATTAATAAGATTCATTTTTATTGTTGACACTATTACAGATGTCACCATGTTCCCACCCTTTGCCCACCTCCCCATGTTTTTTGTCCCCCACTTTCCCTTAGGCCACACCACACTGTTGTCTGTGTGTCATGCATATATATTGTTTGGCTAATCCCTTTACCTTCTTTCTTCCAGTCCCCCCTCTCCCTGTGACAGCTGTCAGTCTGTTCTATGTGTCCATGTCTCTGTTTCTATTTTGTTCATTAGCTTATTTTGTTCATTAAATTCCACATATAAGTGAGATAACATGGTATTTGTCTTTCTCTGACTGGCTTTCTTCATGACATTATCTATGTACTAAACTCTTGAGAATCCACAAAGAGATTATATAAATAACAAAACATTTATATAATTACTTCAAATAAAAGATATCAAATGGAAAATAAACATCTAAAGATCAATTCGATAGTCACCAGGGAAATGTAATTTTATTTCTCTCTCTCTATATGTATATATACATATATACACACACATACATATATACATATATATATATATATATACCCCCATGGGTGTGTGTGGACATATATATATGCACACACATACATTATATATATACACACACACACCCATGGGTATACATGGCTATATATGTGTGTGTATGTATATATCCTTAGTCTTTTATATTATATAATTTAAGAATTCATATATTAGTATTATGGTTATGAGTTGTATAGAAAATGAACTTTATATATCAGAAGAATCATTGGTTCTTAACACTTTTTGAAATTATGGAGATGTACTTATTTTTTAATGCTTCATTTCAAAGAATAGCATTTATCTAATTAACTATAAGAGAAGAAAACACATTTTTAGGCTTAAATATTCAAAACAAATATCACATGTTTCCTTCAAGCACTAGTGCTAAAATTATAGAAATTATCACTCTCATCTTCAGGACAAGGTGTTTCATGAAAAAAAAGCCACATTTTTCTAATAGCTTTACATACTTAATTTTCAGAATAAAAACTCAGACTTCTTCCTTTTATAAAAAAGTGCAAGTTTATATCTAATGTTTTAAATTGATTCTTAAGTACTGGGTATGGATAGAAAATTACCCTTAATATATATTCACCTGCAACCAAGGAATGCATTTTTGTTGGTAATAAATAAATAAATAAGAACTAAAGACGCTTCCCTGAAAATGGACATAGTTTCTAAATACTTTGTATGTAGTATACTTTAATTCAACACTGTTTTGAAAAATCATCTGTTTTAGTTTTCTAAGACTTTTATGCAGTTGCCAGAAATTTGATGACAGTTCATTAGAATTAAGGTTTGTGAATTTAAAAAACTCCTATTACTTGGGAATTAAAAGATATAGCGTAATATTGGCTAAAGGAGAGATTGTACCACAGTTTATAAACTCTATTTCCCTTCTGCTCCCCATGAGGTATGTTGGCCAAAAAAAGACTAGACCATCTTCTTGGTAAGCAGTGCCACCTAGAAATATGAAATATGAAATAAATAAATGGTTTATTATTATTTTATTATTATACATTGAAATTATTTTGTAAACAAATAATAGGATCACCATTAGAGATAAAGCAATTCTCCCAAGGATAGAGGAAATGTATTGATAACCACAGCTATTATAAGCAGAATAATGGCCCTCCAAAGTTGTTCACATCCACCTCTCTGAGACTTGTAAATATGGTGGAATACATGACAAGGGAAGTTAATGCCTGGATGGAATAACGAAGGTTGCTAATTGGCAGATAGGTTTATTATCTTGGATTCTCTGGGTGAATTGAAAGTAATCTCAAGGGTCCTTATAACTGCAAAGGAAAGGCAGATCAGGGAAGGAGATGTGAGAACAGAAGGAATGTCAGACTGGTATGATGTGAAAATGACTTGTCTGGAAATTGTTGGCTTTGAAGGCAAAGAAAGAGGGCTAGGAGCCAAAAATGTGGGTCACCTCTGGCAGCTGAAATGGTTAAAGAAAGGGATTCTCTCTTAAAGCTTCCGGAGGGAACACAGCCTTACCAATAAAGTAGGAACTGTGTTGGACTTCTAACCTTCAGAACTATAAGATCATAAATTTTGTGGTTTTAAGTTACTAAATTTGTGGTAATTCATTACATCAGTTATTGAAAACTAATACAACTTCTATGAGCTATATCTTCTAAGCAGCAAAAGAGGCATGCTGCTACAGTCAACCCCTCAAGGTGCATGGGCATGGACTGGGCACCAAAACCTGTTCAGCAGTTTGTATAAAGTGGGGTAAGGAATCTCAAACTTATCCCAGTATATAAAACATAAAACATCCCTCCACAACACATTGATGCTGGAAAGCAAAAGAATATGCTTCACTGTGCACTGTGGGGGAACTGGCAGAACAAAGATTTGTTCCAACCAGAGAGCCTAACGCTGTCACTGAGGCCTGAAAAGCACCTGCTTACACATCATCTGCTTTAGTACCTCTGACTCTGGTTATTGGGCAATGTTTCAAGTAGCACATTTTGTGCCAGTCCTATTCTCATTCCCTGTGATCAAGCTCTGAGAGCAGAAGGTCATTGTGGACTAGCAGTAACTTAGTGTTATTTTAATAAGCAATCCATACCAAAAAAATGGAGCTATGAAGTATGGTTTGAGATGCATTTAATTCCTGCTGTTGCAAACATAGATGAAGACTCAAGTAAAGTTGAATTCCCTTTTGTGCTGACTATAATTTTGTTTTCTCAGGATACAAATAGAAAGAGGGAAAAGTCTCTCAGAGTCAAATATTTTGGAAAACTGCTTAAATTTAGTGCTGCCAAAGTTGGTGTCAGATTGAGCTGTCTTTGGTACTCAGCTGCCAATACCCAAAATGTAAGTCTCAGAGAGAGTAACTTCACACAGAGATCCTAAATCTGTAAAAATTGTTCATTCATGAATTGGCAAGAAGTAGATGAAGGAGACAGAGTATACAGAATGAAATTCCAAGGTGGGAGTAAATAATTAGTGAACTATAATTTTAGTGGAATAATTTGCAGTTTTGTTCCCAAAGTCTATATACAAAATCTAAAAGAAAGGAAAAACAAGAAAAATATAGGTTCATTCACATGCAATTTAAGAATCATTTCCAAACAAGGAGTATTAGTTTTCCATGGCATGGTCATTGGATTAATTGGATTTTTACAAAATCTGCCTTACCAATTTTTTTCTCTTGTTTTGCAGTCCAACTGGTGATGCAGGAGAAGACTGGATGCTTTAGATAAAATATGAGTGGAGTCTGTGAATTTGAGTTTTTCCAAGTTCAAAACACTAGGGAAATAAAAGTGACATTTATGTAGTTTATAACTTATTTTGACTGTCTTGGATTATTGCAGATTGAATCAAATTATGGAAATATGAGACCTTCTGACATCGCATGACTGATGAACTCTAGCTCTGATTTTTATGATGATTGATTTTATTTCTCAATTGTTTTGATTTCTAAAAATTTAAACACCCACTTAGCAGGAGATTAATAATGGTTATTTGTCATGTAGAAAATCTGACTTAGATTTATGGAATTGCTTGATGTATTTCACACCTACTTGTACATGTGAATCACTCTTATTTTGTTCATATATGAATTTGAAATAAAACAAGAATATCTGTTATAAGATTAGAACGAGAAGAGCAAGTTCTTATTATTGGTACCACCAATTCTGGTGATGAAAAATACATTGCTCCCAGAATATATATATATTCTTCTCGAAATAAGCCCTTTTAGCAATATCACATTAATTTAAGAATTACTGCTCTGAGGGGAAGGACAACTGTCAGATCCTCAAATAAGTTTTTAAACAGTGATTATACATCATAGAAAGAAAGAAGAGTTCATTCTTGACCCCAGCTGGTCAGCAGGCATTCATTATCTGTGATACTTATACGTGTCAGTGTGAGCTCATCAAATATAAAAGATCTTCACTTTCATTTGAAATAATCATAGAGATTTTGAGTTGGAACTGACCTAAGACATAACCTTGCTAACCATCCGCCTAAAGCAGGAATTATCAATGTCAGTGTTCTGACAAGTGGTCATCCATTATTCAAATAATACAAGTGACAAGAAACTCAGTGCAATTTGAGTCAGGTCATTCTGCTGTTGAATAGACTGACTTTCTAAAAATATTACTCTGGATGATGAGGAGTCTGCATCTTTTTAATATATCCTCATTGGTTCCTTATCTGTGCTGTGTAGCTCTACAACTATTACAGTGGCTACAATCATTTTCTCACCTTAGTCTCAACATTCTATTACCTTTAATACTGTTTTTTTTTCTCTTTTGACATGTTTTCCAGGGCCAGCATATGAGTTGGTCATCATGCATTGGATACACACTAAATTTTCAAAATACTCTTAAAACTTTGCCTGGAGAACACTATTGTATTTCAGGGAAAGCTATTGGTTTTCAGTCTTTTGAATACCATCGTTCCATTAATGAAATACTATGAAGCAGAAAGAAAGAAGGAGTTCCTACCCTTTGTGAAATCATGGATGGAACTAGAGAGTATCACATTAAGTAAAATAAGCCAGATGAAAGACAAATACCGCATGATCTCACCTATAAGTGGAATCTAATCAATAAAACAAACAATCAAGCAAAACAGAACCAGAGACATGGAACAAACTGACAGTGACAAGAGGGGTGGGGGAGGGGGAGGAGGATAATGGGGGAAAGAAAGGGAAGGGTCAAGGATCATGCATAAAGGACCCATGGACAAGGACGACGGGCTGGGGGGGGGTGATTGATTGTAGGAAGTGGAAGATGGGGGAAGGTGGGGCAGGGGAGAGCCATTGGGGTAAAATGAGGACCACTGTAATTGAACAACAATAAATTTATTTAAACATGCTTTTTGTTGTTATTTAAATTGTCTTGCTTTCTTGAGCCTCAAAATATACTTGTGGTTTATTTCATTTTATTTTTTTCTGAATTATTATTCAGCCAGATCACCACACTTTCCAACTCCCGACCCTCACTATGCACACATTTTATTTAAAATTTTAAAGTATTAATGCGATTCACATTTCCCTAATGCCAGTGAATATTACTGCACTTTTTAAAATTTATTCTCTCACACAATGTGGTCATAATCGTTCCTCTAGCATAGTCTAATATTTTTTAAGTGTAGTTTCTGGGTCTTCATCTTAGTCATGCATTAAAAAATTGACAAGGATGAGGCTAGAGACTGGTCTTTGTAAAGTTATGAAGTTAAATTTATGAAGTTAAAATTATTTCTATTAATCATCATCCTTAATGGAGCATTTATCTGATGTAACATGTGAAGTTTTTTAGATACTTGAAATAAAATTTTCCTGAAACAATACATAATAAAATTAAAATTACTAGGCATTTTTTCATTGGTGTTCTGACTAGAACTTGAATTATCCTTAGTATGTATTTGTTTCATCCATTTTAGTCTGATGGATAGTGTATGCCTTGTTATAAACCAGCATTACACTATCTATTCTTACCATTTAGGGAGAATCTACTGCATTATCTTTCAGCATTTTAGGTAATCATCAAGGCATTCTCAACTGTAGATTTCTTGCAACTGTTATTTCTGATTAGTAACTTTTTAATTCATCCTTGGAGACAAACATTAATTCAATTTTTATACACAGTATTTTTAAACGTTAGCTTTCTGTGAGCCATATTATTTTCACTTTAATTGTCTCTTCAGAGAAAAAAAAAACTTTACCAATCTTTAGAAATAAGAAAGTTATAAGTGAGTAAATGACTCTGATAGTTTATATATTTTTAGAATTATTATTCTTTCTCTTGAGTCATAGTTCTCTCAGAATGTGTTATTAAAATCTCTTTCTCTTGATGACACTGAGAAATAAACTCCTAATATTGAAGGTACAAATATTGGTTTCAAGTTTTCTCTCTCAATAATTATCATACAATTATGAGTTGTCAACTTAAGACTCCTTTTTTGTTTTTATTTTCTCATCAGAAATCAATCTATAGTAGTGATTCTCATTGCTTCTTATGGCTTCCAATAAAGTTGCAGATGTTCCATTTGGAAAGCCTAGTTCTTCCACAAACGCCTCCATCTCCAATCACAGTTATTGCATCACTGGAAATATTTAGCCTATCCTGGGAGTTCACATGTACCGCCCAGCATGTCTTATATTGAGTTAATATGTTCTGCCATAATGGTGTCATTTACTGAGTACATTATTTTGCAAATTCCCATGGGTTTATAATCTAATTTTTCTGGATATTTATTAGAATGCACATGTTTCTCTTGTGCAATTCTTCTATTATGTCTTTTTAAACTATTAATGCAACAACTTTATTGGAAATGATGCAATAAAAAGACCAATTTCACTACACGGGAGAACCAATAAGGTCAATTAAAATTCTAACTGAATAGACATGAAGACAAGGCAGAAGAGACAGATTAACTACCTCACAGAAATTCATGTATTTAGCATTTTCAGGTGATGAAGTGCCTTCTGATTTTGGATTTTTTCCCTCAGTGGCATTTCTGTGGCTCGTTCTTAAAATTTCAACTTCTGAAAGTAGATTTTGATAGGAAAAGACTGCACATGCTTAATATTTGAATTTTACTAAACTCTGGAGAATACAGAAATGCAAATATGACTAGTATTTCCTCCATGAGTCTTAAAAACCTACCAGGATATACATATAAACAAGAAAGGCAGTACAAGTATAGTTGGATCTGTATGTTACAAGCATGGTGCTATAAGAGTTTTGAAGAAGGTATATTATATTTGTTTATTATAAACAAATCACTTTTTGTCTAGGTATTATGGACTGAATTGTGTCCTCCCAAAGCACACAAATGGAAGCCGTAATCCCCAATGTGACTGTACTTGGAGTACTATTTCCTTTAAGGAGATAATTAAGATTAAATAAGGTCACAAGGGTAGAATTCTAATCAAATAGGATTGGTGTCCTTACAAAAAGAGGAAGTGAAAACTCAGTATCTGAGACCAGGGAGCTCTTCTCTTCTTAGACATTACAGCAGATATAACCAATGAGCAACACCATTACCACATCATTGTATCTCCTGCCTCTACTGACTCACAAAAGTCAAATGGGACTCCTAGTCCTTATTCAAAAGAAGCTGGTCATGACACTCTTTTATTTCAAAACCACTTATGATTTTTAAACTTATGGTGTATCATATATATAAAGTTGATTTGTTCATTGTAGTATAGTATACAAATTAGAATAGAAATGGTGAAAAAATGAGCTGAGAATGGTGTACATACATTCAAACTCTGAAAAAGTTTATATTTATTGTCCTATCTTAAATACCACAGTAAACCTAATTGTTAGGAACTAAGATTTTATCAAGTTTACCAATAGGGACACTTAGAGAAAGAATTCTTTACTAGCTTGCTAAAAGTCCCAAAACCAAGCCTAATGTTTAGGTCTAATTTAACACCATTAACTTAACCATTATGCTAGACTGATTTGGAAAGGGAAAAAGTGTTAAATATGATAAATATTTAAGACACATTTAATTAAAATGACCCAGTCCTTCTGTAGGAATAGTCTGTTTCTGCATTCTAACATAGATAAGTTGTAAAACATGTGGGTAAGATAGTTGTAAAAACATTGTTATAAAAAATAAAATTATAACCTAAGTCTAGAAAATAGATGAAATAGTAAATACTCATATAGATTGTACTATAGTTTCAGCTGCATGAGTTATAAAATGCCTGAGTCAGAGCACACTGACTTACCTCTCAAAACCTCAAGCTTCTGAGAAAACATTGTTGAAAAGTAAGAGTGAGAAATTCCTACCAGCATGCTGAGAGACACTAAGAGAACATTTGTTCCCTTCATATCAATGACAACAGGTCTCTTGCTAGAAAAATAGTGCATTATGAGGTCTGGGGACGCTACTTTTTGCATGAGTTTGGGCTAATGTTTACCTTCCTACTCTGCCTCAAACTCGAATTCTTTTTCTAGCATATTTTGTTATTACTTTTCTACTTTTCTTATTTAATCCTTTCTCTCATTTTCCTTGTCAACATTAAGTTTCTGTGAGTGAATTTTCCAAGTCTTAAAAACATGCAGATGGATTAAACTTCTAAAGAACTCTGACTCTGGTGGAAATGAAAAAAAAAGATAATAAGAGGTTATCATTCATTTACGAAGAATCTTCCTTGCATGTGTCATTTTGCTTCATCATCATGTGATGTATTCTACTTCACATATGTGAAAACTTAGGCTCAAAGTTTTTAGAAAGTTGTCACAGGATGGAATATAAAGTAAGCAAATTACCTTTGAAGTCAGAAAATAAATCTAATCAGCAACTTTAATAGCAGATGTTATTACTGAGGTATAGAGGAGAGACAGTAAGGGTCAGGTTCAGGGGAAGACTAAGTGTTGTAGTAGGCATGGAGGAGGAGGTAATGTGAACTCGAATTTGAAGAACAGTAGACTAAATTAATAGATAATATGGGAACTAGTGCTCTGGGCATAACAAGCAGTATTTGCAAAGCCACAGTACTATGAGAAAACATGGACTATTTCTGAACTATAATTTCTGAAATATACTTGCATCACAGGATGCATGGTAGGAATGGAATGGGAATCGAGAAAGATGACAGAAGGTCTAGTGAAATAGGGCACTAAATTTAAGCTTTATCCTGAAGGCACTAGTAATAATCCACATAAAGATTTCTAGTGGAGCAATTGCACAATTAGATTGCAGTTCTAAAATTTACTCAGAAAAATGAGGAATGGAGAAAAATAGTGTAGTTGGGGAATTGTGATGATAAGTATTCAAGCAGTGGTAGTTCAAATGGTGGCAGCACTTTGAGAGGTTTCCTGGAGGAATGAATTTTGTGCCAGCACAGCCCTTACACAGTAATAGCAGACAGGACATTTATAAAACCTTGATTTTTTTAAAAAATTGTTTTATTCTTGTTCAATTGCAGTTGTCTGCATTTACCCCCCACCACCATGATTGGTCTTACATTCATTTTTTAATGAGTTAGAGAAAATAGTTGGGATCCATATATGATAACAATGCATTGCTTATACATTTACATACTTTCTAATGTAACACAAAACCTGGATGCATTGTTGATTGCATGCTCACCACATTTCCACTTAAATTCCACATACTTCCTACATGAACTGCAGCCTTCACACTACAAAAGCAAAATAGTTCTGCAAATTAAACTTTAATGACACTAATTATGTTTTCTTTACTTAATATCTCTTTACCACAAATTCATTTTTAAAAATAAAATTTATGTAATTAAGGCAAACCTGAAGTAAAAAAAATAATTAAAGCTTATATTCTAGGATATGTTTGTTTTTGCTGTAACTTATGAAGATAGTTATATGAAAATCAATCTGTTTAACATCCTTAAACTATACCGTAAACCAAATACTACTTCCTATTACTAAGTTGGTTATATGGAAGTTCTCAGCTATTAAAAAATTGCTTGTAATTTAATACAAACTGTATCAGCTTTTGTATGAAATTTTTCAGCACCTGAAAGGGATCCTGAATAAACTTCAGTTGTTATTATATCATTCTGTGTATCAATAAGGTACTCACATTGCAAAGTGAAGTAGAGATTGGTAGGTGCTTTATTTTAAGATATTTTAGCTTACTCATAAATTTTCTCCCTCCATGGTATTAGAGTTTTCTCAATGCTAAACATTTTTGTTTTTTGCATTGTATTTTTGGATCCTGTTTTCACTAATCCCCCACATCTTTTTCTTTGACATCCTTTAAAGATGATTTTTGGAGCAAGGATCTGTGCCCTTCTATAACTTTTATTTTTGACTGACCTTCTAAAATTTATTTTCTGATTTTTTTCTCTATACCAGTGATTTTCAAACTTTTCATCTCATGGCACATGTAAACATTACTAAAATTTGGTGGCATGTCAAAAAATACAATTTTGCTAATCCATCAAAAAAAGTAGGTACAATTTTGATTCATTCACAACAGACACTGTTGTTGTATGGGCTGTTGTCATTTCTTTTTGACAATGTAAAGGAAAAGAGGTCAGCACTCCTGACTAAATAGTCAGGTATTGCATAGTTAAAAATTCTTGGGGCACGCTGGTTGGAAATCACTGCTCTACACTATTAACATGCTGAAAACAGTATCTGTTCTTATAGTGTCTAAATCATGGTCTTTTTAATGCTTTTTTATCATCATTAATGCTTTTTAAAAATCATTAATGCTTTTTAAAAATCATCAATACTTTTTTATTTAAGTATGTATTTTTTCAATATCACTGTATCATTTACCTTTTGCTATTTTAGAATATAGTATAAAAATACCTCTTTGTTACATTTCATTTATAGCTCAGACCAAGTGTTTTCATATAATACAGCACATTTTCTTTAAAACAAAAAGCCAAACCTATAAAATTGGCTTTATTTTCTTCCCACAGCACCAAGGTTATTGCAGTTTTCTATTCTAAGATTTTGAAAGAAATCTAAGAAATGCTGTGCCCATGTATAAAGGTCATGCAACATAGTGTATACAAATGCTCAAAAACTGTGTTTCTTGGGTTACACCGTACAGAAAGGTGGGGGCTGAGAAGAATGGTGACTGAAATCTGTAAAGCATGAGCAGTGTAGGCAGGCAACAATGCAGCCTTGCTTCTTTCCTTTTCTGCCAATGGATAAACTAGTGAGACAGACAAATAACCATGTGCATAATTATGGTAATTAATATGATTTTTTCTTGAAAATCTGTTAAGTGCAGAGCTCTGTTCCAGATTCTTGAAGACATAAAAAGTTATAAAGCATAGATCCTGCTTTTAAGTGACTTTAAATTTGATGAAGAGTTGATGGTTATAAGATATATAAAACATAATTTTTAATCCAAAAAAGAATGAGGGAGGCTATTTACTTACTATAAAAACCAGATTGATTGGAATTAAACTTTCTGATAAGTTTGCATGATGTTTTAATTTTTCTTTGTTCTGTCCTCCTTACTACTCTTTTTTAGGTAAAATATCAGGATTACACATATCTTGTGGGCTCTAATGTTGCAGTGTAAAAGAGGGGAATTCATATGTATATATATGCACATATATATGTGTATGTGTTTATACACATATATACACACACACATACATACACTCCAAGTTTAGATATATCTTTAAATAAACTCAGAGTAACTAATCCTATCTTATCAGCAGTAGTAGATCAATGGGGATAAATAAATTAAAAAAGAATTCTATGAAACTATGAAAATAGTTCCATATGTATAAACATAGCATAAATTAACATTCTCTATTTGTATATAAAGTAGAATAAATTTTAATTGAATCATAAACAAATTTCAGTTTACATCTCCATAACACATGAATTAAATATTGAACAAGTGTTTACTTTAAAAATTAAACTATAAAATGAGCTGAAGTGTTGGTAGAATATTGCTAAACATTTAAATGCTCAAGTTGAAAAATATATGTAATAACTCTTATACTTTCCCTATGTAAAAGTATTTAGAAATCAGTGAAGAAAATGAGCATGTTATACTATGAAATTAAAATAATCAGCAATTTAATTCTCTAGTAAGATCTAATTGTTTGTTTTTCTCTATGGCTATCCAATTACTTATCTCTATCATTTAGCTCTCCATTTATCCATGGATCTGCATGTAAAGATATGGCTTTATGGTAATTTCTGAAGAAGTGTAACTGCATTGTTTTATTTTTTTTCTATTTTTCATAGTTTCTAAACTTTGTACAAAACTTAGATATTGTTATTATTATAATAAGGAGAAAATGTGCTAGGTTTGTGCATAAAATTTCATAGCCTTCTAGGAAGTTTTTGTGCCAAAATATTTCAAGGGACTTAGAATGGAGTAATATCCTGTGAGCCCTTTATTGACTTTTATAACTCCATCCTAAGAAATCATTCAGTGACATAATCAAAGACTATTTCTTTGAGTAAATCAATATCAGCATTACTTATAAACATTTGGAAAGAATCTAATTGAAGAAATTGGAAAAATGTTTAAATATTGTTTAGAATAATTGTGAAATGGAATATTATGCAACCAATGAAATCATACTGGGGAATTATGACTAAGGAGCATGCTCATAATATAACCTAAGAATAGATACAAACACTATAGGTAGTATATCAATATTGGCTCATACGCAGACTCACCTTTAGGTGCACATTAGTTTTACATGTTCATAGACTAGTAGTAAAAGAGAATACATTAATATAGGGATACTTTCAGTAGGATTTTAATTTTTTATATTCTAAAATATTCCATAATGAAAGTATATTAGTACTATATTCAGAGAAAAGAAAAATATTGAAAAAATTGAGCTAAGTGTAAATCTCTTTATTAGATTTTATAGTAATGGATAAAATAAAAGTGGTGGTGAGGCATTTTCTCTTTGAGCTTGACATGTAATTATTAAAGCAAGACAGAAGATCTAGAGAAATGGAAAATGCAGTTCATCCCTTATAGATGTGTGAATTTTTTAACTACTAGAAAACACACAAAAGATTTCTGTGGTTGGAAGATATATTCATAATTTAGAAATGAGGATGTTGGAAGCTACTCAGAAGTCATTTGACTTCCAGCAGGTCTAGATGAGCACTGGTATTATATTGTCTTGTGGCTGAAAGAATAGCCTGGAGGAAGTTATCTTGAGTAATTTCCATGAGTTGTGTTTATGTTGTGGCCTGCCGGAGATTTCTTCTCTAAGTACTGTCATGAGTCTTGAGTGCCAGCAGGCTCCTTGGCCTGATGCATGTTCCAAGATGCCAGATTCACAGATTAGGCACAGGGGTACATATCAAAATTTGATGAGCATCTCAGTAATTATGCTACCTCCACCTTATATAACCACTAAGGGGTTCAGGAGAGAAAGAAAATAAGACTTGTTTCCCTAAATACTCCCCAAAACTTATTGCTATAATCTCAAATTATTTCTGGGTCTTTTATAGTATAATTCTGAGATTTAACAAAAGTAAGTGGACAGAAAGAGACAGGAAGCAAAGATCAGTACTTTTTTTCACTTGTCCCAAGTAACAGAACATTCAATCTGGTTTTAATGGTATTGTGTATTTGAGTGAGAAATTTCAAATAGTCCTTGACTTAAACTCCTAAAAACATGAAATGAAATCCAGTTTTCTTGTTTTTTAGCTGTTTGACATTGTCAGTTTATTTAAAACCCTTAAATTTCTGTTTTCTGTAAAACAAGGGCAGTGAAAAATACTTTATATGCTTTGTGTGACCTCTAAATAAGATAATTATTTTGGAAGTATAATACAAAGTGCCAAGTAAATATAACATTGCTAATTCTCCACCTTCTTTCCATTTAAATTAAGGTGCGTGGTCGGTGGGACTATGGGACTTTGTTTTGGTTATAAACTTATATATGTTCAATGTAGATCAGCCACTTATATACTGGCCATTTTCAAACCTCAGTATTAATTTTTTTTAAAAGATTTTATTTATTTATTTTTAAGAGAGGGAAGGGAGGGAGGGAGGGAGGGAGAGGGAGAGAGAGAGAAACATCAATGTGCGGTTGCTGGGGGTTATGGCCTGCAACCCAGGAATGTACCCTGGCTGGGAATTGAACCTGGGACACTTTGGTTCCCAGCCCGTGCTCAATCCACTGAGCTACGCCAGCCAGGGCTTTTAATTTTTTATCTATATAAAGGAATGCATTATTTCTATGAACTATAGAATGTTTGAAAGTACTAAATATAGAGAACATTTTATACTTTGTAATTTAATTTGCATGGAATTACCATTTGTCTCCCCAAAGTATGTGTTTTTAGAGATAGTAAATAAATTTCATATGATCATGCAAACAGTAAGAGCTGTAAGGCAGTATTCAACTGCAAGTCTTTCTCCTAGTTCCTCCTGTCTTTTCACACTGCCACCTTATGTCTGACACACTTAGAAGCCACCTCAATGTGTCATTCTAAGTAGTTTCATTGCATTGAATCATTTTCTCTGGACTTCGGTGTCCTCATCGGTAAAACAAGATGTATATGATAAATTCTTGCAATCTGGATTCATTTGAAGGTTACAGATTACTCCAACCACCTCAGGAGCAACTTTGTAGGAAATTGAGGCATGTGTGAAGTCTCCACTTCTCTTAAAACTTCACAAAGAACAGCTACTTTTAAATTAATTAATTAATTAATTTTTAAAAGATTTTATTTTATTATTATTTTTTAGAGAGGGAAGGGAGGGAGATAGAGAGAAACATCAATGTGCGGTTGCTGGGGGTTATGGCCTGCAACCCAGGCATGCACCCTGGCTGGGAATTGAACCTGCGACACTTTGGTTCACAGCCCATGCTCAATCCACTGAGATACACTAGCCAGGGCTACTTTTTTATTTATATGCTTAAGGCTTCATTTGTACAAAAGACTCATTGTTACAAAGCTTAAAAACTGTTAGATTAGATGTTTTCTCTGTACCATTTTTTCCTAAAATATTTAATTTGAATTAAATATATTAAAAGGTCATGGACTAGTTAGAAGGTCAGAATGAAAAAGAGATAAGTAAGCAAATAAATATATGACACTAGAATTATTTATCTGGAATATATGCTGAATATGAATGGATGCATGAGGTAAATTTTGGGGTAATTGCTTGTACTACTGTTTATGATAAGAATTAAGTACTTGTAGCAAAAAATGAATATGAAGATTAATTAAACTATTTGAGTATGCCTAGGAGAGAAGCAAACAGCTTATTAAGTAAGCATATTAGCAAATATATTAGCAACCAGAAGCAGAGTTTGAATCAACAAATGAAAAAGCAGGTATTTCAGAGCACCTACAAAGCATGAGGGTGAGATGAAGCATTAAGAAGTGAAATACATTGCTCCCCAAAGTTGCTGATAAAACCAGTCCTGACCATTCATGGACAGATGACTGATGCAGCCAGAAGTAAGAATACATGGTTAGAGACTGTGACAGATAGAGCTAGATTTTGAAAGCTGTAAACAAGATGTGGATGTTTGATCCCATCTTCTGTCCATTCACACATTCATTCAGGATCCACTCAACATGCTTTTATTATGGATGATATTGGAAATGAATAAATGGTAGAAAAGTTATTGAGTAATCAAGTTAACTTTCTGGGACTATTGTGCATAATATCAAAATTATGGATTCTCAGGAAAAGAACAAAATTAATCTCAAAAAAAATTAAAGATGATGTTTCAGGAAACATTCAATAAGTAAGGAGGGGTATTTAAAACAACATTAGTATATGCATGATGGGGGCTGCCAAGTAAGTCAGTAAAATCAGATGTTCTCTAAATGTTCTACATGTTCTCTGAATCCGTTGTTCTCTAACCCTGTCCATTTCCATTACTGCTCTGCTAGAAATATTCTTTCCCCTGGTGTTCTAAAAGTGGCCTTCTAATTGGTCTCGACACTCCCATTCCATCCCTAACTATACCTTGCTGATAAAGTAACCAGATTGCTTTTGCTTTTTCAAACCAAAGAGAGTGTATCCTGTCCTGCTGTCGGCCTCCAATGACATGTACTACACAGCTTCTTTGTCTACAGGTCTTCCTCTGTCCAGCCTCATCTTGTGCCATTGTCTCTCTCTCTCTGAGTACTGACCTATGGATTTTTGTATATTTCTCAAATACTAACCTTAAGTCAATCCAATCTTAAATAAAGCCTTTGTGCCAGCTCTTTCTGCTTAGTCAAATTCTCCTTCTTGTGAGCTTTCAATGGCGAGTTCATTCTGTGGAGGACTTAATCTAACGTAAGTTTACATATAATTTTCTCAGAATGTTTTGCAGACCATCCAGTATGAACTAGTTCCTTAGACACTCCTATATACATCACTTTAATTTTCTGTTAAATATGTGAAATTATACAGTTTATATCTCTCATTCTGTTTTGTTGTTACCTGGTATATAATACATGTTCAATATATCCATATATTTATTGAGTAAAATGTATGCGTGAGTACAAAAAGAGCCAATTCCCAATGTTGTTTTCAGTCCAAAATAACAGAGAAGATAGTCTATTTGGATGTATGTCTATTTGGATACATGCTCATTTGGATACTTTTAACTGGGTTCATGGTGATGGTGCTACATGACTACCTATTTAATTTGTAGTTAACACTATAATTTTGAAGTTATTAAAACCTCCAAGTACATATCATTTAGATAGATAGATAGATAGATATCTATCTAAATATACAGATGATAGATGTATCTACATGATACATCTATGTAGTGTATGTACATGAAGTATCATGTAGCTACTTCATGATACATGAAGCTATAGTCCATTCTCCTTTCCCTAATTATTACCACAATTTTTATTTTTTCTTAAAATTCCCAGTTACTGACTCAAATAAATATTGTAGAATGAGGAACATTTACCTCCTGTAATAACCATGAGGGATGCTGGCTACAGAGTAGTGTATGACATAGGCAGCTCAAACATGATGCACAGAAATAGGAAATATTTACCAATTTATGCCCTGATTGGGAAATTAAGACATTGGATCCCAGCAGTGGCTTGCAAGGTTATACTGATGGTAGAATTATAGCTCATGTAGAGGGGCAGATTTGAATGTTCTGGATGCTATCGTGACACTAAGTTGTTACTTCCTCACAGCTGCTCTCCTCCCTGTACACAGGCCTTCTAGGTCTCAGGATTCCCCGGGCCATTGGTAGCCCTGGAGTGCTATTTTAGGGCTGGCTCAAGAATTCACTGCGTTATAGGCAGAAGTCTCAAAGATGTCCATTTTTCTTGTTTCCACCCAGGGTTTATGTTTTCCTCAATTAAGCCCTCCAAATCTCCCTAAATTATCTGATTATATCCCTTTCCCCAAAAGCATAGATGCTATTTATGCTTTTGGGGAAAGGGATATATACCTGTAAAACTTTCTAAGAAAAGCACAAGCATCTAAGAAACTAACAGTTGTCACTCACCTCTTAGAGATAACTTATCCCTCAACTGTGACCAAGGGGAATTTCTGGCTCTTCTTTGACTTGAGTCGTGGGAGAAAACATTCTTTCTGGAGAGATATCACACTGCCCTTTTCTTTTAATACACTTCTGTAGTACCTATAAAATAAATTCTGCTCTAAATCCCACCCCACTTTTAAATTCTTTCCTCTGGAGCTGGGCAAGAATGCCATCATTCATCTGGAACTCCAAAGATAGGTCAAAAATTGTTCATCCCACACGTAAAGCAGCATTTCATTACATCAGTGCCATTTCCTCCCGGGCACTCCAGAATATATAGAAGTGAGACTCATACCCAACATTTTTTCTCCCTACCATTTTTTAAAGACTTTTATTTATTTATTTTTAGAGAAGGAAGGGAGGGAGACAGAGAGAGAGAGAGAGAAACATCAATGTGCAGTTGCTGGGGGTCATGGCCTGCAACCTAGGCATATACCCTGACTGGGAATTGAACCTGCGACACTTTGGTTCAAAGCCCACACTCAATCCACTGAGCTATGCCAGCCAGGTCTCCCTACCATCGATAAGACTGGAAATTCATGAGGGTAATCATTACATTTGGACTTTTTTTCCCACTGTTTTTCAAATTACATATTGCAAAAGCAATGACCATCTTTGTACCTTAGTCTTTTATTAAATGAGATTTTATTTACTTATTTTTAGAGAGAAGGAGAAGAAGAGAGGGAGAGAAACATTGATGTGTGAGAGAAACATCAATAATTGGTTGCCCCTTGTATAATCCCCACCTGGGGACCGAACGACAACCCAGGCATGTTTCCTGACTGGGACTGAAGTAGTGACCATTAACTTTGCAAGACAACACTCAACCAAGTATCCACACAAGTCAGGGACCTAGTTGTCTTTTTAATTTTTTTCTTTGTATTATACTACATTATTTTAATTTTTAAAATATTTGTAAATTTTAGTATACTACATTTTATCATACTACTTTATTTTTATCTATTTTTTATTTCATTCATTACATAAGAGAGTCACTGAGAGAAAAAATTGTTTATACATTAAACAGTGACAATATCCTAAATACCCTGAATATTCCTTAGCACATACCATTTCTTAAAATATTAAAAATTAATTAAATTTGTATGAATTGGAGCAGTGTATGCTGATGTTTATGTAACTGTGTAGAGTAACAGTGGTTTGCTAGAGAGAAACTTGTCATTGAGTTTGACTGCACACTGAAAGAAAATTCTAAGCATGTCACTGTCTGCACTCAGCACAGAGCGGTGGTATTAGCAACCAAACAAACTTCAAGAATTCAAGTCTGTGTTGTAATAGCTGGTACTGATACAGGCATGTGGAAAAAAATGGCTTCTGTTGATGGCACTGGTGCTCTTTTCCAGGAAATTAGATATAGTTTTCATTGTTTACCAATTAATTACCCAGTTTAGTCCTTTTTATATGTTCTAAAATATTAGCAAATTCACAAACTTTCAGAGAGCAGAGGAAAACTGTACCTGGCTAAAGCCTGGGAAGGTATGCCTGGATATTTTGTAGAGATGGGAGATATTAGTTGATATTTGTGAAATGCTTCCTACCCACCACAGGGAGATTTTTGTTTTTTGTTTTTTATGTGTTAAATACCTTTGCTAGTACTGAAACTGAAAGTGGGGAAATTTAAATACCATATTCAAAGAAGCACAACCAAACCAGGTGATCTGCTAATAGATAAAATAATTAAAAGCTATACTTCAGATTCATTTCATGTTTTTCATAAATTTAAATAACTATATTTATTTATTTGAGGCACTTTGGTAATATAGTATGATACATAAATATATTTTGTAAACTCTATAACATAAGAATTGAACACTATATGTCTTCTTATATTTAATTTGTTTTCCAACCAAAGAAGTAAACTCTTGTCCTCTTAATTGGATGTCCTGAAGACTTAGAAAAGTGTCTAGAAAGGTGTCACGTTGCATAAGTAGAGAGTAATAGTTGGTAAATCACATGTCAGTAAAGTTTTTAATCTAAAGAAGTAGTTAACTCATTTGTGGAATACCATGCTGTTACTAAGTACTGAATATTATTAAATCACAGGGCATGCAAAGAATATATTAAAAACATTCAAAAAATCAATTGGCCAGGATATATAATTTTCATATTGAGTTTTGCTTCACTGTTTTTTAGTAGAATCTTCTTTCTGAACTATTACAAGATGCAAACCAAGATATCTATTTAAAAACTCAAATGCTATATTTTATGTGTTCACATATGTCTTCCGTAATTGCTGCATAGTAACTATACTACAATCTTTTAAAAAATCAGCATTGAAAAGAAGTAGAGAGTAAGATTACCTAAAAGAGTACTCCCTTCAGAGTATAGTAAACTGTTCTCAAGATAGCTTTTAGCCTGTAATGCACTATTTATTTCTAGTCAGGATTAGTGAACCATTTAGTCAATGAACCTGGTATGTATGCAGACAAATATAGATCATTATTTACCAAAAATCTCTATAAAGAAATCAGTTCTGTTATTCCGATAGTTGGAAGCAATGCCAGAACTGTGTCAGATGCAATATATACCAGAAATAAAAAAGATAAAATGTGACTCTATAAATGAATTTACTGTTGAAATTATAAGAATGTGGTTATATGCTTAAAATTACATAAGAAAAGGCAAATTAGAGAATTATACCATTTTATTAAATAGTATATACTGCACATTTATATGAATGTCTATGTATATGTATATACACACAGAATTGATCCTTGTACAACATAGGTTTGAACGGCACAGATCCAATCATATGGGGATTTTAAAAAACATATATACCTTATATACCTGCAATGTTTTTGAGTTACTCGTGGATTTTCAGCTGCAGGGTGATCAGCATCCTAACTTCCATGTTATAATCACATTATAAAGTTTAATATATATTGAAAGTACATAATAAGATACATGATATTATTAATTAGATCAGAGGTCAGCAAATATTTCCCATACAGGGACAGATAGTAAATATGCTGGCCTTTGAGCTATACACATCTATTGTAATAATTCAATTCTGCCATGGTAGTGAAAAAATAGCTATGCATGATATGTAAGCAAATGAGTATAACTGGCTTTGATAAAATTGTATTTAGAAAAATAGGAAACAGGCCTCATTTACCATTTATGAACCTAGATTATTAACAGAATTGTAGATAATGCAATAGTTAGGTAATATATGATGCCCATATATTAATGCAAGGAAACAAGAAAGTTTCCTTGAACAAGACTTTCTTGTTGAACAAGAAAGTCAGATTCAATACATAAAAGTTAGAGAAATTTTATTGGTGTATGTGATATTTTACCTGTGACTGAAAATATATTTTAGCTAAAATCTGTAGTTGTTATATAGCAATTTACTCCTTCCTTCTTCCCTTCCTTTCTTTTTTCTTTCCTTTTTCTTGCATTTATTTTTCTTTAATTTTAGTTTTCCTTTTTCTTTTTCACTAACTTTTTATTAAACTGTTGAATACACATTTTTTCCCAAACCTGATGTAGGGAACTTTTTTGAGATGAGCCAGGACAATAATGCGCCTTCTTTTATATGATCATAGGAATTATTTGCCTTCTAGTGGCTGTATTCTCCAGCTAATTGTCTGAATTTTTCAATTTCTATTGCTTGATGTGGACCCCGGCTCATGGGGTCTGCATCATTATGGATGAAAATGAGACATTCACACAGAGTACTGAATCTGGTGGAGGAAAAGGGACGGCATGGCTTTTTTCTCAAGGGGAGCAAAAGACTTGGCCCTCGCTCCAATGAGCTTTTATTGTCTTACTGGGCACATTATAAGAAGGTTCTCATTAACTATGCACAGGCTTGCTTTAGGTGGTTACCTTATACAGAAAACAAAAGAGAGGATGCTGGTAATCACATCACAGAAGAGGGATATTTGCAAATGAAAAGGCAAAAATAGTTGAACCAGTTACACTTATCCTTGGAAGGTTTAGCATGGTTTTTAGGAAGTTGCTTTGCATTAAATGTCGTCAATTCAGGGTGAGGGAGTTTTAGCAAAAAGCAAGACTCACAGCGGCCTATGTACATTGCAGGCCTGATTCCTCATGCGAAAACCTATCTGTGGGGTGGGTCCTGTGCATCTCCCAGTGAGAGCTGGGCCCACACCACACAGAGCGGCCTCCCATAGTTGCTGACATAACTTTATTTCTTAATTTATTGGTCAAGTTAGTGTGATGGTAGAAATGATTCAGTTCTGATATAGAAAGTTAAGGTTTCCTCTTTAAAATTATTGTACTAAAATAATTAAAAGATTAATTAATAAAGGGAGCAATCTCCTACAACCACTAAAAAACTACTGACCCTGATCATATTTTATATTCTATATATTCAAAGAGGTTTGGAAAATTTGTTTCTACACTCTAACACAATATTGCAGTGTAGTCTTGAGCTACCCCAAAGAGATTCACCATGCTTGAAAATGGTGTTACCTGAAGTTCTTTCCTTACATAGGATTTATTAATAATAGAAGAACAACAGGCAAAATAAAAAAAAATGTAGGCAAGTCTCCTAATTCACCATTCAGTTAATGAAGCTATCCAGGTTAAGGTGTTGGGAAATAGAAAGAAGGAAATCTTCAAGGACAGGACAGAAAACAAAGAAACTAGGCAATTCTTATTGGAACTTCAGTAATCAGGAAACCAGTCTTTCATGACAAAATGCCATAGCATCAGATTAGAGTTCTTTTCCTACATATTATCTCTTATACTTAGTTAATAAAACTAAGAATTATGAGTTGCCAACTCAGATACGTTGTTTTGACAAAATAGGAGGACAAACCGAATATGTATCATAGTTGCAGCAAACCTAGAAATGCATTCCTCTCCAGGGCTTTGCTACTCAACAACGTTTGAATCCATCTAGAGCCAAATTATGTCTTCATTGGATTCAAAAGGTTAATGAAACTGGTTACTAAATAAGTGAACATGATGAATGATCGACCTAGGTACCAATTTGGGCCTAGATTTTGCATTTATTATATTTTTTAGATTTACTGGATTATTGCTATATTGTGAATATATTTTATGTACACATATATACATATATATATATATATATATATATATATATATATACATATATATATATACACCCTATTTAGAAAAGGTATATACAGGGGTCAGCAAAAGTAGATTTACATTTGTGAGTACATGAAACACAGTTTTTTTGTAGTATTTATTATTATATTACTTTCCATATGAACAACTGTTGACCTATTGCCCAGCCCTGAATATACACATATGGGTGTGTCTATATGTTTGTGTATATATACATGTACATATACTTTTCTTTTTGTAGAAAATAAAACATTGGCTTCTATAATTACTACCCAGAAATTCATTTTCCCCAGATGCTTTCTTCTTAATTATGAACACTTTTTTTTTAAAGATTTTACTTATTTATTTTTAGAGAGGGAAGAGAGGGAGAAAGAGAGAGAGAGAAACATCAATGTGTGGTTGCTGGGGGCCATGGCCTGCAACCCAGGCATATGCCCTGACTGGGAATTGAACCTGCCATGCTTTGGTTCGCAGTCCGCACTCAATCCACTGAGCTACGCCAGGGCTATACTTTTTGTTCCAATAATCATTTAAGTTGCAATAATCATTTAGTTGCAATAACCATTCAGTACCAATAATCATAGAACTTCAAATCAGCTCCTCTTCAAATTTTCTCTCTTCTCTGCCAATTAGCGATTCATAAAGCTGTCTCAATGTTAACTCATTTATATTGCTTATGATATTTCCTTTTAATTCACCCCAACTCTATTTAACACAATTAAGCCCTCATTATTCTTATTCTGAACCACTGTGACAGTCTCTTGATGGTTTTAACTCTAATGTACCCTCATTTCTGTCTATACCTTTTACACAGCTCCAAAGTTATGTTGACAGTAAAGATCTCCACACATTATGCCTTTGCTTTAGTACTTTAATATCTCCTCAGCCTTTTTTGGCAAAATCAAAACTTAGTCACCATTATACAAACAATATTCAAACAATACAATTTCACAGGGCAAAATTTTTTGCAGTCTATTTCCTGGGTCTACACTACTAGGTCCCAAAATTTATCTTTTCTTCAGTCTCTTAGCTCTTCAAAGGAAATACCTACTTACCATTTGAAGCAGCCTAAAAGTTGCCTTTTGGCTGAAATTGTAGAAGGTATCAAGAGTTGAATATTTCCACTTTTATACATATACAAATAAAACAAAATAGTGTCTTCACAAGAAGGCTATTGTATTAGCTCCTCAAGAAAAAGGAGGATCTTATCCATGCCACAGTGCCCAAATCAGTTCTGTGACTGCATTAAATGATATGGAGTGTGGATATGCAGGTAGAAAATATACCATCCGTGGGAAACAACGGCAAATGTATTCCTCTGTCCCAGATTATACAAAAACTCAGGAGCTGATGATTAACACAATGGACGGCAGTTTTGGTGTCAGACAGTGCTAGGACCTATGCCTCGCTAGATCCAACCCATCTCTCTCTTTTTCTTTCTTCCTTCCCTCTCTCCCTCTTCATTCCTTTTCTTTTTTCTTTTCTTTTCCTCCCCTCCCCTCCCCTTCCCTTTTTTCTCTTTCTTCCTTTCTTTCTTTCTTTCTTCTCTTTCTTTCTTTCTTTCCTTTCTTTCTTTCTTTCTTTCTTTCTTTCTTTCTTTCTTTCTTTCTTTCTTCTTTCTTTCTTTCTTTCCTTCTTTCTCTTTCTTTCTTGTTAATTTGGTGAAGCTGTTTAGACCACTTAGGTCTCATTTTCCTATATGTAAAGTGGAAATAATAGTACCTGTGGCTCATGGTTTTAGACATATTTGTTAGTGTTCAATGAATATTTCTGTAATAACTAAATTTCATAAAGAACTCATTTATAGGTATTTTAGTACCTTGATTTAAACTCCTTCATCATAATCTCTATTAAAGATCTCCCTAAGAAAAGTTTATTAATGACTTAAAAATAATTTTGTGCATTAATTGTATTAAAATCTTCATTTTATATGCAACAGTTTATAAATGCCAACTAGATATAGTACTTGGATCTAAATTTCTCTCCTCTTTTAGATACTTTGGAGCTGAAGATAGAGCTTATTTATAGAGAATGTAAACTTTTGAGTTTTTTATTCACATAGAAAAATCTACTTTAAAATTCTCTAAATTTGGATTTAATTTTTATAGATGTTTTTAACATTAATTTGAGTGGTTATTTATACATTCATTGCTTGTGTTTCTTAGTGATAGAAAGCATAAAAGAAGAATTATACCTTATATACATTAAAACAGTCTCTTAAAAATTAATAGCTAGAAAAATGGAATGGCAAATAAAATTCTAATGCACATTTTCTTGTCTACATTTACATATCCTGGTACATCTAGAAAAAGTTCAATATATTTATTATCCTTGTTTTTGGCTGACAAAAATTTTTTATTATTCTTTGATTATTTTTGTTTAAAGATTTCTGAGTTATGGCATTTTTGTTCTAATATTGTTTAATGATTATTCTTAGTTACAATTGTGACTATGAATAATTATTCATAAATCTATAATTTTTTGTACATTTCACTACCACAGAGAATATGTAGTATAGTACTGATAAAGTACAAAGGTGTATCTCTTGATTCAACTGTTTGAGGAAGGGTTACAAAATTTTGCAAACAAAATCATTAAAATTAGTGAAAGTGATATCAAAGCATAGTAAACAGTACAAGATATGGATTTATTTTCTACCCCTTCTAGTTGTGATCCCTGGGCTTTTGCTTAATCTTTTAAGGTTTTCATTTCTCTATCTATAAATAGGGAATAACATTATGTGGTTATTTTGAGAATTGAGATTAAGAATTTAAAAATGTATAGTATAACACCTGACATAAGAAAGTGTGTGTAATAAGTACTTGTTATTTTTATTACACATTGATAAACAACACAATTTAGTGAAATTTGTTTAGATTTAGGGCTATGGAATTATTTACAAATGACTCTGATATTATTTCCCTTTCCCAAAGCTATGGTGAGACATTTGGGGTAGATAACAAATTATTTTTACTCCTTACTATAACCTGTGAGGTTAGAAGGAGTTTGAAGATATGCAAAGACATGCCCTGGCTTGCGTGGCTCAGTGGATTGAGTGCAGGCCTGTGAAGCATAGGGGTCCATGGTTCAATTCCCAGTCAGAGCATGTGCCTGGGTTGCGGCTAGGTCCCTGGTGTGGGGAGTATGAGGGGCAACCACACATTAATGTTTCTCTCCCTCTCTTTTTCTTTCCCCTCCTCTCTAAAAATAAATAAATAAAAATATTTTAAAAAGATATATAAAGACATGATGAAGCAGCTTAAGATACAGGAAATAGTGTGAACTGAAGGTCAAGAAAGATCCTGACATCTGGGAAATGTGGATTGTTGTCCAGATTCACTGAGATATTATTATTTGGAAACACAATTACCCCATTGCAAATACTTGCTAAATAAAAGTTCTTATTTGTATTTTATGGTAAATGAGAGATAGACACCTGAGGCTACTAAGTCAAACCAGGATTCTAAAGAAAAAGAGAATCTGTCATTCAGAAAATAGCCCATTATTAGGGAAAGTAGGAAGTAAAAATGTTTAGCTAATTTGTCATCATAGTTCAATTTTATCGCATTATTAACCTTTAATATTTTGTTTTCTGAAATCTTTCTTCAAAGTTGTGAGTTCTATATAATTTTCAACATGGTCCTTTTTTTTCTTAAACCATGTTTCTCAAGGGAAACTTAATTCATACATATCTGATTCTTTTATATTCACTCTTCCAAAATTTATTTTGTAAGAATTCTTTATGTTCAGAAAGTCTTATCATTTTATTATAATATATTAAATTTGTTTCTTTTGCAAAAAATAAAATTAATAAAAAGATATTTCACGAGAAATATTTATTAGTGCTTGATCCACTCAATTATTTAATAAGCATTTTAAATGTAAATCGAGGAAATTATTTTAAGTAGGATGTGAATATAATAAATATAATCCATACCTAAAATGCAATATTTGTGTATAATATGTGCCACATGGACACCAAAGCCATTTGTTGATTCCAAATAATTAAAGTCCTTTTTTTGAATGTAAAATCCCAATTATTATATATTAAAATTCTATTTATTTATTAATTTATTCATTCATTCATTCAATCATTCATTTATTTTTAGAGACAGAGGAAGAGAAGAAGAAAGAGACAGAGAAACACACTGATGTGAGAGAAAAACATCGATCAGCTGCCACTCATACGTGTCCTGACCAGAGACTGAACCCGCAACACAGGCGTGTGCCATAACCAGGAAACTAACTGCCAACCTGTCACTCCGCAGAATGCAGCCCACCCAAACGATCCACACCGGTCAGGACACACACTTATTTCTTAGACCAAATAATTAGTAGGACTTTTCTATGTTTGTCTTTTATTTCTTTTATAAAATATTTAATGTGGCTTCATACAGAAATGCCTATGACCAAGAAAAGTATAACATTTTTATATGAATAAAATTAATTTTTCTCTTTAGTCTCAAATAAAATTCCTTAGAATGATGAAAGAACAATATTTTTAGATAATTAGAAAAAAATCATCTTAATAAGCAGCAAAACTCATTGTTATTTTAATTCTCCAGCTAAATTCTCTTCTTTTCTTAAGATCATGTAAATACTTCAAAGATATGTTTATTGTGCATTATCTTTTAGTTTATATTACTTGAAAACCACACATGGCTTTCAGTGATTACTAATCAGTGTATAAATCTAAATGCTTACTTTAACAAAATATGAAATTTGATTCAAATATTGTACCCGGTTCCATTTGCCAACATTTTATTTTACACTAGGCTACCATGCTGTTTAGCTTTTCATCATTAGTAATCGATTTTTTTTCAAAAGAAAAATCTAGATATGTCAGAAAAAATCCACCTATTACACTGTTTTATTGAAGATTTGTCATATGACATTAATAAGACTTGATGGGATATTGGAGAATGTTGATAGTTTAAAAAGCTATATCTTTTATCGATCCTTAAAAAGGTATATTTTATTTGCTCCTTGCTTCATGTTTTTTTTGTAGTGTAATTGCCTAATAAAATTATATAACACACATTTCAACCAAAATTTGCTTTTGTATCAGCCTTACAAAGTCTTATATAATTTGTAGCAATTTACTTTGAATTGCATCCTTGTGTGTTAATGTTTGATCAGTAAAATTATTACCTAAATTAAAAAAGATTATAACAGAAGTTCAATGAACTGAAAAAATTATCTCATAGCATTCCAGATAAGTAGATATATTCGAAGTGGTGATAATTCTACCTTTAATGTTATTTTTAAGAAATTATGTTTTCACAAACTTTTTAAGGTAAACACTTGAGTAAGTGAACAAGTGTAAATGATGCCTTCTAAAAAGGTTTATGTCTGCAGACTATTAAAAAGTAAATGATCAGCCCTGACTGGCGTAGCTCAGTGGATTGAGCGCGGGCTGGGAACCAAAGTGTCCCAGGTTCGATTCCCAGCCAGGGTACATTCCTGGGTTGCAGGCCATAACCCCCAGCAACTGCACATTGATGTGTCTTTCTCTCTCTCTCCCTCTCTCTCTCTCTCTCTCTGTCCCTTCCCTCTCTAGAAATAAATAAATAAAGTCTTAAAAAAAAAAGTAAATGATTTTTACTTAAGTATAAATTAATTGTATTATCTTTAGGCCAAATATTTTTCTCTCAAGGACAAGCAAATAGTTATGAAATCCAAAGTTCAATTTTTGTTAGCTATATGAAAATACATTTTTGATAACTCAGATTTAGTATCTAAGAACTCATGGAGAATTCCTCTAACTTAAAAAGGAGATTAAAATTTCTATAAAGAAAACTCTCTCTCTCAAAAATACAAGCCTGGCACCATATCAGAAAATAATTAGACACACAGACACCCACATACTTGATGTTCATCCAGCATGCTCCTGTGCAATGTAATAGAAACTTATCACTTCTGATCTGTTTTGTATTCATTCTGTTTGCTTTGTGCTTATACCTTTCTAGTCATTAAATTACATTGACTATTATCCCTGTTTACACATACACACATATGTGTGTCTAAAAGAGAGAGACCATATACTGCGAAAAATCTCTAAGATTTTACTGAATAATAAATAAGTATTAAGACTTAGAATCTTCCTAAAGTAATATCTATTAGAGTGCAAATCTACATAAAAGAAAGTAAAGACAATGTAATAAACTTGCTCTTAAACAGTCTGAAAAATACCTTGAGAGAAGACAGGCTGTCTGTTGGGGTAGGGAGGACTGTCTGGAGAATATGAGTCTTCTGGTGTATAGAGAAGACTCACAGAGTCATTGACATATGGTAAGGGCAAAGAAATCTTTAGAAGTAACACTAGAGATGTGAATATCAATGAAAGGAAAGAGGCTGTCTCTGAGAGGCAATGAGAATCACTGAAGTAAACTGAGCTTACAGTAGGGAGGATCAGACTTTTGATTCAGGAAGATTTCTATCATCCATACATGTAAAGGATTTAAAAGGTAATTAGAGGTGGGAGACTGCATTGTTTTCATTCGGTCTCAGTGTTCCTGAATAAACAATACTGAAGAAATTCCACAGAAATGAGTTAGGGAAATAGTTTTCATTCTTGAACTCAAATAGCGTGTCTTTTCTGACAGCATAAGTGTACATGAAGAAGGTTGGAATAGTGGAGACTAAAAGAAATACTTAATTAGTAGAACTTAACTTACTCATATATGAATCTTTATCTTATGATCCATTAGAAGAGATGGATAACTATATACAGAAAGGTAAGCTAGATTGTGTATTTTATTCAAAGCTAGGGTGTTGAGTCAAGTTATGGTTGAGTAGAGAGCTACTTTTGCTGCTGAAGGTCAAAGTTAATAAATGATTATAGTTCTAGAGGTAAAAGTCTGGAGAGTCAAGCAAAATTGACAAATGACAGAGCAACAAAAGGTCAAAAGTTTGGGGAGCTGGGCTGAATAAGTTGGTATGGAGGCATGGAGGTAACAGTGGTTGGCTGCTTAAATAAAGAGAGCATAAGAAAGAGTCAGAATCAAGTGAGGAACAAGGATTTTTTTTCAGTACCAATATCCAGATCCAACAAACTCAATCTATATTGACATAACCTGAATAAATATTGAATAGTAGTTGGTTCTTTGAGACCTGATATTGTAGAACTCGATACAAATACAAGAATAATGCAATATTTGAATTCAGTAAGTGAAATATATCAAGAGAAAAATAAATACCACAAATTTTGCTAAGAAATTGCAAATTACTTCCCCCAAAAAAGCAAGTGATAGGGAAATAACTTCTTTTCTCCAGCAAAAGTCAAACAAAAGGAAATATTGCTAATTATCTTTATCTGGGAACTTCATCAAAGACCTGGCATTTTCATTTTCGGGTTTGTGGTTAACATGATTCATTGCTTGTGTCTGACCTGCTCTGCCTAGATATTCTTCAGTTTCCCTCTAATTATTGCTTAATTATGGTCAGCTATTTGAGTGGTTTTGAACTCAAGGAAGAGGAGTTTTTTTTTAAAAAAATACCAGTTGTTTAATCATATCTTGTGGTAACATAAGACACAGAATGGTAAAAAGAAGTTCTTATCAAAAATGGTGTCCATGTCCAATCACAGCCCCGCTGTCCTCCTTGGTATGCACTCTTGTGGCCTGAACCTCATGGTGCAAATAGAATCTGGAGTGCTTAGCTCCTCCTGCAGCACGCCTCTTTTTTTAAAAAGATTTTATTTATTTTTAGAGAGATGGGGAAGGGAGGGAGAAGGAGAGGGAGTGAAACATCAATGTATGGTTGCTTCTAGCACACCCCATAATGGGGATATGGCCTGCAACCTAGGCATGTGCCCTGACTGGGAATCAAACCAGCAACGCTTTGGTTCACAGGACTGTGCTCAATCCACTAAGCTACACCAGCCAGGGCAGCACTCCTCTTTAATCATGTGCTTTCATCCCTCCATTCTAAGACCTGTTAAAATTTTATTTTCTATCATTCTTAATTTTAAATTTCTCCAATGGAATTTATCATATAGCCCTTATTGATACTGAGTAATTATCAAGAATTATAGGAACAATTCTGTTATTAACTGTGATTCAGATTTTCTTATACAAAGAAAACACCTTTGTTGCATTTAATTTTTTAGAATATCTCATAATTTTGTTAGTTCATTATTTTAAGAGAATTTATAGTTTTGTGTTGTTGTCGCTGTTGTAGTTGTTTTTTAAGCTACCTCTGAGAAGTTTACAAAGGGTAATTAGCTGTGGAATGCTTGCAATGGACTCTGCAAATTTGAAGTGCTACAGATAAAAACTGAAGAAAGATCAAATCACTAGCTCAAACTGAGAAAAATATGCAAAACCTATGTATTTAAAGTTCAGAAGTTCAGTGCCCAAGCATGGAGGAGAAATTTGGTTACTTCTGCACATCACCTTTCATACAGTCTAAAAAATATAAATAGTAATGAGACAGTATAGTGAGAAGCTAGAAAAACACCTGTGCAAGTAGAATAGGGAAACTGAGACAGACAGCTGAACACAATGGCCAAGCAGTTTACAGCCACATACAGAAGGTCACTTCTCTAGAGATAATACCTAGGCCTCAGTTGCATTTCAGCTGCCCAGAAGGACAGCCAGACAGGGTGGGTGACACCAGATCCAAGTGCAATGACTACCAGTCAGTAGAGATCATGACCTTGGAAGGGCACGTCTGGAAAACTGATGAATATTCTTCTGAAATCCTCCCAAGACTTCCCCTAAGATTCCCGCCTGCAAGAAAGAGATAAAAGCCTCAAAACAAAGACCCAAGAAGTGTGCTGGCCCCATTTCCTTTCCCTTCTTCTTCCCTCACTTCTTTCCTCACCGGCATTGCCTCTAAGGCAATGGGCAGTTGGCAGCTTGTCCCAGGCTAATCGATCCCCTGAACTATCCATCCCCAAAGCCTGTTTTTCTCTGACTTGCCAGTGAGCAGCCCCACCTATGCTTTCCTGGTGCATATTCTATGCTAATCCCTTCCTTGTGTCATTCTCCCTAGCTTTAATAAATGGATCCTACACAAAGTCAAGAACCCACACACTACAGTTGGCCCTAGGCAGGCCCAGCCACAGCCAAGCCCTTGTCTGGTAACAGCAATTCCATATACTGTGATTATTAATCTAAAGAACAAATGAGAAAATCCTATGTATGAATTGAGAGAGTGCCTGTGATACAGGGAAAAATAAATGTAAAAAGGGTTTTATTTGAAAGAACTTCAAGATAAATGCAGAAATAAAATACAGTGTACTTTTTTTTTTACATGGAATTTTAAAAGATTTATATAGAAACTAACAAGGCACTCAGGCTCAGAGAAGTCACTTTTTTTTGTCATAAGTCAACTATATATCTGCATGCTCCATTCCATTAGATAAGTAGTAGTTAAATCTGGCTGCACTTTGGAAAATCTTGGCTACTTAAATACCTGAGCCCATGCTATACCCATAGAGAGTCTATTATAATTGTTTTGGAATGGGGTTCAGATTGGTAATTTCTAATAGCATCCCAGCTGATTCTAAAGTACATAAAGGGTTGGGACTCATTGCATTAGATAGAGGAAACGGTGATACTATTAGTTTATTCCACAATGGACATGGTGGTAAGCTCTTTATTGGTATTATATCATTTAATCCTCCCAGCAATCCTCTATTGCAGAAATTACTTTCCTCATTTTGCATACGAAATAAGCAGAAAATTAAATAAATAACTTGCCAAAAGCAACATAGCTTAGAACTGTTAAAACAAAGACTGAATCTAAGGCTATGTGAATTCAAAGCCAGCACTCCCTTACTATCTAATTTCCATATCTTTATTATAATAATAGAAGCATCTTTGGCACTTTCCTCTCCCCTCTGGCCTAAAGGTGCCATATGTCATGACTCAGAAGAATTGTCACCACTTCCACAGAATTAAATAGAATGTGAAAAACCTATTGGTGACTGTAAAAACCATTTTTCTTCCACCAGATTCTGATGACTAAACATGTTTTGAAAGTTGCAAAAAGTAACTAATATTTATCTTTAAATTATCAAAAACATAAATATTGAAAATTTTAAATTAAAGTTTACATTGCAGATTTCTCTTTAAAAGTTACAAAATCTGTACAATTTGAGACCTAAAGAGATGAAGGTCTTGTGCTTCAAGTGAATTGTGCTTTCTACTATTCAGCACAGTTCCTATTGTAGACACCTATTGTCTCATATGCTACTGCTTCTCCAAGACTAATAATGTTAATACAATTAACCTTAGAGTCTTATCAAAATGCAGATTTTGATTTAGTGTAGCTGGAGTGGGAGCAGAGATTGAGAATCTCTAGTGAATTTGGGGGTTGTGAAGATGTTCTTGGTACTCAGGCCACACTTGAATATCAAGGTTATATACCACATGTCATAGTAATTTACATTACTTTTATTACATTGATTTTGTATCTCCTACTATCGCTATCTTTATGGTATGTTTTTACTTTACTTTATTTATTATCTTAGAGAGAGGGGAAGGGAAGGAGAAAGAGAGTGAGAGAAACATCAATGTGAGAGAAAAACATTGATCATTTGCCTCTTGCATGTGCCCAGCCTAGGAGCAAGCCCACAACGCAGGCATGTACCCCAACTGGGAATAGAACCAGTGACCACTTGCTTTGCAGAATGATGCCCAATAAACTAAGCCATGCCAGTCAGCAAGACTATCCTTATGTTAACCTCACATAAATGAATTCTCTCCCATTTTATTGGATAAAAATAAAACAAATATTTACAATATTTTTGGCTTTCTCTAGAAAAATGATTTCTTTTCTAAACCTGTCATGTGGCAAGCAAGAAAAAAATTAATTAATTAATTTTGGATTTAAATACTACATTCCCTGATCTAAATCTCCACATAGGACTTAAACAGAGTTGTCTGATACACATAGTGTGTTACTTGCAAAAGTGAAACCCAAATTGAAGGAATTCTTTCCAGCATTGAATCCAAACTGACTTACTGCAGAATGGGTAAAACCAGGCCCCAGTTTCAGAAGGTCTTCAGCAGTTCCCCATTCAATTTCAACAAGAAGCCAATTGCAAGATAATAACTGCTCTACAAGTTGTATATTGATAGCCATGCTTGGGAGGCCCAAGACCTAAACCTCAAGGGGTACCTCTAAGTAGGCTTCCTTTCTTTGTCATAAGCTCCAATCATTCAATTCTCAATCAGGAAGACTTCTAGTTCAGAGGGGTTATTAGGGTTGTACGTTCCCTAAATTATACTTTTCTTCAGTAGCTCTCCCAAATTACACTTTTTTTTTAGTAGCTCTTTTTGATCAGAAGGCTCCCCTCTGCATTCATGGTGTGGAGATGTACAAGCATATAAAATATCAATACCTACTGAAAATTTGGCAGTAGAAGCTATAAAAACAGCATGTTGATCTGGCCCAAAGAGTCAAACCCATTGGCGACATCTATTTTTCTTTCTTACAATAAATAATTTTCAAATGCCATCAGTTGAATTTGGGTGTCCCTTGGCTCATTAACCTAGGTAGGGTGATGACTTGGGTGAGTATTACAATAGTTCCATAAAAGTTTACTTTCCTTCTCTGCCTGAGTTTTTCTGTCCTAATTGGATGAATGCAGATGACCCTCAGTATTTCCTGGAGATAGGAAGAGATCAGCCCCATCCATATTTAACTTGTTTTTATAGCAGCTTGGGGGAAGGAGAGCAGTCATAATCAGGGACATGAAGAGTGAAAGAAGTAAGCAATTCTGGAAGTAATTTTAGTAAGCAATACCCATTTTCCTTTGGTTTCAAAAAGTGTGGCAGCAGCAACTAGCTCAATCAAATGAAACTTTCATATTTTCTGCTTATACCAAACTCTACATTGGCATATTTTCATTAATAACACCATCTGTTTCAGCTTTGGATATACTTGAATTATTGGTGGAAGATGAGTTCTTGCAGTATCATGAGGAAAAGAATTTCCTGAGGCCTGCATGGGAGGCTGGGGCTCCATGGTAAATTTTATTGATGATGTACACTTAAGGGGTTCCCCTCCTGACTTCCCAGTAGTCCACATCCATCAACTTCACCATGGAAAAAGTCCAGTATTGTCTTCAATATGGCCAGGATAAATTCCACTGCCCCAATTTTCTGCTCCATATTAAATTACAGTCCAGTCCAGAATCCGGTTAGCTTAGCTTGTGTTTCCACCTGTGGTGCATTGCTGTGCTGTTGCATTAAGGCTCCCTACTTGAGCCTGCATGTGGAGTCTGCATGACCATGGCCCACACGGATGCGAAGGCCACTTGACTATGAAGAGAGGATGTTCGTGTGCATGGGGTGAGTGCAGGTTACATGCAAGAGAAGGGAGGGGGCAGAAAGCGAGAGCATGTGCTTCTTTGTTCCCCTGGGATTATATATCTCCAGCTTGGAAAAGACAATAAACTTTTTCAAAATAACCAATTTCCCCTAGTTGGACTGACAGAGCTCTATGGTGTAGCATCTCCCTTTGTGCCTCGCAACAATCTGGGAGTGGAAAAGGGAGCAATGTTAATCCTCTTGGTGGAGCAATGCTTTAATCCCTTGGGGTGTGAAGCTATAGCTTCCTGGATAAACAAGTAGGTTTATGCACCCCAGTTTGTTAATCTCAATATTAAATTCTTTTACTCCCCTTTCTTTTATTAATAATTAGTTAAATATCAACAGTAATACCTGGATTCCAAAGCCACAGCCTCATTGCTTTCCAACTGTGCCCATGGTGTTTATACTCATTGGCTAATTTGGGTTAGACTCACAGAGTATTATTTTTCTTTTTCTTTTTATGAAGTCTCCCAGAATCTGGGGCATCTGCTTCTGTCTTACTAAATATAAGATCTAAGTTCTTACCCAGTTTCAATGTAAGGGCTAAGGGAGTTCACAAGTTGGGAGAGATGACCACAAGAATTTAACTAGATTTCTTTGGGCCAGTTTTTCATTCACCATTAGATAGCCTTCATCAGCATTATAAACCAGATTCAGTGTGGTAGTATCCCAAACATAGTTAATACTTCGTATATGGTCTCCAACAGAAAATGGTATATCAGATAGAAATCTCCCTAAGAGAATCTGAGCCCTTTTACTGTTATCCCCAAATGGATCTAAGTTTGATATAATAAAATGCAGGCAGCCAGGGGTGGGAGTAATGGGCTTAGCCTTGAGACCACACAGTTTTTGCCATTCTTCATTAATAATAAGTAAGTAATTTCTTATTAATGGGAGCAGTAGCTGCTCCCATCTTGAAAGTAAACCAGGCATTGTCCTAAAGTTTCACCTACTTCTATCCATAGAGGTCGTAAATTTCCCACTTTTCATACTCAGTATAGAAAGACATCTTTATAATTTTTATTTGAAAAAAAGGTTTCAGATAAAACCTTCTTGTGCTACTGAAATTTTTTTGTTCTGGTTGTTATAATTAAGTGGGCCTGAGGCTAACCACCAAACAACTCATCTGCTAGGCAGTGAGTTAACATCACCAAGGGCATTGTCCATGGAATTTTCTTTGAACCTACTTCTGGCTACTTAGCCTTTAACCACATTCCTAATTTTGGATCATGAGTAGGAAATACATGGAGGAACATTTATTACCTGGCTGCTCATGCCATTGGTTCAAAATGTTGCTACCAGCCCTGTGGACTTTCCTCAAATCCCATAATTTGGTCCAGAGGTAGTAATCCTTCCTCTTTCGAAAAAGTTTTGTCATTGTACCATATTATCTTTATCAACTGGCAAGGAGTATAAATTATCTGAGATTCTGCTCCACTTGTAAGGTAATGTGTTTTCTGCCACCATTTCATGAATGCTACCAAAAACAAACAAACAAACAAACAAACAAACAAACAAATAAACAAAACCCCAAACAAACAAAACTCCTGTATCAGAAAAGAAGGACATTATTATTCATAACAGTAGCAGTAGCCAGAGTAGGAGCACTTTTGCCAACTCTTGAATCTTACATCCCACAGGGTGAAGAGAGTAAATTGAAGAGAGTTAAGTAATACCTAATATACAGTAGATTGTTATAAGAGAGGATACCCCAGCTAAAGAAATGGGACATTACTATAATGGGCTGTAAGCATTCCTGCCTTTGATCCAGAGCTAAACATGATTTCTGTCTTCCAAAAGTGTTTACTGCAGGTTCTTAAAAGATACTATAAAACTTCCAGCTAAGATGGCTTCCTAGGCAGATATGGCTTGCTGCTATAGATAGCCACAACAAAATTACAGCTAAAATATAGAACTAACATCACTCAGAGCCAACAGAAAATGAGTTGAATGGAAGTCTGACACCTATGGAATTAAAGAAACCACATCCACCCAAACTGGTAGGAGGGGCACGAGAGTGGAACAGGCTGGCTGCATATTCACATGTGGTTAAAACTTTGGGAGGGATATCTTGGGAATGAGGAGTCCCAGCCACACACCAGGCATTCCAGCCCAGGGTCTAGTGACAGGAAGATAAATCCCCACAATTTCTGGCTGTAAAAACCAGCAGGGATTGAGTCAGTGGAAGAAACTTCTAGAACCCCAAGCAGTTCCTCTTAAAGAACTCATACAAGGACTCACCCACTCAGACTCACTCCCTCTGAGCTCCAGTGCCAGGGTAGTAACATGAAAGTCACCAGTGGTGTACTTGATGAAACTGAAGTGCCTGTTGAAAAATAGTCCATTGTCCCTTTTCTAAACCATCCATCCACAAACCACAGAGCTGGCAAGCTGGTATCATATCTGAGACTCCATCAACTGGGAGAACACTGACCCACCTTGGAGATACACAGAATCCACCCCACCCATGTTATGGGCCCACCAAAGCATCTTTTCCATATAAAAGGTTGGTCTTGGCTTGTACTGAACAACTTCCTAAATCCTCTCAAATAAGGAACAGCTAGCCTCAATGAGCCCCAGGCCCATCACTAGCAGTAGCCAGCATAGAATCACAGCTTGGCTTTACCTGGGAATCTTCAAGTGCAGCACAAGTAGCAGCCATCTCAGATTGTTTTACAGCTCAGGCAGAGAAGCCCTGGGAAAAACATAGATGGGGGCAGACATTGGCCTGCGCTACCCAGAATACCCAGGGCCAGCAAATCCAGTGGACAGCTATAGACCACAACAGAGTATGACCATCCTGCCCCTGCACAGCTGATCCTCCATAGAGGGCAGAGGTTGGTGACAAGTGGTCATAGCCAAATCTTGCTGCTAACTGGCCTAGGTAAATTCCTCCCTTTAATCTGCTAACAGCAGCTAAAATTCAACTCTAAGAGGAGGGTGTACTCAGCCTACACAAAGTGTACACCTCAAGTACCCAGCTTGGGTGATAGAAAAAGCTATGCGACTGGACCTTATAGGACACATACTGTATTAGGCCACACTACCATGATACTGAGGCAAAGCAGTTCTGTGTAATACATAGAAACAAATGCAGGGAGGCTGCCAAAATGAGGAGACAACGAAATATTCCCAAATGAAAGAACAGATCAAAATTCCAGATAAGAACTAAATGAAATGGAGATAAGCATTCTACCACATGCAGAGTCCAAAACACTGGTTATAAGGATGCTCAAGGAACTTAATGAGGACCTCAGCAGCATAACAAAAGATACAGAAAGAAACAAAAAATACACAACTGAAATAAAGAACAATTTATAGGGAAACAAAAGTAGAGTGGATGAAGCAGAGAATCAAAACAATGATTCAGATCATGAGGAAGCAAAAAACAACCAATCAGAACAACAAGAGGAAAAAAAATATTTTAAAAATGAGGATGGTATAAGCAGCCTTTGGGACAAGTTTAGGAAGTCCAACATTCACATCATAGGGGTTCCAGTAGGAGAAGAAAAAGAGCAAGAAATTGAAAATCTGTTTGAAAAAAATAATGAAAGAAAACTTTACTAACTTGGTGAAAGAAATAGACATGTAAGCCCAGGAAGCACAGAGTCCCAAACAAGATGGATATGAAGAGACCAACTCTGAAACACATTATCATTAAAATGCCAAAGGTTAAAGTTAAAGAGAGAATCTCAAAAGCAGAGAGAGAAAAGAAGTTAGTTACCTACTGGGGAGTTCCCATAAGACTGTCAGCTGATTTCTCAAAAGAAACTTTGCAGGTTAGAAGGCACTGGTAAAAAGTATTCAAAGTGATGAAAAACAAGGACCTGCAACCTAGATTACTCTTTCCAGCAAAGCTATCATTTAGAATCAAAGGACAGATAAAGAACTTTCAAGACAAGACAAAACTAAAGGGATTCATCACCACCAAACCATTATTATATAAAATGTTAAAGGGACTTATTTAAGAAAAAGATCAAAACTATGAATGATAAAATGGCAACAATACATATCAACAATCGAATTGCTAAAACAACCTAAGCAAACAAGAAAGACAGAATCACGGATATGAAGAGTGTTTTGATGGTTTCCAGGTGGGAGGGGAAATGGGGATATGGGTGAGGAGATGAGGGAATTAAGAAGTACAAATAGGTAGTTACAGAAAAGCCATGGGGACTTAAAGTACAGTATAAGAAATAGAGTAGAAAAAGAACCTATACATATGACCCATGGACATGAACAATGGAGTTGAGATTGCCTGAGGGAGTGGGGGAGTGCTGGGTGGAGGTGAGCAAAGGGCAATCAGGAGAACTGTAAAGCATAATTAATAAAATATAATTTAAAAAAGATACTATAGAACAAAATCAGCCATTTCTCTCAGGACCTGCAGATGCCAAACATACATGTTAAACTAAAAGAAATATCAGGTTGGACAACACACTATCTCAGGTGAATTTTGTTTATAAGCCACATGCCTAAAACCAAAAAGTGGAGAGATTGAAATTAACCCTCTTCTTTGAGATCATTTTTTCCCTTCTGTAGTTGCCTATTGCTTTGAGTTTGTAAGGTTTAGAAGAGGATGAAATCAGGATGTTCATGGGGCAGCTTCAAATCATGCTTCTGTTGGGTCCACTTCATTTCCCTGACGAAGCCTGGGGCAGCCCTGATGTTACCTGTCCACTCACCCCTTGGTATGGGGCTGAATCTGCCATTTAACTGTGTCATGCAATCCATCAACAGAAACATAGAAAAGAGCAAGACCTCACCTCAAAAGTTTGTTCCTAGACAGTTCAATTGCACTGCCTTCTTCCCCTCTTATGCCCCAGCCTGTCTTCTCCCCAGAGAGTCCTTCTAGTGTTTATTTTATTCGTCTGATCCATTCAAAATAATTTTTCTTTTGTGACATTTCTGAGGTTGGACTAGGGCAAGGAGCCAGCAGCCTGACCTAGTGTACCATCCTGACAGCAACAGCATCTGTTCTGCTTTTATCTTTTTAGAGTTGTTCATTTTCTTGTCCATTTTGGCTCAGAACTGATAAACTCATCTTTACTGAGTTATACTGAACGTCACTCTTTTTATTTACTATGTAATTGGATTTAAAGCTGATCATGTTGGGCATTAAAGGATCAATATATTATTTTTCTTGCATTTGTTATTGTTGCTTGTTTTCTCTCCACCCAATATCTAGTTAATGTCTTTTATTCTATCCCATCTTACTCTGTCATAAAATATAAATTCCTTAAATCAAGAAAAATAATAAAATTCAATCTGGATTTAATTTCATGATAAAAGGTGTTTTTAAAGCAAAGACATTTTTAACAGTCAAGAATTTTTTCATCAATAATGTAAGCTGCTTATTTTAAATTGTAGCACTATTACAGATGTGCATGATAAATTGCTTCTGAATGCATGCTATCCCACAGATTTGAAACATATGAGTAGGATGAATACCATATTGGCTATGAAGTAGCATAGCCCTTACAGAAAAGCTTGGCAAAATATAGAATACGCTTCATTTACTAGCAAGTACTATCTCATCATTTAACAAGATTATTACAGAAATGAAGAAAAGTCAAATCCTGACTTGTTTAAATTGTGAGCTCACTGTCCTCCTTGACTTGGCTCTGATAGTCTTTAACTTGGATAGCCAGTGCTATCTATTTCTTCAAACCTCAGAACCACTTTGTCCTGATTTTGGCTGGCAGTTTTCCATGCTTCAAAATTTTCTGCTATCACTCTTTTTAAGTAAAATTTCACTAATTCTGGAACAAGATTTCAGCTATTGTCCCAACATATTTATATCAGCATAATACTTACTCTTTATCAAAGGTAGTTCTTGAGAAAGCAATTGTATAAATCAGTGTTTCTAAAGTGTGGTCTCACTGAAATATAATTTTCATGTCCAGGGATTTTTTTTAAAATTAAACTTCCTGGGTAATTCTGAAATGCACACATGTTTGAGAAACACTGCACTACACTAAAGGAATAAATATCACTAAAGTTAGAGGCACCATTCAAAAGATACAAGAGAAAAATACTTAGGTGTGTACAAGTAGACTGTTTTTTTTTTTTTTGTTTTCAAAACATACCATGATGTTGGTCAACTACTACACCCAGATACAATGCTTGCCAGGAATCAATACATATTTAAATGTTCGTTGTACACATTCATCACTTAAATAATAGCTATATGATATTTGTCTCTTGAATGCATATGTTACACCACACTTGTTTTTGTATATTAGTCCAACTACCCGATATGCATACAGTGTAATCACGAGGGTCGTAGGTTTGGGGCACATTGGGGAATAGGTTTCAATATAAATTTTGGGGACCTGAATATTCCATCTATATCACAGCCACTGCCTTAAGTGACATCAGGCTCTTAGAGGAAAATGTTTCTACTAGACCTTCTGAAGCCAATCACCATCCTTTGGTTATGCCCCTCCATAGCCTGTGGGTGGGAATGAGTCTCTCCACTGTTTCACTGCAGCCACTCTTTATTCTGGCCATTCAGGGGATCTTATGTCCATAACTGCTCTTACTCTGAAACTCCAGTATTTAAGAATATGTGAGTGCCTTTTCACTTGGTTCCAGTGCTCATGGGTAGCACAGCACAATTCAACTTTTTTCAAGTGATTAGAACCTTTTAAGACCCAGAGAAACATGTCTCAGCATCTCTTGCTTTATGTCTTAAACCGGTAAATGAGTTATGCCACTGTTTATGTCTTTGAGAACAGGCACTGCTTTAGAGTACGAGAAAAATTTGAGTAACAGAATGCTTATTAAAAAAAAGACCAATTAACTTGTTAATTCATTTATCTTTGGTAACCTAAATGCTAAATGATATTGTATTTAAAAAAACTGTTATTTTCAGCTTTCCTATAATTCCAGGGCTTTCCTTTTCTTTTTCTTTTTTAAATTTTTCTCATGTACTACTTTACTTTCCAGAATTAGTCATTAATTAGCACAGTTTTCATAGTGATTAAACTATTTGGCTGAGAATAATTTTGCAGAGTTAAATAATTCATATTGTGCTATATTAATAGACATACAGGTCTAGTTGTGAATGCATGCAACATTATAGTGATTATTTATATTAGCAACTGCATAGACACAATGCTCAAATAAAATATTTTTTAAAATTAAAAATAAACCCCAATATAATATTAAAATTTAAAGAAAAGTATCAGTTAAAATTTTATTTGAAGTACATAATGTAATATATTACATATAATATGTATAATATTTAATATATAATATGTAACATACATATACACACAATGGAATACTCTCAGTCTTTAAAAGAAAAAAATTCTGCAGTATTAAACAACAAGGATGCACCATGAGGGAATTGTACTAAGTGAAATGAACTGTTAAAAAAGACAAATATTACATGATTCCATTTATATGAAGTATTTAAAATAATCAAAGGCAGTGAAAGACAATTACCATATGATCTCACCTTTAACAGGAACCTAAACAACAAAACAAACAAACAAGCAAAATATAACCAAAGACACTGAAATAGAGAACAGGCTGACAGTGACCAGAGGAGAGAGTGAAGGGGATTTCAGGGGAAAAGGGGAAGGGTTTTCAGGAACAAGTATAAAAGACACATGGACAAAAACTAGGCGGGGTAGGAATGGCAGGGAAGTGGGGAGGGCTGAGGGGGTGGGCTGGGATGGGAATAAAACACAGAAAACTGTACTTGAACAACAATTTAAAAAATAATAAAAATTTTTAAATTGTAAAAAAAATAAAATAATAAAATACAGTCATTGAGTAAAACTGTGGAATAGTAGTTGTCATGAACTGGGGGAGAGAACAAATCTACAAGCATAGCTTCAGTTAAACAAGGTTCTAAACATCTTCTGTTCAACATTGTAAATACACTCAACAAAAATGTATTGTACATATAAAATTTTGTTAAAAGGGTAGATCTCATGGTAAGTATTCTTACCAAGATAAGTGATATGATGGGAAAAACCTGGGTTGCTTGTGTAAATAAAGTTCAGATATTTGACATTATGTGAGTCCTAGGAAGATTTTCCTGAAATCTGAAAAATAAGTAAGAATAAATTAGGCAATGAGTGGAAAAGTGGTGTTTGCAAATTCAGTGCAATAAACAAAAGTATGATGTAGGGACAGGATGATAAAAAAGGCCAGTGTGATTCAATTACAAGGAAATATGAAAATAATGGTAAATAAAAGTATAGACTTAATATTAATGTTCTTATTTGTGTGAAGGATTTTATACTTTATCCAGAAGAACATGATAAACTATTACTATATTTTAAATGAGAGTAATATGATAACATCACTTTATTTTAAATGAGAGTAATATGATAACTGATCTTTGTGGATATACTATAGAAAGGGAATTACAGAGATAAATATGAGAAGAACTGGTAGAAAGTCACCAAAGGCCATACTCAAGACAAAAGTAACATGGGGACAATTATGGTAGCAATGGAAGAGTGGTCACATTTGACAACATTTGAGGAGATAATTTTGAAAGGTATTAGCAATAAACTATGTAGTGGGTGGATGTAAAGAAGTGTCAGGACATACTCCAACTTTCCTATACTTCTTCAACTTGAATTCCACTTTATTTTCTGTATAGACCTAGAAGACATACATACTTTAAAAAATAATATCTAGAGAATAGAGACATTAGTTGAATACGGGCATAAATAAATAGTATGAGCTAGAGTCCATAGCAGAAAAAAAAGAATAACAGTCACCACTTAGGTAAAAATCACAAATCATTTGTGTTTAACTACAGTCAAATTATATAGTAATACAGTGATAAGTGATATAGTAGATAAATGAAGACTGTAAATATTCTAATATTTCTTAATTAAAGGAAAATGTTTATATCTCTATCTATGTATCATCTATCTACATGTGATTAATATGTCAGATATGTTAATATGTTAATATGCTAATTAACATATTAGCTAATGTTAACAATACAACTAATTAACATATTCTAATATGTTAATATTCACTGTGTCAGAGTGTTTGGGAATGTTAGGGAAAAGTTCATTCCATTCTTGACACCATTCTATCCTCAGGTTGAAGGTGAACCTATGATAATGGGACAGAAACAAAATTCCCAAGCAATGCAGAACTTTAATTGGCTGTTTTAAAAAAGTGATTTCAGTTTTGCCTTCTTCATTAAATTGTTTTTTATCTAAGCGTCTCATTGAGTAGACTGCAATAAGCTGGTGATTTATAAATGGACCATGATCAAGGAAAGCAATTAGTAGATCACAGTTTTTCACCATACTTTTGGTATATTTCCAGCTGTGTTCCTACACACAACAGTCCTTGTGATCATCGTTTAAGCAATTACTTCATCATCTATGGAATTGCACAACAGGTGCATCATTATATATGTTTACTATTCATTCTCTCAGTTTTCTGTAAGGACCATGTTTTTTATTGGTTACTATTGTATCAAATTTATAAATGTAATTTTCAGCTATTTTGTGATTTTCAGCAACTTTTTACCATGGCTTTTCAGATATTTTACACATGGTGCTTCTTGAATTCCCGAATATACATACTTATCTTTAACATTTAGTTCTTTGTGATATATTCTAGCTAAGTAAACAAAATATGTTAGTTGTATAAGTTTACTTTTTTACTGTCAAATCTACATTACCAATACCAGTAATTATCTTTTTGTTGTTGTTGTTTATTTACTGTTTTTTTTTTCACTAAGGAATGTTTGCCCATTTTTGTTAATTCTTGTTACCACTGTCAGGATTCAGTGCAAAAACTTCAAGTTATGTTTCTGTTTCTTTAAATTGCATATTAAAGACTTAAAGTAATATGGCTTTTTCTATATCACATTCTTCATTAAGGTACCTAACTGTACTTTGATGAATCTTATGCAAAAACATCATTTTATTGAGATAGTGATAGTAAAATTTGCTATAATTTTTTTTCTTGATATTATCAATGGGGTTATATTGAACATTTTTTCACAACTCAATTTTCAATCTAACTCAATGTCACAAAATACAAAACAATAGATCAAATATTGATGAACAGAAGTGTGTAATTACTAGAAATACCAAATCTCAATAAGCAACTGCCATCAGTTCAAATAAGATTTTGGCACAAAATAAAATTTGCCAAATTTATAAAAAAATGAAAAAGTTCATATTTTTAACTATTTTAAGTTTTTAAATATCCCAGAAAGACTGTAGATCTATATTGATTTAAAATAGAAATTTTAGTATACCAGCTAAGAGGAAATATATTTTAATAAATGAATACTCATGATTAATCTTGAAATAAATGAAATACTAATAAGAGACACAAAATACTAGTTGTTTAGCTCACTTCATTTTAATAACTAAAGTCCACATGGCACATTTACATATGCTTAATTGTAAGATTTTCACTGATAATGAATATCTCCACGTGTACCAGAAGTGCTACTGTAATAGCTTGCTAGGAAATGTGTATGTTATATGATAAAATTTGTCATTTAGCTATAATAAATAATGCATTTACACTTAGAACTAGTAAGATATCCAGTACTTTTCAGAAAACTGTTAATTTCTCAGTCACTGACCTTTTTCAATAAGGAAACATGTATTTTACATGCAAAATATAATACAGGGAATGCATGGTAGTAGCTACAGCCATGGTATTTAGAAAAATTTGGATTTTTTTTCTGTTTTGACTGTTATATGCAATTTTCTCACTTGCAACATTTTTTTACTCTCTCTTTTATTTTATCATATTGTGGTTGAAATGGTTTCTATTCACATATTTAGGAAAGCAATAATTTAGGATATTATGTATCCCATTCACTCACAAAGTAAATAAATTTTTATTCTGTGCTTACCTTGTGCCAGCCACTTTGTAGGCATTCTTCACTCCACAGTGAAGGAGTCAAACCACCTGAATTTATGAAGGATTAATAAGACTCTTAAAAGAGTACCTGAGACATAGTAAGTACTTAATAAATAATGACCTTTAATAATATTAGTAATGACTACATTTTATTCTTAAGGAAGTCTATTGACAAATGCATACTATAAACGTGTACAATAATTATATTGTTTCGTGTACTAACTGATGCTTTGAGGTAAACACACAGGTTAACAGAGTGGGGTGCACATTAGTTTGGATAATGAGAAAAAAGTTTTTTTCATGAGCTGAAATTTCAACTTCAAACTAAGTGAAGAGAGATAACTAGTCCTGCAGAGACTGGAGAAAGAATATTTCAGGTAGAATGACATTTAAGTGCAGTGCTTGAGAGGTAGGAAAGAGATTGGTATGTCCATAGGCTTGAAAAAATGTCCTGGCACATAGTACATCAGGAAGAAACACATAGGAATTGAGGTCAGTGATTTGTAGGTTATTATATACCATAGAAAGCACTGAGTTTGGGGCCAATTGTATGGAAAAGAAGTGAAGAGTGTTAAGAGGAAAGATATTACCTGATTTCAAGTTTAAAATGTCATCCTTGCTGCCCTTTGCTCATGTGGGGAGGTGATGAGGGGGTTGTGACAGAGGAGAAGACCAGTTAGCATCCTAAAACCACAAGCCTGGTTAGACATAATATTGATTTGGGCCAGCATTTGCAGTGGATATGGGGAAAAAGGACATATTATAGATATAACAGTGACAGAATATGTTGATGAATTATGTGTAAGAGAAGAGAAAGGAGAGGGATCAGGAATGGGGTTTTGAACTGAACATCTTAATAGGTAGTGGTAACATTATTCTAGAAATACTGTGAAGAAACATTTGATGAGTAAATAAACTTGTATGTGTGATGGTGGGAAGTGAGTGTGTGTATAAATCATGGCTCTCTTTTTTAACTATTCAAATAAGACAATATTTCTTACATGGAAATCAATGTGATAAATCCCCTAGATTACACTGACAGGAAAAAAATTGTACATCAGCTTGTTTGCTTTTTTAATCAGTCATTGATTTTTTTTAAAGATGTTATATTTTTAGAGAGAGGGGAAGGGAGGGAGAAAGAGAGAGAGAAACATCAAGGTGTGGTTGCCTCTCAGGTGGCCCCCACTGGGGACCTGGCCCAAAACCTGGGCATGTGCTCTGACTGGGAATCGAACTGGCATCCCTTTGGTTTGCAGCCCACACTCAGTCCACTGAGTCACACCAGCCAGAGCTCAGTCACTGATTTTATTAGTACACAGAATTTTTCCTTTTTTAAGTTGGCTATCTGGAAATGGAGAGATAAATATCATGTTCAATTACAATGACTAATTAATTCCATATATGTAGTACATTCCTGCCCTTCTTCCTCCTAATTGCTTTCTGAGCAAACTTTATATAATTTTTATTTTTTTAAGTATTTCATTTATTTTTAGAGAGAAGGTAAAGGAGGGAGAAAGAGAGGGTGAGAAACAAATCGGTTGCCTCTCACAATCCCCCCAAATGGGGACCTGGGCTGCAACTGAGGCATGTGCCCTGGTGAGGAATTGAGCCAACAAATTTTCGGTCCACAGGCTAGTGGCTCACTGAGTCACACCAACCAGTGCTATATTTTAATTAACCTGTTTTATATGTATTTTAATATTGTATCTTACTTCAAACTAGTCTGGAGACTAGTTACTACATAAATCACAGATGAATACACAAGTAAATCAATGAATTAACAAATATCCATTGCTTCAAACTCAGTCTGTCAGTAACTTTGGATAAATAGCAACACCACATACAAAATGGACTAATTAAAAAGGTTAATACTATATACCACTTGAAGAAACTCTTCAATGAGCCAAATCTGATGTATACCTCATAAATTCTTCACCTTCTCTCTCCTGAAAACTCAAGCATTTGATTAATTTAGTACATTTTTCTTACTGAACTGATAAAAGTGTTGGTAAAATGTAGAAATGACCAATGTGTGCCTCATAACCATCACATTTAATTGTAAACAGTCGGGTAATTGATTATTTATATACCAACAAAATAAAGTCTTGTATACATGATTTAAGAAGTATTCTTTGAGAGTATTAATTTATATATTCCTGTTCAATGGCTCAGTTAATGGAGACACAATTCATGCATTTAGTTTTAGCCTTAAAGGGAATATATAAAACTTAGTTTACTCTGTTATGCTGGCAGAGAAGCTCATAATTGTCACCCTTAAGTACTTTATGGACACTGAACTCACTTGTCCTCTGTCAGCTCTGGGATAATAACACAGCCCTACACTCATTTCAAAGAAAACATAGATTGCTCCTGTTTCTTCTGTTCTCCTCCTTTTCAACACAGTGGGACACTACAGCTAGACTGCCTAGTGTAAGCCCCTGCTCCTAGGTACTAGGTGTGTGCTATTGGATGAGCTGCTTGTATTCTGAAGCTTTATTTCTCAATTACAATTTAGGCATAATATAGTATTTTTTCATAAAATGATTAATAATTAGCAAATCACTTAATATACTTCTTTAAAAGAGATTGTTATGTTAAAATTAGCATTACCACACCATTTTTTCCTCTCTGTAGGACCAATAACAGGAATGCTCACAAGAAAAGCAAATTATGATAATTGGTTCAATTTTAGTATTTTCCTTGTGGAAACTCTCCCTCCAGCCAAGCAAAGAGGAAAAAACACAAAATGCTTGACTCATACAATTAAGTAAAATGTCATGGTTATTTAGAGACCACCTCGCCTGTCAAGTATAGAGGCAAATGAGTGGTAGTTGTGTCTTTTTCATTTAGCTTTTCATTAAGGAAGAGAAAACAGATATAACGTGTTTACATGAGCAATGAGACTAAGATGGGGAATGTTAGAGGATGAACACCAATCATCATCAATAGCTTAAAAAGTACATTAGTTGTGGTTCCACAAGGATAAATATAAATAAACTAAATAAAGACAGAGGGAAAAATAATTCAACACAGGAGGAAGAACAAAGATGACAAAGAAATAGCCAACAAGTATATGAAAAGATGTTCAATATCACTAATATTTAAGGAAATGCAAATTAAAACCACAATGAGATATTTCACACCTAATAAGATGGCTACTGTTAAAACAATAAAAGCAAAAAATAACAAGTGTTTTTGAGGGTGTGGAGGAATTGGAGCCCTTATATATTGCTGGTGTATTGCAAAATGGTGCAACCACTGAAAAACAGTACAGAAGTTACTAAAAAAATTGAAAATATAACCATCAGATGATTCAGCAATCCTATTTCTGAGTATATAGTCAAAGAATTGAAAACAGGTTCTCAAAGAGATATTTTCATACTCAGGTTCATAGAAACACTATTTACTGTAGTCAAGAGGTAGAAGCCACCCAAAATATACTTATGGATGAATAATAAGAAAAGACGGTATATATACACAATAGAATATTATTTAGCCTTTTAAAATGTGGAAATTGTCAAATGTTGCAACATGGATAAACTTTGATGACATTATGCTAAGTGAAGTAAGCCTGTCATAAAAAGACAAATGTGAGACTTCTGGCCATGGTAGAGGTGTAGGTAGATACACTTTACATCCTCATTCAACTAAAAAAAAAAGACAAAAACAAATTTAAAAACAAAAAACAACCAGAACTGCCAGAAAATCAAAGGAAGTCTGACAACCAAGGAATTAAAGAAATATTCATCCAGACCGATAAGAGGAGTGGAGACCGGCAGCCAGGGAGGAGAGGATGCACAGCAAGGCAGGGGCTGGTGGTCCCACATTTGTGTGTGGGTAAACCAGGAGGAACAACTGGAAAGTGAGACAGACTGCACAACCCAGGGTTCTAGAGTAGGAAAAGAAAGCCTCAATACCTCTGGCTTTAAAAACCTGTGGGCATTGCAGAGGTTGTAGAAACTCCCAGCCTCATAGGAGAGTTCTTTAGAGATACCCACAGGGTCCTAGAACATACACATACCCAGCCACCCAGGAATCAGCACCAGAAGGGCCCAATTTGCTTGTAGGTAGCAGGGGAACTGAATGAAAGCCTGCTGAGAGCCCAGCAAGTTGCATTGTTCCTTCTCTGATCTCTCCCTTACATACAGCACCACAACTCAGCAACACAGGTTGCCCCACCCTGGTGAATACCTAAAGCTCTGTTCCTTAAAATATAATGGATGCACTGAGACAAAGAAACATGGCCTAAATGAAAGAGCATATCAAAACTCTAGAAAAAAACTAAGTGGCAAGGAGATAGATAACCTATCAGAGTTCAAACACTGATAATCAGGATGCTCACAGAAATGGTTGAGTATGGTTGCAAAATAGAGAAGAAAGTGAAGGCTATGAAAATTGAAATAAAAAAAAATATATATATAGGGAACCAACAATGAAGGGAAGGAAACAAAGACTCAAATCAACAATTTGGAACAGAAGGAAGAAGTAAACATTCAACCAGAACAGAATGAAGAAACAAGAATTCAAAAGAAAGAAAAAGAAAGAAAGAAAGACAAAAGAAAGGAAGGAAGGAAGGAAGGAAGGAAGGAAGGAAGGAAGGAAGGAAGGAAGGAAGGAAGAAAGAAAGGAAGGAAGGAAGGAAGAAAGGAAGGAAGAAAAAGAGGAAAGGACAGGAAAGGACAGGACAGGAAAGGAAAGGAAAGGAAAGGAAAGGAAAGGAAAGGAAAGGAAAGGAAAGGGAAAAGAAAAGGAGGAGAGATTTAGGAACCTCCAGGACAACTTTAAATGGTCCAACACCCGAATCATAGGGGTGCCAGAAGAAGAACAGGAAGAGCAAGAAATTAAAAATTTCATTGCAAAAATAACAAAGGAGAACCTCCCCAATCTGGCAAAGGAAATAGACTTCCAGGAAGTCCAGGAAGCTCAGAGAATCCCAAAGAAGTTGGATACAAGGAAGCACACACCAAGGAACATCATCATTATATTACCCAAGATTAAAGATAAGGAGAGAATCTTAAAAGAAGCAAGAGAAAAAGGGATAGTTACCTAGAAAGAAGTTCCCATAAGACTATCAGCTGATTTCTCAAAAGATACCTTACAGGCAACAGAGGGCTGGAAAGAAGCATTCAAAGTCATGTAAGGGAAGGACCTTCATCCAAGATTACTCTACCCTTCAAAGTTATTTAGAATGGAAGAACAAATAAAGTGCTTCCCAGATAAGGTCAAGTTAAAGGAGTTCATCATTACCAAGCCCTTATTATATTTGAAATATTAAAGGGACTTACCTAAGAAAAAGAATATCAAAACTATTAATAACACAATAACAACAAACTCACAACTTTCAACAACTCAACCTAAAAACAAAAACAAAAATAAACTAAGCAAACAACTAGAACAGGAACAGAATCAAAGAAATACAGATTACATGGAGGGTTGTCATTGGGGAGAAGGAGGGAGGAGGATGCGGGGAAAGGTACAGGGAATAAAAAGCATAAATGACAGGTACAAAATAGACATGGGGGAGTTAAGAATAGTATAGGAAATGGAGAAGTCAAAGAACTTACATGTATGACCCATGGACATGAACTAAGGGGAGGATGGTGGTGAGAGGAGCAGGTACAAGGCAGAGGTGAATAAAGGGGAGAAAAAGTGGGACAACTGTAACAGCATAATCAATAAAAGATACTTAAGAAAAAAACAAATGCAGTATGATTCTACTTATATGAATTATCTAAAGTAGATAAATTTATAGAAGTACAAATAGAATGGTGGTTATCAGAAACTTAGAAGAGGGGCAAAGGGGATATCCTGTTTAATGAAAATTAAGGTTCAGATTTGCAAGATAAAACAGTTCTGGATATGTTTTACAAATATGTGTATATAAGAGTGCTGAACTATACACTTACAATGGTTAAGATGATAAATTTTATATCATATGTTTCCCACCACAGTAAAAACAACAATAACAATAAAATACAAAAAAACCCCCCAAAAAACCAGAAGACTGTTGTGATGAGTTCACAAGGATGGGCTGGAACCCTCACTCAAAATTTGTTCAGATGTTTAGAATGGTGACACAGCACAGTCATTAAGAGTGTATGTAAAGGTGTAACGCTCACATACTAATGAGGCTTACTGGGCAGATCAGGTTAGACGCCAAGGCAGGTCCAAGAATGACATCAGTGAACAAGATAAAAAGACTGGCTTAGGGTTTTATGGTGGCTAAGAGGTGTGCCCAGGTGAGGGTCCCTGCATGTGAGTCAGGACTTGTGTGGTTTGCACTTTCCTGCAGTGACAAAGGAGAGACTATTGAACTTTTTTAGCTCATCCGGATGTGGGACAAAAGGGATAGAGGGATTAGTGGGGCTTGAAAGTCATCATAGTCAAAAATATAAAATAGAGTCAGATGATTACAATTCATGATGACTACATAGTGTTATACTTCATGATTTTTGACCGATGACTGATACACACAATGTTTCATTTAATTAAATCTGGCTTGTGTAAGTAAGACACTATTGTCCTCAATGAAACTTATAAACATGGGCCTATAAATGAAGTAAAATTGTCATTGAATACCTTTTTGGTGAACTCATCATTTTGGGGTTTGTATAGTATTTTGTATTGTGGCTTTATATATAATGAAACATGTATGACATTCACTTATATTTAGAGTATATTTGAGGTGAGAGGTTCCTAAAGTTATTATTTTTTCCAAATGAGAAAAAATGTCATTGACCAGACCGGATGCCCAAATCATTAACAGTAGCTCAAGAGTCTGTAAAAATGTGTAGATGGGACCAATGTTGGCCAAAGCATTCAGTGCTAAGATTAAGGTCTGAAATTTATCCAATTATTATGACCCTCGGGTTCTGTCTTAGATAGGGCATATCCTGGTTAAGTGGCCTAAAAGGTGATGGATTAGTGATAATATTTTGGGTGCTGAGAGGGTTAATGAGAATTTCTTGACAATGTCAGGGAAGGAGCAGCCCTTGATTTATCCCAGTTATTTTCAGGAATTTAATTAAAGTGGCAGGGCCTTGTGGTATATGTGGGGTAAAGACCCATCCCCATTTTGTGAGCTCCTTTGTATTCATAGGTCCTGAAACAGTGCGTCAAAAAATTTCATCAGAGGATTATGCCTTCACTGTGATGTCATACCTCTGCCATTAAAGAATGTTGAATGTGGTTCTTTAAGACCTTTCCTTCAAAGATTGTACATGGTGGCAGGGTTTTGGGGTACCTCATGAGTAGCTGGGGAAAGGCGTATTAGGTCCCTTCAGAAAAGAAGGCAGACTGCAGCTGAAAGGGGCTGTTGAAAAAGGCACCAAATAGAACATTCAGCCAAATCTATAACTATAATCCATGCACCTGTTGTGGACTTGATAGTATCAATAATTTCAATAGTATTGATTGATAGGAAGGTGAACACACATAAATAGGGACTCATGTTTATGGGTCACTTTGAGGAAGGAGTACATCCCGTATTCTTGTCCCTAAATACCAATTAGAACTTCTGATTTAGGTTGGGGAGAATCTACAGCAGAAGTACAATAGAACTCAGCAAATTCAGCACAAAAGAGGACAGATCAAATTGCAAGCTTGCCAACAAACAGAAACAAAGCTCAAACACATGTTAACCAGCAAGTGGCAGAGCTAGCTAGCAAGTCAAAGCAAGAGATTAAAGATCCCGGAGGTGGTAGAGTGGGAACTGGGGTGGTTGGGATGGTTGGGAGCGAGGGCTGTCTGCAGGGTATGAAAAAGTTTATTACGCACATAATGAGGCTTCCTGGAGAGGGCAGAGTGGACTCCCTTGCAGAACCAAAAATGGCGTGAAAGAGCAGGGAAAGAAGCTGGGTTGGGGTTTTATGGTGATTAGAAGGTAGAAGTGGGTCAGTATGCAGGTAGATGTATATGTGGTTTGAACTTTCAACAGGCACTGATCATCTGGTTTTCTTATCAGTTTTCCCTGATGGGGAGCAAAAGCGTGTTGAAGTAAGAAATGCTAAAACCTGAGGATAATTATCTATGAGTTTATTTGAGCCAAACAGATGACAACTGCCAGGGTAAAGTCTTGATGGATTGAGAAAATGCTCTGATAAATGGCATTTTATCAGTCATTTTATACATCAGAATCAAAGATGTAAGGTGGTTACATGAAATTCATTGTTGATAGTTTAGGTAGGAAGGAGAAAGAAAAGCAGGGAAATCTCCAGGATTGGATAAAAAGTTTGACAAATAGTCACATACTGACACAAGAAAAGCTGGCATTCGTGCTGCCTGTCACCTACCAGACCCAATAAGCAGAGACAGGGATTGTGGGCACTTTATTCAGATGGCCAGAGATCTGAGAAGACAATGGGTTTGTACCCTAACAGACTGTTCCTACATTTCCTTCCAAGCCTTTTTATAACAGAGAACAAAGTGCAGTGAGGGGTTTTGAAATTCAGGGAAAATTAGATTAAAAAACAAACAAACAAACAAACAAACCTTGCAGCATTATCCCCCTGGGCTGTTAGGTGTCCCCAGGCTGTAGTCTGTCTCTCCTTGAAAACTCCACAGGGATATCTCTAGCTGTGCCCCAGGCGGTGGTCTTTAGCTGTAACCGTCTGTCTCTCCCCAGAGTCAGGGTGGGCCAGCACCTGCAGTTCCTGAAACAATAGCTTTAACATATGCATTACCTACTAGGCTTATTAACTATTTACCTTAAAATAAAATTTTCCAACTCTTGAGTCTTCCCTCAATACTTCTTTCACATTGGTAGGCATAGGGCAGTTAACAGTTAGGGAGGGTTCTATGGTCTCTGAGCTGGGGCAGTGACTGAACCCTGAGGGCTCTGGAAAAAATAAATTAACTTGATTCTTTTTTAAAAAGATTTTATTTATTTATTTTTAGAGAGGGGAAGGGAGGGAGGAAGAGAGAGAGAAACATCAATGTGTGGTTGCTTCTCATGTGGCCCCCACTGGGGACCTGGCCTGCAACCCAGGGATGTGCCCTGACTGGGAATCGAACCTGCAATGCTTTGTTTCACAGCCCATGCTCAATCCACTGAGCTATTCCAGCCAGTGAAATTAACTTGATTCTAAAGTTGTGTTATCACAGATGAAAAAAGACAATAGATAGGTTCAGGTACTGTACACTCTGACCTTTGTCAGGGAAGGCACAGGCCTAAGACATGACTACCCACCATGGCTTGCTTTTAGTTAGAAAGTTTTAACTTCAGACCATCCTATGTGGTTACTTTAGGTCTCTGAGTTTGTTGAGGGCACCATGCAGGCCTCCCCTGAGCCTGTCGGGTTTAATGTGTTGCTGCTTTTCATCTGCAGGTACTTGCTTAATAATGGGCCCTATATAGAAAATTAAAATCCATTCAGTGTATTTATAATATGGATGGGCTGAAAAAAATAAATAATATGTTTAGGGAAGTGTAAGCTGTTTTACGCTTATGTACAGAAACATGTAATGGTTGTATGTAAGGATGAGCAACACTGCGCTTCCTTTCTTTTCTTTGGGACTAGAGTTATTTTTGATACATTAAACCAATGGCCTATAATAAAAGAATACTCTTTATTTAATGCTAGACTCTTAATAGTCTGTAGGTCATTTCTGACACCTCTTTTCAGAGATTTTACTTCTAAATTAGTAATGGACAATATTGATTAATTCAACAAGTATATGTCAGGCATCTACAATTTTCTACATCTTAGGAATGATTATAAAAATCATTTACAGGTCCTAAAAATGGGATAGGTTTTGAAAGCATCCTTTTGATATAAAATATAAATATAAAATCATAATATATAAAAATGATAGGTATGCTAAATTCAAAATAGATTTCTATTATCAAATTATGTACACATTTAAAATATTACTAATTATCTTTTTGTTTTTCTGTTTGCTTCTATTGGTCCTGCTTTTCTAGGGACATGGCTAGCCATATCATGACATGGATTACATAGGCTTTCATTCTTAGAGGTCCAGAGGTCAGCAAGACTTAGGGTTATTGCACCTGTGGAGCTTACGCAGGCCCAGCTTCCAAGAGGTGATATCTGCTCCTGCTGGGTCTAAGCAAGCAAAGAGGTGTTTTTGTTTTTGTTTTTGTTTTTGTTTTTGTTTTTAATGGCCTTGAGGCTGTAAGGGGGATTTGTATAGACTCTATAGAAAAGTGCACTGACTATAAATTAAAATATGTCTTGTCAATGTTAAACACAGTATATTTCAATATCTTTCTTACCTACTGTAGGGTAAGTGGAGGCAGTCTGGCTCCCTCACCCAGGTGTCTGGGTAGCTAAGGGAAACAGTGTTCCCATAGCCTTGGAGGGGCCCGGTAACTAGTGTTCTCATAGCCTTGAGACTGGGTCTAATAAACTATCCCCATAACATGAAGTGAGCTCGCATGTGCAGAATTATGCTATATTATGTAATGTTCTGGCAGTTTTCTGGCTTTGTTCCCCACTAGTACTTAAACAGGTAGGGACTCCCAACTTGGGGCAGTGATGATGAGAGACACACAAGGGGACAGGTGCCAATGGGTGCCTCACTGGGGAGCAGGGGCCATGACTTGAGACATGCACATAGACATGCAGCTTGCGGTCTGCGTAGCTTGCCCACACATGAATAAAGGCATGCCACACATTCCAAGAACTCCGTGGATATTCTTCTGTCTGTAGGAATACTATGAACCTGTTTGGCCTTGAAGAGTGGCAACACACCTACTGTTTAAAAAATATAGTTTTAGGTAACATATATGAAGTGTTAATTTACACAGTGGTGGGAATTTTGTCTAGAAAAAGTGACTATGTTAACAGTTCAAGCTTTTATAAAGCCTTTGAATAATTGTTTAGCATTAGAATCAGGAAGTTCTAGTGCGGTGCTTCCATCTGTGTCTCCTTAATGCCTCCTCCTTCCCAACACCTATTTTGTGATACATGTTAATCCCATACAAATGTGTTCTAATGGAGGCAGTTGTGTCCCTTTACAACTAAATAGATGTGACCACAGATAGGATAAAAATCAGTGTTAATTCTCAGGGAATTGAAATTATGTAAAAACAATCAAGTATTTCAGGTATAAGGAGACAGAAAAACAAACAAACAAGCAAACAAAAAGAGGTAAGGTCTCTGCTCAATTTTTTTGTTTATTTTGTTTCTATTGCCAATAAACTTAATTTCTTATGATTTGTTCTTTATGTTTTCTTTGCCTTGTCTTTCTTTGACAATGTTTCAACATTATTCCACTATGTTTTAATGAATTGAGGAGTGAAAGAATAGCATCTGATTAACATTTAGAGGACATGTTTTTCATCTGTGAAATACAGTGTTTTACATATATAATATAAAAACACATATGACATGTAATACATATGTAACATATATTTTTATTTTCTACTGACTTGCTACCTACTCATGCTCTTACCCTTTTACTTATTTTTTCCTTTTATCCTAATATTTGAAAACACAGCAAAATTGTAGGGGTAGTACCCAGGTATCACAGGTTGGTTAGATCTCCACTCCTTTCCAAGTATAGGTCCTTCACAGGGGCATGTAATAAGCAGTGTAATTGGGACTAATTGTACGGAATCCTCACTTGAATTTTTAGGTAGGAACTCAGAGGACTTTTCCATGCATAGAAACAATTTTAGAAATGATGTACAGGTTCCCAAAGCCTGTAATCATACCTTATTTAACCAATAGCATACATAAGTAATTAAGGAAATAAGAGTAGGAAACAGAGAGTGAAACAATACTTTCATGGAGAAAGTCATTTAGAGTTCAACTTGTGGGTAAAATGATACCCTGACCACAGAAGTCAAGGCAGTAGGTGAAGTTACACTTTGACCTCAGCCAATTTGCTTGAGACAGTTTATCCATAAATAAAATATGAGCAGTGGTATCCTCTATATTATAGTGTGAATAGGAGCACTAAATGTGATAGTATTTGTAAAAGCCCCAGCACCAGTTTTGGAATTAAATGTCTGTAAACTATCGCCAGGATGGTGAGGTCAGCAGTTTGCCCTATTCTCGTATGTTGGGAAATTGGAGAGCAGAGTCACTACAGGAGCTTCCTTTAGGTCTCAGTCATGTAGATATGGGTGTTGTGTGGTAATGAGATCTGGTTAAAGACATGAAATTTGGGACTTTATGACAGAAAGAGCATTGGACTTGGAGCCAGGAAAATTAGACCTGAGCCCCGATGTATGAATCAGCCTCTGTGAGCTCTAATTCAATGACTTCATTTGAAAATAGGTGTAATGATAACCAGGGAAAACATGGTTGATGTGATGTTCAAAATGTGCTTATAAAAATATAGAGAACTATAAAGCATTGCCATACTTTACTTTTATTAATACTACCTGTGTAATCAGGGTTATCATTTGGTACAGAAATAGTTCCTTAGTCAACCTTCTATTTTCCTTATAGAAGCTCCTGGAACAGGCCACCAAGCCGGACACAGGATATCGCTTTTGGAAGCTGGTTTCTAGACTGAGAATGAAAAGTCAGGATGTGGAAAAAGGTGGAGAACTGGCTGGATTATTCCTTTATTTCCTTCATCTGCCTGATATTATAACAGCTGAGGGATTTCCACACTAAATGCCCTTCTCAACATTTCAGCAGATATGCTACTGGCCAATATTTAAAGTCTTAGAATTTGAGTTCAGAAAAGCAAAGGGATCAACAAATTCAGTTATTTCCAAATTTCCCTGAGCATAAGATATACTTGGGAACCTCTTCACTGGAGATTCTGATTTAAAATGTCTGTGGTTTGCCCCAGGAATTTATATTTTCAAAAAATGTCCAGTTGATTCCATGGATCTAACACTTGTAAGAATATTCTCATGTAATTACCTCAAAGAGAAAAACTTTGAGACTCAGAACAGCAAACAAATGAATGGCAAGATCCCATAAACTTAAAGCTGAAACCAGTTAGTGCTAGACCTGGGTTAAGAATCCAGATCTAAATTTCAGGCCAGAGCTATTTTAAATTCAAGGTCTGACTCATGTGAAACAGCATCTCAAGTCTTTGTATTATTTGGTGTTCACCAGTCTATACCTCAAAAGAACAATACATGTCAAAATAGGAATTGTTTTTGCCTCGTTACTCATGAAAAGTGGAAAAAGCTACATGAAACCCTTTTAACAAATTTTCATTTGTGAGGTGAGCTAGGATTTAAAAGCAGAACTTGACAAGCTTACAAGGAGGGTTATAAACTCAAATAAGCTACTGTGTGAGGTTTTAGAATCCTTTTCCCTAAGGATAGGTTTATTTTATTTTATTTTATTTTATTTTATTTTATTTTATTTTCAGTAGAATCAACAGGTAGTGGAAAAGTTGATTCACTCCTGTATTTTAGGGTTATAATTTAGTAATATATCAAGTTTTTGCCTTTTGATTTCAACTTTCCTTTGTTCACAAGAAATGATTAATAATTATATGCACTTATATGGGATCAATGGATGAATACAAGGGAAAAATAGATACAATATTTTAGTGGATTTTAAGCTAACATGTCATTTGCAAAGAAAATATTTTAAGAAAATGAATGGGGATCCCTTTCAATTTATTCATATCACATTTTATGTTTCTCTCCCTAACATTAATAATCACAAATCATACAATAGTACAATGAGAAACATATAGAAATAAATAATAATGAGAAAATTTTTAAAAAGAGTAATCTATTCCAGATATGAGTAGTCAGAGATATAAAAATAAATCTTTTCACCTAAAAGATTTTCAGTTTTTTTAAATCAAGTAATAATCTTTTTAGAAAAGTCATTGGAATGTACAAAATAATTCTCAGACTTTGGGATATTAAATATTTCTAGGTAGGCAATTTTACAATTTATAAAAAGCCTTAAATATGTTAATTGTCTATAATATTAAAATCCACTTTTATAATCCACTCTTTCTTAGGAAATAATTGAACAAATTATCAAGGATATAATTATATTTTCATTCAACAAATATTGAGCATCTCCTATGTGTTAGGCAATGTTCTGGTCACTGGACATGTATGTGGGAGCAAAATTATGTCCAGCTCATGTTTTTACAGTATTTATAGTCTAAAGTGGGAGATGAGAATTAACCCAATGGTCACAAGTAGATGCATAACTACAAACAGAGGAATGTTTTATAAAGTTAAAGGTCATGGTATTATCAGACACTTCTTTACTTCCCTTCAGGATCATTTCCCTTGAAAAAGTAACATTTCAGCTAAAATTTAAAGAATACCATATAAGTGAACTACACAAAGAGAGTAGGAGATGGGCTAGCACATGCAAGGCCCAAGATTGCCCAAAATATGTTCTGTTCAAGAAACTAAAATATGACATATAAATAAATAGAGGTTGAAGTGAGAATGATAAGACTGAAATGACAAGTAGAATGAAAACTTGTAAGGCCATCTTATAATGCTTTTTTGTTTTTTTTTATCCAAAACAACAGATAGTGAGCAAACTTAGTAAGGAGTAACAGAATTCAGTATTTCTTTTCAAAATGTCCCTCCAGATGCAGTGTAAAGACCAGAATAGAGGGAGTGAAGAAAAACTGTAGAAAACTAGTCAGAAGCAGAATGCTGTCATATGAATTAGAAGTGATTGGCTCATATCAAAATAGTGCAGGGCAGATGGAAACATAATCATTAGTGGATAGTTCTGCAGCAGAAACTAAGAACCAGTCACACCACTAGAAAGAAACCCATAAAATACTGGTGATAGAGAAGCTATTTACCAGTAGCGGGAATCTCATAGACCAAAATGTAATCAATATTTATAACAAAGTACAAAATATGAAAAAGCAAGGATTGACTAGATTTACTGATCTAGAACAATGACACTGTTTTGATAGTGCAGAGAGTAGAGCTATGTTAGAGGAAGTTGAAGAATGAGTAGTGTGTGAAAATGGAGTCACCACTGATTGAAAAGCTACTAAAATTGAAAAGTTAGTCTTGCTGCTGAAAGAGGAGGTTGGGTTAAGGAAGAAGTTTCTGGTTTTGTTGTTGTTGTTGTTGTTGCTTTCTTTTCTTTTTTTTTTTTTTAATATTTTATTTATTTATTTTTTAGAGAGGGAAGGGAGGGAGATAGAGAGAGAGAGAGAGAAACATCAATGTGCGGTTGCTGGGGGTTATGGCCTGCAACCCAGGAATGTACCCTGGCTGGGAATCGAACCTGGACACTTTGGTTCCCAGCCCGCGCTCAATCCACTGAGCCATGCCAGCCAGGGTCTCTTTTTTTTTTAAGATAAGAAAGACATGAGATAATTCGGAGGTAGAGGAAACACTTACAATGAGATTTCCTAAGAAAATGAAAGATTATAGAATCCACCATGTCAAATAAATGAACATTCTTTATCCTAACAGAATACTTGTATGATGCTTATTGAATTGATTTTTTTAATACTAGGGGAAATTTAGAAGATTCCTAATGGGTGTTTAATAAACCCTGACTAAACAACTAAACACATAGAGAGATAAACTATTCAGTGTACAAATCCCACTACACAAATCCCACTACACAATCCCACTACTACACATTCCTATGCAAGGAATATTGACATAGTGAGAGAAGTACTACATTTTCTACAATTCAGCTTAATTTTGATGCTAAACTCTCATTTCATGGGACTTGTAAAAAATTGTCTCAGTGTCTGCTTATGTTCTTTAGCTTCCAGGGAAGCTAATTTTAGGGAGGTACCTGCACTCATGGGCAATGTTTATCTCTGAGCTACTTATGTTCTGGCTTCAACGATCCTTTTCAATCTGTTATTTTGTGCCATTAGGGTAATGATAACCTTGGGATACAGGCCTAGGGTATTGGATATACCTTCTAGTGAATCCAGCAACCTTGCCCCCAGAAAATATCTTGACTTCCTGACAGGGTGCTGCCAGAGAGTTAACTATAGGCCCCACTAGCTTATATGACTAATGCCCATCTCTCCCATCTCCAGATATATTAGAATATACTCTCTTCATCTTCATTTTTCTCAATGGGTTTGGACTTCTGGTAACAAAATACAGCTCTACAACAAAACTGCCTTGAGTCATACATGCTACCTCTTGAGTATGGGAAAATTATAGAGTAAAGAAAGTAATATCAAAAACTATCTGATCATATATATACACACACACACACACACATATATACATATATATAATCAATTCTATGAAAAAATGAGAATGTGGGGATGGATGCATGAATAGAGAGAGAGGAGAATTGATAGAGCCTCTGTATAGTGAGACACTATGGAGATTTAAAAAATTTATTCTGTTTTCCCAGATTTATTATTGTGATAATTTATTTTATAATGTATTATTTAATAATATAGAAATATTGGAAAAAGGAAAAATAACTTTAATAATCTGGAAACATACATGATTTTTCTTTGAAAAGTGAAACAACTAAAGCTGATACACAGCAGAGTCCACTAACAACTCTAACTTCTAAATGGCCCCGTTTCATGTTGGTTCTTACAAGCTTTATGCAACTGTTGTTTTGGGATACACTCTATTAATTACATGTACTTTTAAGTATTTTTCTTTCCTACTTAGTCATATTGTGTGTGTTATATACAGAATATAACCATATTTTTTTCTTCAATGGACTCCATCCTGCTTTGCACTTCTGAGATTTTTAGATAGATATATTTTGCAGAGACCTCCAATTACAGTTGGAGAACAGGGTGTAATAGATCGCTGAGGAGGGACATTTTATAGGTAAAGGCATATTTCATACCTTTACCATTTCTAATATATATCATTCATCTATAAAAGCATTTGAGTTATGCAAAGGACTTGTGCATGTTGATATTCCTTTGGAGCATATTCTCCAATTGACTGAACTTTAAAAAATTTGGACTGTATTTAAACTAAGAGAGTACCCATGTTACTTGATCTTTTGCACTTCCCTCTCTTAGTGGTTTCAAAATGGGAATGAGAATTCTGTTTTCTTTCTTCTCCGTAAGTAATCATTAGCTATGACTGAATTCCTCTTGGTAGTGCTGACAGGAATGCTGCCAACAATAGCACATTCACTGCTTATTGCTAATGACCTGCTAGACTAGGGACTACACACCGAAGGAGCATATCCTGATCTTCTCCATAGTGAAAGGCAAGTGAAGCATAAAATGATAGCTACCTACTGTTATTTTGGTTTGATTGTAAGATTTAAAGATGACCCTTCTTAAATCTTCACTTTGCATAAAACTTCCCTTGCTCCTAACGCCAATGGACAAACAGAAGCAAAAGTAAAGCCTATAAATATTCAAAGCTAAAGACTGTCAAAACAAAATCACACCATAATGAGCATTATGTATACACTTGAGAAGTTTGTCTTTGGTTTCCTTGTGTTGTTTAGGAATTCAGTTCCAGAAAGTAGCTGTCAGATATCAAGCTTGACCTTCAGCTTAGGGACTGTAGGCAGCAGCTCCTGGGCACAGAAGCTAAAAAGGGAAGCTAGGACTAGGAGAGCCAGTTTAGCTCACCAAAAAGACTAAGCAGTGGATTCACAATAGGCAGAAAACCAGGTTATCAAGAAGTATATGAAAAGTGGAAATTATCATGAAATGGCAGCTTGGAAGCCATGCTGGTAAGCAAAAGCCTCAGGCATGTGCATCCGAGGCGTCATTTTTTAGAGCAGAGTTCACACATAGTGTGGAACTGACAACAGTCAACAGAGGTGAGAAGATTTCAGGCTTTGCTCAGAGCTACTATTCAATAAAAGTGCATTAAATTGTGATCATTTTATTTTATTTTTAGTTACCTTTCAAACCTTTTCAAGACAAATTTTTAGTATATAGCTATGTGTTTCATAACTCTCCACCAATTTCTTTTTCTATTAGAAGTAGACCTAGTCTCTGGTTCAGAGACTTTAAATAATGTGCTTTTCATCACATTTATATTACCTCCTACTTATGGCAAGTTATATTTTCCATTTAAATGACATACATATTTAAACATATTTAAATCATACTTAAAATAAATTTCTTAAAATAGAAATGCTAGAGAAATAATAGTTTTAATGTAGTAGAACTGGTAATTAGATATGCCAAAAGTCCTGAAGATGGCACTCAGATGACAGACATCTGGAAAATCATTTGAGTGGTGTGATGATGCACATACTCTTACATACCTACCAGGTTCCCCCATTGATTACAAGCTATGCCTATTTTCACATAGGGCAGAATACTAAACCCACACATACATCCACACAAATAAGTTTTATTGTGAAGATTTAGGGGAAGGGAATCTGTCTCTAACCTTTATCCTCTTCTTAACCAATAAAATAATTTGAAATGAAACAATAATTTGGATTTTGGATTTATGAAGCAGGGGAAACTAAAAAACCCTGTCTACTTTATATTTGTAACTTCTCTGAATTAACTTTCCCACATAAATGATCCAGTTTCAGATTGTTGATGGCATTCACCATAGTTGATGACAATAGTGTTGGGTAATCTCAATCTTCCAATCTCAGGAAGGAATGTAAGATTTAATGCTTCAGTTCCACAAAAAACATTTTAGTCTAATAAATCCATGAATATTGCACATAAGACAATACATTTCTATGACATTGTGAAGCAGAAACAAGTTTGAATACTAGTCAACTGTAATAAAGCAGTTTATATTCTAATAATAAGAAAAGATCTATATTTTCTCTTCTTTTGTAATTTGACAACACATTCAACTCTGTAGTAGTTATGTCAGTCTAAACCCACTTTTAAAAATAAAAATATATATATACTCATATGGAAAGTGCACATATAATAATTAAACTGCTCAAAAATTTCACAATCTAAACATGCTTATAAAACAAATACTTAGATGAAGAAACTTGATGTTACTAGTATCTCAGAAACCTCTGTCATTATCCCTTATGATCCCTACAATCTAACAAGCTATTGTGACTTGTAATAGTGTAGATTAGTTTTGACAAATTTTGTAATTTATATAAATTAAATAATGCAGCATATACTATTTTATGCCTGATTCTTTACATTTGAAAATAGATTTCTGAAATTCAACTTTGTGTTTATGTATGCACTTGTAGATCACTCATTTTTGTGCTACATTATTTATGAAAAGATGTTCAATCTCACTATGAACAGAGAATTCCAAATTAAAACTACACAGAAATACTATTTTGTCTATCAATTTGATAAAATTAAAAAGTTAAGCAACACAATGTATTGGTGAAGTAGTGTGATGAGACATGTTCATACTTTGAGGGCTGGAATGCAAATTGGTATACTTATCATGAAAAGCACACAAGTATACACACATTTACATTATTATCCATCTCTCTCACTTCTAGAATTTACCTTGCAGATATACACATCACAGTATTAAAAGAATTAATATGTAATTTAATGTAGTATTATTTACAACTGAAAACTATTGGAACTATGTTCATAGGTAGGAGAGTGCTTGAAAAATTGTAGCCTATCCTTACAAAGGAAGCTAGCTAACCCCCCCCCCCCAAAAGTTCTATGAATAGATTCAGAGTGATTTCAAAATATCTTTTTAAATGAAAAAAGCAAATTACAAAAGTTTTTATATTATTTAGTATTCTACTTTTGATTTAGAAACAATGTAAAATTTAAAAAATGGTGTAGATGTAGTGTTTACTAGAGCAAAAAGAGACATGGGATGCATAAATTAGTGACTACTGAGACTGTTTAATTCCAAGACATGTTTAGAATGGAATGAAAAGGGCAGAAGGAATTGGGGGTATCCAGTTTCTCTGCAATTTCATTAATAATTGTTTTTTACTTTTATATTTTGATGATAGTCATCTCAGGTGTGAGGTTGATATACCTATTATTTTGATTTGCATTACCCTGATTATTGATGATGTTGAGTATCTTTTCATACACCTGTTGCTTATTGTATGCCTTCTTTGGAGACACGTGTATTTAAATCCTTTGCTTATTTTTAAATTTCAGTTTATTTATTGATTTTTTTAATTAGCTGTTGTTATAAGAGTTGCTTGTATATTTTGGATATTAACTTCTTATCAGATATATGGCTTGCAAATATTTTCTCTCATTTCATACATTGCCTTTTCATTCTTTCATTTCCTTTGCTGTGCAGAAGCCCTTTGGTTTAACCTAGTCCTAGTTATCTAGTGTTACTTTTGTTGCCTATACTTTTGGTATCATATCTAAGAAATCATTACCATCCCTAAGTTGATTTTCTTTTAGGGATTTTACAATTTCAGATCTTACCACACACACACAAAGGCAGACACAAGGACAGTTGTGAAGGCAACCCTCATGTTTATTGTGGTGATGATAATGTAAGTGTATACATATATTGAAACTCATTAAATGTTCACCTTAATTATATGCAGATTCTTATTCCAAGTATGTAACAAACTAAAGATAATATATAGTGTGGGGGAAAGTGATACTTCTCTGAATATACCTTTTAGTAATGTCCCACATATTTAAAAAAAAATTAAAAGGGAAAATTAAAATGGAATTTCAATGAAAACAAATGAATCAAACCATATTACAAATAAACATCATCACCACTGTAAACATTAAGTAAATACAAGTACCACGTAAGTTAATATATCAAAATAGTGTTTAATAACTAAACAAATACACAAACAAATGAACAAATAAGAAAAATAAGAAAGTTATTTCTTGTAAAATAATAAGTATAGAAATGATGATTAAACTATGATGTCCATAGTCATCACAAATGTTCAAGCAGGAACTATCAACAGAGGGTAAAAGGAATAGGTGAAAGTTTAAGAGTTGAGAGTCACTTATATAATCTCAAAAGTTCTCATATGTAATATTTATTAACTATACAGTGAAAAATAATAAGTATATAGTGAAGAAGCCCTAGCTGGTGTGGCTCAATTGGTTGGAGCATTACCGATGGACCAAAAAGTAACAGGTTCAATTCACAGTCAGAGCACATACCCAGATTGCAGGTTCAATCCCTGGTCCAGGCATGTGTGAAAAAGTAGTCAGTAACTGTTTCTCTTACATAGATGTCTCTCTGTCTCTCTGTCTCTCTGTCTGTCTGTCTCTCTCTCTCTCTTTCCTCCTTCTTAAAAAAATGGAAAAAAGTACCAGGTCTGTCTGGGAAAAATCCAAACCTTGTTAATATATGAAGAATGGTTTGCTTGACATCTATGTAACCTGGCAGCCAAGGAGAGTGGACTGGAATGCACATGCATGAACAAGGACAGCTTCACTGTACTAGTCAGTAGGGGTGGTAGACACCACTGAATGAGCATGTGTACTGTGTGGCTGTTGCATTCAAAATGACTGAGTGAACAGAACAAGGAATCTGCATCAAATTTTGCATTATGCTTGAACATTTTGCCACAGAAGATGTATGGATGACTCAGAAGGACTTCTGGGATGATACAATGAGTGCAGAGAAAATAAAAGTAGGCACAAATTTGCATTTACTTCAGAGATGGTCAAGAATCTGTTGAAAGTGATCCATGTTCTAGAAGGCCAGAAAGGAGAAAAACAACTGAGAATGTTGACCGTGTACTGGCTGCAATCAACAAATATTAGAGTGAGAACTAGAAGCTGATTTGGGGATTCCAAAAACTACTGTGTCAGGTTTTGATGCAGGATTCTGGCATGAAATGTATGGTCGCAAAATTTGTTCTGAAACTTCTGATACCAGAGCAGAAGGAACATTGTGCTGCAGTGCTAATGATTTGATTTGAACTGCTACCAATGAACAAGATTTCCTCAAGAAAGTCATAACTGGGAATGAATGGTGGGTTTATAGATAGCTATGATAGGAAATGAAAGCCCAGTCATCTCAATGGAAGCCAACTGGTTCTGTTACAGGGTGCAGCTAAGAGGGGGGACCCCAAATAGGCATTTGAAATGGGGTCCAGAACTCAAGGTGTCCAGGAGATTTTAAGGTATCTTCACCCCTTCCCCCACAGGTGTGAGTTGGGGGAAGGGGCACACAGAGCAAGAACATGCAGGGCAGCTTTGCAGCTAATCCATGACATGGTCATTTAGCAAACCTATAGCCTTTGGCTAGTCACTTAGTTATGCTAAATAGCTATGACCATGCTCAAGACCAGGGGGATGGAAAGAGATCTCCCCCCCAAGATGTGACTGGGGGGGCAGGTCCCCTGAGTTACAGCACCTGTGTGGGAGCTGGGAGAAGATTGGCTCCATGACATGGGGTGACACCTGCCCAGACCCACGATGGCGACCAGAAAAGCTGGAGAAAGACAGCAGATTGAGGGCAAGTGTGCCCAAGTGTAGGAGGAGTCGGAAATGGGGCTGCAGAAGAAGATTGGCAAGGGGGATTTAAACCCAGACACAGCCATTGGGGGGAGAACCACACGGCCTTGACAGAGTGGAGACTCCTGCACCCCTGAGAGAGGCAGAGCCACGCGGCAGCCCTGGAGGAGAGAACCATGCAGTTTTGGCAGAGTGGGGACTCTCCCTTCCCGCAGCCCTGAGAGAGGGAGGACCACGCAGCCTTGACAGAGTGGAGACTCCCATAGCCCTGAGAGGAAGAACCAGAGGACTGCCTGAGCCATGGACTTCTATTTCCTTTCCTGAGATACGATACTCTGGACTGGGCAAAGGGGGAAGGAAGGAAGGGCTGTGTGTTTGTGGGTGTTTTTAGGGACTTTAGGATTTTTGATAAAGACATTAGGTCACTACTTTAAGTTAGTATAGCATTAAATAAACATTTCCTTTCCTTTTCACGAATCTCTGGCATTGGGAGACATCTTTCCTAGGGCGGTGGACATAACGGACCCGGGGCCTTCTTTCAATAATAGTATATCGTCCCAGGCCCCCCTTGTTGTGTTCTGTAACAGTTCTCCATGCCCAAAGAAGGCATGACAAAGTGGCACCAAGATCAAGACCATGTGAACTGCATTTTGTGGTGGGGAAAGTGTTGTCCATCACAAGTGCACAATTCCAGGCCAAACAATTAATAAGGAGTACTACCTCAGTGTTCTTTGTCAGCTGAGAGATGCAATACAATGAAAATGGCTGCAGCTATGGACAACTGGTGACTGGCAGCTTTATCACCACAATATGCACACCGATACATTTCATCTCATGCTGACATTTTTGGTGAAACATCAAATCACCCAGGTGACTTAGCCCTCTTACAGTCCAGATTTGCTGCCCTGAGACTTCTGGCTTTTCCCAAAACTAAAATCACTTTTGAAAGAGAAGAAATTTATGACCATCGATAAGATTCAGGAAAATATGACAGGACAGCTGATGGCAATTCCAATAAAGGGTTTTTCAGAGTCTTTTGAACAGGGGAAATGATGCTGGGAGAACTGTGTGAGGTCCCACAGTGCCTACTTTGAAGGGAACTGAGGCATCATTGTCCTATGTATAATGTTTCTTTTATCTTGTTCTTCAATAAATTCTCTATTTTACATGATAAATGGCTGGATACATTCTGGACATACCTTGTATATAGTCAAAAAACAGCAGAAAATCACCTTAACCTAGGGATCTGAATTAATATTACCAATAATTTAAAAAACAGGCCTTGCAATGACCTAAAGGTATGAACCAAGAAGACAACAGCATCATTCTTGTGATTTACTTTGTCCAATCTATATAATCTAAATCTAATCATAAGAAAACAACAGTGAAACCCAAAGTGAGGGACATTTAATGAAATAATTGTCATGTAATCTTCAAAAATATCAACATATTGGGTAGTTCAAAATGGTGGTGTGGGAGGATCCTGAACTCACCTCTTATGGACATAATTACAAATCCCCGAGAAAAGAACATGAGAACTAGCTGAACACTGGCTCTATATTAAAGAATAAAAGGACCACAGTGAGATGGGTAGGAGAAGCAGTAGCACACTTGCCAAAAGCCCTACCTCTGGCATAGCAACCCACATCTGGAGAGATCTAAAAAAATTAATAAATGGAGATTGTCACTTAGGAGCAAGGGGTTGGTACCCCACACCAGGCACAACAACCTTTGGGTCCTGCACTGAAGAATTTAGTGCCCCAAATCTTTGACTATGAACATCAGCAGGGTGTATGTCCAACAGAATGATAGGACTGTAGGGAATAAACCTTCCACTCTTAAAAGGGCTAGTACACAGAGCCAGTTACCCAAGAACCAACATGAAAATAATACCTTGAGAAGGGCCTAGGCCATATGTGACTAAGGTTCACTTTATAATTTTGAGGCATCTGCCAGAGGAACAGAAGTCTTCTGGAACTCTATCCCCAGATGGAACACTGGTGGTCACAATTCTTATAGGTTCTCTTAACTTGCTGGTGGCATTACTGGCAAATCCCATTTTTGCACTCTTCTCAAACCTGCTAATATCTGTGGGTGAAACACACCAGCTCAGCACCACTCACATGTGGTATACACAGATGGAGAAAGTGAGCAACCCTGATCCCCCATGCTGCTCACATGGCACCACCAGGGCAAGCAAGTGAACTCGGCCCACACAGGGGATGCTTCATGAGTGCCTACTTCTGTTGGTCAAGGAGGATTACACTTCTGGGTCCCATATGACATCGCCTACATGGGGCTCATCCTTTAAGACTAGGAAGTGATTTGGTTCCAGCGGGCCTGCCAAGGCAGACCTGGCACAGACATCCAGGACTACCCTGCACCTACTCCAGCTCTCGCCAGCCTGCCAAGTCACTCAGCACATGATGTTTATGCAGGGGATGTTCCCACACGAGGCCACTCCTTCAAGACCAGGACAGTTAGCTGTTTTTCCAAATTAACACAAACAAATGGAGAAAGTTAAAAAAAATGTAGATATAATGAAATACGTTACAAACTAAAGAACAAGATAAAACCCCAGGGGAAAAAAACCTTAATGAAAAAAATAAAAAATTTACCTGATGAAGAATTCAAAGTAATGGTTATAAGAATGCACACCAAACTCAGGAGAAAAATGGAAGGCTACAGAAGAACTTCAAACAATGTAAACCATCCAGTCAGAACAACAAAAACAATAAAATAATTTTAAACAATGAGGCTAGTTTAAGGAATGCCTGGGACAACACCAAACACACTCACATTTTCATTATAGGAATCTCAGAAAAAGAAGAGGGAGAGAAAGGGGCAGGAAGCTTATTTGAAGAAGTAATGAAACACATAGACACAGACAACACTATGGTGGTTATCAGGAGCAAGAGGGGAGTAGTGGGGGATAATAAAGGTAAAAGGGGTCAAATATATGGTGATGGAAAATGGTTGGAATTTGGGTGGTGGGCACACAATGCAATATGCTGATCATGCGTCATAGAAATGTATGCTTGAAACCTATTTAATCTTACTAACCAATGCTGCCCCAGTGAATTTAAATTAAAAAAAGAAGAAAGAATAATGGCTGAAAATTTTCCTAACCTGGGGAAGGAAATAGTCATCTAAATCCAGAAAAAACAGAGAGTACCAAACATGGTGAACCCAAACAGAATGATACCAACATATATTATAGTTCAAATGGCAAAAATAAGTATAAAGAGAGAAGCTTTTAAGTCAGCAAGAGAAAAACAACCAGTCAATTATAAGGGATCCCTTATAACACTATCAGCTGGGTTTTTTTGCAGTAATGTTGAAGGCCAGAATGGAGTGGCATAATGTATTTTAAGTGGTGCAGAGCAAAAACTTACAACTAAGACTATTCTACTGTGCAAGCTAAACATTCAGAATTTAAGGAGTGTTGTATAAACTTTCCTGGGGCTGAGAGTCTGAAGAAAAGGTCTGACAACTGCATCATTACATCAAAAGTTTATATAAGGAACTCATCTGGAATGGGTATCTTGGGCAGTGGCAAGAAAACTTGGATAGCCTTCCTGTTATGTGGCAGGTGCTAAAGGGTTATATAGAAGAAGATAGTATGAATAGGGGTACAGAGGTGTGACCTACCCAAGATAAGGGTAAAATAGCACGTATTTGCCCTGGATAGGGCAAGGGCCTGTTCCAGAAATCAGCACTTCAGGGGAATAGGGCAGAGGTTGACCAATCTCTGTGGGGATTTAAGAAAGCAGTCTTTGCTCTGGTCCTAATCTACCTGGATCTAGCTCAAGGGTCCTGCTGTAGTAGCCTTATGGAAGAGCCTATCCACATTAGCACAGATAATGACTATCCAAGACAAACAAAAAATAAAGCAGTGCATCAGCACTAAACTGGCCTTACAAAAAATGTTAAAAGGTCTTTCTTTAAGTGGAAAAGAAAAGGTCTTAACTGGAAAAAGATATCTGAAAGAAAAATATCTCACTGATAAAGGTAAATATATAGTAAAGGTAGTGTATTAGCCAGTACAAAGCTAGTATGAAGGTTAAAAGAGAAAAATAGCAAAGTCAACTTTAGCTACAATAAGTAGCTAAAGAATACAAAATATAAAAATATTTAAAATTTGATGTAAAAAATATAAAATATAAGAGGATGTAAAAAGGCAGTGCTTTGAGAATGTTTGAACTTAAGCAAATATCAGCTTAAAATAGACTGCTATTATATGTATATATGTGTGTATACATATATATACATATATAAAAACATATATGAAATGCCTGATAACCACAAACCAAATACTATAATAGACACGCACAGAGAAAAATAAGTAAAAATAAAGAGAAAGTAACCCAAACAGAGCACCAAAGCATTAGATCACAAGGGAAGAGACAAAGATTAAGAAAGAAACAAATAAGAACTGCAAAACCAGCCAGAAAACTACTAACAACATGGCAATAAATACAAACTTATCAAAAATTGCTTTATATGTAAATGGACTAAATGCTCTAGTCATATGACATAAGGTAGCCAAATGGATAAAAAAAGAAGAAGAAGAAATACCTGTCTATATGCCACCCATAAGATTCCCTTCAGATTTAAAGACTAAAAATGAAGAAAAAAAGATACTCCATGTAAATGGAAATGAAAGGAAAGCTGGGGTAGCAATATTTATATTGGACAAAATAGGATTAAAATTGTTACAAGACAAAGAAAGATATTACGTAATGGAAAAAGGGTTAATCTAATAAGAGTATATAATATTTATAAATATTTATGTATCCAACATAAAAGCACCTAAATATATATAACAGATATTAACAGACACATACAGGGAAAAATTGACAGCATTATAATAAGAGTAAGGGAGTTGAATACCACACTTACATCAAAGGATAGATCACCTAGACAGAAAATCAATAAGGAAACATTGGCCTTTCACCACCATTAGATTGACTTAATAGATATATACAGAATATTACTTCCAAAATCTGCAGAACATACAGTTTTTTTGAGTGCACGTATACCATTCTCCAGGATAAATCACATGTTTGGCTACAAAACAAGTCTCAGTAAATTTAAAAAGATTGATACCATATCAAGCTTCATTTCCAGCCACAGTGGTATAAAACTAGGAATCAATTACAAGAAGAAAAATGGGATAAAAATACCTAGAGATAAAAAAACATGCTACTAAATGACCATTGGGTCAACAAAGAAATCAAAGTGGAAATAAAAAAAATAATTTGAGACAAATATAAATGGTAACACAACTTGCCAAAATCTATGGAACAAAAGCAGTTTTAAGAGGGAAGTTCATAGTAAAACAGGCTTACCTAAGGAAAAAGAAAACTTTCATATAAACTATCTTTTCACCTAAAGGAACTAGGGAAAGGAGAACCAGCAAAGCCCAAAGTTAGTAGAAGGAAGGAAATAATATCGCTCAGAATTTTTAAAAAATGAAGTAGACACACATAAACATACAAAATAAACAAATTTTTTAAAAACTCAGTAAAAGTAAAAGCCAGTTGTTTGAAAGAATAAACAAATGGGTAAACCAGTAGACAGACTCATCAAGAAAAAAGGAAACAAAACATCCCCCAGAAAAAATGGAAATTAAAAAGAAGTCACATCTGACACCAAGGAATACAACAAATCAGAAGAGACTACTGTGAACAATTATATGCCAATAAATTTAAAATTCTAGTGAAATGGGTAAATTTCTAAAAACATGGAACTTTTCAAAATGGAGTGAAGAAATAAAAAATCTGACTAGACAAACCACAAGTAAAAATATTGAATCAGTTATTTAAAATCTACCTTCTCAAGGAAAAGTCAGAACCAGACAGCTACACAAATTAATAAATACTTTCAAACATGTAGTTATTACCTATCCTTCTAAAATTATTTAAAAATTTGAAGAGAAAAGAACACTTCATGAGGCCAGCCCTATCTTGATTTCAAAACCAGACAAAATCACCACAAATGGGGAAAAATACAGGCCAATATTTCTGACAAACATATATGCAAAATTTCTCAACCAATAATTGCAAACTGAATTCATCAATACAATGAAAGCATTATACACCATGGTCAAGTGGGACTTATTTCATAGATTATTTCAAGGATTATTAAATGTCTGCATATCAATCACCATGACATACTACATTAAGAAAACAAAATATGATCTGTTCAATAGATGTAAAAACAATTGCTCAAAACTCAGAATTCATTTATGATTAAATTTCTTCAAAAAGGTGATATAGAAGATCTTATCTCTACATGATAGAGTCCATATATGACAAACCCACTGCTAACATCATACTTAATGGTGAGAAACAAGACAAAGATGACCACTGACCACTTTTAATCAACATAATGTTAGAAGTACTGGCCACAAAATTAGGCAAGAAAAAAAAATAATAAAAGGCATCCAAATCGGAAAGGATGAGGTAAAACTGTTACTGTTCACAAATGACATAATGCTACATATAGAAAACTTTTTAAAGACTCTACAAAGCATTAGAACCAATACATGAATTCAACAAAGTAGCAGAGAATAAAATTTATATATAGAAATTGATGGCATTTCTACACCTTAATAGTATTTACCAGAAGAGGAATTAAGAAAACAATACCATTTATATTGCAAGAAACACAATAAAATACCTAGGAATAAATTTAACCAAGGAGGTAAGAGACTACTTTGAAATTATGACATTGATGAAATTAGTTGAAGACAACACTAGCAAATGTGTATACACATTGCTCATTGTTTGGAAGAAATAATGTTAAAATATTCACACTGCCAAAAAGCATTATAAAGAGGCAGTGTAATCCTCATCAAAATACCAAAGGTATTTTTTTTCATAAAACTAGATAGACCAAAGAAAGCAAATCTGTATGGAATCACAAAGGACCCTAAATAGCCAAAGTAATCTTTAGAAATAATAAAGCTGGAGGCATCATACACCCTGATTTCAAGCTATATTACAAAGCTATAAAAATCAAAATATTATGGTACTTGTACCAAAACAGACACATAGATAGATCAATGAAGTAGAATAGAGCCCAGAAATAAACCTAAATATGTATGGTCAATTAATCTACAACAATGGAGACAAGAACATACAGTGGGGAAAATACAGTCTCTGCAGCAGATGATGCTACAAAACCTGGCCAGCTACATGCAAAATAATGAAACCATTAAACTCCTAGAAGAAACTATAAAATTACTGGAAGAAAATATGGACAGTAAAGTCTTTGACATCAGACTTAGTGATATCTTTTTGAACTTCCTTCTCAGACAAGAGCAACAAAACTAAGAATAAAGAAAACTATCAATCTAAATATATCAGTCTACAAAGGTTTTGCATAGAGAACGAAACCATCAGCAAAATGAAAGAGCAACTTACTTAGTGGAAGCAGATAAATCTAATAAGGGGCTATTATTTGAAATTAATACAAAAACTTATACAACTTAATATAAAAATATTTTAAAACGGATAGAGGATTTGAATTTTTTTTTCAAAAAAGTCATACAGATGGCCAACAGCCACAGGGAAATATTCTTGATATTACTAATTATTTGAGAAATGCAAATCAAAATCACAATGAGGTATCACCTCATACCTGTCCTAATGGCTGTCATCAAAAAGACAACAAATAATAGGTGTTAGTGAGGATATGGAGGAAAGAGAACACTAACCTTTGTACACTGTTGGAACCCAACTTTGTACACTGTTTCCATTCCAGTTATCCTCCCTATCCTCTTCCATCTCCACCTGACCACTCCCCACCACAATCACCACACTGTATCTGTGTGCATGACTCCTTTTCCTTATTTTCTCCATCCTTCCACCACCCAACCACTCCCTGAAAGCTGTCAGTTTGCTCTCTATCTATGAGTATCAGTCATGTACATATGCGCCAAAATGTGCATTCTTATGCACTAAAGTTGTGGCCTGGAGTTGAACAACAACCACAAAAATCCACATTTAAAAAAATGCTAGCTAATTTAACAAGTGATCTCTATCCTTCAATGTGATCAATTACTAGAAATTGGACATTAGTTACTTAGGACTATTTTATATGCATCTATTTTCAAAAATAAACTTTCCTTCAATAAAATATTCATGGTAACTTTTAGAATGTTTAGTGGCTCTTATTTAATAATAACATATTTAAATTTGCAAGGTTTGCTTGACTTTCACAAGTGTTTTAAAATAACATAGAAATTTGTTAATATATTTACATAATTAATAGTTATTCAAGGTTGATATAACATACAAGTTTAATTATTTAAAATACAAACAGGATTTAACTAACAAATATGCTAATTGTGCTAATTTAGAAATCAGGCTTAATTGTCTTCTTTCCAAAACTTTGAAAGTGACTGTATTATACTCAAAAATCAAAGATATAAATATACTAGATTTTCTTTGAAATATGTTTCTTGATTTCAATATTTCATTGTTAGCATTTGGGAATTGCTTATTTTGTGTAAAGTACCTGTGTATTTTGCAAAGTTTAAAATGTCATTTGATATGATCTCCAGCTTATATTTTTTTAGTCAGGAATATGTAATAAGACATGACTTGAACAGCCAAGCTGACCTTTAAATTAAAAATAAAAATAAAACAGCAAATGGTGTTAGTGTTTTTGATTTGACAGACCTCAAAGACACATTAAGCTTCCTGCTAACAGCTAGAGGGGAAAACAAAGTGAGGTATTGGCTTATAATTCTAACCTCTTCCAAAGAAAATGTTGACACTGAAAGCCAATGATTCAATGGTGACAAACAAAAATAAATATTATAAACAAAGTCCTGCTGAAATTTTTTTTAAAAAATGCCTTATTTTGGAGCTACAAAAAGCCTTGAATAAATACTTCATTGACAGGAAATTTCTGACATAGAAAAACATATGTTTTAAATAATAAATCTAATTTGTCAAGGTTTAATAATATAAGATTTCTGGCAAATGCAATCTGAGTGGAGAAATCTATATTCAAAACATTCTTATTAAGTATTTATTATATGCCAGGCTAATCTGAAAATATTTTATCTAAGACAAATATTTGAATATTGTGTCAGTGTTTCAGTGATCAGCTGTGCTGATATTTATAGAGGAGATGAAGTATGTTCAGAACACAAAACAAATTATAAGTTAAGAAAATAATAGGAGGAGAGTGTCAGTTGTCAGAGAATACAAACTATTGTACCTCATTCACTTACTTCTCTTGCATTTTAATAAAAGCAATAATATAGGGACTTTAATAATTTGTTGATTTAAATAAAAATCTGGTAGTTCACAGTAGGTCAATATCTAAAAGACTTTTTTCTTTTCCTTACAAGAATGTTTTGTGCAGTTTATTAGACCATCAACAGGTGTCCTTTCTTACCCATTTGTTTTAAAATGAGAATACATTTTTCTGCCATATTAACAATCTACACGTTACAGTTTTACTGAATTGAGGATTTTCATTGTATTATTTCTATTACACATAATTATTACATATTTATATTATGGATGTATAATTATGTGTATTTTCAGTCTTTTTTTCTTTCTGTCAATATTAATTAAAATAAGGGACATAAAGGCAACCCAGAAGTTGAACACAATGGAGTCCATACAGTGTCTTCTACAAAATGAACAAGTGTGAAACATTGCCAAAAGTATATAAATTACATAAACTTTGTTTAACTCTTTAGTTGTGTTAACTAATTATTATGACATTTTATTTTATAATACTTTCCTATTATATTTTAAGATAATGTTTTAATTCTTTATAACACCAATAGGCAATAAGATTTTATAAAATTATTTTTAACTTGGGAATTTTAAATATAAAGGGAAGAGGGAGAGAGAAAAATAGAATAGTAAAATAGACTTCAAGTTGAGAATACTAGTAATGTTTAAAAAATCTTGATAAGTAAACATGAAAGTAAGCTAAGGGAACCTCTTTTTTGTTTTTTATTAAGCTGAGCCTAAGAACTGCTAAATGAGGCATCATTTCCTTTGATACCCACGGAGAGCTGATAAAGCTGTAGAAAATAAGACTCTTCTACAAAAAGGACGAAGGTAACTACAATTACACTGAATCAGTTAAAGCAAACTTTATATTGGTTTTTGTTCACAAATGTCATGTCCACTGCATTTTCCTTCTGGTTTCCTTCATTTTAAACCTTAGGAAACCTGAGACTCCAAAATAAAATTCCTACCCTTTGCTCAGCTCTGTGGGTTTGGAAACTTCTCTAGGGTTTAGTTCCTTTTATTCCTTTTTTCTGTCTTATAAACTGTCATGAGAATTAAACACTGAACCCAACTAAACCCACAAAATTTGGTCTCAAAACAGCCTTGACTATGAAAAGAGAGCAAAAAGTTAAGTTTATAGGTTCACTGACTGGTTCAGGGTTTTGGAAACCATTCACATACTTGGCCCTTTTTATCTCTATTTTCAACCCCAAATTAAAAAAATCCCTCAGGATTTAAGGCCTCAGTTTTAGGACAGAAGCTTGGATCTTAACTAGACAAAATTTCTTGTATAGATATTCAAGAAAAGATAATTGTATATATTTGAATCGTATGAAAAGATAAACTTAAAATTTATCTAAACTTACATCATAAAGTTATAATGAAAACCTGTAAAATGTAAACTAATCTCATTGTAGACTGAGATTGACAGAATACCATTGACTCACTAGATTGTCCCAACCAAAACTGATGTTGCATAATGGAAGTATTTAGGTAGTTAAATCATTTGAGAAACATAAAATACACTTAATGTTTTTAGGGTAGTTAAAATTATGACTGAAATATAAATAAAATTTATTGCTGAGTTTTCATTGAGGTATAAGGATGAAAATTACATTGTAAGTGATTGGAAGAATGACAATAGACAAAAGTAAGTTATGTTGATCTTTTCTACTTTGAAAACAACATCCATTTTTTTCTACCATCTCTCACCTATAGAATGATGGATATCTGCCATTGTCAGATATTTGGATTCCACTAATGGCTTCTTGTTCAAAACTACATAATTTACTTAGTTTAAAAATCAACAATAATACCAAGACAAAACCCAAAATATCTTCTGTTGATTAGATGCCTTATTAAACAAGACATGGATTTCCTCTCATTTTCTATTCCTTCTCTTTTAATATATGTAGCATTTCCTTTATCTCCTAGAAATAGGAAGAACAGAAGAACAAATCATCAGAAAAAATTTCCACGTGTGCACCCCCTTTTTATTTTACTGTGGTAAAAAATACAATATGAGATATACCTTGTTAACATTTTTTAAATGTATATAGTACAGTATAACTAATGATAATCCTCTACTCTTTTTAACAACCTTTCTTGGGACTCCCATCTGGCAATATCCACTCATTTTACCTTGACCAGAACTGCATCAAATGGCAAAGCCCTACAGAAAGGTTATCTGTGAAGCTGAGCATTTTTAATTAAATACAATATTACCCTGCAAGAAATTAGGGATATTTTTACTAAAGAAAATGAGGGAACAGATCTTATGTATTAAACAATAACCAACAGTGTTTATTGAATACAGATGATTCAAAAAAAAATCAAAATAAGGACTTCTGGCCAAGATGGAGGCATAGGTAGATAAACTGTGCTTCCTTGCACAACTAAGATAAGGTCACCAACTTAAAAACAAGAAAACAACCAGTACTGACAGGAAATTGAACTGTATGGAAGTCCCACAACCAAGGAGTTAAACTAGACACATTCATTCAGACTGGTAAAGAGGGGTGGAGTTGAGCAGCTGGCAGACCCAGCGAGGTGGCTGATTGTGCAGGTGCACAGCGAGTCTGGTCCCATATTCACACGTAGATAAAACCAGGTGTAACTGGGGACTGAGACAGACTGCACAACACAGGGTCCCAGTGCAGGGAAATAGAGCCTCAAAACACCAATTGAAAACACCTGTGGGGGTTGAGATGCCAGGAGGAGCTCTCAGGCTCACAGGAGAGTTTGTTGGAGAGACCCACAGGGTCCTAGAATGTACACAAGCCCACCAACCTGGGAATCAGCACCAGAAGTCCCAGTTTGCTTGCGGGAAGTGGGGGAAATGGCTGAAATCTGGCAGAGAGTGGAGCAAGTGACATTGTTCCCTCTCAGACCCCTCCCTCACATAGGGCATCACAATGCAGTGACTTGGGTTGCACCACCCTGGTGAACACCTAAGGCTCTATCCCTCACTATAAAACAGGTGCATCAAGACAAAAAAATGGCCATAATGAAAGAACAGATCAAAGCTCTAGAAAAAATACAACTAAGCAACCAAGAGATAGCCAACTTATCAGATACACAGTTCAAAACACTGGTAATCAGGATGCTCACAGAATTTGTTGAATTTGGTCTCAAATTAGATAAAAAAATGAAGGCTATGCTAAGTGAAATAAAGGGAAATGTACAGGGAACCAATAGTGATGGCAAGGAAACCGGGACTCAAATCAATGGAGTGGACCAGAGGGAAGAAAGAAACATTCAATCAGAAAAGATGAAGAAACAAGAATTCAAAAAAATGAGAAGAGGCTTAAGAACCTCCAGGACATCTTCAAATGTTCCAACATCCTAATTATAGGGCTACCAGAAGGAAAGGAGGAAGAGGAACAGGTGGAAAAGGTATATGAACAAATAATAAAGGAGAACTTCCCCATTCTGGTTAAGGAAATAGACTTCCAGGAAGTCCAGGAAGCTCAGAGAGCCCCCAACAAAGCTGGATCCAAGGAGGAACACACCAAGGCACATCATAATTACATTACCCAAGATTAAAGATAAAGAGAGAATCTTAAAAGCAGCGAGAGAAAAGGGGACAGTTACCTACTGACATGGCCACCGGCCTGCAGTGACCTTGGAATGCTGCAGATGGCTCGTCGAAACGCAAGAAAAACATATACAGGAACAACTGAGTCCTGTGGGGAAATAGGGATGAAATGGCCACTCTCTCTAGTGGAGAGTACCCCGAGCCCCCACCTGAGTAGGCTTTTATTAAGAATACAGACACAGTTTGTGGATTCCAGTCTGGCAGGGAAGATCAAATAAGTAGGTAATTTTCAAAGGTGCTGACAGAACTCCCACTGGGATTCTGCGTAGAGAGTTTGAGTTTTATCACTTAAAAGGACTACTAGACCTAAAAGGCTAGTCTCGTTTCCTGCCCGTGCCTTCATATTCTAATTCAATAGCATCCTCCAGCAAGCAGATCTCACAGGATCTTGCATATTCTATGTCCCAGGCCTGATTACCCTGAGGGTCTGCCGACTCTGGTCTGGGCTGCACCACCCCTGTTATTTCTGCAGGCCTGAGTCGGGCAGAGGAGACAGAGGCAGCTGGGAGACTTGGATTTCTCACAGCTAAGAACAAGGACTCAGGCTTTGACAAAGCCAAGGGGGCAGAGGTCGATGTCGATCACCCCTTCATTTCCACAGCCCCAAATCTCTTCCCAGAAGCCTCCACACGATCATGCCTGTCTTAGGCAATTCCCCCTAGTGGAAAATCTTACCTGTCATTGGCTAACTGATCAAGCATTGGAAGCCAGGCACAGAACAGGCGGCGTTCATGCCAGGGAAATAAATTTTGTCTCCTTAGTGGCTCTTGGTTCAGAGGTATCTCACTCAGCCTAAGTCACGGGGGGTTACAGCTTCCTGAGACCAGGCAGGGCAGTCACCAACAACATACAAAGAAGTTCCTGTAAGACTGTCAGCTGGTTTCTCAAAAGAGACCTTGCAGGCAAGAAGGGGCTGGAAAGAACTATTCCAAGTCATGAAAGGCAAGGACCTACATCCAAGATTGCTCTATCAAGCAAAGCTTTCATTTACAATGGAAGGGCAGATAAAGTGCTTCTCAGATAAGGTCAAGTTAAAGGAGTTCATCATCACCAACCCTTTATTATATGAAATGTTAAAGAGACTTATCTAGGAAAAAAGAAGATAAAAAACATGTACAGTAAAATGATAGCAAACACACAATAATTAAACAACCGAAGCTAAAACAAAAACAAAAATAAACTAAGTAGAAAACTAGGACAGGAACAGAACCACAGAAATGGAGAGCACATGGAGGGTTAGCAACAGGGGAGGGGGAAGAGCAAAGAGGAGGGAAAAGGTACAGAGAGTAAGTAGCATAGATTGTAGGTAGAAAATAAACAGGGGGAGGGTAAGAACAGTATGGGAAATGTAGAAGCTAAAGAACTTATAAGTATGATAGATGGACATGAACTAAGAGGGGGAAAGTGGGTGGGAGAGGGTGTTTAAGGTACAGGGGATTGAAGGGGGGAAATGGGACAAGTGTAATAGCATAATCAATAAAATATATTTTTAAAATAATAAAAAACAAAGTAATTATTGATAAGTATAAAAATCAAAACAATAATTCTTGCCTTTACTTTCATGTATCTAGGGACCAAGTGGTATGTAAAATGATAACTGTTGAGAGTTTTTAAAAGAGGTTAAAAGAGCTTAGTTTTTAGAATGTAAAAGAACATTGTGTAATGGGATAAATAAAAATGAATTGAAACCTAAAAACAGTAGTGGAACTCCAAGACAAACAAAAAAATAAAAAAGATATTCTAAAGACAATGACAGAGGGAAGGGAAAGAATATCTACAAATGAGTAATAATTTGATTAAGAAAATACTTAATCAAAGTCTCCTTTGTTACTATGTAACAGTAGTGTCCTGAAGGTAATGAGATACTATTTTATTTGTGTTCGGGGAAAACATGTGTCAATGTAGAATTTTATCATTTATGAATAAAATAAAGTGAATAAAATATAATTTTTAAGACAAAAAATTTTATTGCAGTGGATACATGCTTGATTTACATGATTAATCCAACAAATCATGATCCTTTCATTCCATTCTCCACTGTACAGGTGATTTTCCATTTACTAGTATGATCACCTGAATTCTAGTCCATAGTTCTATTTCAGGTTCTCTGGGGTTTGGGTCTAGGCAGCAATATACGTTAAAGCCTTCAATGTGATAATATGAAATCAAGGTAAAAATTAGTATAGTAAATGGTTTGGCAACCTCAACTTTAGCCAAGTTCCACATGAGGACTATTGTTGTCTAAATACTGGACTTTTTGTTTGTTTGTTTTATAAATTAGCCCAATCAAATTTTGCACCAGCAGGTGTCATGATAAAAAATTAAATAAAACTTGAAACATTGGTAACATAATTTGATTCCGAATAAAACTTGCATTATTTTTGGACTATGTTCTATAATATCATATCTTCCTTCTATAGTATAATTTAGTTTGATTTATGTCTCAATAGGTTTTATTTGTATTAGCCACTGTCCAAATTGAGTGTAATTCCAAGTCATGGAAACTTCAGAAAAAAAAAGAAATATTGTATTTCAGACAAAAATTTTAAAAGAAAAAAGAAAAAAAAAAAGCAAAGGACTCATAGGCACGGACAACAGAGTGTTGATTGTGGGGTCGAGGGGGTAGCTGGTAGTTTAAGAGGGCATGGGGACAAATAGTAGTGGAAATCATACAGAGAGAGAAATAACATAAAAAATTAAAGTAAATAAATATTTTAAAAAAGAAAAAGAAGGTTAATCTTTAAAGGAGCATATTAGTTAGAAAGAGGGCAGGAAATAAAGAATGGTGTGAACAATCCAAGAAAAAAAGTAAATGGACAAGGAAAATAAGTAAAAGTATAACACTTAAAATACAAAATAAGCTAGTTGAAAGAAATACAAATGCAGCAGCCACACTAGGAAACTGTTCAAACTATTCAAACTGTTCACAGTAAATTGATGAACTTCAAAAATATTCAGGATGGGCAACAATTCAACAACATTGCAATATAAACTTTACCAACATGACTAAAATATAATGTCACAGAAATGTTGAAAGTATAGGGATGGAAAACTTGTCATGTTAAATATTTTTAAAAGTTTGTACAAATATTAATGTTTTTTGAGGAAAAATTATGGATATAAAAAGCATTTTTACTTTTCTCCATTTATTTACTTTATTTTACTACCATAGCACTCTTAAAAAGCCATGCAGTATATGATAAACTAATTAATAAATAAAATAATGGAAACACTTTTTTAGAATTTTAAAAAATCTGACCATATATTCACCTAATTTACATACAGAGTGTGGCAAAAGTAGGTTTACAGTTGTGAGTTTGCAAAAGTTTATTATGTATTATTATTTATTAATTGTATTATTTTCTTCTTTTTTAGAAGATTTTATTTATTTACTTTTTAGAGAGAGAGGAAGAGAGGGAGAGAAACATCCATGTGCAAGAGATATATTGCTCTTGATCGGTTGCTCTCCCATGCCCCTAACTAGGGGACCTGGTCTGCAATGCAGGCATGTGCCCTGACTGGGAATTAAACCAATGACCTTTTGGCTCACAGGCCAGTGCTCAATCCACTGAGCCATACCAACGAGGGTAGACTTCACACTAATCATCATGACATGTGACAGAAAAGACAATTTATATACTTCAAAAACGTAATAGATGTAACTGAAGTGTTGTATTAATATAATAGAATTCTTAATTCTATTAAGAATTATTTCCCACATGGACTCTAAACTTACTTTTGTCCAACATGTATATAAAACAATATAATAATTGGCCTTTATAAAAAAACACAGAAATAATTTTGAATTTCTTTTCCAAGAAATTCATTGATAAAAAGACAAAAAAAAGTAATAAAAGTAAAGACTTGAACAGCACAAATAATAAGCTTGATTTAATGAAAATACAAAACACTGTTTAACTATTAGAAATTATATATTATCCTTAAGTACACATGAGGCATTTTGTGATATGAACCACAGAATAAGGAATTAATAACAAAGAGAAAATATTGTATAAATACTGGGACATCATTTTAAATACTTAAAAAATAAAACTCCATACACTTGAAATTTTATATTGATGTTTAATGAAGTAGTCAAAGAGGAATTTGTAACTTAAATTATAATTATTTATGTCTGAAGATTAATGTATGAATATGTTCAAAATAGAAGACACATCAAAGCAGTACACAGAAAGATATTTGTGTTTTACATGAAAAATCTGAAAACAAAAAATGAAAATTAATGATAAGAGACTTCAAATCAGGAAACAGGAAAAAACATAGAAAAGATGAAAAACTGTGGGAGTGAAGAAAATCATAGCAATTAGAGTAGAAAATAACTAAGTAGAAAATAAGGACATATTAGAGAGGATTAACAAAGCCAACAGATAAATCACAGAAAAGGAAAATGTATGTATGAGTTAGAAAAATATTAAGTTAAAATTTTTAGGAATAAAAATTAAAGAAACATTAGTGTTATGGACAGATATTTGTGTTCTCCTAAAATATTTGTTTTCTTTTCCATCTCTTTTGAGAAATAATTGACACATAAAATTATTAGATAGTTAAAGTATACATCTGATCATTTGATAAACATATATACATCATGAAATACATTGTAGAGATGTACAAATTTTATCCCTCCCAAGTAGTCACATGCTGAAACAAACCCCCAGTGTGATAGTATTTGGGAGATAATTGGGGTTAGATTATGTCTAAGGGTGGAGCCCCATGATGGGATTAGTGGCCTTATAAGAACAAGAGGGAGATTTGCTTTCTCTGTACCTAGAAAGAAAGATCAAGTGAGGACATACTGAGAAGACAAACATCTGAAAGCTAGGAAGTGAGAACTCACAGGAATCTAATCAGCTGGAATGTTGACTTTGGACTTCCAGTCTCCAGCATTGTAAGAAATACATTTTTTGTTGTTTAAGCCACCCAGTGTAGGTAATTTTTAAAAATATTTTATTTATTTTTTAGAGAGAAGGGAAGGAAAAGAGAAAAACATTAGTATGTGAGAGGAACATTGATCTGTTGCCTCTCATAAGCCCCCAACTGGGAACCTGGCTTGTGAACTAATCATGTGCCCTGACTGTCTGACATTTCGATTCATAGGCCAGTGCTCAGCACACCGAACCACACCAGCCAGGGCACTTATTTTGTAATAATAACCTGAGCAGACAGATACTGACTTAACAAGTCGATATTAAATTAGATGAGAATATATACAACTAAGTTCCAAATGGGGAGGGAAATGAGATGTAAAAGAAACATTCCTGGAAGTATAAAAATTACCAAAATGGAGTCAAGAAAAAAAAATCTACTGACAAAATAAAAACCATAATACTCATATTTTTGTGGGAGAATTTTATCATACTTTGAAGGAAGATTATTCCTTTTTTGATGGAGACAGATTCATAAAACAGAAAAAGAGAAGAATCAAAACTTGGCAAGTATAGTAAAAAGAAAAAGAAATGATAAGGCATAGTGGTTTAGTCACATAAACATAAAAAGAGACAGGATTAGCCCTGGCTGGTGTGGCTCAGTGGATTGAGTGCTGAACTGTGTGAACCAAAGGGTCACTGGTTAGGTTAGGTCAGGCACATGCGTGGCCAGGTCCTCAGTAGAGCGGCGTGAGATGCAATCACACATTGATGTTTCTCTCCCTCTCTTTCTCCCTTCCCCTATGTCTAAAAATAAATAAATAAATTCTTTTAAAAATACAGAATCAAATATTAGCAGATTTATGAAACTATATATAAGAGAAAAAATAATACCAAGTAATTTTTATTAACAGAAAACATGGATATTAGTTAACCTTTAAAGTAATTAACTTTGTATGTATTCTGGATACAAAGTAATAGTTAATAAATAGAGAAAACCAAAATATTTGCTCAAGTATTTTTGACAAATTTTTAGTAAAATAAAAATGAAAGAAACTGTATTTATTGAAATTATCCATGTGAAATGTACAAAAAATACATTGAAATGAATGGAATGTCATTCATTTTAAAGGCAGGAAAAACAAGTTATCATTGGTTCAAGTCAGAACATCATAATCATCTTCAGCCAGTAAAACAATAATAGAAATTACATGAAAGAGACATTCGAAGATCGGAACAACAACCTCATGTATTTACAGGTGTCATGCTTGCACAGAAAACTCAGAATATGCTACAGGGGAGATAAAATGACTGAGAGTTCAGCAGGATCATTGGATATTGTATCATGCAGTATACCTGTAAAAAATCAACAATGAATTGTTTGAATACTTCATTTCATAAATTAAAAAAAGCTATGAGTTATTTCAGAATAGCTATATTGTTATAACATTAGGGAAATTATAAAAATTATTTTAGTACATAAGTATTAAATTTAAAAAAATTATATGGAGATACATGCTACATACATATCAGGGGATACTAAGTGTATTAATAATGTCAATATGCCCCCAAATTAATTTGTAAAATCTTTGCAATTCTAATCAAATACTCAATAGGATCATGTCCAGAACTAAAGAATCAATTCACATAGATGAAAAAGTACAAACAATTTTTAAGAAGAAAATTATATTTGTGTGGGGAGCAGAGTGTGACTCACTTGTTCTGCCAGATACTCAGATTTAGTATAAAGATGCAGTAATTGCAATCAAATGATGTTTGTAAAGGGATTTAAGAATTGAACATAACTGAGAGCTCAGAAGGAGATTCAAGTCATTTAGGAACTGGATATATGACAGAAGTATCTCTGTAATTTTTATGAGGAATGGATAAGCTAGTTAATAAAAAAATATGATGGGTACCTTTGGCTACACATATGAATAAATAGTTTTTATTTTACACAATACCCAAAACCAAATTTCAGATGAATTAATGAAATAAATGTGAAAAGCAAAACATTGAAACATTTAGAACACAATAGAGGAGGAAGCAGCTAACTATTAGTTTTTCCACATTAGTTAAAAAGATAAATGCTGGGGAGAAATATGGATGGGTAGGAAACCTAAATGATCAATATATATGAAAATATTTCATTATGAAAAATAATTCATTTTACTTTAAACTTATGTGTCCCAAGTTAAGCAATTTCTGCTAGTCTGCTAACCACAGTCTGACTAACAAGGTCTAAAAATTTCATCATATGCAAAAGGATAGCTGTAATTCTTTTTGGCAACCAATAAATTAGAAGTGAATCAGAGAATTAAAGTCTTCAGTCACACAATGGAATAATGTTTACCTGTTAAAATGAATTAATATCAAACTGAATGCATTTGGAAAAAATTAACATTAATATTAATTTTAAAATATTGCAAGAAAATATTTACCCCAAAATAGCACGTTAAATTAAAATATCATTCTATACATAATTATGTTATGTAATATCTAAAACGTGCAGATGCATGAGATTTATCAAACTAAATATAATGGTTTCTTCAGGAATGGGAAAAAGAAATGTGGAATGAGTGATATAGGTTTTATATATAATTCTCCATGTATTTAATAATACAAAGTATGATACAATTGCTAGTTTTAAATACTGGTATTTAAAAAAAATCTAGTTGTAAGTGCAAAGGGATCTAGTATATTATCTTTTGTATGTATAAAACATTTCATAAATAAAATAGTTTAAAAATATTTTCATCTAATAGATACCAATTTCTCAATAGAAAATAGACATAACTTCAAAATATTTTTTAATGTAATGGTGTTTTCTTATATATCACCTAATTGTCATTCTGGTATTAACTGAGAATCAAAGCAGGGCCATTCCTAAAATATAGCTGTGATGGTTAGTTAGTTTTCAACATGATTAGATTATGCTACCCAGTTAATCACTCAATCACTAATCTAAGTATTGATGTGAGGTATTCTGTAGCTGTTGGTAACATCTACAATCACCTCGCTTTAAGGAGAAATTATCCTCAACAATATGGGTGGGCTTCATCCAGTCAGTACAAAGGCCATTAGAACAAAAACTGAGGATTCCCTAGAGAAGAATAAGTCCTAACTTAAGACTGCATGCAGCATAGCCTTTGCTGATAGGTTCCAGCCTGCGGGACTGTCATAGGGATTTCACACTTGCCAGCAGCCCCACTATTACGTAAGCTAGTTCTTTGAAATAAATCTCTGTGTGTGCGTATCCTATTGTTCTGCTTCCCTGAAGAACCCTGACTGAGACATGATTCCATATCTGTTAATTCTTAAGTAGATTCACATATGTTGTATAACTTTAATTTAAGCTGATTTTAAGCAGTTTGTGAGAATGTGTGTATACACATACACACACATATGTGCATTTTGGTATATGTTAGAGGCTGTTCTTACTGTGTTTTGGTTTGCATTCTTTCTACAGTTTCTTCTTTGTAGAAAAGTGTAGGTTAGGGTCTCAACATCCATCCCTCATTTCTTTGCAAACAAAATCACAACTTTTTATGTTTACAGCCCTCAAGGAAAGTGACCCTATGCCCAGCTAAGGGGTGAATCTAAAAAATCTTAGCTTATTGTAATATTGTTTTTCCAATGATTGATCGAGGGTTGAGCATATACTAATTTCTGGGCAATGATACACAATGACAGGTCTGCTGGAGGGTCAACAGGATCAACTGAGAGAGTCAGTTCCTATTTTTCCTCTGGATATTGTGTTATCTAGATGAATTGCTTGGAATTGATGCAACCATTGCTCAACTATGATGCGAGCTAGTCTGAATTAAATAAACCTTTTGGAATTTTTGGAATATTTCACATTTCCATTCTTTTTAGCTAATCTAGTCTAGATTTTTTTCTTACTTGTGGCCAGATTCCCCCTAACTGATATATACTTTTATCTTTTTATTTAGAAATCATGCCAAAATATTTAACTTGTCAACTACCAAGTCCACTGCATATCAACTGACAGGGTAATTTAAGACTTAAACATTAAACATCAGAATATTATAGTGTATTTAGTGAAACTTAATACATTGGTAGAGATTCTTCAAAGACTCAGTTTATGTGTATTCAACTAATGACACTTAATTGCTAATATTTTTGGCTGGCTTCAGTCTATTGAATGCACTATTAATATGGAGTACAAATAGATCTGAATTCAGAAACTATTCATTCCAATTCTATTCTTGTAATACTAATATGGACAAATCTTTGTTAACTACTGCAAATACCTCCCAGCCACATCTGATTCATTGCGTAGATTGATAGAAATCTCTATTTGTTGAACAAAATATTGCCTTATCTGGTTGCTCAACTTTGATTCGTTTCCAAATTTATAGAATTACCTGAGAGGCTATGCCACTAAATAACCATTAGTTTTCATTTATATGATTCCTAAATTAGGAATGTTCACTGTCTTCATATTTTTTGAAAAGAGAATATAATACAGAGATAGCCTTGTGGGCTTGCATCTGACAGTGATGGAAAGAGAACCATGAAGAGAACTTTATATACAAAGAATACCTTGAAAATTGTGGGCAGTTATCACACCTCTTTCCAGAGATACTATTTTCTTGCTCTCAGCTAAATGATTACGAGCTACAGATTTACCTTCATTGGCCCTAGCTTGCAGAATATAAGATGTAGGTTTGGAGATATTGAGAAACCATTTTCCATGGGTCTCTCACATTTCTGAATGTCTTGTGAGCTGAAGCACTGATGTTTTGGAATACTTTTTTAAGAATTTTCAGAATGTGTGTATAGTGAACAGCTTTGAAAGACAAAAATAGTTTCACCCTTTGGGGCAGAGAGCAGGCTTGCTTATACCCTTGGAAACCAGACATAATTTCAATCTCCAGATAGTTTGCTAAAGACATTCTTGTTGTTCACTGTATTCCATTGCATGTACAGAATTAAAGATTGAGAAACAGTGAAGGGAAATGCTGATACTCTGTCTAATACCATTGCTGTGAGCAATAAACAATTCTTTGTCTTTGACGCAGGTGTCTTACGTCTTTCCAGTGTTCATTAAACTATCATAGGTTAACTTCTTGGCTTGTAATCTGGTAAAATTTCAGACTCTGCACAGTTTTTGACAGAAGGAAACTTCCCTTTTCCTTGCTTCAAATTCCCTCACTTACATTTATCTAATTCCTTACAAGACCCAGACAAGTATCTTGCTTTTACTTACTAATTTACTCTTTTCTTTTGAAAATATCAAAAGGAGTTTTATGCAATTTATTTTAAGTGAATGTATAATGTCTGAAGATAAATGATCTCTTTATTTATGATGGCACTAACTTTATTAAGAAAGCTTTAGTGAATGAAATAAAAAATTACATTCATAAAGCATTGTTTCACAAAAAAATTGCATTTGACTGTTCAAGTGATTGAAAGCTCAGAATTCATTTGTACAATTTTTTTTCTTTGACCTAAAACAATTTAGTGTCAAAAGACCATTACCACCCAATGCCAGAATTCATATTTTCTCAATAGGAGCATTTGAATGTGAGGAACTACAAATCAATTCCATTTCCATATAGTTTTTATCAACTCTACATATCTGGTCAAATTGTAGCCTGCCTCATCATAGAAATTTTACTTCAACTTCACACATCCAAAAGGAACATTAATGCCAATGTGAAGTATTCTTTTTTATGTGTCTAAAAGAATTCTGAATGCAAGTAACACTAATTTGATTGCTAATTCTAATATGTGCTTTGGTAAATATTCATGTTTATTACTTGAATTTAATGACTGCAGATAAGTAGAAAGTTACACGGTCAGTTCCTCCCTTTCTTGAGAGGTAATATGAAAATAGTATGATATTTGAAATTAATATTTGACAGATAATTGATTTACATTCTAGTTTAAATTTATTTTTATTATAAATGTGATATGTTTCTTTTATATTAAAGTTTCAAGCTTTGGAATATTATATAAAATAAATCTGTACCATAGAAGCCAACTCTACTCTTTTAAGACATTACAATGTTATTATCCATTTTATAGGTAAGTTTTAGAATTATATACCTGTGTTTATATAGGAAAATAAACCCCATGGTGCCATCAATATTGCCATATAATGTTTTTCAAAATAAGAAAAGTAATTTGGACATTCATTTGTTAGTTTATTGATTTGTGGGAAAGTCATATACTACAAAGTTATTTTTCTAATCTTCATCTGTTTTTTGTCAAGTTTACAGCAATAAACTTTTTGTAGAATTGTATTTAATGCTGTATAATTTCAAAGTTAAAGAAATTAGGTATCGAGAATAATGGTTTCTCAACTCATAAAGACACTTAAGGCATTTAATATTAGAATTCTGGTTCAGAGTATCTATCAATGCACAAGTATTACCTCAGAAGTTTATGTATATATATTCAGATTTATATACACACACACTTCTTGGGCCCATTCCAGGAGATTCTGTAATAACAGACATGAAATCAGCATTAGGCAATTCTGATTCATGGCTAGATTTGGAAATGCTGCTTTACATAACATTGCCTCCTTCAAAAGAGGAATGGGTTCACCAACCAGATTACAAGGGAAAAAAAAAGAGTACTTCAAAAGAAAATAGAAGTATCAAACAATAAACACCATGGCAGAGTTTTTAAAAGAGGTGTGCATTTTGTTGACAGTCATCTTTATGGGCAATCTTTAGATACACTGAAAATATTGTAAGAGTCTAGGCACATTTTATTTGATTCATATTGATCTGCTTCCTTCAATAATTATATTGGAACATAAGTTGACCTTCAGGCAGAATTATGATGATTGGTAAAAAATAGACTTAATATTTAGTAAGGGAATATCTTAAAATACTGATACTAATAAATATAAAATTATAAGATAAATATTCTGACAAGACAGATGATATTTTAAGGCAAAAGAAGTGATATAATATTTTGAGTGGCAAAATTTCCTGAGAATATGTTGATGATCCAAAGTATAGAGGGTAAGTCAGAGTGCAAAAAAGTTTTTGAAAAAGTTTCTATGAAGAAACTATACTTGTAGCATTCAAGGGAGAAGAGTAAATCAATATGGAAAGACTGGATATGTTATAAATAAAGATGGGAAGGGATCAATTGGATGAAAACCCAAAGAAAAAAGATTGAGAAAACAGAGAACAAGACATTTTGGATACTAATTCCTTACTGGGTATATCAGTTGCAAATATTTTCTGCCATTCAGTAGAATGCCTTTTTGTTTGTTAGTGGTTTCCTTTGCAGTGCAAAGTATTTTGTTTGATGTAGTCCCATTTGTTTATGTTTGCTTTTGTTGTCTTAGCCCTAGGAGACATATTCAAAAAAAATATTGCTAACACTGATGTCAAAATGTTTATGCCTATGTTTTCTTTTAAGAGTTTTATGATTTTAGGTTTTATATTTAAACACTTAATCCATTTTTAGTATTTTTGTTTATGGTATAATAAAATGGTCTAGTGTTCTTTTTTTGTTTTGCATGTGTCTGTTCAGTTTTTCCAATACCAATTATTGAAGAGACTATCTTTACCTAATTGTGTATTCTAGCTTCCTTTGTCATAGATTAATTGACAGCATAGTTATGAGTTTATTTTTTGGCTCTCTATTCTCTTTCATTGATTTATGTGTCTAGTTTTATGCTAGTACCACATGATTTTTAATTACTCTAGTCTTATAGTACAGTTTGATATCAGATAGTATGATAAAGGGATAATATCCAAAATGCATAAAGAACATATACAGTTAAACATCATCAACAACAATAAAAACCCAATCTGATTTAAAAATGAACAGAGGACGGGAAGAGACAGTCTCCAAAGAAGATTTACGGATGGTCAATAGATATGAAAAGATAAATGTTCGATGTCATGAATCATCAGGGAAATACAAATCAAAACCACAATGAAATATCACCTCACCCTGGTCAGAATGGCTCTTATCAATAAATCAACAAACAAATGTTAGTGAAGATGTAGAGGAAAAGGGAACTCTTATGCAGTTTTGGGGATTGTAAATTGATGCAGATGCTATGGTAAATAGTTTTATTTTCAAAATTGAAAATAAAACATGACCCAGTAATTCCACTCTTGGTTATTTATCTGATGAAATCCAAAACATTAATTCAAAAAGATATGTGCTCTCTATGTTCATTGCAGCATTATTTATAATAGCCAAGATATGGGAACAACTTAAGTGTCCATAAATAAATGCATAAAAAAGATGTGTGTGACACAAATATGCACACATACCTACACACACACAAACCTATATACAGGGCCCAGTATAAATAACATCCCCTTTTTATTGCAAAATCATAAGCATGTAATTCAGTGACATAACAATATCGCACTCAAGCACAAACCATATGACACTTGAGGTGAAGTGTTCAAATTGCTGTCCACCTCATGCAAGGCATTCGCGTACCCTAGCAAACCACTCTCAAGCAAGCCTTGCTTCTGCTGGACCCTGTATATATAAATAAAATTAAATATTATTCAGCCATAAAAAGTAATATATTGCCATTAGGATGAACCTAGTGGGTATATTGCTAAGTGAAATAAGTCAGTCAGACAGAGAAAAACAAATGTGGTAAGGTTTTATTTATGTATGGAATCTAAAAAACAAAATAAATGAACAAATAAAATGTAATCAAACTTATAGATACAGAGAACAAACTTATGGTTGTAGGTGGGAGAGGGACTGGGGGAATTGGGTGAAAAAGGAAAAAGGGATTAAAAAGTACAAATTTCCAGTTATAAAACTAGTCACAGGGATGTAAAGTACCACATAACGAATATAATAATTAATATTGTAATAATTATATGTGGTACCAGACAGATACTAGACTTATCAGGTTGATCATTGTGTAAGATATGTAAATGCCTAATTACTATGTTGTACATCTAAAACATATATAATATTGTATATCAGAAATAAATAAATATCAGGTAATCAGAAAATAAATTTTAAAAATTATTCCCCTCCCCCCAAAAAGAAAAAAAGTTATTTTTTCCTTTTCTGTTCAGTTAGTTCAGTTAACAACTGAAAACATTTATTTATTTAGAGGATATATATTGACCTCTAAGTATGTGCCAGGTACTTTGCTCAGTATTCTGGAATATGAATAATTAAGATACTCACAATTTAGTGCAAAAAGTCATATATGTATTTGAAATAAATTTGTGAATATGACTATAAAAATCATTTTGGACAACAGAGTGGGGATTGACTGTGGGAGCAGGGTGTGGTGAGGGCAGGCAGAGCAGGGAAGGGTAAAGGAGGAAAAATTGAGACAACTGTACTTGAATGACAAAAGAATCAATACACATACATATATTTAAAAAAACAACCATTTTATATTCAGGTTTGATAGTTTGATAAAATGTTAAAATATCTTTTAGAGAATGTTAAACAATTAGACAGTATATAAAAAGCATTACAATTTAGTACACAAACTTTGGGTTGCTAGAGAAAAGCCTTGGGTCCTTAACCAGTCAGCTCTTTGTGTTCCCGTCAGTCCACCCTCCTGAGAGAAGGACCAGTTCTCTTCAAATCGAACGGGAGAATTGTGTCCATGAAGGTTGGCAAGAGAGCCTGTATTAAATAAACTATGATTTCCAGACATTGGTATTACTAACAATATGGCCACAATTTACTGGGTTTAATTATTAAAATTGGCAAACAATACTTGCCAGTCTTCTAAATATTCAATATTTTTTTCATGTTCGAGCACAGCTGACAGTTTAATTGAATAGTTAATGTCAAAATATCTTCAGTGACCTGCAGCCATTATACAGACCAGTTACAGGACAAACTGGAAAAAGATGTTTCCATTTGTCTCTTCACCTATTTTGCAATTAGTCAAAATAAGAAGTAGACTGGTGCTGCTGAAATTGGAAATATAAATAAAATTCCCGAACTGGACCTGTTTTCTTCCAGGTGTTAAAGTATGTAGGTTATGACAAGGTTTTCACATTTCTGGGTTTTTTCCCTGGACAATTTACCAAAGGTCAAGATTATACTTTTACCAATAAAAACAATAAAACTACATTTTATGTAGTTTACAGACTCCTTCCTACTCCACACTTTATAGATGTGAACTGCATAAATCTTTTTGTAGAAAAATACAAAACTGTGCAATGTTTACTTTATCTTTTACTAATCTTTGTTTCCTCTCTGCCTTTCAACAATTGTCCTTGATATTGTTTGAGAATTCACAGACTTATCATCTAGTTTTCTAACAGAATTTAATAAAATATCTAATTTTCATCTTCCCACTACACATCAAAGGAGCTTCACACCAGAGAAGAAGCATAACAGGTACATCAATAAGCCATCAGCATGGTAGAAATCACAGGTCCTCAAAAATATGGTTCTGGGAAAAATAATTTTGAAATATTATGCTAAGGGCAGGTTTCTAACATATTCCCTCAGTTTAACAGAGAATGTGTACTTTTTTTATCTGGAGGAAGAGGAAAGCGAGAGGTCCAGTAAGGGCTTTTACCTTGTACCTACCTGGAGAAGTGCTCTTCAATACTTCAGCTGATACACAATGTGAACTTGGCATTGAATGCCTGCTGTGGAATGCAAGTTTCTTTGTGCAGCCTTAAAAGTGCAGTTTTAATCAGTAACATAATTGTTTAGTTTTGTTTTATTTGAGATATTAACATATTACCAAACATAAATAGAATTTAAATAACTATCTGAACATGAAGCAATTAGATACTGATTTGTTTCTCTACAATTTACTATCTTTCTGCACTGTTTGGGTAAATACATGCTACCTAATAAATACACTTTCTAACATGCTAATTCATTTTTCAGGGTTAAAGATGAATGCTCAGTGATTGCCACCACAGTTAATATAAACATTAACCTGATTGAATGCAGAGATCCCTGTGTGCCATTAAATGACCACAGATTTGTCACTCCTGCCAAGGTATTGCTCCTGGCATCTGATTAAAAGTGTAGGCCAACGTCTGTTTTTATCGACTTATTTTGATTTCCTCTTTGGATCGCCTACAGGCATGGTACTCATGACTCCCTGCTGTTTATATGCATCCTAGCATTTATTGTTTTGATTTTCTTCTCAGTATGTTACTACAGTTCAACTGCATGATATACTTTCCTATGCAATCACTGTACCATCCTAAACATAGTTTCTGTAACGTTGTGGTATAAGAGAGACAAAAGCAACCACCAACTGCCCTAGGATTTTTCACCTTGGTAAAAAATGCCCCATCAGCTTCTTTGAGCCAGAATTTATTTCTGAAATCTATGCAAAGCACTATAGTTTTATTCTGGGTTATGATGTCATCTACCAGAACAGTCTTCTGGAGAATTTAATGGAACAGAGTCCTTATTATTGGGTTGTTCAAATCCATATGGGCACTAGCACTGCAGCATTTATTAAAAGAAATGACTTGCTTTATAAGGATCAGGCTGAATTTATACTTCTCTCAAATAAAGGGAATAAGATAGATATGCTGAGAATTCAGGATCTTAGCATATAGATGATAGTATACTATGCTAATTTATTAATATTTTCATTGTTATTTAAAAAAGACATAGTTCAGAGTTACTGTTAAAAATGAGTAGACAGATTATTTCCTTCTATATCTACCAAAAATATATATTAAATATTCTCTATATAATGTAACTCTGGTTCAGTTTATGCAGTTTCTCTATTCTTTTCATTTCTGGTATTCAATCACAACATTTTATGATTATTGTTTATATCCTATTTCAGAAACCTCAATAATACAACTTGAAAAATTACCATAAAGATAAAATAATTATTTAATACTCATTTAATTTTAGTCCATTATAATGTTTTGTCCCCAAATATGAGAAAAATGAGGAAATAAATTAAATTTGAGGAAAAATGAGGAAATAAATTAAATTTGAGCTCTAAAACATATAAACCAAAATTAATTGTAGTCTGTAATAAAGGATAACAAGCATTTCTTTCAACAAATGGAGCTGCAGCCCAGGAGGCACAAATTCAAGTACCAAATTCAATTGTATTTCATTGTGTATTTCACCCCTCTCACAATGAAATTTCTCACTGAGGTTCCCAGTTAGGCACATTTTATGTAAATGAGTTATCCAAATTGTGTAGTTCTGATTGGTTGGTACAGGTGCAACCAAAGATACAATTTGGGTTCTGTTGACTAGATGGGACAAATCCTAGTCTCTTGGTGAAAAGACAAAACCAGGGTTTCCCTTTAGTGATTGACTCAGCATAAAGAAGCAGAACATCCTGCAGGAAGGCAAGGGTTTAGTCAGGTTTCCCTGTGTGCACAGTATTCATGGAGTCCCTGACAGAAAATGACCACTAAGCTTTCATTATTTATAAAATTTTGTTTTTCAGTCAACCATGAGGAATTCATCTCGGCATGTAAATTTCTCCTCAGTGTTCAGATTAAATAATTTTTTTCTTCTCAGGGTCTACAAAAAATTGTAATATTTTGGGATCTTCTGTTTGAATGTTATTTTCAAACTCTCATAGTCTCTTTCTACGGACCTGTACTAAGGAAACTACAGAACACTGAAGAAAGAAATTAAGGAAGACACAAATAAATGGAAGCATGTACCATGATCATGGATTGGAATAATTAACATCATCAAAATGTCCAGACTATACAAAACAATTTATAAATTCAATGCAATCCCTACTAAAACAATGAAATATTTCAAAGATATAGAACAAACATTTAAAAAATGTATATGGAACAATAGACAACCCTGACTAGCTGCAGCAATTCTGAGAAAGAAGAACAAAGTAGGAGAGATCACAATACCTGATGTGAAACTGTATTACAATGCCACTGTAATCAAAACAACCTTGCACTAGCATAAGAACGGGCACATAGATCAATGGAACAGAATAGCTGTCAGTTCTGGTTGTTATTTTGTTTCTAAATTGTGATTGTCCTTATCTTGGTTGTACGAGGAGGCACAGTGTGTCTACTTATGCCTCTATCTTGGCCAGAAGTATATATTCAGTTTTTTATTGCATTTTCCAAGTACAAGGCTTAGACTGAAAGGATATGTTTATTTAAAGTCATTGTTTAAAAATGGAAGTTTTTGTGGGGTCATTTTGAGTGATTTTTATTTAATGAAGATAAAAATGAGCTGAGTACCTATTCTTATACAGGGGGACCAACTGTATAAGAACTAAACCACATAAGATTAACCATAGATAAATAGAAAGATAGAAAAACAGATTTATGGAAATGTTAGAAATGATCTTAGTTTCCCTGTCTGGGTAAAACAAGGTGGTTGAACTTGGAATTTTTATACATGTTAATAAGAATCTAGCCACTCATTGCTGAGCAAGCCACTGAAAAACCTGTTAATCAAAATATACATGTTCTGGACTAAGGACCTAAGTATTTCAGTATTGTAAATTGTGTGTACTACTTCAGGAATGGATCTCTGCAAATACTGTTTCTTCCTATTTGTTTGACACTCAGTGTGGCCAGACAGTGAAATGTCTCTTTTCTTTATATTTTCAATCTGTAAACTCTTACATTTTTGTGGAAATATTTTCTTACTTTTTGATAAGCCAGTACAAGAAAACATTACCCTAATATTAACAACAATTTTTAACAATTTTAAAGTTTATGCACATGCTAGTATTTATACATATAAGTGCTTGCACATACTCATTTTATCTTCACATAACCTTTATGAGATTGTTTTGCCAGAGTTACCAACTTATCTTTTAATGAAAAAAAATAGAAACTTAAATTATTTCCCTGCTTTCCTTACAGTCATAAAACATCTTACCTTTCCTAACTAGCTGCTAGAACATAATAAAGAAAAAGTTCTAGGAATTATATCCCTACATGAAGGAGACCATTTAAAACATTGTGAAGTCATTGTTTTCACATTTATTTGATGAAAAGACTGAGACATATCTTGTAAATATTGCAGAAAGAAAGATTATTTAGTTCAACATAAATTGAATAATAATAAAAATTTGATCTTTAAGTCTATGAAGAACAGCTATAGTATCTTGAGAAAGTAGGTGGTGATAAGATATTCAATACTGACTTTAATAACACTAAATGGGATATGGGTTTGTTGCATCAAAGTCCCTGTATCCAAGTTAATAATGAACTGTTAGCCTCAAAACTGTTCTTTTACTTGCTTGTTTCATCCATTCTTTTTCATTTAGCTGTCTTATTATTGGGTAATAAATGATACAAATGTGAACATAAAATTGTCTTAGGCTTTAGAGTTGCACCAGATACTATGTGAACCTAGAAGAAATTTCGTATACTACTAAGAATACATCCTTTTTTTCCCTCTAATGCCACAAATGATTTCAATGAAAATGAGTCATTGTACCCAAGAAGAACTAGATATTGAACTTTATAAAAGTACATGCAGACCTCACCGACAGGTAGTTCATCATGCATCTACATTATGGTATTAATTTTAATTTCAATCTTCCTGTAAAACAAAAAGGAAGACATTTTGATTATGGAATAATGGCTTTGCTGAAGTGACATAAATTATAGTTGAAGACATTAAAATTATACATTAAAGGCTACTTCTCACTCTTTTATACAGTGTATTTCTTCCAGTAGAATCTGGATTTCTTCTAAAAATAACCTAGGTTCTTACCAAACAGGCTCTCTACTTTCCACATAGGACCACTGCAACATTGTCAGAAAAAAGGTTGTCAGAAATGATTGTTGTGTTATTTTATATCTCATTGGATATATCCTTGAAGACCCTTTCACACTGATGTTACTACTTTCTATGAATCAGAAAGCTGCTAAAGGCCTAATGTGGAATTCAGGACAAAGTCAAATAGTAGTCAATATTATGAATTTGACTAGTGAAATATTTGTTTTTGTCTTTTTTCTTTTCCCAATTATGATTCCATTTATATTTTGTTCAGAATTCCTTTAACAACACTGCATAATTTATTAAGTATAAATATCTTAAAATACATTTTAGTTGAGATAAATTATGAATATGGCAATTTGGGGGGGCTTAAAAAGATAAGTTAGGAAACAGAAATTACCCAGAAGTAAAAACAGCAGTATTGGAGGATGCAGGATTGTCAAAGGCTCACATTTAAAGAGTAACGTGGATGCTTTAGGTATTGCAACCATTTCATTTTAATAAAAATAACATTTTTAAAAGTGCAGATTTAAGGTTAAAAATATGTAAATGTGAAAATTAAAAAAATTAAATAGTGCAAAATAATTTAGAATGGAGGAATGTATTCATTAGAATATAAGCCATCATTCTTGAGCACCAATTGCTTTTTTTCTATCACTTCAGTTCATTTTAAAGCCTCTCCAGGCAAATGAATATGTGTACACATATGATACCAAGGATTCTGCACCATTTTACATTAACATTGTTGAAGATTTCATATAAAAATATGCATAAATATACCTCATTTTTAAAACAAGATATTTTTATTATAACTATTTATTAAATTGTCCACAAAATTTATTTCTACTTGCTATAAAAAATGATGCTGTAAGTAATGTCAGTGAACATATAAAAGGGTAAATCTATCTCCATAACTTAATTTAAGTTTTAACATATATTACCAGAATTTTTAAAATATTTTTTCCCAATTTCATTTAAACCTTTGAGATTATTTGTTTCCATGCTATTCCAAAGCTAATGGTATTTGGGATAAACCCTATATAACTACAGAGTTATAGGTGTAAAATTGAATGTTGGCTATGTCATAAAATTCAATTTAATATTGTAATATTTATTTTTGAAAAAAATTTGATTAGTTTCTTTTTGAGGATCTATAGTAAAAATAAATAGAAATATTAATGTTTCTAAGATATTTTTCTATATATCATTCATATCCTTTGAATATTTTTCTATTAGTTGTTTTCTTCTCCTCTTAGCTCACTTTTATGATTTATAAATAGCTTATGGAAAATATACATTTTGCAACCTTTCTCTGAAGTTTTATTTTACTTTGTTCAGAGAGAATTTTATTATAGATGTCAAAAAATCTATAAACAAAGTCATTAGTTTTGAGTTTTATTTCAGGTTTAGTCCTCTAACTATGCATTGTGTTTTTTTGTGCGTGTGTATGTAGGGAGAGTTGACACCTTTATAATATTGATGCTTTAAATCCAAAAGCAATGTTTTTCCTCTATTAAAAAATCATATTAAAATTTTACATACATAACCTTAAAATAGTAGAAAACAGCAACTAACCACAACAATAACAACAAAAAACTGTTAATTTTAGAAAGATAGTGGTGTCCTGGCACCCTGACTTACCAGCAGTTTCAGGCTTCAAAGGCAAACCCAAGTGTTTAGAAGCATTTCTTCTGTCAGTTTCCTGGTTGTTATCTCCATATTATGTCTGCACTTCTCAAGTAATCAAACTTCGAATATTTCTTCTTCCAGATACTTATATTATTTACTTAATATAATACTGTGGATTATATTAAGTAAAATATATTTTCTATTCTCCTTTGACTATTTTTAATATTATCTTTATATCAGTTTATAGTAATTCTATAACTTTTAATAACAGACTTTTTGATGAAGAAATTAATACCCTCAGTGGATTGAGCTCGGGCTGCGAACCAAAGTGTTGCAGATTCAATTCCCAGCCAGGGTACATGCCTGGGTCGCAGGCCATAACCCCCAGTAACCGCACATTGATGTTTCTCTCTCTCTCTCTATCTCTCTCTCTTCCCTCTCTAAAAATAAATAAATAAAATCTTAAAAAAAAAGAAATTAATACCCTTGTGCTTCCTTCCTTGACGATGGCCTCCTCATCTCAGTCAGCTGCACCATAACATTTTATCATGTTCATTCTCTTTTGTAATCATTATTAAAACTGGTACTTTTTTAGATACTGATTCAAAAAAATTAAAAAAGAAACTAATAAGGAGTATTTGTAATATTATCATTGAAGAAGAAAAACCCATGCAGGGTTCAAAGAGAAAAAATGAGCTCAGACCAGAAAGAGAAAAAGCAGTCTTTTCTGTAACCAGAATGGAGAGACAGACAGAGATAAAGCCAGTGGCAAAGTTAAGAGAAAACATTGTTTTTCCCAAGAAATTTTGTGTAGCACTTATGTCTTAGCAACACCTTATTGAATGACTCCTCCTCTCTTACAAATGATGCCCAGACACATTTCATTCATTACTATAGATACTTAATTTCTAAACTGTCCTTAGCTTACAACAGCACCCAATTCTTAGTTAATTCTCACTTCCTAACTTCACTTTAGGAAGGTCATCAATTCAGAACATATCCTCCTTTTAAACTCTCTTTAAAATCCTTCAACAAAAACTCAACTTTGCAAAATTTTTTCCCTCCTCTTCTAGTTGAGTAGCATTCTACAGTTCACTGTTCCCTTTTCTTGAATGACTTTCTACTGTTTGTGGAGAGCAGACCCAATAAAATGACACTGGACTAATGAAGATGGCATAAAGTATAGAAACAAAAATTGAGTCGCTCATGTCAACCAAGATGGCTGCCAATCAGCCATGACACTTTGGTTCAAGAGGGAAACTACCTAAGTCATACTAGACACAACTGGCAAGGAGACACACCCTAAATATCTGCATACATGATCAAAACAGCCATGTCTACAAAGTAGGGCCACCCATCCATAAGTTCCTGAGGAAATTCCACACTTGCCATCAGGGGTGCCAGACACTTGCCAAGAGACCCAGAAGGGTACATCACATCACTTTCAAAGATATAACTGAGGCAGGCTCCAGAACATTGCTGAGACAGCTGAACTCCACACACCAGAGTGATGCTCCACACCATGCTGATTACCCTTGGCCTTGGCTGCTGGAAGCTCTACCCTGGACTGAGGACTCCCTCTGCCCTGCTGCCAACCTGGTTCCAGAGATCCTTCCTTGCAAGACACTGATAGCTCCCCTGCTCACTGTGCTGTCTCCTGGACCTGCACACTGAGACTCTGGGACTTGGGTTGATTATTTCCTATTGATTGTTGTGTGTGTGTGTGTGTGTGTGTGTGTGTGTGTGTGTTATATTCCTCTTGGATTGTTAGAGTGTGAGTAGGATATTAATGTATGTTGATGTTCTACTTAAAGTGAGCCTGCATTCAATAAAAGCTGGGTGAACAGCATAATTACCTTAGGTGACTCTTGTTATTCCTTGGTGTTAATTGCTCAGTAGGCAGCTAGATAAGCAGTTGTCTGGTTACTTATAGAAAAGGTTATATTGCAAACATACTTTCATGACACAGTTCCTCCTTGACAGCTAGTAAATCAGGTTTTGTCTAATGACTGGATGGTTCTTGGTAGCCATTAGCTGATTAAGCTTTATCAATTTGGAGATTCCACCAAGATTTGTCTGTGACTCTTATTGTTGTCGAACAAGACCTTTAACTAGATAATAGTGCAGATATCTGAGATCCTTCTCAGTAAATGTGTTTTGATCATATTTTGGTGTCCTCTTGTAAATTTTGTCTTCTAATCCTCTGATTGCATGCATTTGACCTTCATTTTATATCTTATAATGTTGTCCATTAGGGGGAGTATATAGAAAGGGATTGGCCTATCATAGTAAAGCTGCGTTTAATTGGCCCTGGGTACTGAGGAGTTCAGAAAGTCTCTTCTGGTCATACACAATTTGGAAATGTTGCTTTAAGTCACCTTTTAAAAACCATAACTCTCTGTGCTGCTTTTGTCTCCCAAAACCTCTTTGTTTATTTCAGTGGTTTTTATTTTCCTCCAGAACTTTGACTATGACATTTGTTTATTTAAAAAACTATATTCTATAGATATGGAGTTATAGAAGAATCACTTTCACCAAATGCACATTTCTCATAGGATCATCTCATTCTCAGCCTACTTCTCCACTGGGTTGGAAGCCTATCTAAGGTATATATATGACTACGCAAATGTATTTGCTTATCTCTGTATGTAATCAAGCACAATTTGAAACTACTGTGGTCACAGGATTTGGGAAAATTTTTACTGTAGGACCAGACTGTTCATATATGGGATGCCTTAATATAGAAAAAAAGCATGATTACAATTAAAAATATGTCTTGTTTCCTTAATTGGTATGGTAAAATTGCTATTCTAAAAGACATCTAGCAAAGATTCTGTGGGTTGAATTTGCCCCCAAAACGTGTCTGTGATTATAATCTTACTTGGGAAAAGAGTCTTTGCAGATGTAATTTAGTTAAGGTGAGGTCATACTGTACCCAAATTCAATGACCAGTGTGTTTATCACAACAAGTAAGGAGATTTGGTTACAGAAATGCAGAAGACAAGCAAAGAAGAAAGAGACATGTTAAACCAAAAGCAAAACTGAACTACAAAAAATAAAAAAAACTGGAGATAGAGTTGGAAGAGGCAAGGAAGGATTTTCCCTACAGTCTTCAGAAGAAACGCAGCTTTGTTGACACCATGAGTTTGGGATTTTAGCCTCTAGTGCTTTGAGAGAAATCCATGTTGTTTTAAGCCATAGTTTGAGATAATTTGTTACGGAAGCCCTAGGAAACTAATACAGACATAGTTTGGAGATATTGCAGGTGTAGTTTCAGCCCACCAAAACAAAGTGAATATCACAATAAAGCAAGTCACATAATATTTTTGCTTTTCCAATGCATACGGATGTTTGTGCTATACCATAGTCCAGTGATTTTCAACTGGTGTGCCACAAAAATTTTTAAAAATGCAATACCTGACTATTTAGTCAGGGGCATTGATTTATTTTTTCTTGGATTGTCAAATTAAGCAATGACAATAGCGAATGCAACAATAGATGTCCAGTATGAATTAATCCATACTTTTGTCAGATCAGCAAAAAATATATTTTTTGGTATGCCATAGAATTTTAGTAATTACTTTATGTTTGCCATGAGTTGAAAGAAATTGAAAATTACTGTCATAGTCTATTAAGTGTACAATAGCAGTACATGTAAAAAAAATGTATATACCTATGTTAAAAACATTTCATTTCTAAAAAAATGGCAAACATCACCTGAGCATATTGAAAAAATGTTGTCAATAAACTTGTTAAATATAAGATTACCACAAACCTAAGGTCAATAAAATGAGGTGTGCTTCCAAAAAGGCAAATAAAAAATGAGAAAAACTTGAGACTGCTGTTGTAGATCGACCTAAGTCCTACTCCTGTTATCTTTGTCTTTGCCTTTATCCAACTGTTACCTTTTTTGACTCTCCAGTTCCTCCCTCTCCTTCTCCTCCACTCCCACGACCATGACCAGCCCCCAGAACTCTTGTCTTTTTCTACTGAAAGACACATGCAGCCACAATTTATTTTATATTTGTGTAAAGCCAAAATTTCTCTCAATATTTTTTTCTATTTATCTTTCTTCTTTTATCCCCTCACTCCACAGATTGAAAAGGTAAACTGATAAAAAATAATTTTATTATTCTGTGACTATTGTAAGAATATCTAGTTCAGATAAACAGATAAAAATGTGTAATAAATATTAGTTAACTTGACGCTTTCATTTTAAGAAATGTAAGCAAGTACATTTAGATAATAGCTTTTGTTACTATAGTTACAAGATAAGAAGAAAGACTGGTTTAAGATAAAAGAGATTGAAAAATTATTTAAAGATTCTTTCAGATTTCATTCATTCATGAATATCAGATTCATTTTGTAAAGATTCTATTTATTTCTTTTTAAACAGGGGATGAGAGGAAGAAAGAGAGGAAAAATATTGATGTGTAGTTGCCTCTCACGCACCCCCTAGTGGGGACACACGCCTACTATTGGGGACCTGGCCTGCAAACCAGGCATGTGTCCTGACTGGAAATTGAGCTGGTGACCCTTTGGTTCGCAGGCCAGCATTCAGTCCACTGAGTCACACCAGTCAGGGCATAAATATCAGATTTTTAAATTGCATTTTTTAGCCCTGACTGCTGTGGCTCAGTGGATTGGGCATTGTTGTGCAAATCAACGGTCACCGGTTCAATTCCAAGTCAGAGCACATGTTCTCAGCTGAGGGCTTGCAAGAGGCAACTGACTAAAGTTTCTCTTTCACACCGATATTTCTCTTCTCTTTCTCCCCTCCTTTCCCTCTTTCTAAAAATGAATAAGTAAAATATTAAAAAAATTAAACTGTTACTTTTAAAATGTAATAAAAGTGAATAAACTGAATTTTTAAATTAATGTTTTGATAAATAGATACAATTTTGGACTAATTGAAATGAGTTATCAATTGTATTTTAGAGATAATACTACATCTTTTCTTTGGCTCTATTACACGAAATAGCATTCTTATTTATATAACTAAATTTAAGCTTTCTCAGTTTTGAATTTTCTAAATACATTATTATTATTATTTCTAAAAATTAGGTACAGTTACAATCTAGAAAATAATATTTAATTAAATGATATTATATTGTGGATGTCTTTTTAAAGGTTTTTAAACAAAAGCTTTATTGAGGCATAATAATATACATTAAATGGCACATACTTAAAGTGTGCAATCTGATGTGTATTTGTATACAAGGGAAGGACCCAGAAATAACCAAACTTATCTTCTAGAAAGTGGGCCTCTTCTAGTATAGGCTTTCCTCACTAGGTAAGTGTTCTAGGAACCCATTTGTATCAGATTACCAGCTGACATTGTTGTGAGAGGCTGTGTTTGGCTTCAGTCCTTTTTTTTTTTTTTTTTTTGGAAGATCCTTTCAGTTCATTTGCCCATTTTGTGATGGGTAATCATACAAGCATACCGGCCCACACCCATCTGAATGTTCAGCAGTTTTTTACCAAAACCCAGTATGACCCTTGTGACCCACCCTCCCTATTCACCTGATCTTGCCCTTAGTGACTTTTTCTGTTTACCCAGATGAAAAAAAGTCCTCAAAAGGAAACCCTGTACCAATGTGGAATAGAAACAAAAAAAATGCAAAAGTACTAAAAGCATCAAAATTGAAAAGGTCAAAAACATTATGTTATGAGCAGTGGGAAAAATGTCTCAATAGGTGTGTTGCATTGAATGGAAAGTACTTTGAAGATAACTGAAATTCTAACATGTAAGAATAAAAACAATTTTTTATAAATAAATTCTGTTTTGGGGGTCCCCCCTTGTATGTATATACACATAATGTCATTGTACTGTCAGGATAAAGTATATGTTCATCATCTCCAACAGTTTTCTAATGCTCTGTGGTAATCTTTCCCTTCTTCATGTCTCACCCTTGTCTCCAGGAAAACACTGGGCAGCTATCTGCCACTATAGACTAGTTTGCAATTTTTAGAATGTTATAAAAAGCTACATTATACAATATATACTCTCTTTAGTCTGCATTTTTATCATCCAGAATAATGATGTTGAGATTCATCAATGTTATGAGTATCTACAGTTTATTTCTTTCTAGAGCAAAACACTATACCGCTATAGGGATATTCCAGTTTGATTATGCATTGACTTTAATAGCAATGAGGTCAACTCTTTGGTTTTCTTGGTAGATATTCTTATGAGCTTATAACTATATGTTCAATGTGCCAAGGAATGTTTCTCCTAATAACATACTCTTATTATACTTAATAATGATCCCAAGGGACTCACACAATGCACACTCTAATCAACAGTAGCCATCAGCAGCATTTCCTCAACACCATCTTAAATAATCTTTGCACAACCTAAAACCTGGAGACCTAGTTTTCTGGAAGTAACACCAGAAAACTGTTTTTGAATTTGGTGTATAAGGATCTTAATAGGTATGGTTAATAATCAGCACATCAGTGAATGTCTTAAGGTTTCATCATTTGCTTCATTTATCTTAATCAAAGCCACATAAAACACTCAAATCGATGTCCCAGAAGAAGTCCTTATTAGACAGAGATCACAAGCTGAGGTCTCTAACAGTATGCCCCCTGCCCGGCTTTAAGCAGACAATCCTTGAAAGGAGCTGAATCTGCTCAAGGACCTTGAATTAAGTGGGTGACTGCATGAGATGCCAGAAGCTTCCACCTGAAATGCATAGGGCATGCCCACAAACTGTCATGCTTTAATCTTCACTATTGTGTTATTTACTTTCACAGCTCTCTTTTTCTTCTTTTTCTGGTTTCAGGCTATTTTGAACTGTATCACTTACAGAATCCTAATTCTTAATATTTTTTTGCATCATTAGTCACTCCTTAGCATGAATCAAACCTCTGCCAACAATTTGCTTGTGATTTGGCTAAGATATAACAATTAAAGTGTTTCTTTTGCATGCCACACAATTCCCTTTGGTAGCAATTCCTTATAATAGACCAATTAGCTTCTTAAGTATTTGCATCTATTAAGATGCTTTTTAGAAGGCAAACATTACAATGATCCAGACAACCAGAAATCTAACCACCTATCATATCATACGTTTTCTTCATTGAAATGATATGCAGGGGCCTGTTGTGGCATTTAGCTTTTATAGCCAGACTTAGGCTATTTTACTTTTACATACTTTACAATAAATATACACTTTGACCCTTGAACAAGTTGGGTTTGAAGTGAATGCATCCCCTTAAACATCATTTTTTTTCAAATACATACTATAAATGTATTTTCTGTTCTCTACAACTGGGTGGGGGTACATACCCTAACTTCATGTTGTTCAGGGGTCAACTGCAGTTGGTTTAGATCTACCTGATTGTCTGTAGTATGTCAAACCACACTTAATAAATGATATCAAAGCATTTTAATTCTATTTGGCAATCCCATAGGCTATTTTGCCAAAAACAGATCATTAGGTGGTCCCTAATGAATGGTACTTCATTTCCAGAACAAAGGACTATTTGTTATTACTGACATATTGGAAAAGATTTGTTATCTTGGCAAACTATGTCTACCCTCAAAAGGCACCTAGCATTACCCAAGTCTGTTTTATCTTTACTCTGGTGCCCTTTTCTATTCATGCCCTCCTCTCACTCTCAACCCCTTGGAACCATCAATTTCTCTCCTCCCTATGTATTTAATTATATCAAAATTATATGCAAGTGAAGTGATCCAATATGTTGGGGTTTTTTTTTGAGACTGGCTTCTTTCACTTAACTTAATGCATCTGAGATTCATTTATTACATTATTTATATTGGTAGTCTGTTTCTTTTTATTACTGATTATTCCATTTTATGGATATAACTTGATAGTTTCTTTAATTTGAAAACTCTACCCTGCCTTTAGCTCTGAAATATTATCTTCTAATTTTAATTTCATTTTTTTCTACCTGCTTTTTTTACAGTTTTCTTTCTAGTTCTCTTTCTCTTTTATGCTTGTTTTTTTTTCCTCAAATATCTGGCAAATCTTTGTTTCCCCACCATATTGAATAATTAAAGCTATATTTAATTTTTAATATCAATAGTTGATGTCAGCATTCCTTGCCTATCTTTGCAATATATGTGGATGCACCATTTTCTTTTTAACTGTCAGACTGAGATGGATATTTCTTGTATATCAGGTGCAGGAGTACATAAGAGGATCAGTATGGAATGTCATTTGCACATTAGAACCCCCAGTTTCCCCTCAGGAACATTACTTAATTTTTTAGAAAAGAGTTTCCAGCTTTGTGCTTGGTTATAGATATCAGGCTGCCAGGACTACGTATGGATTCAAGGGTGATAGCTAAGGGAGCTTTCCCACAGATAGTGCTTCAAGCATTTTTCTTCTTCCATTACCAGTTGCTCCTACTTCTTGTATATGTACTTGGCAATTTATCTAAAGGTCTTTCTTGGGAAACTTGATCTATCACTGCTTCTGCATTTTCCTCTTTTCCTCCATAAAATAGCTTCTTGGGTTGTAATTTACCTATCTAAATGTATCCATTTACTTCCTGTCTTCCTGGAGTTTTCCAAAATGTCTGGTCTATGCAGTATCTCATTTCGCCATCTCAAGAATGTAAGCATTTTCTCTTTAAGTGTCAATCTTCAAATGCCCAAACATTTATGAAATCAGATTACTGGCAAAAAAGAAAGGAAGCACATACTGGCATACTAAAGTATTTATTTTTATATTCAACTTCACATTTGTCTTAAAAATTCATAGCTTAATTAGTGTAACTCTGTATAAATCATGTGACTACCACATAGATAATGTATACAGAAAGTATTTTCTCTATGTATATTTACTTATAAACCATATATATACTAAACTGTACATACATATGAACTATTTCATAGTTTAATTGGTAAAATGGTTACATTTCATTTCAATTATAAATTGTATATTTAACAAAAATAATTTCACCCTAGCATATTTTTCATAAAAATAACTTTATGTTCACTATAGTACTTACATTCAGCAAAATTTACATTGCATAATCATTAAAAGAACAAATTTATCTCCTAGGGTTAACTTCTAACTAAATTTACAACAGCATTTACAATCATATTAAATGTTTCACTTTAAGCAGAATTAACTTCTATGAGTTTTACTTAAATTCCATGAATTAGATGAACAAAATCAAACTATATTAATATTAACTGCTTCTCTATTTGCAGGATCCAACAGTAATGAAAAAGTGGCATCATTTAATTGTTTATGAAGTTCCACACTAGTGGAATTAATGTATTAACACCTAATACTTCACTTTTAATTTCTGAACAAGAAATATGGACTCAAAATGAAATTAAATTAAATTAGAGGAATAACTGAAAAATTAAGCTTTACAAAGGATATGTATAAGCCCTTGCAGATTTACATAGGGAAATGTTCATTTAAAATGTATTCTTCAAAAAATAATTATAACTTTTGGAAGTGGAGGCTACTGTCTGTAGCAGATTGGTGTCCCCCAGCTCTCAGCTTCGGTGATGTCGCTGTCATTTTCACTGGGCAGAGCGAACATTGACACACACTGATGCACACTATACTTCATTTTCAACTTTCATGACGAATGAAAAGTCATTAACTTTTTATTAGGCATGAACTTATTCCTCCAGCCTCCTTCTGTAGCTCATTGTTACTGAAAGCAATTATAAAATAAAATAGTTACTAGGTAGTAAAATAAACAAATAATTGTACAATTATCACAAACCATAAATGACAAACCCATATGGTAAGAATATTTTGGCTATTTTTAACATGATTATTGAGGTATATTTTACATACAGAGTTGTGCAGTCATCACCACAATCTAATTTCAGAAAATTTCCATCATTTCAAACACAGACCCGATGCCCAATTGTAGTCACACTCTGTTCCCACCCCAGGTGTGGGAAACTTTGAATCCATTCTTTCTTTTGATAAGTTTGCCTTTTTCAAATATTTTTTATGAATGCAATTTTATAATATTGGTCTGTGGTATCTGGCTTCTTTTTGCTAACTCTGTTTTAAAGTCTGTCCATGTTATATCATGTATCAATAAATCATTACTTCTTCTTATAAGTTCCTTGACAGGAACTTTCAGACTCTGTGTTCCCACACATGTATTATTGTATAAACACCTATAACTTCCACAGTTGCCCCTGTGTCCCCTAATGTGTAACTGATTAACTACATCAAGTTATCTCATACAAAACTCATGTAGCACTTATATCAATGGCTGGGAGAGGCAGTTGTGTCAATTTCTTTTCCCAGCACCACCTGGGACTGGAAAGTGCTGGCTGTCAGAAAGAGGAGATGGAATGGATTGTATCATATCTTCTTTCAGGTGTCACTACATGTTAAAGTGAGAACTCTATTCACTGTACAAGCACATATTTCTGGACCATGGCAAATGTTAAGGGCATAAGATGAGGTCTTTCAAACTTATACTACCTTATTTCAATGCTATTATTAATAAACATTGCTTCAAATTTAAAAAATCCAGGTATTTTTATAGAGGCATCAGCTGAGGGGTTCCTGCACCACCCATGATATGTGATCACCCTATGCATAGGGTACAATCTTGAAATGTAAGATGGTCTCCACACTTTTCTTGTCAGGTTATCATAATCATCACTGATGCTACTGTATTTTTGCATATCCTGAAACTGTATGTGATTTACATATTAAATGTGACTTTTTTCATATTAATGTTGCTAATAACTACAATTTTCTTCCCTTTTATCTGAAGAGGTTTGCTTGGTCACTTTTGGATTTTACATGTACTTAATCAAATTAAATGCAAGTATTAACTTCATTAATCCAGGGTAAGGATGGAGAGGAAAACTGGAGACACAGAGGTCTATATGATATTTTTTTTACCTAAAAAAATGAAGAGGAGTGAATAAAAAGAGAAAGGTGGGTGATCTTGGGGGAGTCCTATATTTATGAGCACTCACCAGACAAAGGCTGCTCTTTCATGGCTCTATTGTGAAACAATACCATCCTTATATTTCAAAATAACTCTGTCACTAGCATATGTCAGTGATATAGTCTTTCCTAGAAGTCAGCTGGGCAATTGCTCTGCAAGCTGCTTGCTGAGCAGCCTGGCACCAAGGAATAGACAAGAGTTACACAAGGTAACTATGCTGCTATTCACTCAGCTTTTATTGAATGCAAGTTCATTCAAAGTAGACATTACATACATAATGTATGTCATCAACATACATTAATATCTTACACTTTAACAACCTAAGAGAAATATAACACACACACACACACACACACACACACACACAACACAGAGCAATCAATAGGAAATAACGAACCCAAGTTCCAGAGTCTTGATCAACAGGTCCAGGAGACAGCACAGTGGGCAAGGGTCTTGCAAGTCAGCGTCTTGCAAGGAAGAGCCTCCAGAGTCAGATGGGCGCAGGGAAGACGAAGTCCTCAGTTCTCTGGCTGCCAGGGCCAAGGGAGATCACTGTGGCATAGAGCAGCACTCTGGTGTGTGGAGCTTGGCTGTCTTAGCAGTGGTCTGGAAACTGTGTCAGTTATACCTTGAAAGTGCAGCACTCCACCCTTCTGGGTCTTTTCAATAAATGTCTTGGCACCCCTGCTGCCCAGTGTGGAACTTGCCAGGAGACTATGTGTGGTCTCTGCAGACATGGCTCTTCTGATCACATGTGCAGATATCTTGGGTGTGTCTCTTTGCCAAATGTGTTTGTTCTGACTTAGGTGTTTTCCCTCTTGAACCAAAATGTTATGGCTGACTGGCATTCATTTTAGCTGGTATAAGTAACTCCAGTTTGTTTCATATACTTTATGCTGTCTTGATCACACCAATGCCATTTTATTGGTCTTGCTGTCCACCAACTCACATCTAGGGTCTAGTTAATCAAGCCACTCTAAAATAGTTACATGTATATATGTAATATTATATATAATGGTATATATAATAGTATATATATTGAATTATATACATTTGATAGTATAATATTATATATATTGAGTATATATATACTTATATATGTGTGTATATATACTTATATATATATATTCAAGTGCCAGATAATGAACTAGTCAAGATACGCTAATTTATATATATTTAATTGGCTAGCAAGAAGACACAGAAGAAAGGAAGTAAATCCTCTTTGCACCCTGCTTGTCAATCAATCAAAAGAAAAGCAAATATGTTTATTGTGGTTAAAAAGCTATCACTGAAAAAGGCAGCTTTGGGTTAGCATTAAATTTTGCACTGGGAAAATTATTTCTTGCAAGTCATAAAGAGATGTAAATGAGTATCATAGTGAGAAACTTGTACTGGTCATCATGCAGCTTCAAAGCTAACACTAAACTAGAGGCTGTGTGACTGCTGCTTGCTAAATACAAAAGACTTTCTCTTCTTAATTTTTGTCATTTGGTAATTTATATTTGGGACACAGAAACACAGTATGCAACCATGCAAAGTATTTCATATCAAGCAGTGGGTGCAAGCCCACTATACTGAACAAAGAGACAAGTTAATTAAAAAAAAAAAAAAACAGTCTTTCAAGTTTCTTCTGAACCAATTCTGATATAGGCAACAATTAAAAAAGAAGAAAACACATCCTGTGATTTGGACATAATGATAAAATGAAATGAATAAAATGAAAATTAAGAATTATAGTCTAATCATCTTCCATAAAAAATAACTTTCTTTGATATCCCTCTTTTAAATTGTTAGAACTGCAATTAACCATCAAAAACAGGATTAGGTTCCCAGCAAGATGACAGCATAGGCAAATGTCATATTCAAATCCTCCCACAAACACACTGATATTACAACTAAACTACAAAAACAACCATAATTCAGAACAGTCTGAAATCTAGCTTAACAGAGGTCCTACAAGTAAGGATATAAAGAATCTACATCAGGGACTGGTGGAAAGGGAGTAAAAATGGAATGGGCTGGTCCCATGCCCATGTATGGTGGATAAAAATCAGGGGAGATATCTTGGCTGTGGAACCATAGGGATTGTGGCTGAGTGAAAGGGAAGGCTCTGGAGTCCCAGGTGTTCCTCTTAAAGGGTTTGTGCATAGACTTGTTCAGACTCACTTGCTCTGAGCTCCAGGGCTTGGTCAGCAACTTGAAAATTTCCAGTGACATACAAAAGGAACTGAACTGTCTGGAATCAGGGAGAGAGTTGGGAGGGGAGGAGTTTTCTCCCAGAAAGAAGCACTGAAAGAGGCCATTTTTTTCCCCTGAACCTTTGCCCCCACAGAGCCAGCATTCAAGTACCATGTCTGAGTTACCATCAACCTAGCTAAGCTGTTTACTTCAGCATCATAATTCTTAGATGTTGCTCCACTCAAATTGCAGGTCTACTCAAGCTATTTCAAGTGGCTTTTCTATACTAATGGCCTGTATTCCTCATGCATAAGACTTTCCTAAAGTCTAACATTAGACTTTCCTAAAGTCTAACATTAACATGCCAATAGCAATCAAGGCTCAACTACAATAGAAAGGTATACACACAGAGTTCATACCTGGAGTACCCACCTCAGGTGATTGAAAAGGCTGTGCCACTCGACCCTGCATAATACCTACTAGATAAGGCTATTCTACCATGTGTGGGAGGTGCAGCAGTTCTACCTAATACATAGAAACCAATACAGGGAGGCTGCCAAAAAGGGGGGGGGGGAGTCCCAAATGAAAGAATCAAACAAAAATCCAGGAAAAAAATAAACCAAATGGAGACAAGCAATCAACAAGATGCTGAGTTCAAAACACAGGTTACAAGGGTGCTCAATGAACTTAGGGGGAAAGTATCTAACTTAGTGAGCATCAACAAGGAGATAGGAAACATAAAAAAATGGAACTAGAAAACATAAAAAAGAAACATTCAGAAATGAAGATACATTAACTGAAATGGGAAATACATGACAGAAAATAGTGGAATAGATGAAGCAGAGGATTGAATCATAAAACTATAAGATAACAAAGAATAAAAATACTCAAACAGAACATCAAAAAGGATTTTAAAAAATAAAGATAATATAGGGAGCCTGTGGGACAACTTTAAGCATACCAATATTTGCATGATGAGAGTGCCAGAAGGAGAGAGAGAGCAAGAAATAGGGGGGATGGAAATGGGAGGGAGGTGGGAAGGGATGGGTGGGTGGGCTGGGATGGGAGTAAAAGACAGAAAACTGTACTTGAACAACAAATAAAATAAAATTTAAAAAATAAGTAAAAAAATAAAAAAGACATATACATACTAGTTCTCCACAGATCACCAAAAAATAAATAAATAAAAGAGATTTAAAAGACACACCAAAAAAAATAGAAAACCTATGTGAAAAAATAACAACAGAAAACTTCACTAACCTGGTGAAGGGAATAGACATACAAATTCAGAAAGCACAGAGAGTCTCCAACAAGATGAGCCAAAAAGGTTCACACCAAGATACATCATAATTAAAATGCCAAAGGTTAAAAACACAGAGAGAATCTTAAAAGCAGCAAAAGGAAAATAGTTACCTGAAAGTGAACTCCTATAAGATTATTAGCTGATTTCTTGAAAGAAAACTTGCAGGCCAGAAGAGATTGGCAAGAAACATTCAAAGTGATGGAGAGCAAGGATCTACAACCAAAATTAATCTACCCAGCAAAGCTATTATTTAGAATGGAAGGAGAGAGAAAGAGTTTCCCAGACAAGAAAAAGCTATAGAAGTTTATTACCATGAAACCAATGTTACTGTAACAGGACATAGCTGAGCAGTAGCTATTCTTAGGTAGGAGTTGACCAGCAGTCATTCCCAGACAGCAGCCATTCCCAGATAAGCAGTTATCTCAAGGTTGTACACTAACCCCCGTTTTAGCAGCTGCACTCCTTCCCCTACTCCTTCTGCCTGTGTAACAAGCATATAAAGAAGCATCCAGCTTAAGCTCGTTGCCCAGAATTTGGATTTTTTTTGTCTCCTCTGGATCCACATGCATGAGTAAACCCCACATTGTAAACTCCGAGGCCGTCTGAGTTGTCTTTTCTATAACATTTTGGTTCCCTCACCAGGAAGTGACTGACACGAGCAGGCTGTTGCCCCCAGTGAAGGCAGCCTTGTGGTGGCTGGTGGGGCCCAGTGGTGATAAGGAGGTGTGCGAGCCCCGGTGATTTTGGGTCCTGAACATTCCTGGCTCTGCAGGCTCCACCCCCGACCACTCTTTGACCTGGACTGGCGGGGTGCGAACTGGTGGTATCTGGGAGGGCACAAATCTGGAATCTGGTAAGTGCCCCACGGCGATCAGGAGCCCAAAAACCAGCCCTACTCTTGGAGTGGAAGGAGGGACTGATCACCCCTCAGGCTGGAAGGCCCAGGCAGGGCTCCCACAGTTCAGGCCGGTGGGAACTTAATAAACTCCGTGTGTTTGTGTGAATGACTGTTTGTTGCTTCATGGGTGGAAGCCTACAGAGCATGAGTGAACCCTAACCTGCGGTTCCTCAGTCTGTCATACGGCATAACGGCTGGGAGTTTAACCCGAATTCTACATGGGCAGCCTTAGCTAAGATGGAACCTAAGTGCCCCAAGAGGGGCGAGGCCAGGCGGGCAACCTGAGAGTCCCTTCCCTTGTCTGTCAGCGCCAATTGGGAGAATTCATCAAGAGGGAAGGGGTTCTGCCACAGTACTATATTGCATGTATGTTGGAGATCGGACAGCAAGCCATGTGGGTACGCCGCCATTTTGGGTAAAATGGAGGACGAGCCAGGTGAGTGCCCCAATGTGGAGGGTGGAACGTGCATGGTTGTCGTCATCTTGGGTGACGGGTCATGTGAGAGGCCCTCCATCTTGGAACTGGGCAAGATGCCAGGCTAAGGGCTTTCTTCAGATTATAGGCTGTATGCTGCTGCTGCTGTGTGGGCACCACATCAGTCTGGTTCTCTGTGTAACTGGTTCTGATAAGAATGGCTCTGGTTCTGAAGGACATGAACTGAGGTCCAAAGGTGAGCATCTGACCTATAGGGTGTTTGCAGGGTCTGAGCTTCAGAAAACTGCAGGATGTCCCTGCAAATCTAGGGAATTTTAGTGGAAGGTACCTGCAGTGCCAGGGACTTTTGGCTGCCACATGCTCAGTTTAAGTACTGAGTTTAAGTATAGTCCTTCCCAAGGTGGGAAAGGAACCAGGATTAAAAGAGAATGATGGTTAAATCTGAATGAGTAAAATTATGTATAAAGAATGCAAAGTTTTAAACCTGGAGTAAAGGAAACCTCAACTACTTGTTTTCTGGTTTTGTGGGAAAAGAGAAAATTTCTAACATTGGTGTTGTTTCTGATCAGAAACCCTCTGTACTTGAAGACCTGTTTAAGGTCACCTGTAAGACCTAAGAAAGGTCACCTGTAACCGGTTGGGAAGAATGCCTTTGCCACTCGGGACCCAGGAAGGGTCATTTGGGGCTGATGAGTGCTTCAGCCAGAGGCAAAGCAGCATGTCTCTGCCAAGAGACCAGGCCTAAAGGAGCATGTCTCTGGGAGGCACTGATGGACACATTGGTGCAAAAGAATGCCCCTACCTGTGTATTGTTCTGGAACTCTGTGTTTTGGATTTTGCTCTGTATCTGCTCTAAAAAGGAAATTGAGGATTCCAGGGAAGGTTGAAACTTCACACTCTGTAGGAAAGTAAATAAAAAATATAATATATAAATGAAGAAGGTCTGTGGGAAACTGCAAAAATAAATGGAAAATAAATGTTTTAGGAAGGAACTGCATGGTGTTATTTAATAATAGAAGGCATGGAGATACAATCTTGGTGGATATCAGCAGCTGTATGAAAGAAAGAATAGACGGTTAGTGAGTGTTGCAGAATATCTGGAAGTGAAGGTTTTGAGAAGCCCAGTGGATATCAGGAGGGAAAGAATTTTCCTTCACGCTTTGTATTTTTCTCCCTACCTGATCCCTCTAGAATTTGGCATTCTGAAGGAGTGAGTGAAGACATAAGGTTTCTTTGCATAAAACCAATAAGACCAGACGTTAATAGTGGTTTTGTTAACCAAGACTTTGACTGGAATGTCATGTCTGAACGAGGCATGCATGGGTTCTGGTCATCACCAGAAAGCCCTGAGGAACTGGAATTGACTTGCAAAGCTAGTGTAAGCCCACGAGAATAGCCTGGTACTTTGGTTGGCTGTGCGATTCATGGCAGTCTTTCCAGGGAAGGAACGAAGGTTGCTTTCATGAAAGATGGCCAAAAAGAAACCTGTGGGCACAATGGGAGCCTCAAGGATCTGAGTGAAACAACTGGTACAGGCAAAGCCAGATGGTAGATGTGTGGCTATGCTTCTGTGCCCCAAGGGGCGGACTGAAAAGTCAATCTAAAGGTTCCCTGTGTGAGTTCCAGCGAAGCAGAATTAAGGATCATAAGTGATCCAGGCTGCTCTTGGTGTGCTTATGCAAATGAACAGTCAAAATGAAAAGCGAAACTCAAAGTAGTCCCTTTAATAACAGTGAGGATGATCTTAAGGAGAAAAATTGTGGTTCAAGGAAAATCACAGTGTTCAGTATTGGACACCAGAATGACACAGCTAACTGTCTTAAAAGTTTCTTTTTGTCTGAAAGTTAAAACTGGTTTTGTAATATTATCAAAGATGTACAATTTACAGGTATGGAGGACCTGTCAAATTGCCATTGCTAAATGTCATTGCAGGAAGGCCCTCACAACTGAATGTCTCCCCAAAAGACAGTCTCACAGGCACAGAGACTGGTTTGGGGACTATTGTGTGAATTAACCTGTGTGCTCTTCTGTTTTCATAGGACGTATGCCCATGACTTCATTACCTAAGTGATTAGTTGCAATATAGGCCTCACTTAAGGAGCCCATTCTTCATCATCGCCCCCTGAAACTCAATGGTTTGGCTGAACTGAGTGGTTGGGTTGGTGAGCAGTTTGGGCAATCTGTGGGCTTTACTTTAAAACTGATTTTCCCTTTTCTGTCTTGATGGCTTGGACAGGAAGGGTTCAGATACCTGGAAGGAGGGAAATCCTAATATATTCCTCTCAGCCTGAGTGAAGTATAATCGGCCACAAGAGTTTTGGATCAGTGTAGCATGCCTTATACACCTTCCTCCAGATAAGCCATTCTTTACTTAAGTTCCTGCCTTTGTCATTTAGTGGTTATGATTTAATTGTACCTTCCAACTCTTTCCAAATCTGTCATCTCCAGAACATGACCAGGATGCCAACGGTCCAGTAATGCCAGTCTTTGGACACCAAGCCTGTGACTTTCTGGTGACAGCCAACTGACCAGGATTCTGTAACGTCATTCCCTTTACAGGAAGGACTCCCTCCATGCTGCACTCCCCCCCACTTCGGGGCACCCCTGACCCACGGGTAGGTAGGACAACATCCATTTTCAGCCAGAAGTAGTTACAAGAAGATAAGACCTTCGTCCATTGTCCTTTAAAAGAATTTAAAGTGGGTATATATCTGAAATGAGAGATTGTTACAGGGTGCAGCCAAGAGGGGGGACCCCAAATGGGCATTTAAAATGGAGTCCAGAACTCAAGGAGTCCAGGAGATTTTAAGATGTCTTCACCCCTTCCCCCACAGTTGTGAGTTGGGGGAGGGACACACAGAGCAAGAACATGCAGGGCTGTTTTGTACAGCAACAGCTTTACAGCTAATCCATGGCATAGTCATTTGACATACCTATAGCCTTTGGCTGGTCACTTAGATATGCTGAATAGCTGTGGCCATGCTCTGGGCCAGGGAGATAAAGAAAGACTCCCCCCCACCCAAGATGTGACTGGGAATCAGGTCCCCTGAGTTACAGCACCTGTGTGGGAGCTCGGAGAAGATTGGCTCTATCACATGGGGCCACACCTGCTCAGACCCATGATGACAGCTGGACAGGAGTGGGTATCGGCCCGTCCAGGATCTGCGGGCCATCAACGAAGCAGCCATCACCCTCCACCTGGTCATCCTGAACCCGTACACCCTCCTAAGCCAGCTTCCCCCAACAGCAACATGGTTTACCTGCCTTGATCTGAAGGATGCCTTCTCGTGCATTCCTGTGGCACCTTACGGCCAACCCATTTTTGCCTTTGAATGAATATCCACACACCTCCATCAGGACTCAGTTGACCTGGACTAAACTGTCCCAGGGGTTTAAGAACTCCCCAACCTTATTTGGGGAAGCCCTAGCAAGAGACCTAAAGCCCCTCACTAAGGGGGGCCAGACCTGACAATTCTGCAGTACATGGACGACATCCTCCTGGCGGCCCATCCCAGGAACGGTGCTGAGAGGGAACACACATGCTGTTGAAGCGCCTGGATGAATTAAGGAAAGAACACCAGAAGCACATCCTGGACACACTCCTACTCTTCACGTCGAGTTGCAGTGGGGCACGTGCTGTGTATCTGAAGTGCCCCCACAGCCGTCCACGCGGTCCTCTGTCATGGCCCTTCACAGTGCTCCATTGGGTTCACCTGCCCCAGAAGCCTACAAGCTCCCTCAGGGTTCTGGTGTGTCACCCAGTGTAGCGCTCAGCAACCAGGCTATCGTAAGTACTCACAGTATGATCAGGGGTGCGGACAGAAAATGGAACCTTAGCTAAATTCTACCAGGAAACTGGACTGCCCTGGACAGACTTGCTGCCACTAGGATTGCCTAGGTTGCAGGAGTCACCCCTTGGATCCACTACAGCCAGGCCCCAAAACAGCAGCAGATCCTGAGGACCTGAGCACTAAGCCTGCACCTAGAATACCCACACTGAGGCACCGGAGGGCTCCAGCTAGTAAAGAAGACACCGAGGAATGGACCATTGTTCCACAGGGTACCTGACTTTAATTGGCACCTTCGCAGGAGCATTGAGAATTGGACTAGTGACTGTGACCCCTGCAGAATGGAATCCTACAGAGTGGATCACCCTAGGAATAGTTTATCTCTGTTTGGTCTTTGCATTTGGGTTTATTGTATGCTCCACTTAACAAATGCTTCAGCCCCAGCCTGCAAATGTAATACCCCTGGACATAGGATTATGCTCTGCAGTAGAGTGGTCTCTTACTATCTCTCGGGGTCAGCTTTCAGCTCCTCCACTGACATACCATCAGGTTGTGTTCAGCCACAGCAATCCCTCTGCACTTGGGGAGGGAAGATATACTGGACTGGAGTGTCCAGTACCATAGGATACCAGACATGGAGGTGTCAGGCATATGGGACCCTGCATCCTCTGGCCCTTGGTCCAACACCTGGGGCCACAGTGACTCGTAGGGCAGCTGCCAAAGTGTTAGCCCTCCAGGGGTATCAACACCAGTATCAGCAGTTGCAACCCTCCCAAGGACCTCAGCCATATAGACAGGTATATAGTGATGCTAAAGGGATAAAAACACCTTATAGCATCAAGGGGGGATTGTGACAGGACATAGCCAAGCAGTAGCTATTCTTAGGTAGGAGTTGACCAGCAGCCATTCCCAGACAGCAGCCATTCCCAGATAAGCAGTTATCTCAAGATCTTACTCTAATCCCTGCTTTTAGCAGCGTACTCCTTCCCCTCCTCCTTCTGCCTGTGTAACAAGCATATAAGGAAACTCCAGCTTAAGCTCCATGCCCAGAATTTGAATTTTTTGTCTCCTCTGGGTCCACATGTGTGAATAAACCCCACTTTGTAAACTCTGAGGCTGTCTGAGTCGTCTTTTCCGTAATATTACAAGAAATGTTAAAGGGTCTTCTTTAATATGGGAGGTGACTGAAGGGATGGGTCAGAAAAGTGAAGGAATTAATAAATACAAATTGATAGTTAAAGAATAATCACAGGGATGTAAAGTACAGCATAGGGAATATAGTCAATAATATTGTAACAAAGGTATGGTGTCAGATGGGTACTAGATTTATCAGGGTGATAACTTAGCAAGTTATATAATGTCTGATTATTGGGTTGTACACCAGAAACTAATGCAAAATTGTATGTCAACTGTAACTGAAAGAAATATTTAAAGTCAAAGGAACCAGGATTATATTCCCTTCATGTATTAAAGTAAAAAGTGAGCTAACAGATGGATAGGTTTCAGTTTTAAGTACCACTTGTTATATTTCTCAGTTCAAATATCAACACATTTATTCCACAATCTCAAAATATTTCACTAGATTCTAATTTAGGGTAATTCTAATTTGTAGAAATTTGATGTAAAAACAATTTAGCTTAAAATGAAGGATGGGAAAGGCTTCCTTTGAAGAATGTTAATCCTTCAAAATCAAAAGACATTTAAAGAAGAAATGCTTGTGTTATATGACAATTGCAGGTTTATTTGCAGGAGAACTTGATAGATCTTTGTGCTAATGGCTCTTATTGATATAATTCAGCATGACTTCAGATTTTGCCCCATGAAAATCTAATTGGCATGGCCCATTCTGTGCATTCATGCATCTAAGTTCAGAGCTTCCCCCTATTCCAATCAGTGTGTCAGTAGAATTCTACAGAATGTGACAGCTTACACATTGTGGGCTGGATGGCAAATTTTTACAAAACATTGAATTTAGAATATAAAGAATGGATATTTCTGGTACAGCCAATTTTGTAGATCATATTCTATTTTGCAACCCAGTATCCATCTATAATTTCCATTTTATTTTTCTATTTTTTAAATGAAAACTATCCATCTGTTAGTTGACTTTATACATATACATATATATGTATGTATGTATATGTATATATACTATTGTTGTTCAAGTACAGTTGTCTTCATTTTCCCCACACCACACTCCCCACCCCACCCATCCCTGCCTTCCACCCTCAAACCTACCCCCCTTTGGCTTTGTCCTTGCATCCTTTATATATGTTCCTTAACAGCCCTTTGCCTATTTTTCCCCATTGTCCCTTTCACTACTCCCCTCTGGTTAATGTCAGTTTGTTTTTTTATTTCAATGTCACCTAAAAGTGGAACCTAATCAACAAAACAAAAATCAAGCAAAATATAATTCTCATTTTAGTATAAACCCTTTAAGAACCATACATTGTCCTACAATAGATTCTAATATCAATCCTAGACATTTTTCACTAATGAGCACATGAAAAAGTTGAACTCAACATGTCTAAAAATATTTCTATTAATGTCCTAACTGAGGGGAAAAAAACTCACAGAACAAAACTCCCTAAAAAACACTGAACAAAATGGAGAGGAGCAATCTACCAGACGGAGACTCAGTGAATGCTTCAGGACACCTACTACAAAATCTTTAGTCTTCCTGGTTGAGAAGTTTTAATGTTTACTTTATTAAAGGATCATGCTTTTTTAATTCACTGTTTTACTTATTTTTAGACATACAAGGCATCAATAGGTGCATTCTTATAATCAATTAAACAACAATAATAAAGCCAAAATTTATCAGTCTATGTTCCACAATTTATCCACAGATTTCATTTGAATAAATCACCTTAGAATTTTTTTACATTTTATATTTATATGTGTGTAATAGAAATATGCCTGAGGGAATTCATATTTTTTGTGTATGATCACTATATATACTTGTATTTCTACAAGTTCCTTTTTACATGTAAATTATATGCTTTAGAGTTTTCTCTAACTGTGTATATTTTTCTCTATTCTTTTTAACTCTCAGACAGGATTCATAATATTGCTACAACATAATTTACCTAGTGCTTTCCCTGGAGGTATAAATAGGGATTGTTTTAAGTTTATTAAAAATGTGCGATGTTGGAATAACTTTTGGAGATATTTATGTATATATGCATCTATATATTTTTTACTTGGTAATATATCACAAAATTCTAGCAGTTGAATGTCACAATGTTGCTTCTACTTCTAATTCAGTAGTCCAATCCACAGTGAGTGATTAATGTTATTATAATGAAGATAGAGTTTTGATGAATAACAGAAATTGTACCTGTGCCTATATAAATATCATGACATGAAAGGTTGCATTTCCCAGATATTTAACCTTTAGGAATAAAGGTATATTGTCACAATCATTAAAATTTTATTGAAGAAGAATTGAGATTAAAAGTGTCCTAAATTTTGCATGTGACAAGTTGTAGCTTTTGTCAACTCTTCTCTGGAATTAGGTGAGGATAGTAGTGCATAGATTCACAGCAATGCTAATGTTTTACTGATAAGAATTCATTGAATTGAATAAAAATACTATCTTTGTGTCTTCTTTTAGTTTTAACATTTACTTGACAAAAATACATATGAGAGATTAACATTTAAGATGGGGCATACAAAACCTATTCAAGATTGACTAATGAAAATGAAAAGTGTCTTAATGGCCTGGAAAGATGAGAAAATATATTAATCTCTTATTTTCTGAAATCACAATTTTCTAAGGTAAGATAATAAATGTGGTTTTATTTTATATTTTAAACATATTCTGATAACCTTCTGACTAACTTTTGTGTGTCTAACAAAGACTAACTTTTCATTTCATATTGGAATCACTAAATTATAATGATTTCTCTAGAATAGTAATTTCTGCATGAGTAGAGACTAAAAATATTCAATGATAACAAATAAATCAATTTCATCTGACTTCCATCTCTTCTAGATCAAAGTTTCTACAAAAAATGTCACAGAGGATTCCTCATAAGATTTGTAAAAATAAATATGGTCCAACTTTTAAGACAATATAAGCTGAATGTGATTTCCGTGTGATCTTAAATAATTTACTCAGCCTCTCTGTGCTTTAATGATCTCTTCCGAAGTCAGTATACAATAATAATATTATTCTCAAGACAGACTAAATAAAGTGTTCTATCAAGTAAATTGTTTAGCACAGTGTCTGGAATAAATATTAAGCATTAGATATGATTTTATCTTCCTAACATTAGGAATTACATAAACTTTCATTTTATCTTACAAAAATAAGTTGAAGTTTGCCTAAACCATTGTTATCCTTTATAATTGGAATTTTTATTGTGACATAAATCAACTTTATTGATGCATAAATTAACAAATTATTGTTTAAATCATACATCGTATTTTTTTATTTCATTTTTTTCTATTTTTAAATTTAAAGATTTTTCCCCTTACCAATTAGTCCACTTATAGCCTCCTCCCACAGGCAATTACCATATTGTTGCCCATGCCCACAAGAACTTTTTCTTTTCCCCTCAATCTCTTCCCCCACTAACCTCCACATTAGTTGTCAAATGTTCTCCATCTATTAGTCTGTCTCTGTTTTGTTTGTTAGATCAGTTTGTTCATTAGATTCCACAAATGAGTGAAATCATATGGTATCATATTTCTCTGATTGGCTTATTTCACTTGGCATTATGTGCTCCAGGTCCATACATGCTGTTTTTTGTTTTGTTTTGTGTGCTTTATAATATTTTTTATTTATTTTTATTTTTTATTTTAATCATTGTTCAAGTACAGTTTTCTCCCTTTTACTCCTAGTCCAGCCCACCCAACCAACCCTCCCCAGTTCCCTCCCATTACCACTCTCCCCCTAGTTTTTGTCCATGTGTCCTTTAAATTTGTTCCTGTAAACCCTTCCCATTCTCCCCTGAAATTCCCTCTTCTCTCCCCTCTGGTCACTGTCAGTCTGTCCTCTATTTCAGTGTCTTTGGTTATATTATGCTTGTTTCTTCGTTTTGTTGTTTAGGTTCCTGTTAAAGGTGAGATCATATGGTATTTGTCTTTCACCACCTGGCTTATTTCACTTAGCATAATGCTTTCCAGCTCCATCCAAGCTGTTGCAAAGGGTAGGAGCTCCTTCTTTCTTTCTGCTGCATAGAATTCCATTGTGTAAATGTACCATAGTTTTTTGATCCATTCATTTACTGATGGGCATCTAGGTTGCTTCCAGCACCTAGCTATTGTAAATTGTGCTGCTATGAACATTGGGGTGCAAAGGTTCTTTTGTATTGGTGTTTTAGTGTTCTTAGGATAGAGTCCCAGCAATGGAATTGCAGGGTCAAAAGGCAGATCCATTTTTAGTTTTCTGAGGAAGTTCCATACTGCTTTCCACAATGGTTGTACCAATCTGCAGTCCCACCAACAGTGCACTAGGGACCCCTTTCCTCCACAACTTCTCCAACACTTGTTGTTTGTTGCTTTGTTTATGATGGCCATTCTGACTGGTGTGAAGTGGTATCTCACTGTGGTTTTAGTTTGCATCTCTCTGATAGCTAGCGATATTGAGCATCGTTTCATGTGTCTTTGGATTTTCTGTATGTCCTCCTTGGAGAAGTGTCTGTTCAAGTCCTTTGCCCATTTTTTAATTGGGTTACTTGTCTTCTTAGAGTGGAGTCATGTAAGTTATTTATATATTTTTGAGATTAAAACCTTGTCTGAGATATCATTGGCAAATATGTTTTCTCATACAGTTGGTTCTCTTTTTATTTTGATACTGTTTTCCTTAGCTGTGCAAAAGCTTTTTATTTTGATGATGTCCCATTTGCTTATTCTTTCCTTTATGTCCCTTGCTCTAGGGGACATGTCAGTAAAAAAGTTTCTTCGTGAAATATCTGAGATTTTCCTACCTACATTCTCCTCTAGGACTTTAATGGTGTCATGTTTTATATTTAAGTCTTTTATCCACCTTGAATTTATTTTTGTATATGGTGTAAGTTGGTGTTCCAGTTTCATTTTTTTGCACGTAGCTGTCCAGTTCTCCCACCACCATTTGTTGAAGAGGCTATTTTTATTCCATTTTATATTGCTGCCTCCTTTGTCAAATATTAATTGAGTGTAGAGATTTGGGTTTATTTCTGGGCTCTCTGTTTTGTTCCATTGGTCCATGTGTCTGTTTTGATGCCTGTACCAGGCTGTTTTGATTACAGTGGCCTTGTAGTATAGTTTAGTGTCAGGTTTGTGATCCCTCCTATGTTACTCTTCTTTCTCAAAATTGAGCAGCTATTCGGGGTCGTTTATGATTCCATATAAATTGTTGAAGTGTTTTTTCTATGTCTGTGAAATAAGCCATTGGTTCTTTAATAGGAATTGCATTGAATGTATAAATTGCTTTGGGTAGTATGGACATTTTGATTGTATTAATTCTTCCAATCCATGAACACGGTATACGTTTCCATTTGTTTGCGTCTTCCTTGATTTCTTTCCTGAGTGTTATGTAGTTTTCTAAATACAGGTCTTTTACCTTTTTGGTTAGGTTTATTCCTAGATTATTTTATTTTTCTTTTTGCTATTTCAAATGGGCTTTTTTCCTTGATTTCTGCTTCTGCTGTTTCATTGTTGGTGTACAGAAATGCCTTTGATTTCTGCGTATTGACTTTGTATGCCGCTGTTGTGCCAAATTCATTTATTAGGTCGAGCAGTTTTTCGGTGGAGTCTATAGGATTTTCTATGTACACTATCATGTCATCTGCAAAGTGACACTTTTGTTTCCTCCTTTCTGATTTGGATGCCTTTTATTTCTTTTTCTTGTCTGATTGCTATGGCTAAAACTTCCAGTACTATATTAAATAGAAGTGGTGAAAGTGGACAGACTTGTCTTGTTCCTGATCTTAGTGGAAAAGATTTTAATTTTTGCCCATTGAGTATCATACATACTGTTCTAAAGCGTAAAATCTTCTTAATTTTATGACCGAGTAGAATTCCCCTGAGTAAATGTCCTATAGTTGTTTTATCTACTTATATATTGAGGGTAACTCAGGCTCCTTCCATATTTTGGCTATAGTAAATAACACTGCAATAAATGTAAGAGTGCTTATGTGTTTTTGAATTAGTGTTTTGGGTTCCTGAAGACCTAGTCCAAGAAGTGAGATCACTGGGTCAGAAGGCAGATACATTTTTAATATTTTGAGGAATCTCCACATTGCTTTCCACAGTGGCTGCACCAGTCTGCATTCCCACAAACAATGCAAAAGGGTTCCCTTTCTGCACATCATTGCTTGTACTTGTAGTTTGTTGATTTATTGATGATGGCTATTTTGGCAGGCACAAAATGACATCTCATTGTGATTTTATTTGCATCTTTCTGATGACTAATGATGTTGAGCATCTTTTTATATGTCTATTTGCCATCTATATGTCCTCTTTGAAGAAATGCCTATTCAGGTCCTTGGTCCAATTTTTAATTGGGTTGTTTGGTTTTTGGTGTTGAGTTTTGTAAATTCTTTATAAATGTTGGATATTAACTCCTTATCAGATATATCAGCAAATATGTTCTCCCATTCTGTGGGTTGTCTTTTTATTTTGTTGATGATTTCCTTTGCTGTGCAAAAACTTTTTAGTTTGTTGTAGTCCTAATTGTTTATTTTTTTCTTTTATTTTTGTTGCCTGGGGAGCTATATCTGATAAAAAATTTCTATGGGCAATGTCTGAGATTTTTTCCACCTTCATTGTTTTCTAGGATTTTGAATTTATTCTTGTATGTGTGGTGTAACAAAGTGGTTTAGTTTCATGTTTCTATATGTATCTGTCCAATTTTCCTAAGCCATTTATTGAACAAACTATCTTTAACCCGTTATATGTGCTTGCTTCCTCAGTTGAATATTAACTAACTGAAAACAGGCAAAAAATCAACAAGGAGGCAGTAGCCCTAAATTACATAGATCAAATGGACTTAACTGATATCTTCAGGAAATTTTACCCCAAAGCTGCAAAATATTCTTAATTTTCTAGTGCACATGAAATGTCTTCTAACATAGAGCATATGTTAGGACACAAAACAAGTGTTAATAAATTTAAGAAAATTGAAATCATATCAAGTATCTTCTCTGACCACAATCCTATGAAATTAGAAATCAAACACAAGAAGAACACTGAAAAACATGCAAAGACATGCAAGCTAAATAACATGTTATTAAATAAGGAATGAATCTGTAACAAGAGAAAGGAAGAAATCAAAAGATGCCTTGAAACAAATGAAAATGAGGACACAACAATATGATGTCTGTGGACACTGGTAATGCAGTCTTAAGAAGGAAATTCACAGCATTACAGGTCTATTTAAAAAAATAAGAAAGATTTCAAACAAACAATCTAACTTCATACATAAAGGAACTTGAAAAATAACAAAAAATCCCAAAGTGAGTAGAAGGAAGGAAATAATAAAGATTAGAGCAGAGATAAAAGAAATAGAGTCTAAAAAATGATGCAAAAAATGAATCCAAAAGGTGGTTCTTTGAGAAGATAAAAAAAATTGACAAATCTTTACCCAGACTCAACAAGAAAAAAAGAGAAAGGACTCAAATAAATGAAATCAGAAATTAAAGAGTAGAAATAACAACTAACACCAAAGAAATACAAAGTGCTGTAAGAAAATACCATGAACAATTTTATGCCAACAAACTGGACAACCTGGAAGAAATGGATAAACTCCTAGAAACATACAATCTTCCAAAAATATATAAGGAAGAATCAGAGAATCTGAATAGATAGATTACATCTAAGGAAATTGAAGCAGTAATCCAAAAAATAACAAAACCTCCAAACAAAATCCCTTGACCACATGGCTTCACAGGTGAATTTTATCAAACTTTTGAAGAAAAATTAACATATCTCCTTCTCAAACTATTTAATAAAATTCAAGAGGAGGGATGGCTTCTAAACTCATTATATGAGGCCAACATTTTCCTAATTTCAAAACCAGATACACTGCAAAGAAAGACAATTATAGGCCGATATCACTGATGAGCATAGATTCTAAAATCCTCAACAAAATATTCACAAACTAGATACAGCAATGCATCAAAAACATCATACACCATGATCAAATGGGATATATTCTGGCAATGGAAGGATGGTACAACATTGGCAAATCAATAAGTTTGTTTCACCACATACACAAAATGAAGGATAAAAACCACATGATTATATCAATAGATGCATAAAAAAGGTTTTGATAAAATCCAGCACCCATTTATGATCAACACCCTCAGCAAAATCAGAACAGAAGACATATACCCAAACATATTAAAGGGCATATATGACAAACCCACTGCCAGAATCATACTCAATGGGCAAGAACTACAAATGTTCCCCTTAAGATTGAGAACAAGGCAAGGATGCCCACTTTTACCTCTCTTATAAAACATAGTACTGGAAGTGCTAGCCATAGCAATCAGACAAGAAAAATAAATAAAAAGCATCCAAATTGGAAAGGAAGAAGTAAAACTATCCTTATTTGCAGATGACATGATACAGTGCATGGAGAAACACAGATTCCCCCAAGAAACTACTAAAACTGATAAATGAATTCAGCAAAGTAGCAAGATATAATATTCAGAAATAAGTTGCATTTTTATATGTTAATAATGAACTAACAGAAAAGAAAATTAAGAAAACAATACCATTCACAACTGCAGCAGAAGAGTAAAATACCTGGGAATAAACCTAAGCAAAGATGTAAGACACCTGTTCTCAGAAAATTATAAGACACTGAAGAAAGAAATTGAAGAAGATAAAAATAAGAGAAACCACATATCATTTTCATGAGAAGGACCAATTAATATCATTAAACTGTCCATGCTACCCAAAGCAATCTACAGATTCAATGCAATTTCTATCAAAATTCCAATGACGTATTTTATTATTTTATTTTTTTATTATTATTTTTTTTAGTTTTAGCTTTTTTTTTTAATTTCAATCATTGTTCAAGTACAGTTTTCTCCCCCCTACTCCCGTTCCAGCCCCTCCACCCAACCCTCCCCCCTTCCCCCCATTACCCCCCACCCCTAGTTTTTGTCCATGTGTCCTCCAAATTTGTTCCTGTAATCCCTACCCATTCCCCCCTGAAATTCCCTCTTCTCTCCCCTCTGGCCACTGTCAGACTATCCCCTATTTCAGTGTCTTTGGTTATATTTTGCTAGTTTTTTGTTTTGTTTTGTTTTGTTGTTTAGATTCCTGTTAAAGGTGATATCATGTGGTATTTGTCTTTCACTGCCTGACTTGTTTCACTTAGCATAATGCTTTCCAGCTCCATCCATGCTTTTGCAAAGGGTATGAGCTCCTTCTTTCTTTCTGCTGCATAGAATTCCATTGTGTAAATGTACCATAGTTTTTTGATCCATTCATTTATTGATGGGCATCTAGGTTGCTTCCAGCACCTAGCTATTGTAAATTGTGCTGCTATGAACATCAGGGTGCAAAGGTTCTTTTGTATTGGTGTTTTAGTGTTCTTAGGATAGAGTCCCAGCAATGGAATTGCAGGGTCAAAAGGCAGATCCATTTTTAGTTTTCTGAGGAAGTTCCAAACTGCTTTCCATAATGGTTGTACCAGTCTGCAGTCCCACCAACAGTGCACTAGGGACCCCCTTTCTCCACATCCTCTCCAACACTTGTTGTTTGTTGCTTTGTTTATGATGGCCATTCTGACTGGTGTGAAGTGGTATCTCATTGTGGTTTTAATCTGCATCTCTCTGATGGCTAACGATATTGAGCATCGCTTCATGTGTCTTTGGATTTTCTGTATGTCCTCCTTGGAGAAGTGTCTGTTCAAGTCCTTTGCCCATTTTTTAATTGGGTTACTTGTCTTCTTAGAGTGGAGTCATGTAAGTTATTTATATATTTTTGAGATTAAACCCTTGTCTGAGGTATCATTAGCAAATATGTTTTCCCATACAGTTGGTTCTCTTTTTATTTTGATACTGTTTTCCTTAGCTGTGCAAAAGCTTTTAATTTTGATGAGGTCCCATTTGTTTATTCTTTCCTTTATGTCCCTTGCTCTAGGGGACAAGTCAGTAAAAAAATTTCTTCGTGAAATATCTGAGATTTTCCTACCTACGTTCTCTTCTAGGACTTTAATGGTGTCACGCTTTATATTTAAGTCTTTTATCCACCTTGAATCTATTTTTGTATAAGGTGTAAGTTGGTGCTCGAGTTTCATTTTTTTGCACGTAGCTGTCCAGTTCTCCCAACACCATTTGTTGAAGAGGCTATTTTTATTCCATTTTATATTGCTGCTTCCTTTGTCAAATATTAATTGACCGTAGAGGCTGGGGTTTATTTCTGGGCTCTCTGTTCTGTTCCATTGGTCTATGTGCCTGTTTTTATGCCAGTACCAGGCTGTTTTGATTACAGTGGCCTTGTAGTATAGTTTAGTGTCAGGTATTGTGATTCCTCCTACTTTACTCTTCTTTCTCAAAATTGCAGCAGCTATTCGGGGTCATTTATGGTTCCATATAAATTGTTGAAGTGTTTGTTCTATGTCTGTGAAATATGCCATTGGTACTTTAATAGGTATTGCATTGAATGTGTAAATTGCTTTTGGTAGTATGGACATTTTAATGATATTAATTCTTCCAATCCATGAACACGGTATATGTTTCCATTTGTTTGTGTCTTCCTTGATTTCTCTCCTCAGTGTTATGTAGTTTTCTGAATATAGGTCTTTTACCTCTTTGGTTAGGTTTATTCCTAGGTATTTTATTTTCCTTTTTGCTATTTCAAATGGGATTTTTTTCTTGATTTCTGCTTGTGCTGTTTCATTGTTGGTGTACAGAAATGCCTTTGATTTCTGGATATTGACTTTGTATCCCGCTGTTTTACCAAATTCATTTATTAGGTCAAGCAGTTTTTTGGTGGAGTCTATAGGATTTTCTATGTACACTATCATGTCATCTGCAAACAGTGACAGTTTTGTTTCCTCCTTTCCGATTTGGATGCCTTTTATTTCTTTTTCTTGTCTGATTGCTGTGGCTAGAACTTCCAGTACTATAGTGAATAGAAGTGGTGAAAGTGGACATCCTTGTCTTGTTCCTGTTCTTAGTGGAAAAGATTTTAATTTTTGCCCATTGAGTATAATGTTGGCTGTAGGTTTCTCATATATGGCCTTTATTATGTTGAGGAATGCTCCCTCTATTCCTACTTTACTGAGTGTTTTTATCATAAATGGGTGTTGTACCTTATCAAATGCTTTTTCTGCATCTATTGATATGATCATGTGGTTTTTGTCTTTGCTTTTGTTTATGTGATATATTACATTTACTGATTTGCATATATTTTACCATCCTTGCATACCTGGAATGAATCCAACTTGGTCATGGTGTATGATCTTCTTAATGTACTGTTGGATGCAGTTTGCCAGTATCTTGTTGAGGATTTTAGCGTCAATGTTCATCAGCGATATTGGCCTGTAGTTTTCTTTCTTTATTGTGTCTTTATCTGGTTTTGGAATTAAGATGATGTTGGCCTCATAAAAAGAGTTTGGGAGTCTTCCATCTTTTTGGATTTTTTGAAATAGTCTGTGAAGGATAGGTGTTAGTTCTTCCTTAAATGCTTTGTAGAATTCTCCTGTGAAACCATCTGGTCCAGGGCTTTTGTGTGTTGGGAGTTTTTGGATTACTGCTTCAATTTCTTTTGCTGTTATTGGTTTGTTCAGGCTTTCTGCTTCCATTTTATTGAGTTTTGGAAGGTTATATTTTTCTAGAAATTTGTCCATTTCATCTAGGTTTTCAAATTTCTTGGCATACAGCTCTTTGTAGTAATTTGTTACAGTCCTTTGTATTTCTGTGGTATCTGTTGTAATCTCTCCTCTTTCATTTCTGATTGTGTTTATTTGGGTTTTCTCTCTTTTTTTCTTGATGAGTCTGCTTAAAGGCTTGTCGATTTTGTTTACCTTTTCAAAGAACCAACTCTTGGATTCATTGATCTTTAGAATTGTGCTTTTAGTCTCTATGTCATTTAATTCTGCTCTGATCTTGGTTATTTCCTTCCTTCTGCTTGCTCTGGGCTGTCTTTGCTGTTGTTCCTCGAGTTCTTATAGACGTAGGGTTAGGTTGTTTGTTTGAAATGTTTCTAACTTTTTTAGGTGGGCCTGTATCGCTATGATCTTCCCTCTCAGGACTGCCTTGGCTGTGTCCCATAACTTTTGGGTTGTTGTGAGTTTGTTTTCATTTGTTTCCAAAAACCGTTTGATTTCTTCCCTAATATCATTCTTGACCCATTCATTGTTTAATAGCATGCTGTTTAATCTCCATGAATTTGAGTGTTTTGGGTTTTTTTCCTTGGGGTTGGTTTCTAGTTTCAGTCCCTTGTGATCCGAGAAATTGCTTGGTATGATTTCAATTTTTTTGAAATTGTTGAGGCTTGTTTTGTGTCCTATCATGTGGTCAATCTTTGAAAATGTTCCATGTACATTTGAAAAAAATGTGTATTTAGCTTCTTTGGGATGGAGGGTTCTGTAAATATCAGTAAAGCCCAGTTCGTCTAGGGTATTGTTCAATGCCACAATATCTTTGTTGATGTTTTGTTTGGAAGATCTGTCCATTTTTGATAGAGGGGTGTTAAAATCCCCCACAATAATTGTGTTGCTGTCCATATCTTTCTTGAAGTCCTCTAAGATTTTCTTTATGTATTTAGGTGCTCCTATGTTGGGTGCATATATATTTACTATGTTTATGTCTTCTTGGTGAATTCTTCCCTTGAGTATTATGAAATCACCTTCTGGGTCTCTCTTTATGGATTTTCTTTGGAAGTCTATTTTGTCAGATATGAGTATTGCTACCCCGGCTTTTTTCTCCTGTCCATTTGCTTGGAAAATTTGTTTTCAGCCCTTTACTTTCAACCTGTGCAGATCTTTTATCCTGAGGTGGGTCTCTTGTAGACAGCATATGTGTGGGTCATGTTTTCTTATCCAATCCGCTATTCTATGTCTTTTGATTGGAGCGTTTAATCCATTTACGTTTAAGGTTATTATTGATAGGTACTTATTCATTGCCTTTTATGTACGTGTGATCTTCTCTCACTCTCTCTTTTCCTTTCTTTCCTTAAAGCAGTCCCTTCAGCATCTCTTGCAGAGCTGGTTTAGTGGAGGTGTATTCTTTTAGACTTCTTTTGTCTGAGAAGCTTCTTATTTGGCCTTCTATCTTAATTGAGAGCCTTGCTGGGTAAAGTAGTCGTGGTTGCAGGCCTCTGGTTCTCATTACTTGGATTATTTCTTGCCATTCTCTTCTGGCTTGGAGTGTTTCCATTGAGAAGTCAGCTGTTAGCCTTATTGGGGCCCCCTTGCATGTTACTTCCTGTTTCTCCCTTGCTGCCTTTAAGATTCTCTCTTTGTCTTGAAATTTTGCCATTTTAATTATGATGTGTCTTGAGGTGGGCCTCCTTGGGTTCCTCTTGATTGGGACTCTCTGTGTTTCCTGTATTTGTGTGACTTTTTGTCTCATCAAATTAGGGAAGTTTTCCATCATCACTTGTTCAACTAGGTTTTCGATCCCTTGTTCTTCTTCTCCTTCTGGTATCCCTATTATACGGATATTATTACGTTTCATATTGTCTTGCATTTCTCTTAATCCCTCTTCATTCTTTCTGAGCCTCTTTTCCTTTTCTTGCTCTTTCTGGGTGTTTTCTTCTATTTTGTCCTCTAGCTTGCTGATCCAATCTTCTGCTTCATCGATCCTGCTTTTCATTCCTTCTACTGTGTTCTTCATTTCAGAGATTGTATTCTTCATTTCCTCTTGGCCCTTGTTGAGAGTTTCTATTTCCTTTTTTATGCTGATGTAGTTTTCATTGAGTTCATTGTAGCTTCCCTGTAGTTTCTTGTAGCTCATTGTGAGCTCATTGAGCTTCCTGACAATCACTGCTTTGAATTCAATATCTGATAGTTGAATTGCCTCTGTTTCATTTAGCATTCTTTTTGAGGCTTCCTCCTTTCCTTTCATTTGGGGAGTATTTCTTTGTCTTCCCATTGTTTGTGAGACTCTTCTTGTTCACCTCAGCTTCTTATATTGATCTGTTCTGGCTCCCTCGGTTTATGATGTGAACTTCTTTAGTAGAGTAGCAGTGAGCTTCAGTGGTGCTGTTTCCTTGACCCCCCAAGCTCGCTGCTCTTGGGCTGTTGTTTAAGTTGGCTTTGTGTTTGCCTTTGGGTTTTGATTGTTGTTGAGTCTTTCTTTGGTGGTTCCTTCCCGCCAGCTGGTTAAATGTGGGTCACTCTGTCCACCACCTTCTGTATTTTGTTGTGCTGGTGAGGGCAGGTTGTGTTGAGGCTGGTTCTTCTGTGTGTACAAGGTTTAAAGAAACCTTGTTCAGTTGTTTGTATTGGGTACTGTCTCTACTGTTTAGTTGTATTTCCAGATAAGCCCTGGATTGAGGTTTGTGTGGTTACTACTCCCTCCTTCACCTTCTTCTGCTGTTATCTGTTAGTGGTTCCTTAGTTGTTGGGTTTCCTCTTCCAGTGGGTATCCTGGTGTTCACCTCCTCCACCTATTCTTTTTTGTCATCAGATGGAGGGGAAGGCAAAATGGTTTAAGACAGCAACCGAGAATTCTATGCTATTTATAGTAGTAGCAAGTAGGGAAGATATAGGAGATCCTTTCACTATGTATAGTGTTAACCGTGGTCTTCCACCCAGCTAGCTGATTTTTAGAAAGGATGGAAAGAAGATAATACTCTTGTTGGGGGAGGAAGGATTGTGAGTTGGATCTATAAAGCAGAGAGGTTGTGGGCGGTCAGATTCTGGGGTAAGGTGAGAGTAAAGGATAGTAAATAGGTGTAGTGTGTGAGAGAATAGAGTTAACCACTACAGTAATAGAGTTCAGGAAACTTTGAAATGGGCTAAGATCTGGGGGGGGGGGGGTGTTGTGAAGTAATTACAATTGCATGGAACAGCAGTTATTTACAATAATATTATGGCAACATTCATATGGCAGAGTCTATGAAATCTAGGTAATAAGGATATGGAGTACAGAACATTGAGTAGTATGCTGATAGGACACAGGTGAGTTAATGGACAGTAGATTAGTAATACGGTATAGAAAGAGATATCAGGGGAAAGCTGTCAGGTCATACAATAAAACCAGCCTAGCAAAGCAGGCTATACAAAAATAAGAGGGATATAAAAATATTGTTAAAAAAAGATGTAGGAACACTGGAAAAATAATAATAATACAAATATGCAATAACTTGCAGGTTCTCTGTAATAGCAGAGTGACATTTATCTCACTGTCCCAGCTGTTGTGATGCCCCTTCTTTGGGTTCAACTTTGGTCTTTTCACCGATCCAGGATTTTGTCTCACTTATAGGTATTTAGGAAAAAATTTAAAAAAGAAAAAAATAGAAAAGGCAGACGAAGGCAGGAAGAAGAGATAAAATTGGAGGACAGGAAGGAGGAAGGAATAAAACAAGAAATCAGGTAAGAGAGGAAAAAGAAATCAAAAGAGAATAAAAACAATAAAACTTAAAAAATTAAAAATTGTTAAAAAAAATAGAATCAAGTTAAAAAGTCTCTTGATTTCAAAGTGGCCAAACCGGTTTTTCTGCTCTTGCCGCTTGAGGCAGGCTGAAGGATAACTTGTTTGGCTTTTCTTCCTAGGCCTGTGGGGTTCGCACTGGCTCCGCTGCCTGTCCGCTGCCCGTCGCGACCTGCGCTCCCGTGAGCGGGAGCGCCCGTCTGCTGCTCGTGTGGCCGTCTGCCGCCACGCGCCGGTGCCCCCGCAGGCGCCCCGTCCGCAGCCTGCGCACTCACAGCTGGGGAGCAGACAGGCCAGAGCCACTGATCACTTCAGGAGAATTCCCTAAACAGTGTCTGTGTCCATTCACTCCTTGCTCTTGGGAAATTCCTCCCGATCGAGCCCGCCGCTCGCCACAGTGGCCCGGCTTCTCTCACCGCCAAAGCTCCAGCCAGAACGGTGACCCTGGGAGTCCGGGTCCGCACCGCGACTCGGCTCTGGTGTTCACCGCCTCCAAAGCTGCTCGCCACCCGGTGTGCCCGCCAGCTCCTGGACTCCTCCCAGAGCCGCCCAGACCTTGCTCGGCTGGGGAGGGAGCAGCCGACCTGGCTCTCTCTCACTAACCCTACGGCAAACCCAGCCGCGGCCCCAGGGCCTGGGGCTGTAGCCCCGGGACCACACGCCTGTCCCGGGAGCCTACCTTGATGCAGCACTCCTCCTAGGATCCGTTCCCTGTTCTTTCAGTTCTGCCACAATCCTTGGTCCTCCGTTCTCAAAAATGCTGAAATATGTTGGTTGCTTGCCTTTCCACTCCAAAGATCGGTCAGGACTCTCTCCCCTGAGCAGAGGAAAGCCAAATCTGCTCCTTCCTACTCTGACTCCATCTTAGATCCCCCAATGACGTATTTTACAAAACTAGAACAAATATTTCAAAACTGTATATGGAACTACAAAAGACCCTGCATAGCAACAGTGATCCTGAAAAAGAACAAAGTTGGAGGACACATGCTACCTAATATCAAAGTATTCTACAAGGCCATAGCAATCAAAACAGCCTGAAACTGTTGTAAAAACAGACACATAGATCAATGGAACAGAATAGAGAGCCCAGAAATAAATTAAAGTTTGAAAGCAATGATCTCAGCATAGCATTTTATGTAATGGTAGTTGCACAATGGTGAATGAAAGCAAAATGTACTACTGGAATCATTAAATTTATTGGATTCTTTTTGTATTCTCTATGATTTTATGTGATATCAAACACTGAAATATACCCAACTAAAGCACGTATAGTGTGTTTGTTTTTAACTTATTTAGTGGATCATCTCACTCCTTACACCTTGTACTAGTTGACAAACAATTGCAGAAGCTAACAGTATGCTTTAATATTTATTCTGTGTCTTATCAGATAGTATAAGATCTTTAACTTTTCTATTTTTCCCTAGATTAGAAGGAATTCAATCTTTTCCCCTATGTTAAGAGCTTTTTGCTGTTGCCACCAAATCTAACTTTTGGTCTTTCCTTAAAGATTTACCTAAAAATTATGCCCTTATAAATTTTGAATATATGTAGATATTGACAAACACAAAATTAATGTTTTCTCACGATATTAAAACATATGGAGTATCAGTATATGTATAATGATTGTGGTTTTGCTACAGAAACTTATGTGGTTTGTGGTCTTGAAAATGTCATAAATGTAAGTACACACACACACACAGATTTGCCTAAATAATTTGTGGTTGTTATTTTCTTGTTGTCACATGGATGTGACTGATCTGTGCTGAGTTTATCTTTTTCGGATCACTGAAGCAGTCACTACAGATACTGAAACAATCTGTGTCTCAGTTACTGGAAAGTGGAAATGGCACCTCTACTGCCTCACTGAACTATTCACTCTGGTTTGAGAAGGACAAATTACAAAATCAGAATTTTCTGTCTGAAGAAAAATATTTTCTGAAAACTTGATTTGATCTTTCTTTAGGTTATTTGCTGTGTACATATGTGGGGCTTTTTTTTGTAATTTTTATTACTTTTTTCTAACAATCCCTTATCTACTACCTTTGGTCCTTTCCTATTCTGAGAGTATTTTATTGCTCTTAGAATTACCTTTACATTCCTTTTTACATTAATCCCCTCTTGCAGATTTTTAAAAATAATTCCTAAATCCAGCCCTGGCTGGTGTAGCTCAGTGGATTGAGCACGGGCTGCGAAACAAAATGTCACAGGTTCGATTTCCATCCAGGGTACATGCCTGGGTTGCAGGCCATAACCCCTAGCAACCACACATTGATGTTTCTCTCTCTCTCTCTATCTCCCTCCCTTCCCTCTCTAAAATAAATAAATAAATAAATAAAATCTTAAAAAAAAATTCCTAAATCCTATTTGATTACTATCCCAGTATGTGGTGTTTATGGCTTTAATTTAGTCTGTATAATACTCAATGTCCATGTCAGTATTAAACACTTCACTATGTTTTATTGATATGTCAAAAGTTAATCAACATGCCTGGAGTCACATTCACCATATATAAATACTGGTATTTAATGTAGATTATACAAGGTCTGTCCAAAAAAAGTCCAGTCATTTTTAACAAGAATGGTTTGCATGATATCAATGTAACCTGGCAGTCAAGGAGAGTGGCCCGGAATGCACATACATGAACAATGAGGACTTCACTGTACTAGTCAGTGGAGGTGGTAAATGTCATTGAGAGAACATGTATATTGTGTGGCTGTCACATTCAAAATGACTGAGCAGTAGAACAATGAATCTACATCAAATTTTGCATTAACCTTGCACATTCGTCTGTGGAAGCTATTTCAATGATTCAGAAGGCTATTGGGGATGATGCAATAGGAGTCACCTGGATCTCCATTCCCAAAGAAGGTGTGGCAAAGTAACAACATGATCAAAACCATGTTGGTTGTGTTTTTTGATCAGGAAGTTGTTGTCCATCACAAGTACAGTCCTCGAGGCCAAACGATTAATAAGGAGCACTGCCTCAATATTCTTTGTTGGTTGAGAGATGCAATATGATGAAAAAAGCCACAGTTACAGGCAACTAGTGATTGTCAACTTATCACAACAAAATTCCTGCTCATGTAAGACTTCTTGTGCAGGGTTTTTTTGAGAAACATCAAATCACCCAGGTAAGTCAGATCTCTACAGCGTAGATTTTGTGCCCTGTGACTTCTGACTTTTCCCAAAACTAAAATCACCTTCGAAGGGAAAGAGACTTCAGAATGTCGTTGAGATTCAGGAAAATATGACAGGGCAGCTGATGGTAATTCCAACAAAGGATTTTGCAGAGTGTTTTGAATAGTGGGAGACATAATGGGAGAACTCTGTGAGGTCCCAAGGTGCCTACTTTGAATGGGCGCTGAGGCATCATTGTCCAGTGTAAAATGTTTCTTGCATCTTCTTCAGTGAATGTCTCCATTTTTCTTTTTTTATTTTCTTTTTTATTTTTTTATTTTAATCATTGTTCAAGTACAGTTTTCTCCCCCCTACTCCCATTCCAGCCCACCCACCCAACCCTCCCCCCTCCCCCCCATTACCCCCCACCCCTAGTTTTTGTCTATGTGTCTTCCAAATTTGTTCCTGTAATCCCTACCCATTCCCCCCTGAAATTCCCTATTCTCTCCCCTCTGGTCACTGTCAGACTATCCCCTATTTCAGTGTCTTTGGTTATATTTTGCTAGTTTTTTTTTTTTGTTTTGTTGTTTAGATTCCTGTTAAAGGTGATATCATGTGGTATTTGTCTTTCACTGCCTGGCTTGTTTCGCTTAGCATAATGCTTTCCAGCTCCATCCATACTATTGCAAAGGGTAGGAGCTCCTTCTTTCTTTCTGCTGCAAAGAATTCCATTGTGTAACTGTACCATAGTTTTTTGATCCATTCATTTATTGATGGGCATCTAGGTTGCTTCCAGCACCTAGCTATTGTAAATTGTGCTGCTATGAACATTGGGATGCATAGGTTCTTTTGTATTGGTGTTTTAGTATTCTTAGGATAGAGTCCCAGCAGTGGAATTGCTGGGTCAAAAGGCAGATCCATTTTTAGTTTTCTGAGGAAGTTCCATACTGCTTTCCATAGTGGTTGTACCAGTCTGCAGTCCCACCAACAGTGCACTAGGGACCCCCTTTCTCCACATCCTCTCCAACACTTGTTGTTTGTTGCTTTGTTTATGATGGCCATTCTGACTGGTGTGAAGTGGTATCTCATTGTGGTTTTAATCTGCATCTCTCTGATGGCTAGCGATATTGAGCATCGTTTCATGTGTCTTTGGATTTTCTGTATGTCCTCCTTGGAGAAGTGTCTGTTCAAGTCCTTTGCCCATTTTTTAATTGGGTTACTTGTCTTCTTAGAGTGGAGTCATGTGGACCTCATCAAAATTAAAAGATTTGCACAGCTAAAGGAAACAGTATCAAAATAAAAAGAGAACCAACTGTATGAGAAAACATATTTGCCAATACCTCAGACAAGGGTTTAATCTCCATTTTTTATATTACATGGCAAGATACTTTCTGGGCAGACCTCAGATTAGATGCTTTCTTGACTGACCTTGTATGTCTTTTGAGATTCATAATGGCAGATAGGCAGTTAAGAAGATGTTGGAGTTATATGTTCCTGACTTTTAAAGGTCTGAAATGAATAATGTTACCTATAGTCTGAATCTTATGTGACAGCTATGTTTTCTTTGCTTTGTTTTTTTTTTCCTTTCAACAAGATACTCTCATACTCATTTTTAGATGAGAGTGTTGTTGTTGGGGATTTTAAATAACTTCTCCAAAGTCACATAGTTACAATTTTCCCAATGCCAAGGTTCAATATTTTCTTTTTTAGTATGTCTTATATTTAATATCCTTTATTGTAAGAATACTTTAGCACATCTTTGTAGACAAGAATATGATATAATGCTTAGGCTACTGAAGAAGCAAATAGGAAACAGAATTTTAGAACAGCTCTTCCACTTAGTAATTCAGTGATATTACATAACTAATTTTTTACTCTAATTCTGCTTATCTGTAAAATATAGAGTTTAGATTGGATGAGTTGTAAATTCTCCTTGGGCCCTGAAATTCTAATGCATTCAACACTTTATAATTTACTCTTTTCCCTAATTGAGATAGCCAAGATCCTATGTTCACTTTTTAGGAGTGCCAGGTTATGTCATGGTAAAAGGGTAGGACCTTATTTTATAATTATATTTGTTTTCTTATGTCATTCTGGTAGTCTTTTTACTTTAAAAGAGTCTGACAAATTATGCAGCCTTTAGATAATTTGACTTGGAATTAGCCATGGTTTCTCAATCTTGGTACTACTGAAATTTGGGTTAGATGATTATGTTGTGGAGGGCTATCCTTTGCACTTTAGTATGTTTAACGCTACTAGTGGTCCAAGTAAAACTAGATGTGAGAATCACCTCTGTAATTGTTTTTTAAGTATATTTTATTGATTATGCTATTAAAGTTGTGCTATTTTTTCTGCCCTTTATTCCCCACTACTCTGTACCCCACTCCCACCAATATTCCCCCTCACCCAGTTCATGTCCATGGGTCATACATATAAGTTCTTGGCTTCTCCATTCTCTCTCTCTCTCTCTCTCTCTATATATATATATATATATATAAAATGACAAGGTTTTTTTTAAGATTTTACTTATTTATTTTTAGAGAGGGAAGGGAGGGAGAAAGAGAGAGAGAGAGACATCAATGTGTGGTTTCTGGGGGCCATGGCCTGCAACCCAGGCATGTGCCCTGACTGGGAATTGAACCTGTGATGCTTTGGTTCGCAGCCTGTGCTCAATCCACTGAGCTATGCCAGCCAGGGTGGCATCTCCATTTCTTACACTATGCTTAACCTCCCTCTGCCTATTCTGTGCTAATAATTATGCTTGTTATTCCCTGTACCTTTTCCCCCACTCTCCACACTCCTGCTCCCCAGTGATAACCATCTATGTATTCTCCATTTATGAGATTCTGTTCCTGTTCTAGTTTTTGCTTACTTTGTTTTTGTTTTTTAAGTTCAGTTGTTGATAGTTGTGAGTTTGTTGTCATTTTACTGTTCATAGTTTTGATATTCCTCTTTTTCTTAGATGAATCCCTTATTGAAGCACATTTCATATAATAAGGGCTTGATGATAATGAAGTCCTTTAACTTTCCCTTATCTGGGAAGCACTTTATCTACCCTTCCATTCTAAACTATAACTTTTCTGAATAAAGTAATCTTGGATGTAGGTCCTTGCCTTTCATGACATCAAATACTTTCCAGCCCTTTCTTGACTGCAACATTTCTTTTGAGAAATCAGCTGATGGTCTTATGGGAACTTCTATGTAGATACCTCCTTGCTTTTCTCTTGCTGCTCTTAAGATTCTCTCCTTATCTTCAATCTTGGGTAGTTTATGATATGTCTTGTTTTGTTCCTCCTTTGGTTCAATTTCTTTGGGACTCTCAGAGCTTCCTGTATTTCCTGGAAGTCTATTTCCTTTGCCAGATTGGGAAGGATCTCCTTCATTATTTTTGCAATTAAATTTTTAATTTCTTGCTCCTCCTGTTCTTCTGGTACCCCTATGATTTGGATGTTGGAATATTTAAAGTTTTCCTGGAAGTTTCTAAGGCTGTCCTCATTTTTTTGAATTCTTGTTTCTTCATTCTGTTCCAGTTGAATGTTTATTTCTTCCTTCTGTTCTAAATCATTCATTTGAGTCCAGGTTTCCATCTTTTTGCTTTTGGTTCCCTATATTTTTTCTTTATTCCACTTTGTATAACCTTCATGTCTTCCTCTATTTTGCATCCATTTTCAATCATTTCTGTGAGCATCCTGATTACCAGTGTTTTGAACTTTGTATCTGATAAGTTGTCTATCTCCTCATCACTTACTTCTTTTTCCGTAGTTTTGATCTCTTCTTTCATCTGGGCCATATTTCTTTGTCTCAGCTCATCCATTGCATTGTAAGGGGCAGAGCCTTAGGTATTTGCCAGGGTGAGGTAACCCACATCACTGAGTTGTGGTGCTATATGTAAGGGAGGGGTCAGAGAGGGAAAAATGCTGTTTGCTCTACTTGCCCCACTTTCAATCACTTCCTCCACTACTCACAAGAAAATTGGGCCCTTCTCGTGCTGATTCCCAGGGGGGTGGGCATGTGTATGTTCTAGGGTCTTGTGGATCTCCCCAAATAACTGTCTTGTGGGGCTGGGAGTTTCTCCCACCTCTACATTGCCCACAGGTTTTTATAGCCAGAGGTTTTGAGGCTATATATCCCCATGCTGGAACCTTAGGTTGTGTGGTTTGTCTTGCTCCCCAGTTGTGCCCCTAGCTTATCCCCATGAAAATGTGGGAAACCCTGTCTGCCAGCTGCAGCCTCGCTGTGTGTCCTCTCTACTCCAGCTTCCCATGTCAGCCCCTCCTACTGGTCTGGAGGAATGTTTCTTCTTTATCTCCTTGGTGGTCAGACTTCCATACAGTTTGATTTTCTAGCAGCTCTGGTTGTGTTTTGTTTTTAAATTTGTTGTTGTCCTGCTCTTGGTTGTGCAAGGAAGCAAAGAGTATCTACCTATGTCTCCATCATAGGGGGGAGTCTTGCACCTCTCTCTAATTGTGACAATTAAATATGTTTTCAGATATTTTAAAGTATTACCCTGATAATAATCAGTGATACACTAATAACAATGTAAAGTAAATATTTTATATCAGCCTTCTTATTGCTTCTGTGTTTTAACAAAAGGAAATAATTTTCCCTCTTATGGGTAAATTTTAAAACTTGGTCCCAGAACAAATATTATTCTCCATAACTTTATAGCCCAATGGGGAATAATTTAGGGTGAATATAGTCACTAATTTATCTGCTAACAAAGTTTATTCTAAGAAACTTGGGAACACATTCATCAAAACTCTGAGGATTTACCTAAGGTTCTTCCTAGTATGGGGTATGTCTTAAATTCCTGCTCTGAGATGACGTGGCCTTCTTCTAAAAGAAAAAAAAAGAACTGCTAATATACCTTTACCTTTAGAAAATGGAAAATCTGAACTAAAGATAGCAATTAAGTGTTGTTTTCTGTATTTTTTTAAAACTTGCCACCTCTTTTCCTAACTATATGGGTAATGCATTAAGTAAAGTTAATCAGCTGAAAGCCTGCCTGCTCCCAAGCTCTTGTGGTTTTCCATTAAATGCTTAAAGTTCTATAAGAGAAAATTTTAGAAGCTCATTATAAAAAGCTGGTGCCTTATGTTACAATTGGGGCTCCCATGGAGAAACACAATTTTTCGCTATTGTTCCCATTTATGTGGCATATCCCATCTCGGAAATTCAAAGCACTTTTCTATCTTTAAATAAACCAAGCTATGGTTTATGGAAAGAGAGAGGGGGAGAAGGAAAAGGAGAGACACAGAGAGATGGAGTGAGGGAGATAAAAATACAGAAATCAGAAAAGTTTAGAAAGAAAATTCTTTTATAATATGGGTAGACTCAGAAACAGGTCATTTGTTTAACTTTCTACATTGGGAAAACAAGCAGAGAAAGGAAATTATTTCTACCATTACTTCATTTGTTTTTTTTAACATATATAGAAACAAGGGATGCCTAAAATCTAAGAACAATGTCTGCTTTCCTGACTCTATAAACTATAACATCTAAGATGAATGCTGGCCCTCTTTTCTTAATAGATGACTAATGCAGCCATTTTGCTTCCTTTCACCTCCTTTCTTTTTTCTCCACATCAAGTTCTAGTAAGCAAAGATCTTTTGCATGTAAAAATCTGGCTGGTTAGAGATCAGTGCTGTGGGCAATCTAACCTTAGTTTAGTGCCATGAAAACCAGTGTTGGGAGAAAAGATTAGGGATGTTTTAGTAAGCATCTCTTCATTTCATCACACATATCACTGAGAAAAAGAAAGTTTGACACAGACATCACATTTCAGAGTCCTCTTCACAGTCTCCTTATGGAGCTCAAACTGATTATCTACTGCTCAGGTGATGAGGAATTCTACAGTGGTTGCCTCAGATTATAGAGGTTTCTCTGGTCCTCTGAAATGGTCTGTGAACAAATGAACCTTTCATTGAAAGGGTAATCAAAGGAATAATTTTACTAAAAAGAGATGATATGGGAATTTGGATTTTTGTTGTTATAATTTGAAATAAGATAACTAGACATATAGTATTACACATTTCTTTAGGCCTGAACAGAAAGACTTGATGGTTAAAGAAAGATTAGTCCTTAGATTATATTTCTTTTTGCCAATTCACTGACCTAGTTATCAACACACTGGTGAATATGAATACTTTAGCATAGTGTTTTGGGGGGGAGAGCATTGGTTGTGTTTTTAAACATATGAGTGTGGTAAGACTCCCTTCCAATGTTCCCTTGTTGGTATGGGGCAGAGGCAGAATGAGGAAGACACCAGGTCTGACAACTGGGAAAGTTCTCCACCTTTGGGAGAAAAAAACAAACAAAATGCAGAAACCAAAATACTGAATTGGGCAAAAGTAAGTTTACAATTGTGAGTATGCAAAACACAGAGCTTATTCTTGTATCATCATTCATTAATTATTGTATTACTTTCCATACAAACAAATGTAAACCAACTTTTGCCCTACCCTATGTAATTGTAAAGTTGTGTGAAAAGCACCACGGAAAAAATTCACATTTGTATCTATTAAAATTTTTACTCTTCTTTGTGTCTGTGTAAATGTAAGCAGGGCATAATCTGATGGAACTTGAATTTTCTCATGTGAAAATGACCATTGAATCCCTACAACCTTAACTATATGGTACAAATGAGATAAAGCATTTGTAGTTCTATTAAATGCTATGCAATGCAAGATACACAATTACATATGTAATATAGAAATATTTTTATAGAGGTCTTTCAAGAGGTCTGTTTTCTTTAATTGCTCATTCTTTAAAGTTTTATTTTTATTTATTTGTTCAATTACAGTTTAAATACTATTTTGTATTTGGTTTTAGGTATATAGCTGAGTGATTATACAATATACAGGAGTGGGCAAAGTAAATTTACAGTTGTTCGCATGGAAAAATAATAAATAAGTAATATAAGAATAAACTCTCTTTCATGTAATAATACCTATAAGCCTACATTTTCCCACCCCTGAGTACACAGTGTTCCCCTCAATATTTCCAGTACCCAAGTGGCACCATACACAGTTATTCCTAATTACTCATTTTTATTCTAAATATATTGCTTTTAAGTCCAGCATTCTGAAAGAACTCTTATATTAACTTATTGTTACTGTCATGGTATCAAATTATTCTAATTGTTTGACATAATGTTAGATTAAAGATCAAACTGATTTGAAATTAGAAGAGAAATATTTCAACATATGCTCAATGCATCTTAAAACATTGAAATTGATTGAAGTCATCTTGGAAAATGCTGTAATTCATTTATGTTAAATGAAAATTAGACATTGCTTTACTTTTACCTTAATACATTTGTTAGTGTATTGATTTTTTGTATTTATGTCTTAAACCTTGTGATATATCTTATCACCGAGGTTATTTAATGTGAACTTTGGGAAGGAGGTTGTACTACTAAATCTCCAAATGGTTCTTTCTTCACATTTTGTTTGTATAATTCTGTAACACCTTAGGAATAACTTAAGCCTTTTTATTCTATTAACTTTTTTATCTGTTTTTTTTAAACATTTATCAAAGTTTTACTTTTATTTATTTCCTCTGAATTTTGGAGATAACATCCATTTTTTATATTTAGAGGAGATTTTGTATTCTTTAATTTACCAATTTCTCCATAAAGTTAATAAATTGACAAAAATGATACATGGTTATAAATATTTGGGAATGGCAAATCATAAATAAATTTTGCTATTTTATTAACATAATTTGTTTTCCTTATATTTTTCTCTGTTATCTTGAATAAAAATTTTCTATTAGGTGAAAAAAACATTATGATACAATGTATGAATTTATTTGATCATCAGTAGAGCACAACTGTCATTCCCAACTTACAAATGATGAAACTCAGACACAGAGAAAAGTTCAGTGTCCTCCCCAAGATTACATAGCTTTTGGGTGGCAGAGCCAAGATTTGATTGTAGGTAGTGTGACTCCAGAGCCCACGCTGTTTATTTACTATTATGCTTCTGGTCCCATTAGATAGCTATTCTACTACTATCATTTTTTGTCTTTATTTTCTTATAAGAATATTTCTGTGCACTACTCATTATTTGTGTTTGCCACATCTTCATAAGAGAAAATACTGTATAAAGTAAAAATATCTGTATAATTAGGCAGAAGAACTGTGGTTATTTTTGAAATTCATCTGCTTTGTGATATTAAGGAAAAGCAATTAATCTGCTACTTTATGCATAAATAAAGGTGGATATTACTGGCCCAACTCCCATTATAGGTCGTGGGGAAAAAGAAATTAAAATATATTAAGAAAAAGTCCATTATAAATGTTAAATGTTTTATTAGCATGATATAGTATTATTTTAGGTTCATTTCTTTATCAGCTACTCCCAGGCCATTCTCACCACATCCCTCATCCATTCTCCTCATTATGTTGGTCCTATAAAATCACAAAAGTCCACATTATGCATATTGTGTGTGTGTGTGTGTGTGTGTGTGTGTATGTACACCAAATTTTCCTGGAAGCTATTGTGTCTATTTCTTCACCTCTGTATACTTTAACCTTCTCCAGTCTAACTTCTGGCCTGTAAATTGACTCAAAGTAGCTTGTAATAAAATCACCAGGCAATGCCAAGGCTTAAATACAATAGGAAACTTTTATTTATTATTTATTTGATTTCTTTAGCAATTTTCAGAATGTTAATCATTTCTCTTTCTGGAATATTCTATTCTGGAGGTTCCTAAGATGCAACAGTTTCCTTTATTTCTTGCTTTCTTTATGGCTTGTTCTTGTTCTTTGGTTTGCATTTATTTTCCTATTTCTCATTAAATTTCTTCAAGATGAAAGTCTAGACACTTTTATTTTCTCAAGTTATTTTATCAATTTAGTTGATGTCAAGCACACAGAAAGCTTTTTTACACCCTATCTACTGATAGACTGCAACATATTTATTGCAAGCTTTATTTTTAATACAAGCTCCAGACACATATTTAATGAGCTCCACACACCTATTTAATAGGTCATCTTGGAAGTTTCAAAGCCAACTCTTTTCAAGATGTACCTCAAATTGCAAATATGGATTTCTAATTTTTTTCAACTGACTGAGTAGTATAATCATGTCTCGTATGCAAAAGAAAAATGTAGCCTTTTTTCTTAATAGTCATTCACTCTCACTTCTTAGTTAAATCTATCACCAAGTTCTGTCTAAATATAGGTATATTTAGAAGTATAAGACACACTTGTACTTCTATATATATCTAGTAAAATAAGTAATGGACAGTCCCCAGAAGAAGTCACTTAACTGGACTCCATAACGCATGTCCACTATATGCTACTGTGGTTGATTAGAAACATGGCCACAACAATTTTCTTATTTATACCTACTTACTATGTAATTATTTTGTTCTCTTCCATTCTACTGTGGGTTCTGACAGTAATTTGATTCAGTCATGGGGATGTTACCAAATGTCACACAGAGGGGCTTGAAAACATTTGTATAGTAAGGCATGTATTGTCTTTATTTATTTTTTGAGATCCCTGACATTGATACCATGTGATCAGCTTTAGCCTATTGAATGATAAATAATATATAACCCAATTATCCTGTAACACCAGCCAACACACAACTAACCTCTAGAAATAGAGGCCAGACGACTACTCCCTCATGCATAAACAAAAGTGTATCTGAGTCCAATGTAAATTGTTGACCCCAAAAATAGTGGGCTAAAAAATAATGATTGTTCTAAATCATTAAGTTTGGGGGGATATTGCACAGAAAATAATAACTGACACCTCTCTTCTAAGCTTTTTCCATTCTGTACCTACAAACATTCTTTGTAAGAACTCTGGTCAGGTTATCCCTGTATAGCCTTTAGAATACAAACTCAAGTCAATAGCATGGAATAAAAAGGGCCAGCATACTTTGGCATCTACCATTTCCAATTCAAATTCTCATCATTTTTCTCTTGTTTTCTGTAAAAACCACAAAAGACATTTTTCTTCTTTTACTAAAGCTCCATGCTTTCTTTTTTTAATTTTTTAATTTTGTATTTGTTGTTCAAGTACAGTTGTCTCCATTTTCCCCTCACCACTTCCCACGATCCCAGCCATCCCTACCTCCCAACCTTGAGCCTACCCCTTTTTGGCTTTGTCCACATGTCCTTTATACATGTTCCATACTTTCCCTTGGCACGTTTAGTCATTATGCAACCTGTATATATCAGTTTGATCATCACTTTCACAGGAAAGCTTATACTGGCCTCTCTGACAAGGTCAAATCACACTATTTGTTATATATCCTTACAAAGTACCTGTCACTATAGAAACCATTCATATTGTGCTATTGAATTTATTTGATTATATCTGTTATTTTAATAGAATGTAAGTGCCAGGAACTTATCTTCTATTAAGATAAGTTAAGTTCCTTATCTCCCTCGCTGTCTTATTTCCAATACTCAATACAGTGACGAGCACATAGTAGATACTCAATATTTATGGAAGGAATAAATAGATGAGAAAATTATTTAATTTAGTTAAAATATTTAGAATATAATTATAAAATTGATTAATTATAAAACCAACAAGAATTCAATCTAGTTTTTTAAAGTAAATAAAGGACAGTGATCCTGCTTCATGCAAACATATAGGTTGTCAAAGTTTAGTATGTTAAAGAAGCATCTGGGTTGTGTGTTAAAATAAAAATACATGATTCATAGTCCCAGAAAAGATGGTGAAGAAATATGGGATATTTTCTATGACACTAAAATTTTAGGAAGCATCCAAAGTGATTTAAATGTTGCAAGCTCACGGAATTTTCTTTGAGAAATATCAAGTACAGCATTTTGCTCACCCACTTTACATAACAAGCTGTTTTACCTATTCTGCTTAAAGTATTTCTGGTTACCTATTGAAATGTGCTCAGAAAATATGTATTGACTTGAATATTGGTCAGAGGAAATTACAAACAGGAAAATAAATATGCACTATAAACCTGTAACAGAAACAATAATAAACCCTGATCTTCACCAACAAAGACTTTTTAAATATTCTGCTTAAATGTATTTATCCTACCCCCCCCCTCCCATTATCACTGGTTATTGACAGTAAATTTCTTATAAGGAGATGGGAACCCCTCTGGTTCTAAGTCACAGATAATCTTCTATTTCTTAAAGGATATGTATGGATACATTCAATCTTAGCATTTGAAAGGAATTTTGTGACTTTTCTAGTTCAACTGACAAATTGTGAGAATAATATCCTCACAGAATTATTTCTGATCAATATGAAGGTCTCAGTTGAGAATGTCTTAGTCCATGGCAACCCAAAATTACAACTATTTACTTAAAAGAAAGTTGTGGTGGTGGTGTTATGTAATATACAGTTTCAACTACATTCCCTCTACAGTCTACAGGCCTCTATGGCATTTCTTGGTGCAGATGGGTATGTATGTCACTCATAAATAATAGAATGGGAAGAGAGAAATCTTATTGACCATTTGTTCTCTAAAGGAAAGCACCAGAAAATCAAGGTGGTAAGAAGAATTATTGGGTAATTTCCCCCACTTGCTCATTTGAATCTTTCATATCTTTTTCTTTGTGGTGATTTTAAGTAGTAAAACTGACATAGGAGATTAAGAATAAAGTGGCCAGACTATACATAATGAATTAGAGAACAGTTGTTTATAACTTCCATATGTTTTGAGGGGATATATATGAACAGAAGTCAAAGGCAGGCAAACATATTATTTTAATTATTATGATTTCTATAGAATCATCTCTTTATCTTAGAATAATAGTTTTATCAGTCTCTTTGATAATTTAATAGCACTAACTCTTAATATTTTACATGCTTCTTACCCTCTAGCCGACTAGTTCTCTTATTTTCTTATAGTTTGGCAAAATGTAGCAGTAATGATTCTGAACAACTGCAGCTTAAAAGGAAAGATACTGATTGCTTCTAAAAAGACAATACTTTTCATTTAGGAGCACAACACTTCTTATCAAAGATGAGAGCCAGCATATGTGGTGTTAGTAGGCAAACAGTATACCTCATTTTTTTCTGTCAAGAGGCTCCCAGGTAAGCTGGCATATCAACGGAAGGATGAAGCCAAGAAACGGACAAAGTACTAAGGATCTGTTGGTTAAATGACAAGTCAGCTCTTTAGCTTATTAGAGTTCCTAGTGCAAGTTAACTCCCTAAGATTATGTAATAATTTCTATAAAACTAGAAGGCTATCATGACAAATAGGCTCACAGAGGTAACATGACCAGACTGCTTTATTTTTAGTTAGAAAAAAATTTATTATAGCACTCCTAAAAATAGTGCAGTGCTGTTGTGAATCAGTTTTCACAAATTTGATTACACACAACTATTAAGTGCTTTTCTGTGGTCAGTGGTGCCCCATGTGGGCACCTATGGCACCTAAGACCCCGTATTTTACAGACAGCTACAGCTGAGTCATGCTTTTTATGTATGTATGTATATATGTATGTATGTATTTAAATGTTTTATTGTTTATGCTATTATAGTTGCCCCAATTTTCCCCCTTCTCATTTCTACACCCAGGCCACTCCCCACTTCCATAGTCAATCCTCACACCATTGTCCAGGTTCATGGGTCCTACATATATGTTCTTTGACTCATTCCTTCACCTTCTTTTGATCAGTTCTCACCTCACTCTTCCCATCTTACAGCTGTCAGTCTATTCTATACCTCTGTTTTTATTTTGTGCAGTAGTTTATTTTGTTCATTAGTTTCCTCTTATAAGTGAGATAATATGGTATTTGTCCTTTACTGACTGGCTTATTTCACTTAGCATTATATTCTCCAGTTCCATCTATGCTGTTGCAAAAGGTAGAAATTCCTTCTATTTTATCTGCTACATAGTGTTCCATTGTGTAAATCTACAACAGTTTTTTAATCTACTCATCTACTGATGGGCACTTAGGCTATTTCCAAATCTTGCCTATTGTAAAGAGCATTGCTATGAACATAGGAGTGCATAAATTCTTTTGAATTGGTGTTTAGGGATTCTTAGAGTATATTCCCAGACATGGAATTCTGAGTCAAGAAACAGTTTCATTTTTAATTTTTTGAGCAAACTCCATACTGTTTTCCATAGTGACTGCACCAGCCTTCATTCCCATCAACAGTGCACTAAGTTTCCTTTTTCTCCACATCCTTGCCAGCACTCATTATTTGTTGATGAATAATAGTAATTCTGTCGGGTATGAGGTGATATCTCATTGTGGCTTTAATTTGCATCTCTCTGAGGGCTAGAGATATTGAGCATTTTTCATATGTCAGTGGGCCATCTGTATGTCCTCTTTGGAGGAGTGTCTATTTGTTCATATTTTTAATTGAATTGTTTATATTCCTGGTATTGAATCACATGAGTTCTTTGTATACTTTTGAGATTAAAACCTTTTCTGATGTATCATTGGCAAATATGCTCTTCCATACAGTCAGTTTCTCTCCCATTTTCATGGTTTCTTTAGCCCTTAGAAGCTTTTTAATTTGATATAGTTCCATTTATTTATTTTTCTTTATTTCTCTTTCCTTAGGAGATATATCAGCAAAAATATTGCTACTTGAGATATCTGAAATTTTCCTACCTATGTTTCCCATGAGAATTTTTTTGGTATCACATCTTATATTTCAGTCTTTTATTCATTTTGAGTTTATTCTGGTGGATGATGTAAGTTGGTGGGCTAGTTTCATTTTTTTGACATGTTCCAGTCCAGTTCTTCCAACATCATTTATTGAAGAGATTATCTCTACCCCATTGTACACTTATGCCCCCTTTGTAAAATATTGATTGACCATAGAAATATGGGTTTATTTCTAGGCTATTCTGTTCCATTGATCTACGTGTCTTACATCAGTACCAGACTGTTGTGATTACAGTGGCCTTGTTATATAGTTTGATATGTTATTGTGATCCCTCCAACTTTGTTCTTCTTTCTCAAGATTGTTGAGGTTATTTAGAGTTGTTTTGGGTTCCATATAAATATTTGTAACATTTTTTCTAGATCTGTGAAATAAGGCTGCTTTAAATTTTGTTAAATTAAAGCATATAATAATATTATCACAGTAACCAGCAAGCAAGGATTAGGTATTATTATCAGCTGTTGTTGTACTTTGAGCTGTAGAATAGTATTGGTTTACCTGTATAGTGGTTATCATCACAAATGGAAGTGGGGGGTAACAAGATGAAATTAAAAAATTAAAATAAAAAATACTCATGGATATAAGGGAAAGTTTATATTCCTTCCTTACCTTTTGCTTGAGAATTTATATAATTACTTAATTAACAAGAGAAGTCAGACAGAGTGTCTAGGAGTTTGTAATGGTTAATTCCAACTTCGCTGTGTGTGTATGTGCTTGCATATGTGTGCACCTGCCCATGTGTATGTGTGTGCATTTTTGTGTGCATTGGCATGTATGGAGTTTTGGTGAGGACCTTGTGAAACACTACAAGTAAAAAGCTTCTGGGATTTTCTTCCCTTTTCCCTTGTTCTCACAACATTAAGATTATGCAATAGAGGTTTCTCTTATCATGCAAAAGGTATACATACTACAGGGGATGAATTATTAGTTTTTCTTATTTAAATCCTCCATTGAATCAATGCAGGTTACTCAATAACACTTACAAACATCATAGTTCGATAGTACTCTTAGTTGGCTTTGCAGATATCATCACCTGGAATTCAGTTTATAATGGTCCTTAACGCTTTAGAAACACTGGCTATATATTTTTAGGGAGTCATCAGGCTCTTGCTCAGAATTATCCATTACTTGGATCTGACTGTTTATATTCAATGGAAATTGTATTCCATAAGACAAATAAGTTTTTGAGGTTTATGCCTATTTGTTCACCATCTTCTTTTAAAAAAAAATTGCTGTCTTGAACTATGACATGCCTGAACAAGTCAGCTTACAGGTTTCATGGATGTGGATAGAGGATATGAGATCCTTGGGTCAGAGGTGATTCCAGCAGGACAATGTGACTGAGGCAGATTAGAGCTCCACAACCCATTGGTTATGTTAATATAGATAGAGAAGTCCTGCTGCTAGAGAGGCTGGATCTTCTATAATTGATGATAACCATTTTTGACAGTATACATTGACAGTCTGACTTTGAAGGGAGACACTATCTCTATCCTTTTTGGCTGTTTGCTCTACAAAGATAATTGAGAAGATAGTCTGGAACAAAAGTTCAATTGGTACCACACTCACAATGCATGTACAAACATGAAAGATTCCTGAGAATCATTTCCCAAAATGAACTTTTCTAGTTTCCCCTCAGAAACATAATTTAAGTTAGCTTGTTATTTGGAAGCTCTTAAAAGAGCCTAACTCAAAAGTTTCTGAATAGGAATGCTGAGAATGACTTATATAGATGCTGAGTTCATGTTTTTTTGTAAATGGTAACTATATTGGAGTGTGTTTTCAGGTTGTTAATATATGAAAGTTGCAAGAATATTGTGTCAAATAAGACATTCCTAGAAGATGATAATATAAGTCCCCTGAGGCAAAAGATGCTGTTTTTAAAACTGATTATATCATTATCTTGTTTCTCAAAAAGAGTTAAACCCAACTTCTTAAAAAATCTTATGAGAAAAGGAAATATATTTTTAAGTTATCTCTGTTTGCATGAGTCATTAGACTACAAAACTATCTGCTAGAAAATATGAAACTCTTACTTATAAATAACATATCATACAAAATAGTAATTTTTATGAATTCAATTTTCATGTCTAAACACTATCTGTATTATTTAATTGTTGCTTTAAGAAGGGACTGAGGCAAGAAGGTATTGCTATCATTTGACTTTTATTTAGAAAATACCTATTGAGAACCTACTATGGAGGGGGCATTATGCATGAAGCTGGTAATAAAAAGCAAATTCACTGGGAAAGTAAAGGAATGGACATATCTAAATCTTTCACTTGTGTGGGGCCCTCATCTGTCCAAGATCCCATGCAAGGTTCTGAAAAAGGGTCCAGCAATGGGTTCACTTGGCCATCTCATTTAGGCAAAATTTACAGAGGTTGAAGCTGGTATCTTTTCAATTCTGATTTCTACTCAGTAAAGAATGCTATATTTTACCCATTCTGATCTTTTAAGCCCATTGTGTTTCTCATGATGAATAGCATTGAATTAGCCAGAGATATTTTGGCATCTAAGACAAAACTTGAGGTGCTTCACTGACACATGCACAGGTATTGCTAGCAGTCATTGTGAATAAGTTCCTGGATAAATTCTCTTGCAACCTGTATCAACTACCCATAGTTCATGACACAAAAATTCAGTGTCATAGAGGTTACCTTGAGATGGACACATTTGATGACACTGTATACAAGTGGGAAGTGACAGGTAAACATGATTTTAAATATACGGGGTCAGAAGTTGGTCTGGACTTTTGTTCCCTGCATTTTGTGGTGCTCTGGTATTTGTCACCTCTTTAAAATCTGAAATGTTTATATTAATTTTTATTCATAATTTCATATTTATTACACATAAACTCAAATCTGACCTTGCTAGGAATATAATGACAAGCCAAAAAGAGTCATACTGTTTGTCAATCTGATGTTTAAAATTTAATAGACAATGTAGATACTAATAAAATATTTATACAAATTGATTTAAAATTCTAGCCAAAATACATGCAAATGATGACTGTTCTGTAGTGAAATGAGCACTTGCATTAAGAGACCCACCTTTGCTTGCAGTGTGAGAAATGTCTCCCATGTGGGGCATGGCTTGGAGAGAGATCTGAGTTAGGTAGTCATCTGAATTAACAGATGATAGTGGTATGGGGGGAGAGGTAGTTCCTTGAAATAAACAGGAAAACTTGCATGAAGGCCCTTTAGAAACAGGAAACACACATTTTAGGGGGGATGTTAAATCTTCCAGAAGACTACCTAATTTTAAAAGTTGTGTTTTTTTACTGGCCATTAAATACATTGTTTTTCATTATTTAATCCTCAATTTCAAAATTTTTCTCCATGATGAGTGAATGCCTAATGCATTTCCTCCAGTGACTAATTCAACAGTTAAATGTCTTAAACATTTTTAGAGAGCAGTATAATAGATAACGGTGGCTGACATAAACATCATATAGTTTATATATTTCTTATTAATGATATAGTCCTTACCCTCTAAAGCTCAATTTTCTTGTCTTCATCAATGCGTCCCCCAACATTTTTCTGTATAACTTAAAAATTAGGTGCTAATATAAAGAAAGCTTAGTGGAACTCTTGGTACTTAATGCAGATTCCTTTCACTAAACAAGAAAAATCTAACCCATAGGTGTTGTGGGTTTAGCTGTTACTAGTTTAAAACAGCAATTCTTTTTCTGAAAAATTATCGAGGAAATTGCTCTAGGCCAAAGAAAGGTTCTCAACATTTAGGAAGCATCAGAATATTCACAACGGCAGGAAAAAGCAGAGATTACTGATCTTTATTCCACTTCAGGACGTGGAGTAAGAAATAGGAATTTGTGTTTATAACGTTTTTCGTGATGTTGATGGTGCTGGTCAGGAAACTGGGCTTAAGTAAGCTGTGTTGTATGGGTTTACCCTACCTTTCTACTAGGAAATGAACAGGGTAAAAATAAAGGACAATTAATTCCTGGGTGCAATTTTTTGCTCAAAACGCATACCCTTCTTAGGATGAAACCAAGAACAGGCTTTCTCTGGGTGCAGTCTTGCTCAGCTCTTTGTTTTTCACTCTGTTGCTTCCCTCACTCTCTCATGGGGCTTGCCCGAAGCATACTTCCCCAACAAATCACATGCTCAGTCTGCATTACCCATTAAGCCAAACAAACAAATTAATAAACAAACAAAAAATCATTGCTTCTCTATTTTTCCCCTCTCTTCTCACCTAGGGTAAAAAAGGAAGGTAAGTTCTATTGACTGACCTAGCAGGTAAGACTGGCTAAAGCTCATATTTTCAAAATTAATCAATTTACCTTAATAGAGATACAATCTATAAAATACATTGGTGCACAATTGATGTTGAATAAGTCTTTTGCAGTAATTCTAGGGAAAATACACATATATAAATTTAATTAGATTAAAAAAATGTTCAGCCATTTCTCCCACTCTCCACTTCCCTCCCACCTCTGGCAACCAACTATCTATTCTCTGTATCTATTAGCTTTTTAAAAGTAATTAATATTTTTTGAAATTCCACATATAAGAAAGACTATTAGATATTTTACTGTCTCTGTCTGACTTATTTCACTTTGCATAAAGCCCTCCAGGTCTTTTATATTGTCACAAATGGAAAGGTTTTCTTTTTTTTATGGCTGTCATATTCCATTGTACACATATACCAGAAATTTTTTATCTGTTTATTAGTCTATGCACACTTATGTTGTTTCCATATCTTGGCTATTGTAAATAATGTTGTAATAAAGATGAGGGTACATATATCATTTTTGTTTTTCTTTTGTTTTAATTTGAGGTTATTGTACTGTGAGTTCTCTTTTCTTAATCTTTATTGTATTTTTTCCATTACCTTTTAGTCCTCTTATACTCCCCTTAATCCCTAGCAATCGCCACATTGTTGTCCATGTCCATGAGACCTTTTTGTCAATTTCTCCACCTGCTAAGCTCTCACTCCTCAATAGCTGTCATCTCTTCTCCACCTATGAGCCTGTTTCTGTTTTGCTCATTAGTTCAATTTGTTCATTAGATTCCACAGATGAGCGAAATCATGTGGTATTTGTCTTTCTCTGACTAGCTTATTTCACTTAGCATAATGTTTTCCAATTCCACTCATATTGTTGCAAACCCTAAAATTTTATTCTTTTTTTATGGCCAGGTAGAATTCCATCATGTAAATGTCCCATAGTTGTTTCATCCACTCATCTATTGAATAGACATTTGGGCCACTTCCATATCTTGGTGATTGTAAAAAACATTGCGATGAATATAGTGGCACTAATGTTCTTTTGAATTAGTGTTTTTGTTTCTTTGGATATATTCTGAGAAATAGGATTGCTGGATCAAAAGGCAGATCCATTTTTAACTTTTTGAGGTATCTCCATACTCCTATCTATAGTGGCTTACCAGTCCAAATTCCCACCAACAGTGCAAAAAGGTTCCCCTTTCTCCACATCCTCACCAGCACTTGTTGTTTGTTGATTTATTGATGATAGCCATTCTGACAGGTATGAGATGGTATCACTTTGTGGTTTTTATTTGCAGTTCTCTGATGATTAGTGATGTAAAGGATCTTTTTATATGTCTATTGGCCATCTGTATGTCCTCTTTGGAGAAATGTCTATTGAGGTCCTTGGTCCATTTTTTAATTGGTTTGTTTTGTTTTGGTGTTGAGTTTTGTAAGTACTTTATAAATTTTGAATATTAATCTCTTATCAGATGTATTGGCAATTTTTTTTTCTCATTCTGTAGGTTGTCTTTCAATTTTGTTGATGATTTTCTTTGCTGTGCAAAAAAATTTGGTTTCATGTAGTGTTATTTGTTTATTTTTTCTTTAGTTTCCCCTGCCTGGGGAGATATATCAGATAAAAAAATTTCTTTAAGCAGTGTCTGAGATTTTGTCCACTATGTTTTCTTCTAGGATTCTTATGGTTTCAGGTCTAACACTTAAGTCTTTGATCCATTTTAAATTTATTCTTGTGTATGGTGTAAGAAGGTGTTCTAATATTATTTTTCTGCACATATCTGTCCAATTTTCCCAACACCAATTATTGAATAGACTATCTTTAGCCCATTGTATGTGCTTGCTTCTTCTGTCAAATATTAATTGACTATAAAGTTGTGGGTTTCTTTCTGAGCTTTCTATTCTATTCTATTCTATTCTATTCTATTCTATTCTATTCATCTTTGTGTTTGTTCTCATGCCAACACCGACCTTATTTTGATTATACTACTATGATTTGTAGTATAGTTTGATATTAGGTAGCATATTTCCTTCAACTTCGTTTTTCTTTTTCAGGATCACTGTTGCTATGCAGGGCTCTTTGAGGTTGCATACAATTTTTTGAAATATTTGTTCTAGTTATGTAAAATACATCACTGGATTCTTAATAGGAATTGCATAGAATCTATAAATTCCTTTGGGTAGCACATACATTTTGATGATGTTCGTTTGTCCTATCCGTGAATATAGTATATGCTTCCACTTAGCTGTATCTTCTTCAGTTTCTTTCTTTAGCGTCTTATAGCTATCCAAGTACAGGTCTTTTATACCTTTGCTTAGGTTTATTCTTAGGCATTTGTTCTTTTTGAAGCAATTGTGAATGGCATTGTTTTCTTCTTTGTCTTTTAGTTCATTATGAGCATATACAAATGCAAGTCATTTCTGAATATTAATTTTGTATCCTGCTACTTTGCTGAATTTATTTGTCAGTTCTAGTAATTTCTGGAATCTTTGGGGTTCTTTTTGTTCTGTATCATATCATCTGCAAATAAAGACAAATAGTTCTTCCTTTCCAGTTTGGCCTTTTTGCCTTTTATTTATTTTTCTTGTCTGATTGCTGTGGCTAGCACTTCCAGTACTATGTTGAAGAGAGATAAAAGCAGGCATCCCTGCCTTGTTCCCAATCTTAAAGAGAATGCTTTTAGTTTTTGACTATCAAGTATGGTGGTGGCAATGGGTTCGTCATATACAACCTTTACTGTGTTTAGGTATGTCCCCTCTATTCCGAGTTTGCCGAGAGTTTTGATCATAAATGGATGTTTGATTTTATCAAAAGCTTTTTTATGCATCTATTGCCATAATCATGTGGTTTTTGTCTTTCATTTTGTGTATTTGGTGAATCACATTTATTACTTTGCCAATGTTGTACCATCCTTGCATTCCTGAATAAATCCCAAATAATAATTTGGGTGTATGATTATCTTGATACATTTCTGTATTTGGTTTGCTAATATTTTCTTGAGGATTTTAACATCCATGTTCATCAGTGATGTGGACCTATAATTTTCTTTCTTTGTAGTGTCACTGTCTGATTTTAGAATTAGGATAATGATATCTTTGTAAAATGAGTTTGGGAGCCTTCCCTCCTTTTGAATTTTATGAAAATTTTTGGGAAGGAGAGGTGCTAGTTCTTCTCAGAATGTTTGGGAAAATTCGCCTATGAAGCCATCTGGTCCAGGGCTTTCGTTTTTTGGTATTTTTTTTATTACTGCTTCAATTTCCTTAGGTATAATCTGTCTATTTATTCAGAGTCTCTCATTCTTCCTGATTTATCTTACAGAAAGCTTTTTACCTTTTTACAGATGAGTATAATGTTAACTGTGGGCTTATCATATATGGCTTTTGCTATGTTGAAGTATATTGTACCAACTTTATTCAGAGTTATTATCCAAATAAATATTAAATTTTGTTATGCACACTTTCTACCTCTACTTAGTTGATCATATGAATTTTATATTCCCTTTGTTAATGTGGTGTATCATACTGACTGATTTGTGAATGTTGAATCATCCTGTATCCCTGTATAAATCCCACTTAATCACAATGTATGATCCTTTCAATGTTTGTAATTGTATTGTAGTTACTACACAAGTAGTATACATTTGGAATACTTTAATATTTCCATTTTTTGATGTTCAAACATTTACATAAGTTTTATAATTTGTTTTTATTTTGTTATTTTTTTCTGAAATAGTTTTACTACTATTTATTTACCAGATAAGCATTTGTATTCAATTTACTGAAATTAGCATGGACTGGGGCTCCTCTGTACTTCTTTTCTAGCAGTTCCTTCAGTAAAGTAGAAAGAATCATTTGGAGATATCAATGGAGACTTGTATTAAATAAGTTTAATTTACATAAGGCTTAGTGAATTATAGAAAAGAAGAAATTGCTTGTGATATGTTTCTACTCCTATCCACTTGTGTACATACTCATGACTTTTATAGGAACAGGAAGTATACACACACAACCATGTTTTCTGTGGTTATGTGGTCATATGACTTATGGATTAAGAAATGCATGTCATAAAATAAAATATTTTATGATTACATAAAAAGTAAATTATGTTGCTAACCCAAATTCATAGACCCATATCAAGGAAAGTACTCAGTAAAAAAATGCATTCGTGTATAATAATGCTATAGAATTGATGAAAAATCACTTAGAGGTAGGGAAAACTGTCATGCAACAAGGATTTTGTGAATTATTGGAACCAATCTATTATTTGATCATGTAAGGTTCTAATTTAGCTGTTTTATGCAAATAAGGCCTCAGTGCTCCATGTAAAAAGAAAGCTCAAGGGGCTGATAACAAAAAAAAAAGACAAAACTATCCCTTCATAATATGTCCCTAAAGCTATCCCTAAACAATGTGTCACCATAGGAGTGCTATATGGTTACACTGAGCTTAAATTCAGCTTTTCAGAAAGAAGCTAAGTTTACTTTGTTTTTTTTTTCTTGATTGCAAACCTCATTCCATGCATTTTGAGTTAAAAAACATAGCAAAAACTATAGGATTTATGTAGCTAAAAACTGATTTCTTTTTTTAAGATATTAACTCATTGAAGGAAATTGGGAATAGTTTTTCTTGGTTTTCATTTTCTGAAATCAGCTTTTTACCCTCTGAGGTCAGCTTTTGTAGTTTCAGATACCAGTTCTAACACTTTTACATTTTAAATACATGTTTCTAAACTTTGCATGTCTCAGTTTTCTAGATTGTTATATAGGAGACAATATGGATATCATAAGTCGCTGTGATTATTGACTGAATTCATATCTGCAGAATGTGTTAAACAGTGAGTGTCACATTCTCAGTGTATATATTTATATTTGTCATTTTCCCCCTAAATATCCATATTCCATGACTTTCTTTGTCTTTTTTATGTTATTAAAAGCACTTATTTTAAATTTAAGTACATTTGTTTTTGAGAGATACAATCTCTATTTCTTACAAAAATTGTCAAACAAAACTACATTTCATTCTGTCATATAAAACACATTTTTTAAGAAAAGAAATACATAAATGCATATCAGAACTACATTATTATACTCATGTTTTTAATATATTATTTGGTATATGCACTAAGGGATTAGAAGTACTTTTATTAATTATAAATCCTATAAAATGTATGGTGAATTTTTTTCTACAAATTTTCATCAGTATACATGAGACTTTTCATAATTTCATAAATTAATACACTAATGAGTAGTAGCTTTATTTCCATCAAATGTAAACAAAATGTGTGCCCACTATATAAATAAGAGGAATGCAGCCCTAGATATTAGGCTTGTGTTCTGGTGAGAGGAATACGGACAATAAAATATCAGTGAATAAAGCTTTAGTAAATGAAGTAAATGAGCTGGGCAATGTAATAAAAATAGCATGGGTGAAGGGGTGCACAGAGAAGTTGCTTCAGCTGTGGTGTTCAGAGAAGGCCACTCTGGAGACCTGAAAGATACGAAACCAGCTTTGGGAAGATCCAGTAGGAGGACAACCCAAGAAGAAGCATATTTAAGGGACACATTAAGGCCAGTGGGAATAAAATGTAATGATTGAATGGGAAAGGAGAGAGAAAAGAGATAAGAGATGTAGGTATCAGTAGGAACATATAGTACCTTGCAGAACGATATAAATTGATATACAATATTTATTCTGGTTGCAGTTGGAAGCCACTGGAGAATTTTAACAAGAGGAGTGTGTCATGAGATTTATGGATCCATAGCCAGAAACAGAAAAATATTAGAAATTCTGTGAGAACCCAGCTTATTAAAGTCCATCTGTCAAACTGTAATATATTTATCATTTTAATGGGCACTAATCATACTTTGAAAGTTTTATGCATTCAGAAGTGATTCTGTAAATCATTGAGTTGTTATACCACTGACAACATTAGGACTCAGAGGTACAGGTGTAGGGAATAAAACTGTGGTAAAAGAATCACCCTGCACATCTCTAATCAGCCACTGTTCATAATTAGTTAAGCAACTATTCACATAGGACCTTCACGTTGCTTCTCTCCAGGTTTGCAAGCCTCAGTGGAAGCTTGTTGTATTTATTGAGCAGTAAATTAATATCACAGTGCTGAGAACAATAACATGTTTTTTAATTTTGCTACAATTTCACCGTCTGCCTTCCCTGCTATAATCGACTGACAATGAAGAAATTTTATGAACTGAATGCTGAGATAGTTTTGTCAGCTTGGCAAATTATTTTCTTTCCCCTGTTAGTATAAATAACAAAAAGATTCCCTTTACTTACAAAAATAAAAAAAAAAAGAATAGTAGAAATTGTACAGAAAGTTAATCCTTGAACATTGTAGGAAATACGGAATCATCTCTTTTCACAAGAAAAGCCATTCCTACTTTAAATGTTCTAATTCCTTTAAAGTTCCTTTCAATATACTTTCTGAGAAACATCAATTGCAGTAGAAAGCAATCTTTCAAAAGGACCTATTGATACATTTTAAATGGATAACAACACTCACACATTTATGGTGATACTATACAGAGGAAGAAATTGTCATAAATGACATAAATGTTCTTAATCCAAGTATTTTCCTCTGAATCATTTAAAGAACAGGGACAATTATTGGGGAATTGACTGCTCTGAGGTAATTGAACAGAGCAAAAAGGGCCAACAATAGCGTTTTAATAGAGTATTAAAATATGTCAAAGGAATACTTAAATTTAAAATACTTAAAATACTTAAAATACTTAAATTTAACAAAGAAGCATTTGAACTTTGAATCCAAGTGGGGAGATCTATGATTTTAAAATTGTGTCTAGTAATGTTAAATGGCACGAAGAGAATCTGACTACAGTTGAAAGGTGGGAAAAATAGGTCCTCTGTTCCCCTTATATTGGAAGCAGGGTAGGACAAGTTTAGTTAATAATATTGCCCCTTTAAAATTATAGATATGACTTTGTTTTGCTACAAATTCACCTTATATTGAAAGGAAGGACAATATCATTAGATGCAGTCTTCAGTCCTCAACCATACACAGAGATAAAAAGTCAGCTGTGATGTCTTTTTCTTTTTTATATGAATATTTTACTTTGATCGTAGCTAATATAGCATTAATTTGTAATTAAAATGTAAAATTAATTTTTACACATATTGAGATTAAAAGCTTTCTATATTTCTTTATTTTATTGTTGACAATATTACAGATGTTCCACGTTTTCCTCTCCTTTGCTCCCCTCCAGCCAGTCTCCATACCCAGTCTTCACCACATTGTTGTCTGTGTTCATAGGCTATGCATACATAGTCTTTGGCTCATCTCTTCCACTCTCCCCACGCCCCCCTCCATTCTTACATCTGTCAGCCTGTTTAATGTATCCAAAACTCTGATTTTATTTTGTTTGTCAGTTTATTTTGTTCATTCAATTCCACCTATAAGTGAGATCATATGGTATTTGTCTTTCTATGACTGGCTTATTTCAATTAGCAAAATGTTCTCCAGATCCATCCATGCTGTCACAAAGGGTAAGAATGTCTTATTTTTTTTTACTGCTGCATAGTATTCCATTGTGTAAATTTACCACAATTTTTTTATCCACTTATCCATTGATGGACAGTTGACCTGTTTCCAGATCTCAGCTACTGTAAATAAAACTGCAATGAACATAAGGGTACATATGAAGTCTGGAAATAAAGCCAATAATTGTTAATATAACAAGAGCAGTTTGCACAACATCAGTATTGCTTGGCAGCCAAGGAGAGTGGACTGGAAAACACGTGTGTGAACAATGATGACTTCTCTATACTAGACAGCATGGGCAGTACACACCACTGAGTGAGCATGTGTACTATGTCATCCTCTCATTCAAAATGACTGAGGAAGTAGAACAATGGATCTGTGTCAAATTTTGTGTTAAACTTGAACATTCCTCCACAGAAACTACTCAGATGATTCAGAAGGCTTTTAGGGGTGATACAATAAGTACAGAGCAAGTAAATGTGTGGCACAAATGCTTCAAAGATGGTCAAGAATCTGTTGAAAGTGATCCACATTCTGGAAGGCCAACAACAAGCAGAACACCTGGGAATGTTGAATGTGTACTGGCTGCAATCAACAACATTTGGTGTTCGACAATATGAGAACTAGAAGCTGATTTGAGGATGCCAAAAACTACCGTGTCCAAGATTTTGATGAAGGATCTTGGCATGAAACATGTCATGGCAAAATTTGTTCTGCAGCTTCTGCTACCCAAGCAGAAGGAACACTGTTCTGCAGTTGCTAATGAGTTGATTCAAACCACTACCAATGAACCAGAGTTCCTCAAGAAGATCATAATTGGGGATGATTCACGGGTCTACAGCTGTGATCAAGAAACAAAGACCAATTCAATCCAATGGAATTCATCTGGTTCTTCATGCCTGAATAAGGTGCAGCAAAGTTGCAGCAAGATCAACACCATGTTAACTATGTTTTTGATTGGGAAGGTGTTGTCCAGCATTAGTACATCCCTCCAGACAAAACAATTAATAAGAAATACTACCTCAATGTTCTTCGTCAGTTGAGATATACAATACGATGAAAACAGCCAGCACCTATGGCCAACTGGTGATTGACAGCTTTATCACAAAACATGCCTACCCTGTGCACAAGATGTGATGTGCCCACCTTGTCCACATCACATCTTGTACAGAGTTTTTTGGCAAAACATCAAATTATCTAGGTAACTCAGCCCCACTACAGCCCAAATTTGGCACCCTGTGATTCCTGGTTTTCCCCAAACTAAAATCACCTTGGAAGGGGAAGATTTTTCAGATGGATGATGAGACTCTGGAAAATAATGATGCAGCGGATGATGATTCCAACAAAGGGTTTTGCAGAGTTTTGAACAGTGGAAGAGACACTGGGGGAACTATGAGAGGTCTCATGGTCCCTAATTTGAAGAGGACTGTGTTGTCATTGTCCTGTGTACAATATTTCTTGTATTTTGTAAGTTCTTCAATAAATATCTCTATTTTTATATTGTATGGCTGGATACTTTCTGGACAGACTGGAAATGTTTATTTTTTTCTGATTGGCATTTCAGGGTTTTAAGGTATATTTCCAGAAGTGTAAAAAGGCAGTTCCATTTTTAATTTGTTGAAGTAACTCCATACTGCTCTCCACAGTGCTGCACTAATCTGCATTCCCACCAATAGTGTACTAGGGTTTTCTTTTTTCCATATCTTGATTAGCACTTTTTTGTTAATTTATCGATGGTAGCCAATCTGACAGGTATGAAGTATATGTCTCAAGTATAAAAAACTACTGCTAATTTCTTGGTATTTAATTGATTATTGTATACAGGGAGCTAAACCAACAATCCATACTTTCTTTTACATATTTTATAATGAACATAAGAATGTTTGCCTTTCTTCAAGTTTTAGCATTGAGAAAAAAAGATAGCCCTGGCTGGTGTAGCTCAGTGGATTGAGCACTGGTCAGTGAACCAAAGGGTTGCTGATTCAATTCCTAGTCAGGGTACATGCCTGGGTTGTGGGCGGGGTCCCCTGCGGGAGCACATAGGAGGCAGCTATACATTGATATTTCTCTCCCTTTCTTTCTTCCTCCCTTCCCTTTATATTCTAAAAATAAATATATAAAATCTTTTTCAAAAAAAGAATAAAATATTTCTGCAAACATGCTAAACATGCAAACTTTAAATGAGATACTTAACTCAAAATAATGATTAAATACAACTATGTCTCAGTTTACAAGAGCATGGGATTAGTGAATTATAGAAAATAAGATTCCGGGTTTCTTTAGTGTCTTCCCTAAAGAATTTTAGGAGAACAGTGGGCTTTCAGCCTACACGTTAGCTTTAAAACATTGTACTTTTATTGTTTTTAATGATATTTAATTTATAAGGTATGGGCATGGGAAGAACTTGGCCTTACTTTTCTTATGCCAAGTTCTGCGTGGAAATCAAACTAGACATGATGTATTAAGTAGCTTTCCTTGGGAATGAAACATGTGGACTGGCCCTGTATTTGTTCAGGTAGGAGAGTAAACTTTAAGAAAACTACAATACCATGAGAGCAAGAAATGTTTGAATACTGAGGCTAGCTCATGTTATTAATTGAATGTAATTTACTGAACTGAATTTTAGGAAAAATAAAGGTCTATGCATGGAAAGTTTGTTGCCTAATACCTATCATTATACAAATATTTGTTCTCACCAAATTGCACACAAGAAGGTAATATCAAAAAGCAAAACAAGCCCTGGCTGATGTAGCTCAGTGGATTGAGTGCAGGCTGCAAACCAAAGCATCACAGGTTTGATTCCCAGTCAGGGCACATGCCTGGGTTGCCATGGCCCCCAGCAATCGCACATTGATGTTTCTCTTTCTCTCTTTTTCCCTCCCTTCCCTCTCTAAAAATAAATAAAATCTTTTTTAAAAAGCAAAACAAAAATATAAATTTTGTGTAGAATGCATGTGAATGCATGTTTATACTAAAGTGTATTTTTTGGCAAAAAGTTGGTTATATGGTTGTATTTAAATGATACTTTAAATAAACTGTTTTAGATAAAGAAGGAAATGAAAGCAAGCATATCCCTACTGCCAGTATCATTTGATTAAATACAGTGCAGCATGTTTATAACTTCTCTCTCATCAATGTTTTTGTTATTACTCATTACTGGAGATAATTTTATATTAGTAAATACTATATTTATATATTATGTGATTTGAGATAAATTAATCTTGAGTTGGAACAATGTTAATAATGTAGCTTGATAATTGCTTATTTTGCCAGTAGTAAATTACCAAGTTAAAATGATGGTATCACTTGTATCAACATTTAGTAATTGTTTTTAATATTTAAAATGTTGAGAATTATTAAATATATATAATGTTCATTATTTTTCTAATTACACATTTACTTGTGAAGATTGAGATTTAAGTAGTTTGTATCACAGATAGATGTGACTTTAGAAATGTCTAGTGCTTTCTGTTGCTAAGTATATGTCTTTTAAAGTTACACTTTTCCAGAATACATTGGCCATTCCACATTCTATGAGATTTTCTAAAATGTGAACTATATTAAAATTCTCTTCTCTATGTGCCTGATGTGCTTTAATGTGATGAGACACACATCTTGACCTGGTGTCATGAACTTCTGTGGGGTGTCAGTTCCCACCACTGGCCGCTTGGGAAATGAGGCCCTCTGACAAACTCTTGCATTTGATACAAATGAACTATAAATGAGAGTAATGTGCTATAGAATTTAAAATAATCTGAAAAATATTAAACAGAACTGCTTAAATTATTGCAATAAAAATTGGAGATAAATCACAGTGAATTATTTGATAGCTGGTTTGATCAAGCTGTTGACTTGAAGTGTTAAATGGGGAGGTAATAACAATGATAATCATGTTATTCTAGATCATTGGTGGACCCGTGATTTACACATATATCAATTGGGGGAGAAAACTGTACTCCGTGTTTGTTACTAATTTGAAATGCTAGTAAATGATTGATTTTCATAAAAATTCTAATATATCCTTAGTTATTCATTTTTTAGAAATGTTGTGTGATAATAAAAATTATATATTGGTCAATTTGTCCCAGTTGGCAACTAATTAAAAGATCATTTAAGTTGATGTTATTTACCTTTTGTCATTATTCACATTTCTTAAATTTGTAGGTTTTTAAAATGTTATAGTTCCAATCCACCAAATAAATAAATCACTTTAAAATTATTTATTAAAGCATAAAAATGTGCCAAAATGATGATATTAATAATCAAATTTTAAAAATATATTATAGAAAAACACAGAAGTAAATAGTAAAATGAATTCTGGAAAAAAGTATGTAAATATGTAAGTTATGTAAATCAAACATCTCTGCAGAAGCAACTCAAAAATTGTAAAAAGAGAAAACACTACATATCTTAAATATTTCATTCCTTGGACCGGTTATCTATTCACAATTTCTTTTATTTATCTGTATATCATGCAATATTGTCACTGCTCATCAGGGCTTTACATCATTTTAGAACAAAATATGGGGATCACACTGTTCGAAATTATTGACTGTTTTTTAATGTGTTTGTGAATGCTTTATTGAATAATCATAAAAGGTTTTTCATGTACTAAATTCATAAAATTTTGTCACTAATGGCAGGCAAGCATGCAAAACTAAAGAAGCATTGTTCAGCCTACTAACATGGCATAGATTTCTAGGAGAGAAAAAAAGAGCTGCTCGAAAACATTATTTATTTAATAGTAGAGTTATATCAACAGCACGAAGTCAGTACCCTGACTGCCAAGGGAAAAGTGCTCACATGCATTTTGGTAGTAAGAAAAGACATAAAATATTTATTCATAGCACTTGAAATATAAAAAATTTCCATTTCAGTTATTTTGTGTAGCCTGTTATATTGTGTGGTCAGGGATACAGTTAATATTTTGGATGGTAAGAATCTATAATTTCTGAGATAAAAATCATTTATTATTAACACTGAGGACAATATATTTAGTTGTTTTAAAGCACAAATCTAATATGAATAGTTTGAAAGGATTCATTCTTTCTTTTTTTAGACAATACATTGCTCATACATTATTGGGTACATTTAAAAATCTAAATATGCCACAGGAATCAGGAGACTGTGTGCACATTTTAAATATAAATCAAGATTGATTAAATCTTCACTGAGCTTTGGCATGCAAATTGAAATACTTGACATTTAAAATTTTAAATTTGATATACATATAGTGCTTTTCCATAAAACTGTTAAAGGTTTTCAGGTATAAATGTCTCCTTATATTCTGAGTCCATACAAAATATTCAGATTCATATGCTGAAGCCACCAAGCACTTGCTGCCATTCCACAACCTGTAGCTGTGAGCTTGGAGTTTTCAATATTTAAAAATAGAGTAAGAAAAGAAACTAACTGGATAAGAATCTGGACTAAAGTTCATTGTGTCAATCACCAAGGCTCAACGAGCTTTAGTGTTTTTGTGTAAGCCATATAATCCCTCCCAAAGATATGAAATCATAATATTATGATTGCCATGTTTATTATTATTATTGTCATATTTACAGAAATTATTTTCTGTACTGTACTTGAAAACTGTTCTTCTATTACTAAAATTTACCTACAATAAGGTTGAGCTTTTTTTTAAAAGATTTTATTTACTTATTTTTAGAGAGAGAGGGAGAGAGGGAGAAAGAGAGAGAGAGAAACGTTATTGTGTGGTTGCCTTACACGTCCTCTACTGGGGACCTGGCCCACAACCCAGGCATGTGCTTTGACTGGGAATTGAACCAGCAACCCTTTAGTTCACAGGCCCGCACTCAGTCCACTGAGCTACACCAGCCAGGGCAAGTTGAGCTTTAATTCTATGTTGAAGAACATTATGTAGGCCTCTATTGCCAAAGTCTGAGTAACACTGACTTAAGTAAACTGGGGGGGAAAAAAAAAATATATATATATATATATATAAATTTGTTGTATAGCAAATATTTTATTAAAAGTGGAATATTTGTGATTTATGTATTTCCCTCCCATAACCATCTTATTAGACTTTGTCATGAAAATTATTTTTTGCTTCAAATCTAAAAGTTAATTTCTTTATAATTTCCTACATACAAATATAAAACATTATGAGTCAATTGACTTTTCCAACTGAAGTTTAATGCATGCAGTTACTAAGGTACCATTTCCTAGAAATTTTATCCTTTGTCTGTATATTTAAAACATGGAATTTTATTTAAAGTATAAAAGGGTTTAAAATTGATCTCCATTCACAATGTGTTCAGTGTTTTGGTAGAAGAAATATACTTTAGTGGCTCAATATTAGTCTTTGATGTGGACAATAAACCCTTGGAAAAGTGGGACAGAGTAGACATAAATGTATTATCATTTAATATAATAGGTTTACTAAATTATGTTGTATTATAATGGATAATTAATTAACTAAATTAATTAACCAAATCTAAAGAACGGTTTTCTTAAAAATAAATTGCTAAAAGCAATTTTGCTCCTGTCTATATTATATTTAGATAAGCCAATTTGATAATATTTTCTAAAGTATGTCTACCTTAAATTGTCTTTATCATGTGTTAGAATAGTACTTCTTAAAATTGGAGGCAGTATCACATTTTACTTAAGAGAATGTTCAGTACTACTGGCCAGTGTGGCTCAGTTGGTTGAAGTGTTGTCCCATAAAGTGAACAGTTGTAGGTTCGATTCCTGGTCAGGGCACATGACTAGGCTGCAGGTTCAGACCCCAGTCACAGTGTGTATGAAAGGTGACAGATCAATGTTTTTCTCTCACATTGATGTTTTTCTCCCTCTCTCTCTGTCTCCCTTCCCCTCTCTCTAAAATTAATAAGCATACTCTCTCTCTCAAGAGGAATAAAAAGAGAGAGCTCAGTAAAGAAAAATATCAGATGTGTTTAAATCTTACCTTTTCAATTGTCTCAGTTTTATAAGTTTAAAATTGAGATAACAATTTTATATATCATATATAATTTTATGGGTTTAAATATAATAATAAATGCAAATAACATATAACTATACATGTCATTTGTGACAATCCTATATTTAGCCAATATAATCTCAGTATTCTTAGATTATGTTTTAATTTTATGCAGATCACTATTTTAATATTTATTCTCAAAATACTGATATCTGTAAGAAAAAAAGGAGAATAAATATCGTAGGTAAGGATTTATCATTCAACCTGTTTTCATTCTTTCTATATTTTCTGTGTATTTATTCACCTAGATAAAGAAAGAACCATATATAATTTCTGTATATTTTATTCCATTTATTTATTTTATTAATAGTACTAAACACCACTTGGATAATGTATTTTTCATAAATAAGCTTTGAAAAACAAGAAAAATCACATAAAATGGGCATTTTTACACTAAGAAACAAAAATAACCTGAAAAGCTAAAATATTATGGCTTTGCAAAACTCATTATAAAGTTGATGCCACACACCCACACAGGTGAAAACAAATGCCTCAGGTTCTACTCAGGAGAGAACAGAATCACAATTGTTGCCATCCTGGTGGATGAAGAGATGTTAGTTGGGTTTTAACCAATATTTAATGTGGTATATGGTCTGGTGAAGCATATTATAATAAAACACACTGCATCTATGTGCACTCCTTTCTTGTTATTTACTGTATATGGTGGTGGTAAGGTACTGAGAGAAATCCATTTATAGCCCTCTTCTATGTCTTAAGCTTAAACAAAGTTTCTAGTCAGTCAGGGTAAGAGAACAAAATGAAACATGTCCATTCCTCTGGGCTTTCACCTAAAAAACTCCTGGGGGAATGGTAAGAGACCTGAGAGACATGCTTCTGAAGAGTTCTGTACACTTAAACTCATGCAGTGTTATATGTCAATTATAATTATATCTCAATAAAACTGATGGAGGAAAAGAATTTCACACAACACAACAACTCTGTCCCATAGGATCTCAGAAAAAGTTGACTGGAGTGAAACAAAATTTACTCAGGCACAGAAAGAAGAGGACAGAACTGGAGGTAAAAGGCTTATACAGAAAGCTGAAACCTGGCAGTGAAGCTCTAAAGAAGCATGAACTTTTTCACGCATTTGAAAGCTAGAAATTTAACTGTGAAACAAGATGTTTGAAATCTCTCTAGTATTCAGATCCCTGGTCCTGGTCATACACTCAAAATGTTTGAAAACAGGTATAATCTGAACCACATTTGTTGCTCTGCAAAGAACTCTCAGACCCAGATTAAGTATAAATTATATCAAATCAGCCCAACTATTTTGGGATAACAGGAAAGAGATCTGCCTTTTTCCTTATGTCAATATTATTTATTTAGCCTCCAATATTACTTTACATAAAACTTTGAAAAGAAAAATATCATAAGACACAAGTGAAAATGAAGAAAATATGTTCCTAGTTCATAAAATAATGTCCTACATAAGCAGTCTCAGAGATGGTTCAAATTCTAGAATCCTCAGATAGGGACTTTCAAACAATTTTGTGTAAATAATTAAAGTGTATTTTTGAAAGAATGCAAAAATGTGTTAAGAGATGCAAAAGTTCAACAGATATATGGGCACTATAAAAGTGATCTGATGGAATTCTAGAAATGAAAAATAGATCAGAGGTGAAGAAGTAATTTCATAAGCTTAAATTTAGTCCTAGCTGAAAAAAAGATGAGTGACCTTGAAGACAGGAACTAGAAACCATCTATTAAAAAAAAAAGATAAAATATAAAAGCAAACCTAAAAGTCTAAGATCCCTTAGGGTAATATTGAACAGTTTAAAACATTATATCTTAAGCTCTAGAAGGAAAGAAGAAAAATAGGTAAGAATAAAATATTGAAAAGAAAATGGCTAGGAACTCTCCAAAATTGATAATAAGCCCAATGAATAAGCACAATGAATTCTAAGCAGGGCTAATAAAAATAGGCATAGAGGCATATTATACTCAAACTAGTGAAAACTAAAGAGAAAGGTTATATATTACAGGATGTCAAATAAAAATTTATATTAGAGAAACAAAGGTATAAATATTGCTGGCTTTTTATTAAAAATAAAGTGAGAAAGTAGATAACCAAATGGTAACAGGAGGAAATATGCCCACAGAAGTGGGGTGGCAGGGGGGTGGGGGAGAAGCTCCAAAGATGGTCCCTGAGTGCGTCACTCTGGCAGCTGGGAAGATGTGTGCACAACAACAAAAAAAGAGGCGTGAAAGGCTGGTGCCAGAAACCAGGAAGGTGAATGGATGGGAGGGTCATATTCTCTCATCTGCTTCCACCATGTGGGGAATTCTGGGGAGATTTTAAAAGGAGACTATGGGTCAACATGGAAGCCTTTTGGATTTTCCCCTCTTTTCCAGATAGCAGGGGCTAGAGTATGTGAGCTCTGGACCTCAGAAAATAGGTAGGCTAGGAACATTCCAGGGGTCCCTTCCTGAGTGCTCCAGGGTGGGCCTGAAGTGCAGCGAGCTCTAGTAAGAGGGTAGGGGAGGAGACTCAGGCCAGAAGGTTCCATGAAGCTTGAACTGGTGGACTCAGGGCTACCCAGACCTGGCAAGCCCTTTGTCCCTCCCCCATTTGGGAAGCCACAGAGACTACTGCCCACACACAGCCTATACCTCCAGCTTCTGTGGCAGGACAAGCACACCTCCCCAGGCAGGAAGCCATGGTGGCTGCCCCCTGCCTGTGGCCAACACCTCCAGTTTGGCCTGGCAAGCCCCACGCTCCTCCCTGAGCACTTCAGTCCTAACCCGGAGCAGTGCAGGTACTGGGAGCAAGGCTGGTAAGAAGTGGGCCGCGGGGTGAGTAGAGGAGTTGTGGGCCAGCAGGTCCTGGAAGGCAAGTGCTGCCGGAGAACACAACCAGGCCACAAGCCTGGTGCCCTCCCCCATGTAAAACCACAGGATACTGCTGCCTAGGCCATCTGCTAGCAACTGCTTGCCACTCTGGCAGTGGTGGTGGTGGGGTGGGCATCGAGAAATCTGTGTATATCTGTAAGTAAGTAAAATACCATTTTCCTTTCCACAGGGCTCTGTGTCTACAGAGATTGCCTATGGATGAGAGGCAGTGGGACCCTTGTAGTTCTGTTATAGTAGTGGCACTTAGCTTGTGGCCCTGACCCACTTTTTGAAGGTCAAAACCCCCAGGGAGTGGAATGGTGGGACTTCCTATTTACTGGAAGTTCCTCTGCACAACCACTGGGGTCATTAGGCACTTAAGTACTCCTGGCAGTTGGAAAGGAAATGGGTTTGGGAAGGGAATAAACTCTGGGAAGGAACAAGGATCCCCTGAGTTTTAGGGCTGTGAACTGGGGTCCAGGTGAGAATAGGCCATTTGGGGGACACCATTACTTGGGTTCACTGATTGTGAGATTGGTTGCAAGAAAACTTGCTTGTAAACATGTGTAAAAATAATGAAGTCATGGATACTAGTTTTCTGTGCATGTCCCCAGGCTGCCTGACTTCTTTTGGTCATAGGGTTGGGCCCATTGTGCATCTGGGCCTGCAGGGGCCATTCTGTGTTGGTTCCTGGAAGGAGCCCATTGGATAGAATTTGTGTGGACTGGGTGCAGATAGCCATTATCCAATGTTCAAGGAAGTATTGGTTTACTACTGTAATATCATGTAGTCTATGTATGTTTTGAATTAAGGGGAAAGGTGGCCCGTGGGTGGTTCCCTAGATTACTGTACTATTATGCAACTGGAACAGTATCACCAACAGTTGCATAAATGGGAAGAAATTTGTTATGTCAAGGCATTTTGGCATTGCACAATAGGATTTCACCACTTAATGGTGCAGAGGAAGCAAAATGCCTTGAAACTTCTTCCTGATAGTACATAGGAAGGAAAGGAGAACAGGGAATGGGCCTCATTAATGCCCTGAACTTAAGAGACACAGGTTCAGAGCAGGAGGTCCCCCTCTGTTGTCATCTCCACCACAAGATACCCCTAAAACAGAGTCCAGAGAGGCAATGGCCACACCTCTGTATGGCCAAGGGCAGTTCTCCCTGTTGAAGACCTATCAGGATACCCTCTGGATGGCCATCCCATTGGCTACCATTGTGTCCATACTCAGTTCTCCACTTCAGACTTACTGAATTGGAAGAAATCCAACCCCTCACATAGGAATGATCCTCAGAAGATGGCAAATCTTATTATCTCCATGTTTCCACTCACCATCCAACATGGAGAGATGTACAGACTCTCTTCAATATCTTGTTAATAGGAGATGAGAAACAGCTGGTTATATATAAGGCTAATGAAGAGGCCCAACATCTCCACCAAGAGAATCCCAATGGGACACTCAACCTAGCTGGGGAAATTCACTTGACAGAGCCTGACTGGAACCCAAATGATGGGGGCTTAGCCTTTCTGGAACATTACAGAAAGTACATACTAGAAAGTTTTATGAAAAGGGGTGCCTAAGAAAATGAGCCTGAATATAATATAGGCCCTTCAACGAAAGCCATATAAGGATATTTCTAAGTTTTTGAGAGGAGTTATCAGGCCTATAGAAAGCACACTGATGCTGATCCACAGGCACCAGAGAATGTGCTGATGGTGAACATGACTTTCATTGGACAAAGTGCCCCAGATATCATAAAGAAACTCCAGAGTTTTGATGAGGCATTGGGAATGAATCCCTCTCAGCTGCTAGACATGGTATTTAAAGTCTACAATGCCCAGGCAGCAAGGAAGATAAAGCAGGCCATGGTGCTCTTAGAAACAGGGTGGTGAGACCAGAGGAAGAGGTGGGACCCAAAAGAGAGTAAGAGAAGCCCACTAGGTGGCAATCAACGTGCCTATTGCAAGGAGGACCAGTGTTTAAAGCGATGCCTGAAATTCAAAGGAGAAATAAGGGATGGAAACCCTCGCTGGGATATGCTAAAAAGGTGAGTGGTGTCTGATGATGAATGAGGAGTCCCAGGGGCTCTTTTGGACATCTTCCAACTTATGACTCTATCCTCACAGGAGCCCTGGGTACAGTTGATGAAGGGGAATAAGTCAATTGATTTTCTTGTAGATACAGGAGCTACATACTCAGTATTGAACACAAGAGTAACCAAGGAACACCCAGATACTCTAATGGTTACTGAAATGGCGAGAGAATTAGAAAAACAGGCATTCCTTCAATCCTTAGAATGCCAGCTTGGGAATCAAAAGATTGTACATAGTTTTCTTTACATGCCAGATTGCCCTATTCCATTGCTGGGCCAAGGTTTACTTTGCAAATTGATGTCCAAATAACTTGTTCTCCTAAAAAGCAGCAACAATATATAGTGGTCCCACTGGAATATGCTCTTTTGCCCCAGGCACTCCTGACTTGCCTGGAAGGTCCTGGAGGTGAAAACTTTCTCCCTAGATGTATGAACAGGTTTACCAAACTGTTTGGGCTGATGGAACCCCAGGTAAAGAGGTTAACATCCAACACATAGAAGCTAGTCTAAAAGAGGAGGCATGGATCCTGAGGAATAAAGAGTTCCCCCTCCAAAAGGAGGCTTTAGGGGGGATTCAGCCAGTATTTCAGAAATTCTTAAAATCGGGACTAATTCGGTCATGCCAGTCTCCCTATAATGCTCCTATTTTGCCAGTCAAAAAGACTTATGCTAATGAATCTTGATTGGTACAGGATCTTAGAGCCATAAACGACATTGTGCAGGACATTCATCCTATGGTGCCCAACCCATATACTCTGTTGACTGTGGTGCCTGGAGATAGCAAATGGTTTTCAGTCCTAGACTTGAAGGATGCCTTTTTCTGCCTCCCGATAGATGAGCAGGCTTAACTATTGTTTGCCTTTGAATGGCAGGACCCAGAAACAAAAGCCACACTCCAGTACTGTTGGACTGTGCTGCCACAAAGATTTAAGAACTCCGCAACTATATTTTGTGATTAGTCAAGGACTTAAGGGATAGTCAACTGAAATCAGGAGTTCTGCAATATGCAGATGACATATTGATATCTAGCAGCAACTAGGAAGACTGTTTGCTCAACACCATCACAGTCCTAAATCATTTGGCAAAAATGGGATATAAGGTATCACCTCACAAGGTCCAGATTTGCAAATAGGAAGTGGAATACCTGGGCTTTCAACTGAAACAGGGCACTAGGAACTTGATAGCGAATAGAGAACAAGCCATTGCTATAATAAAAATCCCAGAAAACCAGACAGCTTTGTGGGTCCTTAGAAATTACAGGGTTCTGCCAAATTTGATTTCCAAACTTTGGACTCAGAGCAAAAGCATTATACAATTCCTTGAAAAGATTGGACTCTGAACTTTTCAAATGGACAAGGGATTATCAGGTATCATTTGATACCTTGAAGGGAAAGCTGGTTTCAGCTCCCATGCTAGGATTTCCCAGTTTACAAAAGCCTTTCATAATTGTATGTTCATGAAAGGGAGGGGATTGGACTGGGTTTACTAATCCATACTCTGAAAAACATCCCCAGACCCATAGCCTGTCTCTCAAAGAAGTCAGATCACATGACAAAGGGATGGCCACCATGTCTTCAAGCATTGGTAGCCACATGTGACATCTCACAAAAGGGTGAGAAGTTCACCTGAGATAGCCTAATACAGTATTGGAACCACACCAGGTACTAACTCTACTAGAACAGAAAGAAGAGTGTTGGGTGATGTCAGGGTGCATGGGGAGATACCAGGCCATTCTGCTGGACAACCTAAATGTTACCTTGCAGACTACCACAACTTTGAATATGGCCACTCTGCTCCCAAACACAGAGGGAAAGTCAATCCTCCAGCATGACTGCCTAGAAATTATTGACCAAGTTTATTCTAGCATGTCACAACCACTGTACCAACCATTGGCAGCACCAGACTGGGAGCTGTACACAGGTAGTAGCAGCTTCATGGACAATGGCCAATGATGAGCTAGGTATGTGGGAATCATGATAGACAAGGGAATAGAAACCCAAGTCCTTGTGCTGGGAATATCAGCACAGAAGACTGAACTGATAACCCTCAGGAGAACCTCATTAGTGTCCCAGGGAAAGGAGGTTAACATCTACATGGATTCCAAATATGCCTTCATAGTAGTCCATGCCCATGGAGCAATATTGAAGGAGGGAGAACTCTTAACTGTGGGGAACAAGATGTTAAACATGCAAAGGAAATTTTATGAGTCCTGGAGGCAGTAAATTTACTGGACTAGGTTGCCATAATGCACAGCTGAGGACACCAGAAGGATGATTCCCAGATGAACTAGGGAAACTGAACTGCTGATAAAGCAACAAGACAAGTGGCTGGAGGGCTCCCATGCTTAGTCATTTTGATCCTCTGCTTGGGCTTGTCAAATTTAAACATCATTACACAGAACAAGATGAGGAATGAATCTGTGGATGGGGATTCACTAACACTGGTCCCGATTCTATAAGAAAGATCAGCACCCATGGAACAATCTTACTTCCTGAGGCTCTAGTGTATCCCATCCTCAAACACCTACACAAAGGGACCCATTATGGAAGGGAGACTTTGATGGACCTCCTTAGGTCACATTTGAAGGGCCCACATTTGCAAAAGACTGTTCAGAATATTACCCAAGTCTGTCAGATATGTGCCAAAAACAATCCTAAGACAGAACATACTCCAGCAAAAAAGGGAATGCAATATAAAGGGTTATGCCTATTTGAGAAATGGCAAGTAGACCTTACACAAATGACTAAAACTAGAGGGAATTTCACATTTTTATTAGTTTTATGGACACTTTTTCTGGATGGGTAGAAGCATACCCCAATAGACCTAAGAAGGCAACCTAGTAGTGAAACTTCTATTTAAAGAAATAATTTCTAGGTTTCAACATCCTCACAGTATTCAGAATGACAAAGGACCATAGTTCACTTCAGAGGTCTCCCAGAAGGTTTGACAGGCACTGCAAATAAGATGAAAACTACTTGCATCTTAGAGACCTCAATCTATAGGGGAGACTGAGAAAATGTGTCACACAATAAAGAAGACTCTGGCAAAAATATGTCAGGAAACACATTTGGAATGGGATCAGGAAATATCCATTACTTTGCTCTAGATTACGGTAGCACCCAGAAGTGGACTTAAGCCCTTTAAAAATAGTTTATGGGAAACCTTTCTAAATCTTAATTCTGGGAGCTCCACCACCCTATATTTGGAACATGAGTGAAAAATTAAGCAATATGTACAACATGCAGGGCAAACACTAGCCATTCTACACAAATTTGCTCATTGCAGATCCACCTACCCATCTGACAAGCCTTTATACCCATTCCAGTTGGGGAACTGAGTCTTACTATAGATTTGAAAAACTCAAGAACATTAGCAGAGTGATGGACTGGTTCCTATGGCATTCTACTGGCAACACATTCTTCTCTGAAGCTTACAGGAGCTAAGCCTTAGATCCACCACACATGAATAATGTTGGCATTGCCTGAGAAGAATTTGAACCCTTCTGCTGTGGTTGATGCTGAAAGGGAAAGCTGCACCTGTACTCCTGAAGGAGGTTTGAAATTCCTCTTTAGAAAGAACAAAGTGGGCCCCAGTGCAAAGTCACCATGTTCCTTTATTTATGTGTTTGCAGATTTAGGGATTTTTAGCTGCCAGTTATGGAGTTTGAGTGTGGTCCATTCCATCATTAAAAAGGACAAGGATTGAAAGTAAGATATAGTTATTTCTGAGTGAGTAAGAAGGTCTACAAAGGTTTCAGGTGTGTAGAAAGTTGCAAGGCATATAGAAAGCTAAAAAATGTAGAAAGAAAAGTTTGTTAAGGTTATAGAGGCCATAGAAGTGTGATTATTTTTTGAATGGAAATAAATATCAGTGCTTGTATTGCATTATTCTTTGCTTTAGGCTTTGTTTTGTTTCTTGCTTTCTGATTGTTTGGGGACTGAGGGAACTTAACTGTTTTGTTTATACTGGGAATCCTCTGTATCTGCTGTTTGGGGCTTTGTGTCATTTGGACCTCATAAAGGCCATCTGAGATACTGGTTTGTATGAGAACATGTCTCTGCCATGCGGGGTTTTGTGCCATTTAGAACTAGGAAATGTTTGGTGCTGGTTAAAGCCAGCTAGGGCAAGAGAGCACATCTTTGCCATGAGACCAGTTGGTGAGAGGTAATGTCTGCTAAGACACCAGTGCATGCACTAATAGCTGAGAGAATGCCTCTACCATTGGGATTTGTGACACTTGGGACCTGATTTGTAACCATCTGTGTAACTGCTTAGTGTGACAGGTTGGTGGGAGACAAGATTCTAAGACTAGTTTTAGTCCCTTTTTGTATGTATGTGTGTATATATATAAACACATTCATATATATGTGTGTGTGTGTGTGTGTGTGTGTGTGTGTGTATATATATATATATATATATATATATATATATATATATATGAATGAATTCTGTCTTTGTTTTGGATTTTTGTTTTATTTCTGTTTTGAAAAGAAATTGAGGTTCCTAAGGATTAAAACTTCATATTAGGTTAGGAAGTAAAGTAATGGAAGATACAAGGAATGAAAGTTCAATTTTGGTGGATATTACAAGGACAAGGATTTTCCTTTTAATTTGTATTTTTCTCCTTTCCTGATCCCTCTAGAATTGGCATTCTTAATGAGTGAAGATCTAAAATTTCCTTTGCCTGAAACCAATATGACTGGTCTCAAATTATGGTTTTAATAAGTAAGGCTTTTACTGGAATGTCATGCCTGTAGGAGACAGGCCTGTGCTCTGGCTGTTATGAGACAGAATTGAAGAACTAAGATTGACTTTGCAAGCAAATAAAAGCCCACTGGAGAATTAGCTTGGTACCTTGTTTGGTTGTATGGTTCATGGAAGTCTTTCCTGAGAAGGAATGAAACTTGCTTTCTTGAAAGATGGCAAGGAGAAACCTTAAGACATGATAGGAACCTCAAGGGCTTGAGGAATATAGGTACTGCAGGCAAAGTTGTATGGCAATTTTGGGGCTTGGCTTCTATGCCCCTAAAGGCTGTCTAAGGGTCAATCTAAAGGTTCCCTGTGGAAGTTCCAGCAAAGCAGACTTTAAAAAAAGACTATGTGTTCAGTAGCACTCTTGTTTTTATGCAAACAATGAGGCAAAATTAAACTCCCAGTCTTTTTGAAGCCAATGAGTGTGATCTCAGGGAGGA